>NC_088800.1:3095071-3755571 GCF_011386835.1 Chrysemys picta bellii
GCGAATGGCCTCTTGGCATAGCATTGACGAACGTGCTCCTCCTTGCTTGTTGATGTAAAACATGGCGGTGGTGTTGTCGATGAGAACTAACACACAGCGGCCACGTAGGAGATTGAGAAATGCCTGGCACGCCAGGCGCACCGCCATCAGTTCCCGAACATTGATGTGCAGGGCTATCTGGGGTGCAGTCCACAGGCCCTGGGTATGGTGTTCGTTGAGATGGGCGCCCCAACCCAGGGATGAAGCGTCTGTGACCAGGTGTAGAGAGGGTTGTGGGGCGTGAAACGGCATCCCCTCGGAAACCACCTTGTGGTCTAGCCACCATGTGAGGGAGGTCAGGACCGAGTTCGGGACCGTGACCACCATGTTCAGGCTGTCCCGATGTGGGCGGTATCTTGATGACACCCAGGTCTGGAGTGGGCGAAGCCGAAGTCTGGCATGCCTGGTTACGTACGTGCAGGAAGCCATGTGACCCAGCAGGGTGAGGCACGACCTCACCGTGGTAGTTGGGAAGGCCTTGAGTCCTTGAATGAGGCTCGTGATGGTGCAAAAGCGATTGTCTGGCAGGATGGCTTGTGCACGTCTGGAGTCTAGAACCGCGCCGATGAATTCTATTCTCTGGGTAGGTTCTAGAGTGGATTTGTCCTTGTTGAGTAGGATACCCAACTTGTTGAATGTGTGCACTATTATGTGGACGTGATCTCGAACTTGTTCTTTGGTGCGACCGCGTACCAGCCAGTCGTCTAGGTACGGGAACACCTGTATCCCTTGCCGACGAAGGTACGCTGCCACGACAGCCATACATTTCGTGAACACCCTTGGGGCCGAGGATAGGCCAAAGGGAAGGACTGCAAATTGGTAGTGCACCTTGCTTACCACGAACCGCAGGAAGTGAAAGTATGCATCTTTCATGTCGAGGGCGGCGAACCAGTCTCCAGGATCGAGGGAAGGGATAATGGCCCCCAAAGAGACCATGCGGAACTTCAACTTTACTACGAATTTGTTGAGTCCGCGCAAGTCCAAGATGGGTCGCAGACCTCCTTGGGACTTGGGAATGAGGAAGTAACGGGAATAGAATCCCCTGCCCCTTAACTCCACTGGAACCTCCTCTATGGCCCCCATAGCAAGGAGCGTGGAAACTTCCTGTATAAGAAGTTGCTCGTGAGAAGGGTCCCTGAAGAGGGACGGGGAAGGGGGGGAGGAGGGGGGGATTGAAGAAAACTGGATAGCATATCCCCTGTCCACCGTGCGAAGGACCCAACGGTCCGAAGTTATAAGGGACCAGGTCCGGTGGAAATGGGAAAGGCGATCCCGAAAGGATGGGGCTGGATCCTGTGGGATGACTGGGGCGCCGTCCTCGACCGCACCTTCAAAAGTTCTGCCTGGGGCCTGAAGGTGGTCTAGGTGGCCCCTGGTTCTGACCAGGTTGAGGGCCGGTCCACCTTCTTCTACCACCTCGCCCTCGCCTCCGGGTCGAGTCCTGTCTCTGACGAGGCGGGGGGGGGTAGAAGCGCTGAGGCTGCGGTCTAAATGGCCTGCGCTGAGGGCCCACAACATGCATCCCCAAGGAACGCATGATCGTCCTGGAGTCCTTGAGGCTCTGCAGGCGAGAGTCCGTCTTTTCTGAAAACAGCCCTTGTCCTTCAAAGGGCAGATCCTGCAGGGTTTGCTGCAGTTCCTGAGGCAGACCCGAAACCTGGAGCCAGGAGATCCTCCGCATAGCGATACCTGAGGCCAGGGTTCTCGCAGCAGAGTCCGCTATGTCTAAGGAGGCCTGTAAGGAGGTCCGAGCCACCTTCTTACCCTCCTCCACCAGGGCTCCAAACTCCTCCCTGGACTCTTGGGGAACCAACTCCTTGAACTTCCCCATAGAGTTCCAGGAGTTAAAGCTATAGCGGCTCAAGAGCGCCTGTTGATTAGCCGCTCTAAGTTGCAACCCTCCGGCTGAGTAAACTTTACGGCCGAATAAATCGAGGCGCTTAGCCTCCTTCGATTTGGGCGCTGCGGCCTGCTGACCGTGGCGCTCCCTTGCGTTCACTGATGCCACCACCAGTGAACACGGCTGGGGGTGGGTATACAAGTACCCGTAGTCTTTAGACGGAACAAAGTATTTCCTTTCCACCCCTCTCGCTGTGGGTGGGATAGAGGCAGGAGTCTGCCATATCGTAGATACATTGGCTTGTATCGTGCGGATCAGGGGTAACGCCACCCTCGATGGGGCATCCGCTCCGAGGATATTCACGATGGGGTCGTGCACCTCCACTATCTCCTCCGCCTGCAGGTCCATATTACGGGCCATCCGACGCAGAAGATCTTGGTGAGCCCGAAGATCTATTGGAGGTGGACCTGTGCACGATGTGCCCGCCACTGCCTCATCCGGAGAGGAAGAGGAAGATGCCTCCGGTGGGACAGGATCCAAGGGAGGGTCCTGGGCTCCCTGCTCCTGGGCCGGAGCATCACCTGCGCTTGAGTCCAGGGCGTCAGGTGGTGCGGACACGGAAGCCTCCATGCCCCCTGGCGGAGGCCGAGAGATGGTGGACTCCGGGGCCCTTCTAACAGAGTGACCGGAGCGAGAGGTCGAAGCAACTGGAGCCCCTTGCGCCTGATGGTACGCCCACGGGGTCCAAAACGACCAGTGAGAAGGGCCATGAGAATGGTCCTCTGTTATGTTCTGCCAATGGCCCAAGCCCTGTTCCTCGGCTGCCCTTGAGGGGGGTATGCCGATCTCGAGAGGTCCTCCGAGGAGCGAGACCCCGATCTCGATGGCCATGGCGGTGCCGAGAGCGTCGAGACGATTCCCGTGGGCTGCGGTGCCGCACGGTGCCGGTCTGGAGATGATCTATCTCCACGCGGTGCCGGCGATCGGTGCCGGGACCGCGACCGGTGCCGATGACCTCGTCGGTACCGGGAGTCGGATCTGGACCTCGACGAGGACCTGGAGTATGCCCGGTACCGGGAGCGGCCTCTCGACGTCGAGCGGCGACCGTAGCGGTGCCGAGAACTACGTCTCGACGTTGATCGGTGCCGACGATCATAGCGGTGCCGAGACGTAGAGCGGCGCCGCGAAGAAGATCTTGGCCGCGAGTACGACCGGTGCCGAGACGATATTCGGTGCCGGGACTGCGAGCGGCGTGGGGACCTGCTTCGGGACCTGGATCGGTGCCGAGGTTCCAGCCCTTGTGATGGAGGGCGCATCAAGGCAGGTTTCCCCCTCGACTGGACTGGGCGAGTCAACGGTGCCGTCGGTGCCGGTGGTTGAGGCGGTGCCGGCTCCGTGAGAGCTATTAAGTCTCTCGCCGCCGCGAAGGTCTCTGGCGTCGACGGGAGGCACTGTATCACCGCCTGCCTCGGTGGAGACGCCGTCTGCACCGGACTCAACGGCCTCGGCGCCGGAGTCGACGGTGCTGGAGGCACCTGTTTCCGGTGCTCCACCGGCGTACGCGGCTCTACCCCCGGCACTGGGGGAGCCAGCGTCTTCGGCACGGAGGTCCCCGTCTTATGGGCTTTCTTATGCCCTGGGGATAATGACCGGCGCCGAGGCACTTGCTGTGCTTTCGGTGCCGACGAGGTCCGGTGCCGGGAAGGCTCATCTGACGCCACTCGCGTGGTCGTCATGGCCGGTGCCGCCGGGGCACTGCGCACCGAGGCGCTAGGTGCCGGGGCCTGACTTGTAGATGGAGCGTCCGGACTAAGTGCCGCCTCCATCAGGAGTTGCCGGAGCCGAAAGTCCCGCTCCTTCTTGGTCCTTGGTCTGAAGGCCTTACAGATCTTGCACTTATCTGTTTGATGGGACTCTCCCAGGCACTTCAGACAGGAATCGTGCGGGTCGCTCGTGGGCATAGGCTTAGCGCAGGAGGCGCACAGCTTGAAGCCGGGAGCTTTGGGCATGAGCCCGGCCCCGCGGCCGGGGGAGAAAGGGGGAGACGACCCCCTTAATCCCCTGAACTATTATAACAACTAGACAACTCTTAAAACTATTGAACTATTTAGCTATAAACACTAGGACTATAACTATAACTATAACTGCGAATAACGAACTAAGCTAGGGAGAGTGGAGAACAGCTAAGCAGCGCTCCACAGTTCCAACGACCGTCAGGGGCGGTAAGAAGGAACTGAGGGGGCGCCGGGTCGGCTGGGGTATATATTCAGCGCCATGAAGGCGCCACTCTAGGGGGCTCCACAGCCGACCCGCCGGGTTGCTAGGGTAAAAATCTTCCGACGATCGTGCACGCGGCGCGCACACACCTAATGGAATGGATATGAGCAAGCACTCGAAGAAGAACTTGGACTTTCCACATGAATAGTTAGGGAAATTCAGAACACACTTCTGTCTGTTAGGGTGTTCAGAATACTACAGTGATGTGCACACTATAAATGCTTTGATATACAGATCAAAACACTTTATGCTAAAGTGCAGAGGAAGATTTTTTGGAGGGGAGAGAGTTGTTTGTCTTTAAAATATTTGTACCATTTCAGCTGGACTGAAGGGCAAATGATTCCCTACATGAAAAAAGTATTCTTATGCAACTTAAAATTTAAAACAAACCTTCAGTAAACAGCAATGGGCCAGTCTCAAGGGATTTGGGGGTTCAGTTCAGTTCAGCTAAGTGGCTGAATTACTTAAACCACTTATGTGTGCAAAACCAGGTCAGAAGAACTGACTCTCATTGAAATCTGTAGTCTTTCTTGGTTCCAGTTCGGCCAGTGGGGACAGCTATTCCCCTGGTATTTAGGTATTTCTGCCACTGGTCCCTACAGGAAACAGGAAGCATGGAGTCACATGTGAAGATAAAATATAATGGGAGGAAGTCATCCAGTTTGATGCTAACAGAAGTCCCTGTTCAAGCCTGTGCCACAACTCTGGGGTGATTTGAATTTGGCGCAAGAGTTCCACCCATTCCTAGAAACCCCCCTCTGCCCCAAGTGTATTTAATGAGCTGAAATAAACATAAAAAATGGCTAATGTTGTTATAAAATTCCAGCCGTAATGGAGAGGAAAATAAGCCCGTTCTGATGGACACATTCATTTGCTACCGTGAAATACACAGTCTACTTCTAAAGGACACAAAGCTGGGACAATTGGAGGCCCATTGTATGAACTGTAAATGTGCTCACCGGACATTACACTTTGCTCACACACAGCACTGCCCATCTAAGCGCTCGCCAAACATCCACTGACTAAGCCGTACAGCAGCACGGCGGGGACTATCCCCACCTCTAGCTGGGGAAACCAGCTCAGGTAAATACTCGGGTCCCAATGCTGCAACAGAAACTTTTGTGCAGGTCCAGCACCCATCCAACAGCGTCCGCTGTAAAATCGGGGCAAGAAACTGTAAGGTCTTCCTTAGACTATAAGCTCAATGGGGCAGAGACAGTTTTTATTATGTGTGTGTACAGCACCTTGCACAACGAGGCCCTGATCCCTAATTGGGGCCTCTTGGCACTACTGCAATAATAAATAAGTGACTTGTCCAAGATCCCGCAATGCATCAGTGGGAGAGCCAGGAACAGAACCTGACACATAGCAGACCCGTTGTTTAAGCACAAGGCCTCCTTCCTCCCATCACCCACTCTAGTAAACCGCCTCTTCTCTTCCATTAGCTCATTCATCCTTGCACTTCCCTCACAAGATCCTTTTGAATTCTGAACTCGATACCCCGGGAAAGAAACGTTCCAGGATTACCCTAGAGTAGAGCTTAAGTCCACATATGCAAATCAGCTCATTTGAATAGCTGTGCTGATTCACATGCAGCTCCAAAATTATACATTCAAATGATCTTTTCCTCTCTCTTTCAAGTGTAGCTGGCCACATTGGGAATCCATTTCTAGCTCCCTTCGGGGGCTCTCCTGTCTTTAAAGCACAGAATGGCAGAGGGAACAATTACACTGGATTTTATACTTGTTTGAGCAGTGTTTGGCCTTTGTAGATTTTTGCCCAACTAGGTCTTTTTTTCCCAAAGAAAAAAATGGTATGTGCTTTTTAATGGGAGCAGAACAATCACTGATCTACCTAGACCCCCACAAGCAGCAATAGCAGCACTCAAGGATTTGGAGGAAGCTACTTCATAAGCCTTCAATCCTAGGCTGGTCCTTTCTCCACCTTTCCATTTAAGATCATTTGCTGTGCTGGAGCATGGAAGGATGGTCCAAGTGGAAGGATGGTCCAATGGTTAGGGCAGAAGCTTCAGACCTGGGCTCAAATCCCCATTCTTCCATGGGCTTCCTGTGTGACATCGGGGAAGTCACTTAGCCTCTTTGGGCCTCAGATAATAGCACTTCCCTACCACACAGCAGTGTTGTGAGGATAAATGCATTAGTGTGTGGGGCTGAAATAGTACAGTAACTGGGGCCATATAAGTACCAGAGCAAAGACGCGTAGTTTTGTCTCCAGCAGCAGTCAAAAATACTTCAGAGAAACTATCAGCAAAAATATCACCAATCCTGTACTTACGATTTCATGTGTCCCACAGTGATCAGCACATACCCTGGAGCACAGCACTTTGCTTACTCTCATCTTTTGATACTGTCTCACGTGACCGTCTCATAAACAAACTAGGGAAATGCAACTTAGATGGAGCTACTATAAGGTGGGTGCATAACTAGTTGGAAAACCGTTCCCAGAGAGTAGTTATCGGTGGTTCACAGTCACGCTGGAAGGACATAACGAGTGGCGTCCTGCAAGGATCAGTTCTGGGTCCGCTTCTGTTCAATATCTTCATCAATGATTTAGATAATGGCATACAGAGTACACGTATAAAGTTTGCGGATGATACCAAGCTGGGAGGGATTACAAGTGCTTTGGAGGATAGGGTTAAAATTCAAAATGATCTGGACAAACTGGAGAAATGGTCTGAAGTAAATAGGATGAAATTCAATAAGGACAAATGCAAAGTACTCCACTTAGGAAGGAACAATCAGTTGCACACATACAAAATGAGAAATGACTGCCTAGGAAGGAGTACTGCAGAAAGGGATCTGGGGGGGGGTCATAGTGAACCACAAGCTAAATATGAGTCAACATTGTAATGCTGTTGCAAAAAAAGTGAACATCATTCTGGGATGTATAAGCAGGAGTGTTGTAAGCAAGGCATGAGAAGTAATTCTTTTGCTCTACTCTGCACTGATTAGGCCACAACTGGAGTATTGTGTCCAGTTCTGGGCACCGCATTGCAGGAAGGATGTGGACAAATTGGAGAGAGTCCAGAGAAGAGTAACCAAAATGATTAAAGATCTAGAAAACATGTCCTATGAGGGAAGATAGAAAAAAAAAAGGGGGGGTTGTTTAGACAGGAAAAGAGAAGACAGAGGGGACATGATAACAGTTTTCAAGTATGCAAAAGGTTGTTACAAGGAGGAGGAAGAAAAATTGTTCTTCTTAACCTCTGAGAATAGGACAAGAAGCAATGGGCTCAAATTGCAGCAAGGGAGGTTTAGATTGGACATTAGGAAAAACTTCCTAATTGTCAGGGCAGTTAAGCACTGGAATGAATTGCCTAAGGAGGTTGTGGAATCTCCATCATCGGGGATTTTTAAGAGCAGGTTAGACAAACACCTGTCAGTAATGGTCTAGATAATTAGTCCTGCCACAAGTGCAGGGGACTGGACTAGATGATCTCTTGAGGTCCCTTCCAGTTCTATGATCTTACCAGGCATAGCTATAAATATTGGGCCTGACCAATCTGGCAAATCAGTGCGAGTTCTGCCCGAGGAAGGCTTACAAAGGTGGGACCACACTATAAAATTATTCAGCTCTTCTTGAACCTCAGAAGCCCCCAATTAACTTCAGGGCTTCCGGAAGCAGCCACAACAGGCCTTATTCTTCTGTCTTTCTGTATGGTCCAGGATGTGGGATCCAAGATACTGGCCTAGGTGCACTCTTAATTCATTCCAGTGTGGCCCAGCGGAATGGGCAAGGGATGGTACTGCAGGTGAGGAAGAGTGGCTTCAGTTTCCATTGTATCCTCACCCAAGCTATGCTCCTTCCCCAAGCAGTGCCAACCACTGTCTGGACAGTATTGTCCATGCGCAGGTCCACAGAACAGAGACAGTTTTGACCAGAAACTCCCCTCCACGAGGTGAACTCTTGTCCATTGGAAACCTTGCTCTCTTGGGTTCCACTGACAGAAACTGATGTACAGGAACTCGGGGCTGAATACAGACCTCTGTTTGCATCAGCCAACTCTGTGCAAATTATCGCATGATTTGGGACATCAGCAGACTAGGTGGCATGAGCAATCAGCGCTCAGGACAAATTCTGCAGTTCATTGTCTACTGCCCGCTCAGCGGGCTAGCGTCAGAAAGCCTCTCTTAGCAAGCATTTGCGTTCAAAGAATGACTTGTATAAATATATTTCCTAAACAAACAAGGCCAACTGTGAGGTATTCCCCAAAGAAACTTTGGAAATCAGAATCTTGTTTGTATTAAAGAACATGGTATGCAAATACAGCAGCTGTCTGAAGCTGTAAATAGCAATAGAGATGCATTTAATATCTACACGTGATGATCAAATGCAGTCTAGACAAAAAACGCTTAAATCCGTTAGTGCCTGGTTTTTAAGAACTGAGTCTGGGCCTTCTATTATTGCCACTAATAAAAAACCAGTCCCATTAACACAGATCTTAGAAGGGTTTTCATGATGCTCACATAGTTGCAGATCTGCAGAAATGACGAGAGTGAAAATGCAGAAGAAAAAGCTAAAATTAAAATACTCTAGGAGAAGGGTACTGTATGAAACAAACTGCCTTGTTAGTGAGACTAAATGAACATCCAGTAAAATGACATTTGGCTTTTTAATGAATTCCACTTGAATTCCTTTTCTGGGTGATAGATTTGTCACTCTTAGGTATTTCCTTTCCTGTTCAGTCACCAAATTTAACCTCATTATTGACAAATCTAAAAGAGGTAGTCTAGAATTTTAGACTCATATTCAGAGTCAGCCAAACAACACAAAGTGATTAATAAATATTTCCATGAATAAAACCATGCTGGGTTTTTCCTGCTGTTGTTTGTGGGCCCATTGTACTAATTATTCTCAAATATTAAGGTGACCACTGATTTCTTTGTTCAAGTGTTGGTGAATCTCCAAAGCTTCACAACATTTACCATGAATGGATATTCATTAGAAAACTCATACCAGGGAACCCACTAATAGTTATTCATCATTTTTCCTATTTAAAATCTTTCAATCATCTAATCAATGAGCAGAAACAACACCATGGCACTGCAGTGACCATTCAAACATGACAAATAACGAATTCTGAATGGTGGAAGCAAACAGTTCTCAGCCTATGGGAATGTTTCCAATTTGTTCACAAACTACTGGGCAAAATCTTATAAATTATGAATATGTTTGTAGGAAAAGCAGTCAATTCACAAATGATTTTCAAACCAACCAACCAAACAAACAAAAGGCTAAATTAATTGGATTTTTTTCCAATTAACAATTTGACCAGTTCCAGATACAATGGAATAAGAGTGAATGAGAGAAAAAAGGGTTAAAATACTCTTGTTTATTAAAATCCTGTAGAAGGATTTGATTAATAAATTAAATGTCACTATTGAAGCTAATAGAATAAAGAGAAAGAAACTCACCGTTAGCTAGAACTAGGCAGGAACTAGATTTTCCATTGGGTAGGAAATTCTCTCTGTTTTGAAACAGAACAAATTTAAAAAAATTAAAATTTCACACAAAACAAAATTTAAAAAAATCATTTTGGGTCAAGCAAAACATTTCATTCTGATTTTGATTTTAAAAATATATAATATAAAAGAAAAGAAACTTCAAAATGAAGTAATTTTGAAACAAAAAATTGAAACATACCATTCCAAAAATAGAAAAACAGAACGTTTCAGTTTACCAAAACATTTCCCCCGCCCCATTTTTATCCTGAAAGAAAATTGTATCAAAATTAACATGTTTCCATGAAGCATTCTACTTTCAATGAATCCACATATACGACTGGAATTTTCTAACCAGCCCTAATTTTAGCTTTGACTTGTCTATTTTTTCAGGAAAGTGTAGATAAGGAAGCACTGAAAATATCACTGCAATATATTCCTGAAATGAAACCTGGCTATCTCCTACTTTCAATGTCATTGTTACCAATTATGATTAATTTCTTATCTCACATTTTATAGGAAGTTCTAATCTTGCTGAGACATGTAGCGGGATGGTCACCCGCTCCTGCCTTAAAAGGCTTAAAACAGCCCAGGGAGAGGGCTGAGACAGGGAAGGAAAAGCGGGGCAGATTGGGGGAAGCAGCCACAGCTGGGACAATGCCCCAATCAGGCCACAGCTGGCCCTATAAGACGGCTGGGGCCAGAAGCCAGAGACAGACTCTCTTTAGCTTTGAGAGGGAGGGACCTGGCTGCAGGGAGCTGAGAGAAGGTACCTGGAATGGAGCAGGGCTGGGGCAAGGCGAAGGGAGCTGGGGAGGTCCGGCCTGGAAACCTCCCAGGCTGTGGCCTAGTGGGAGGCTAATTAGGTACTGGGTTGCAGGGGGCAGCCCACGGGTAGGCCACGGCAGCAGGTCCAAACCCCCTTTGCCTATGATGAGTGGCTTTTACACTGCAGTCCGCCCCAGTGAGCGGAGGCTAGATGGTGACTGGCAGTAGCCCATGACAGAGGCAAGGTGGGGCTAGAGAGTTGGGGGTTCCCCTGGGTGTGGAGACCCTGAGAGTGCGGGGGTATTGCCGGGGGCAGCACCCCAAAGCCAAGGGGCATCAGGTCCTGGGAGGGACACGGGGGCCAGCGGCAGCAGGACACCGGCCTACAGAGGGCGCTCTGGAGACTAGAAACGCTAATTCCCTGAGACGACCAGCAGGAGGCGCCGCCGGTGAGTCGTGCACCGCAACAAGACACCATTATAAAGAACTTAATGTTGCAAGGTGCAAAGTACCCTCAATGCTCACTGCGTTCAGTGGGAGTGGACAGCCTCCAGCACCTCAAACAAGTGTTCAGCATTTCTCAAGCCCAAGCCCAAAATTTGCACTGAGCCACCAACCATAGATTTTTGAACTACACGCAGCTTTACAATTCTATTCACACAACCAACATCACCTTTCACCTTCTTTACGTTTTGGGCTTGATGAGGGGAACTCATGCTGTACATTTCATTCACTCAAAAAAAAAATTGCCAGCAGCCACATGGAGGCTACAAATTGTTTGAACAGAAAGAGCACAGGCAGCCACAATGGAATTTGTTCAGCCATCAATTGCACATCCCTGGCAATGGCAATAAAGTGGCCTCAGGCAGCATATCATAATTCTGCCAAGGATTCTGCACAGCAGATGATGGGGAATCTGGCACGTTCAGGAGGCATTGTTCTGAAATTGATGTACCACCAGATTCCACAACAAATCATTGGCCTATTAAGGTCTTACATTTGATGCTAATCGTGCACTCACTGCCAATTCAAACTCATATCTTCCTTGGAACAAATTAACTCTCTTGTTGTCTAACCTCCAGACGACTGAAATGAAACTTAAAATAAAAGCATATGTGAAAGGGATAAGAGAGAAGAAGCCAGAAGAATGGCACAGCAACAGTTTAAGGAAAACAGCAAAGGAAATGACAACCGACGTCCTACGAAGGAATAACACGTTTCACCCATGTGTCCAGCAAAAGATCCGATTTGTGTGGTAATTTGGTCCTCTGTTTCCATTAAACATCCGAAAGGAGGCGGTAGAGTAGTGAGGTGGGATGGCTACCACTGTGCTGAGTGGTACCTCAGCCTTTTGGAATCTGCTCACCCCTTCCTCAGCTTTATATAAGTAAACCTAGAGCGTAGGACAAGCTGCCAGAAACTGAAGTCAGAGCAGGTGCAGCAAATAATTTCTCTGCACTGTCCTGCCAATGGAGCTGGTAAGGTAATATGCAATGAATACTTTATTTCAACACATTTCATACTAATTTTTGAAGTAACGTATTCCATAAATGTTTATAATCCCTCTTTATTAAAGCTAGTCAAAAACATTAATTTGATGAAAAACAGCATTTTTCAAACCGAAATCTTCAGTGAAAAGTTGTGGTTTGTTTAAAACAATTCCCATTTTTTGTCAAAAAATGAATTATTGGAGTTTTGTTTCCTCCCTCCCTTCATTATTTTTTTTAATGCAATAAAATGAATTGTGTCTATGTTTGGGTTTTGGTTTGATCACTTCTTCATTCTCCCTTTCAACGCCCCCATCCTCATTTTTTCCTTTAAATCCACTCCATAAATTTTCCAAATCCTCCATTTTGGGAAATTGAGAGTGGCAAAAGGAAAAATGAAACTCCGTGCCATTCTGAAACTTTTGAAAAACTGAGGAAGTTTTGAAAAAATACAGAGCAGATAAAGGCAAAAGAGGCGAGGGGAAAAAATCCTGGACATTTTTCACTTTTTGACATAAATGATGAAAAAAACATGGGGGGGGGAGAATGGGGGAAAGTACACATTTGGAATTAAAATATTTTTTGTAAATAAAATATTTCATAAAAAAAATTGAAAAAAGAATTGTTCCCTTTCAAATCGTGCAAGACAAAAACGATGACATTTCTCAACCAGCTCTACCTTTTATTTTTCAAAATAGAATTAGATGAGTAAATCCACGCAATTTAAGTAACCCATTTTTTAAAGGTAATTATTCAAGTCATATCCTTGATATTATTTACTTGTCCCTCCTGCCCATGATTTTGCAGCCCTGTCCTGAATGGAGTTAAACAGAGGTTTAGTCTCCAGGCCAGTGGCCCCTCACTGTCTCTCTTCTGAGAAGACATTTCTATGCACCCAAGGAGTTTGGAGGAGGTCCCTGATGTCTCCTCCTGACCCCCATGTCTGCCAGTGAGGGGGCAGAGTCACAGACTTCCCTTCCTCAAGGAGGGGCTGGGCTCTGTATATACGCTCAAGGCAGAGGCATCCCTCCACGATGTGTTTACTACTTCTGAGACCTGGAGCCTAGCGTGGCCATGAGAGAGTGGAGCAGCGAGGTCAGGATTCAGCCCATTAAAGGCCCACTGACCATATATACATGTTGCATACACATAGTGCCTTTAACTATAGCTGGCTGACAGTTTGCCATCATTTTTTTATATATATATAAAAAAGCCTTTTTGACCAAAATGAAGATTGTTGTTAAAAAAAAAATTCGTTTTTGTTTAGATTTTTCATTTTTTGATGAATTTTTTTGTTTAGTTTCAGCACTCTCCATTTTTTTTTATTTCCCCCCTTCTCTTTTTTCAGTGAGCTGGGGGTTGGGAGTAGGGGACAGAGGGAGGAAGGTGGCAGGAGAGAGAAAGAAATGAGATGTTTTCCCAGCAAAACTAAATGAAATTTTATGATCATTTTTATTTTAGAAGGTTTTGTCAAGAAAAAGAAAAAAGAAACATTTCGAACCAGGACATTGGTTTTACTTCTTTCCAACACTGCCCAGCCTCCCACTGAGCAGTTACTCTCTGCAGTGCTCTGACCTAAGTCAATGGAACTATTCAGCGTGACCTAGAGGATACAGCACGGGATTGGGACCCAGGAGATCTGGCTGTGATTCCCAGATGTGCCTCTGAGCTGGTGGCTGACCTTGGACCTTTGCGGAGTGCTTTGAGATCTACAGATGAGACGCACTAGGTAACAGTTAGTTGTTATTTGTGCAAGTAATGGCTCACCATTTGTGCAAGTAATGGCTAATGGAAGAGAGGGGTTCACAATCTGGCCCCATACATGAATTGAAAGATGAGCAAAACTATGGGAGGACTGTCTCTGTTCACAGCCTGGTTTTACTAAACACAGACCAGGGTAGATTCAAACTCATGTCCCATTTTATCCACGTTTATCTAAAGTTTGGCTTTTATTCAGATAAATGGTTCCAGTTTTGGGTCCCCATAAACAGATACGTTTCTAAGATTTTATAAAATATTTTCAAAATTACTCTTCTCTCATGCCTGTCTCCCTCATGAAAGAGACTGTCCAATTGTATAGGGGAGATAGGCAGAGAGGAGATTTCAGTTGGAAAGCCCTTTACAAAGATTAGTTACTGCTTTGATTTGTGCTGAATAAAATGGCTTACTCTCCTTCCAGTAATCCCCAGGCACTGCCATATGGGCTAGGGAAAATTTCCAGGGACAGAAGTAATAAGAACTAATTAACCTCATGAAATTCACTTGTTACTGCTGGCCCAGGTGTTTCTTGACCAAATTCTATCGGCGGCAGTTTTTGTTGGATCTCACTCGTCCTTGTCCCCTGCACGAGTGGCTGCAGATAAGGGAGTGGAGCAGCTCCAGTACTTCAAGGAAATGTGGGGACACGCAGGGGATAAGACAGACAAGGCACTTCACATGGTCCACTACATCTTTAATGTACAGAAAGTAATTAAAATGGGAGACAAATTCATCATCAGTCAGTTTAGTTCAAAGTGCAGCTAGACTGTTTCTTCCTTATGCATGGATAACATGATGTGCATATCCATCATAAAACCTGCATTAAAAATTAGGCAAAGCTGTTAGTACATCACAGCAGACCAGATGGTTTATGCTCTGAAGTGTTTCAGGAACCTCATTTTATTATACATGAATGCCTCCTGTTGTAGGCCTGAGCTGATATTTTCATTAAACACACTCCACAAAGCATTACAGCTCTGTTGTCATTTCATTCAGCACCAATGATTTCTTACACACAGGCTTTATGGTCACAGACCTGTCATGGCTGCCCTTCCAAGCAGCGCCAGACTCTAATCTCACAGATCGCTGTGGGCACACGATCTGTGTGTTACCTTGGACATAGGCTGCATTAGCAACCTGCCCACCAACCAGCCACGGATTTTTTAACAGTCTGGTTCCCCAATACCCTAGTGTCCGTGATCTTCACTTATCAGCTAAAACTCTTAGCACAGCACGGCACTTCAAAAGTTGTACACCTCATGGGAGATATGGGAGGTGATTCAGAGATCTTTACATCATCCATCATGTTGAACAGAGGCTTTCCTGGCTTATCTCCTCCTTTCCATTGCGTGCAGTAGATGCAGGTCGCAATCTAGGGTAGAAAACCACTGTCTACTACACCAGGAGGAGTCAATTATTTTTTGTCAAGGTCCAAATTTCTTGGTCAAGGTTAGTCAAGGTCCAAACTCCAGAGAAAATGATAACAAAAAATAACAATAATGATAATAATAAGTAAATAAAAAGATTTCACGATCCGTTCAAAAGCATCTGGCGGTGCGGAATTTGCCTGTGGCCTGCCTATTGACTACCCTGTACTACACCAAGTGGCAGGGCTGTTTTCCCCATCCAGGTGTCAGATCAGAACAAACACTCCCAAAGTAGCAGCTCTTCGGAAGATTTTGCTTTAGATTTTCCCTGAATGAAGCCACTCCAACTATGTTAACAGGATAGCACGATCAGCTGATCAAAGGCTGCTGGGGCCAAATTCATTCCCCGAGGTAACTCTGCTCACATCAGTAAATTTTGCGTAGTAAGTTGAACTAGATGAAATTTTTAGAAAAACTTTTTGTGGGGGGGTGAGGGAGGGATGCAGATTAAGCATTTTGCAAATTCCTATTGATTTCGCCATATTGTTTTGGATAAAAAAACCCATAACCCTGTTTTTTCCCCCCCCTGAAATGACTTTTCCTATAGACATTTCCCTTAAATTTATTTTTAAAATTAAACAAAATACTGCTCAAAATTGAAACAAGACGGATTTTTCTTCCATTTTTTTTGGCATTGCCAGCAAATCAAACAATCCATTATTTACCCAGCTCTACTAAGAAGTGTATTTACAGAGGAGGTAAGGGGAGACAATAGAACTCCTTGTAAAATATTAATAATTTAAAATGTGATGTTTGGAATTCCATCATCTAAATTGTCGATGGCTGCAAAAACATTTACTGCATTCATTCTGCCTGCTCTGACTCCCATTGGAATCAGTGTAGCATTTCCCTTCCCGGAGAGCAAGGGTCGGGGCTCAAAGCCCATTCAAAGGAGTGAGTAGGATTCCAGCAGTTCATAGTCTCCATCAGGGAGAATTCGAGGGTATTACATGCTGTGTCTTATGAAGTGAGGCGGAGGTGCTTAGGGAGTTAGGGTTTGTAGTGCTAATGTCATCATGTCCCTCTGGGTCTGTGGACCACTCTCCAAAAAGCATCCTATCATAGAAGAGGGCAACTTATCTTCATGTCCCATCTCCTTTCCTCCTCTCTCCTGGACCGCCCGAAGGGACAGCAAATAAGCAGTACACTATTGATTGACACTAAGAGTATGTCTTCACTACCCGCCGTATCGGCGGGTAGCAACCGATTTATCCGGGATCGATATATCGTGTCTCATTAAGATGCGATATATCGATCCCCGAACGTGCTCACTGTCGACTCCGGAACTCCACCAGAGCAAGCGGCGGTAGCGCAGTTGATGGGGGAGCCGCGGCCGTCGATCCTGCGCCGTGTGGACCCCAGGTAATTCGATCCAAGATACTTTGACTTCAGCTACGCTATTCACGTAGCTGAAGTTGCGTATTTTGGATCGATCCCCCCCCCCAGTGTAGACCAGCCCTAAGCGAACTCCAGCTAACCCCATAACTAGAAACATTATTGCGAATGCTTAAGAACTTGGGTCCTGATTCTGATCACATTTCCACTAGCTTTACAGAGGAGGGACTCCAGATGTACATTGGTGTAACTCAGAAGATAATCACACCCTTTGTATGCTTCCTTATCAAGAAAGCCCCATACGGGAACCCTGTTTATTCCATAAGGGAAAAATCCAGGGCTTAACAAATGAGCTCCACATGAACTAAGGGCCATCCCAAACCTCTCTGGCTTCTACTCGAAGTACAAGGTGCATTTCTTTGACCTGCCTTCTCTAACATGCACACATGCAGATATTATATATTTTAAAACATTCCAAAACAAAACGTTCCCCTGCACACACGTTTCCCCCTGGGGAGAGGATGTGAGAACAAACGTGACAGATGTTACTCTGATTGCTTAATGCACTGCTGGAAGGTGCTTAGATACTACAGTGATGAGAGCGGTCTGAGTTGGATTAGAATAGAAAGCGCATATTCTGAGTAGCAAGGCTTAGGGTTGGACACATGTGGAGGGGGTAGAAAGGAGACATTCTCCCCACCAGGCAAAGGAGAAAGGCCTTGATGTGGCAAAGCAGTTCAGGGTGTGCTGAAATCCATCCCTATTCAGCCAAACGGGTAAGCTGCTGGGTTAGCCCCATTGAAGTCAATGCTGACACTTCTACGGGTTTTGCATTGGAGGGGGAGATTCCTATAACCAAAAAAAAAAAGGTTCTGTTTTTGTTTTTTTGATGAGAAAAATTCTATGAAAACAGAAATTTCCATTTAATCAAAAAAAAAACAACAACCCATTTTTGGTCACAAACATGTGGATGAGACATTTCCTATCAGCTCTAATCACCAGGGCTTTATTGCGCAACAAATACATGGCTCCGTTCGTTCGGACGTGGCGCCACTGGAGAGAGACGGTGCGCAGCAGGCAATTGTGCCGGCTCAGTAACAGGAAGCCAGCAGGCTACAGTTTATTCCCTGGACCTGGCCATAAGCAGCATTTTTCATGTCCCTGCTCAAGTCTTCCTTCCTTTTAAGCTGCATGTGAGCGCTAGCATGTGCGTGAGCGGTAGGCTGGGTTTTACAGGGCTTAGCCCCTGCTCCGGGAATGTATTTGGACATGTTGCCTTGTTGGGTTAATTATGTTTTTATTTCTTTTTTGCTAAGGCACCCAAGATGCCTTTGGGCCTGGCAGCCTCGGTATCCAGAGTTGTTGTTATTGAAGGTTTATTAGCAGAGAACCATAGAGTGCAGACTCACAAACTCCCCCACAGGGCAGTCCTTCTAGACAACGAGGACTGCATCCTTTCCCGCGAAGGTATGTACAACGGCTATGTTCCTGCTCTGAGGTGGGAGTCAGGTGATACTCAGCTGGAGCACCGGTGTCGGAACCTGGCCCTCCGGGGCATGGTTAAGTGTGACAGCCACAGTTTGGCTGCACTATGTCTGTCCCTCTTTGCCAGCCAGAATGGGGCTGCCTAGTGGGGGATAGTCTGGTGCCAATGTTTTGAGAGTATGTGGGGTCTTTCAGGATCAGCTAGAACTTGGCCTTAAATTAAAAATCTTAGCTGACGGACAAGCCCCAGAAGCAAATCGAAGGACTCTGTCTCGTGAGTAGCAGGTGAGAACGTGTCTTGCCACTTAGCCCTAAATCAAGGGAAAAACGTTCTTAGTTCTTTGATTGAATCTCATTTTAATACTAAGAAGTACATATATTTCGTATTCTTTTGGTTTCAAAGTCAATGAAGGCATTTCTTAAAAATGCAAGTGACCTTTCCAGCCAAATTAAAGAGCCAGGCTAATAAAACCACATTTCAAAGGCTAAGAACAAAATAACTAAATACTTCGCATTACCCTAGCATGTTCCAGCTAGAGATTCTCAAGCGTTTCGCAGATATTAAGGCCAACTCTCTCAGATGTGGACCCTGATTTTGAGTTATTCTGTTGTTGGGCGCACAACCTGAGACACGTGAGGCCTGATTGGCAGAAGAGCCGAGCATCCCGCAGACTTCAAATGGAGCTGTGGCTGCCCACTAGCGCCTCTGCACATCAGACTCCAGGTGAGGTGTGTTGGATACCCTAAGATACCGAGGAACCCGAAAGCAATGCCCACTTTTGAAAATGTGAGTGAGCCTCAGAACTCTCCTGAGAGGTGGGAAAATATTAGGCTTATGCTATAGATGGAGAAAGAGCCACAGACAGGCTAAGTGATGTGGCTAAAGTGATATAGGAAGTTAATGCTAGAGTCAGGAGATGAACGCAGGTCTCCCAAATACCAGGCCTGCTTTAGCCTCAGAAATCTCTCTTCAGCTTGGCCCCGAGCCTACAAACAGACATAGCTATACAGACATCTATGGGATGGCATCTGTTTGCAAGATTGGAGCTTTACTGTTTATGGACTTTCTCAAAGCAAATTAACCTGGGCCTCTGTAATTTAATGATAGCTTACTACAGATGGGCTTAAAAAAAAGAAAGAAATCACATTGATTTCTTTGTTGTGGCTGGTGTTTTTAATGTCCCCTTAAAGGAAGGCCATAAACAATTACATTCAATACGTGGTCCCCAACTAATCTGTTTAAATAAACGTGGCCTACCAACTATCCCCTTTCAACTCTCGATTTACTAGGCCATGGTCTGTACTTCACTTGTTCACTACACTGTGATATTTTCTTTAAACAAGAACTGTGTGTGTGTTCTTTCAGCCATTTAAAGTACCAGCTATTCGGCATTTTAGATTAAGTTTAAATTGGCTCAGGTCATGTGTGTTATAATTTAACATTTGTTTTCTGAGCTCAGTAGTCCATTAAAAAAATACCTCACTGCTGAGAACAATTCAGAATGATCACATTTGCTAAAACGAGCCCCAAGATTGAAGAAAGAGGAACAAAATAACATTTGATACCTAAGAAACAGTGATCCCTTCAGGTCAAAGTTAAGATGCGTTGGCAGCAAGCAATGCCATGTAGCTGCAAAGTCTGTATTATGGCTGAAGATAATTCAACAGAGGATAATAAACAGTGCAATGAATTCCAGAACAATGATTTGATTTCCCCCCCCCCAATTTTCTTTTAGCGGCTAAAATAAACAACTTACATTGGATTGTTTACCTCCCTGACCTCAGTTTGTGCTATCTCAAACTTTACAAGTTCCCTGGCAGAAACAAAAACAAACAAACAAACAAAAAGCTATATGGGGGCGGGGGGAGAGTAATATATGAGGGACTGAGTCACTTTCAATTCCTACAGCAATTATCCCTTCTGAGTAACTCAGATGAAGATGGGAGCATAGTGTTCACTTTGTTATTCAAGCAAAGAAAACCATAACAAGATAGAGTGAGAAAATCGGGGGCAATTGCTGGGGACATATGCAAGGTCTATGGACAAGCTTTAGCAAGACAATGCTAAATGGACAGCGATGTTTTTCAGACCAGAGGAACTATCGAAATAGACCAGTGATGTGAGGGCTCTTGCTGCCAGGTTACAGCAGATAGAATGGGAATCTGCAGCCCACTGGACTGCTGTGGAATTGGATAGGAGCATGCCTTTGATGGGGACTGACTGCAAGACATCCGCTTCAGATTAACTCTGACATCGACTCTGGGGATATGGGCCACAACTGTCAAACTCGCGTGCCTGTTGGTAGGCACGTAAATAGGCATAAGTGGCCGATTGTCATAAGTGCTGAGCGCTCAGAAGCTCCACAGAACGTCAGACTATTTGTTCAGGGCCCAAGTTTGACAATTTCGCCTTTTGTTTTTGAAGAGGGGGCCTAGTTCTCCAGCAATCCCTCCCTTCCCCGCTTGTGCTTCAACCACGTGCCCAGGTCACGCATTGCAAAGTCTTTCCCTCTGGACGGGAAGCCTGGTGTTGGCTTCCTGCATAGGCCAGATGGTGTGGGGAGCAAGAGAGGCCATTACAGAATACTGCAAGGTTCTCCTCTCTGCCAGTCCCCAAGGGTGCATGGCCCCAACCTACATGTTTGTTTGCAGCCTTTCCACAGGACATATACAAAGGGGGCTGTTTCCTCTCTCAATACTCACACATAGTTCAACTGAGATATGCTTCTCTTTACAGATCCCTTATAATCATCCTGACAAGAAGACCATTTCCATGAAAAAAACCCTCTACCCATCCAATGGACATATGAATACACTTGTCGTTTGCCAAGTTTCTAGCCTCAGGGATGAGCATCTGCAAATGTATGTATGTCACTGTAGCGATGCAGGACTCACCCCTGCGGCGCCTCCTGCTGGTTGTCCTCGGGAATTAGCTCTGCCAGCCTTGGAGCGCCCTCTGCAGGCCGGTGATCCACCTTGCCACTGGCCCCCGTGTCCCTTCCAGGACCCCGGTGCCCCTTTCTCTAGGTGCTGCCCCCTGGCAGTACCCCCACAGTTCTGGGTCTCCCCCTCCCAGGGGAACCCCCACCCACTATCCCCACTTCGCCTCAGTCTTGGCTACTGCCCAGTCCATCTACCCCCTTTCACTAGGGCAGACTGCAGTATCAGCCACTCATCACAGGCAAAGGGGTTCACACCTGCTGCCTCTGCCTACCCATGGGCTGCCCCCTGCAACCCAGTACCTAATAGGCCTTACCAGGCCGCAGCCTGGGGCTTTCCTAGGCCGGAGCTCCCCAGCTCCCTTGGCCTTTCCCCAGCCCTGCTCCACTCCAGATACCTGGTTAAGCTCCCTGCAGCCAGGCCCTTCTCTCTCTGAACACTGAGAGAGACTGCTGAGCTCCTGGCTCCCAGCCTTTTTATACGGGCCAGCTGTGGCCTGATTGGAGCCAATCAGCCCAGCTTTTCCCCTGCCACAGCCCTCTCCCAGGGCTGATTTAAGCCCTTCAGGGCAGGAGCGGGGTAACCACCCCACTACAGTCACCCTTTGCCTGTTTAGGTAGTGAGAGCTTCAGGGAAGGGGCTGCACCTCCCTGTGTGTTTGGAAAACTCCAGCACATAAAGCATCCGTTCGTCACCAGCATAGTGAACTGAAAAACAAATTAAGCAACATTTCTGAAAAGAAGGTGCGTACCCATCCGCAGATCCACCCAGCCGTGCTTGGCTTTCCTGATGTAATTACAGTCCTGTTTACTTCGCAGCAATACCGAACAAGGGCTGGAGCAATGCCATTCTTATAGGCCTTTGGGGGAATGCGTGGATATGGTGTATAGCTACAGACATTCACTCCCCTATGTAGCGACTACTTTCATATGAGTCGTTTATCGTGCACTTTGCACCATCTCACCTGCACTTTGCCCACCAATCCATCTCTGTTAGGGCCACTTCTAACATCCTGGGCATCTGAGCAGCTTTCAAAGGCACCTTGGTTAACTGTAAGGCATTCAGAAGAGATCTCACATCCTCTCCCCCATCCCACATCGCATTGCCTATCTCACAGCCGGACATGGATTGAAATAGCTTCTGGCAATCTCTGAGTCTGCTGCCACATGTCTAACAAGTGTATTATTGTTAGCTGATGGTTTACAACATTCATCCTAGCTTTCATATCATCAGTGCTGACATCTATGATGTGTTGACTTGGTCCTCAGATGTTGCCATGGTGGTATGTCACCTCTGGAGGGCTGAACGTTATTATTACCAGGTTAGAAAGACATTAGGCAACACCATTATTCTTGATAAGGGTCTGGAATTAGATACCCACCATCTTCTGATGATACACTCTTCCAATACAGAAGTGGCTATTATATTCACACACACACACACACACACACACAGAGCTCAGATAACCAAGGTTCTACCATCCAATAATGGTAATCAAGTTTCTACTGCATAATGACATTTGCAACAAATTGTGTAGGTCAGTTTGCACCTGTGCCCAATACATGCTGTATGCTGGTCATGGGAGAGGAGACACAAAGGAGTTAGTTGTGATTGCTGGAGCCTGGGGTCAATTCTGGCCCAGCCAGCTGTGGTCCCAGGAGATCACTAATGCTCAGCAGCAGTCTAGCCAGGCTTCCTACCTTCCCCCTAGGCTGTGGATTGAGGGGCCACTGAAGCAGACGTAGGGGCCAGCTAAACCAACTCTACACTACCCAAGGAAATCCCCCATGGACTGGGGTTGTCTCTAGAACTAGTTGGAACACTTTTTGATGAAACTCTTTTTTGTTGAACTAGGCTGTTTTGCAAATCCAAAAGGTTTTGCAGGGACGTATTGACTGGGATGGAGCATTCAACAAGAAGGGTTTCTGAGGCCGAGGGCTCTCTAGTCACTCCTGACCACAGAGAGAGAGAGAGAGAGAAATCGAAACCTGACCTTTTCGATCCAGAAATGGAGGTTTCAACACTATTCCGTTTCACGTAAATGCTCGGGAGGTTTTGATTTTGTTCTAAATAGATTCTGAAACCTCCAAAGCTGACACAAAACGGAGTTGTCGTCCTGCTGCCAGCTCCAGCTGTCTCTCGCTTCCAGCCTGCATGTGCCACCAGCACAGAGCAAAGGGGCCGGGCCGAGGGCCAAGGCTGAGAGGCTGGCCTTTGTGCTTCAAAAGGATTTTTGTTAAATGCCATTTGCAAAGTATTTCACCCACCAGAGGACAAATGCTTTGGAGAGTTTGCATATGCGCACTGCCCAACGCTATTTGTGCACACAGGACCAGCTCCCGTGGCCTGTACTCCTACATCACTCGGTCAAGCAGAAGTTGCACCCTTCAAGGTTTGGCCCATCGTCCTGAACAGCAGCATGAATTAAGGAGGCAGAAGCAGTGCTAACCCTATGTCCCTGGCACCTCAATGCTTCATGTGTGATTCTTTTGCAGTGCATCGATAATAGTGATTGAAACACATTCTTTACTTGCAAGTGGATGTGCTTTAGTGCAAGTCTCAGGCCAAATTCTGTGGCTCTTTCTCATGGCCATATACTAAGTCTCATACTCAGTCATTATTCAAGCAAACTCTCATTAAATGAAGGGGAGCTTTGCCTGAGTGACAACTCCAGGGTTCGTCCCCTCTGTTTTTTATCAATACATGAAGCCCTTTAGAATCTCAGCCTGCCGCTCTTACCCTTACAAATAGTCCTTACTCACATAAGCCTACCCATGTATTCATTGCATAAGAGTTGCAGGAGAAAACGCTAAACACCAGCTCATCACTTCCATCCTGGCTCTGCTCATGACTAGAGCCAAACCCCGCAGTCCTTGCTCAGACAAAACCCTCAGTGACTTCAGTAGGAGCGTTTCCTGTGCACGAAGGCTGCAGGAGTTTGCCCTAGGATGCTATGAATATGAACGAGGCTGGATGCATAACAAAAATATTAATCATGGAAAATGTACTGGTAGGAAATCCCAGTGAGAGGGTCACATCCTCCCTAACAAATTTGCTACTAACATTTTTAAAAATAAATTCCACATAATTTATACACACACATAAACACTCAACAGCACGGTGATTAATCGTTGACCATAAGTCCTCGTTCAAACGGCATACATGCTGATACCACAGCAGCAGTTTTTGTTTCCTTATTTCCCTAAAGCTTCCAGTGATCTTTAAAAGAAACCTCATGTGATTTCTCTGCTGTTTCCCCTCTTTTCCTTTTATCTCAGTGACTGTTTACTGTTACATATCTGCCTCTGGACAAAGGAAGGTCTAATTAGCCACAAGCCCCTATTTATCATCAACTACATTTATTCTCTGTTGCAAAATACTTTGCCTTTTTTTTTCCAGCAGGATCTTCAACTTCTGCCAACAGCATTAACAATCTGTAAAGTAATGAGGTGCTGTTGATAGTCTTAGACAGGTCTAGACAAAAACATAATTACCTTCTGTGCTGTTATAGTTCATTAAGGCAGACATGCTGTAGACCAAACCTCCACAACACAAAGTGTGGCTCAGTCCAAAATACTAACAGCATAAGAAAGAATAGACCCCTGACCTTTCATGATGTCCTGTGGATAGAACCAGAATGATTAATACGGTCATTTCATGGCTTTCTTTCTGAGCAGTTACCACAGAAAATCAGAGCTATTATCCAACACTTCTGGCCAGGGTTTTATCTGTATCAACGCAAGTCAACATGTTGGGCTATGTTATAAGAGCCTTATAAGATTTCACCATATTGTACATAGAAGATTGCTCTCAGCATCATTACAGAACATTAAATACACCCAGCTTACCTCATGTGTCCATTTAAAACACAAATTTCTCCCGTCCCAAATATGGAGTGCATTGTCCGTACCAGAACTGTCAATTATTTCTCTCACCCCTTCCTCAGGGAGACTCTCAATAGGTGCTGCAGCAGCTGCACAGATGATATGTATTTTAATACCCTTCTATATTTATGAGAAATTCTTTGCAATGAAACAATGGGTGTGAGTCTGTTTCATTGACTCCAGTTTAGCTCCAGTGTAACCGTCTGGAAGTCAGAGGGATTGCTCCATTTCTACAGCAGTGAGAGAGCAGAAGCAAGGCTCAACATGTTCATATTTCTATGTAGAAATGGGCCGATTTGGAACTTTTTTGAGTGCCATGAATATTCAGCTCAAACGGATTGGACCCAATCACCAGGAAAGGCAAACGTCCATTTCCAGGGTTCAGAAGTAAAAATGAGACTGCACAGGACACTCACAAGTCTACTGCAGGGAATAATCCCGCCCTTGCAGGGAGATGGATCCTGTGACCGATGCTTTTCTCTCCAGCCCAAACCTGCAGTCCTTGCTCAGGCAAAACTCCCATTGACTTCACTGGAAGCTTCTTCTCTACCAGAGGGCTGCAGGAGTTTATGATTACGAATGAGGCTGGAAAGATAACAAAAATGTTAACAATAACGGGGTGTGTTTTTAAATTGGAAATTAGTCCTTCCATTTCAGATTTGTAAGAGTTCTGAACACGGTCTTACACCTTCTCCCCTTCAGCAGCTGTATCGTATTCATGGCTGGTTAACTCACAGGCATGCATCAACAAACACGGCTGCCATTCCCCATCCCTCAGAAAGGATTTCATTTGGCCAGCTTTCGTCCAAAAAGTAATTGCAGCCTCTGTAAAATTCAATCGTGTCTGGGGGGAAAAACATCTACGAAAGCTCCCCAACTCTGGCAAACAATTCTTCCTGATTATTAGAGGAGAGAGACAGATTGCTCATGGAAAATGGGAAAACTAATGAAGAAATTTCTATCTAATTAGCCCAGGCTAGAGTTTTAATCAGACAGAGCTTGTTCAGTGAAACCTGTTTATATGTTTGCCATCATTCAGGAAATGTGTTAATTAGGCAAACACTATTAATGAAGCTCTCCATGTCAGGAAATTTAAACAAAAATGGGGAAAATGACAGTCCGGAATGATTTTGTTTAGCTCGGCAGAGAATTGTTCTTCAGTTTCCAAGCTCACTTGCTAGTATGAGGGATGTATGGGCAAAACTTCCAAACTGAGGGGGACTGAGAAGACTGGGACTGTTTGCCTTAGAGAGCAGACAAATAAAAGGGGACATGATAAAAGTATGCAAAGTGCTGAATGGTACAGGGAAGGCAGATCAGGCGCTTCCATGCATCCTTTCACACAAGATGGGAACAAGGGCATGTTCAGTGACATTTAAAGGCAGCAAATTTAAAGGAAATGCTTTTTCATACAACACAGTTAGCCCACAGAACTCACTGCCACATGATCTAATTGAAGACAAGAATTTAGCGGGATTTGAAAAAGGGCTGGTATTTGTACAGATAGCTAGATTATCCAGGGGGGATAATAAGGATTTTAAAAACAAAAGGCAAGAGTTTTGGAAAAGCTACAACCCTTCACACATGAGGGAAGGAGATAGCCCCTAATGGGGCTGAGGAGGAAACAGCTGCCTACTGCACCGTCTCTAGCACCTCTCTCTGAAGCAGCTGGTACGTTGTTAGAAACAGGAAACTGAACTAGTTGGACCCGGGTCTGATCCAATCTGGCAATTCCTATGTTACTAAATTCCAGATTAGTAAGGAAGGAAATACGGTGATCCAGGGGATGAAGGAAACTGTATTTCTGATGACTGTAACCTTCTCTTATATCATTGGTCACTCCCATTGTAAGCGCCTTAGAGCAGGGAGCTGGGGTCCCATTGTGATTGTACAGCACCTACCACAATGGGTCCACTTCCTGAATAGAGCCTTTCCGAGTTGTGGCGGTGATGTGTGCAGTGGAGCCATTGTGAACTGAACTGGGGTCACCCAGTGCTCTTCACGCAAGTCAACGCTGCAACCAGTGTGGAACAGCTTTTCATCTCTACCCGCCTGGGCTGGATTGAAACTGACAACGAGCAGGATGCAGGCTCTGTTTTCTGTTACCAGTCTCCTGAGCCAGCCAGTCCCCCCGAGATCTATCGGGTGAATCGACAGAATGAAATGCCACCTTGCAATATAGAGTAGAGTTGGATGGCCCCTCACGGTTTTCTGGCCTAGTCCATTTCGGATTGCTGAGGTCTCTGAAACAAGACAGAGGGGGATATGTGCCTCTTACGCAGGATCCTTTATTATTCTGAATGAAGAACCTGGTAGAATTCAGATCATGCCCCTACAGGCAGTGATCCTCCAGAGGTGCAGCGCTGAGCTGCAGCTGCAGGGGCATTCGGGCTAAAGTTCTTGTCAAGATTCCATTTGTATGACAGAAGCTTTCCACTAATAAGCATAATAAATTACTTCCCTACCTTCTATGGGCTAGCATTCCATGCAAATTCGTTTGAGCACTCCATCATTATCTTCATGTTCTAATTAGGTTTCATAGCACTGAGATCTGGACAATACTCGTACAAGGCCATTTGTTATTCCTTAATGATGTCCTCTCTTCACAATTACAGCTAGGAGGAGCGGCTGGGTCTACAGACAGAAAGGATAACTCATTTTGTTAAACACAACCCTTGATCTTTCCTTTTGCAGCAAAGAAAATCTAGGACTCGCCTCACACTCAGGAATCATTCTTACCGTGACGTGTCTCAAAAAGGCTCACGCTACTAGCTGCTCAACAAGATGTTTAATCTCCCTCTGTATAGGTCACTAGAACAGGGGCACCCACACCTCATTCAATAACACAAGCCCATAACTTTGAAAAGGGAACATCACATTATATCTCTGTGATCTCAATGGTGGAAAAATACATCTTGACGTGATCACATGCATTACACATTCCTTGTTGCTGGCTTTTTGTTTACATCAGCCTGGCAGAGCCCTTTGCTAAAAGCTTTTCCAGGATGTGCATTTATTTATTTATTTAATATATTAAAAATTTATGATGTATGTGGTGTATATAATTGGTCTTTTTTTTAAAAAAAAAATGGTGTCCTTTTTCAAGTTCAGGGCAGCATCCTTGAACTAAAATGATCAATGGGATAATATATTATGTTGGTGTTTTTTTCAAACTTGCCATTTTTGATGGATGTAAACACATTAACCCAAGTTAATTGTTTCATGCTAACCTTACATTTGTTCTCTCCATAAGTTGTCATTCATGTCTCAAATCCTCGAAACTCCACTGAAAAGAATAAATCAAAATGAAACAATATGGATACGAACAAGAAACTGTTTCTTCATATTGTGCAAAATACTGTCATGAATAGAGGTAAAGGTAGATTAAGACTTATTTTCTTCCCCCAGCAAGAGGCTTAAAATGTGATTGAGAGAAGAGATAAATCAGGTGGCATTTATTCCAGAACGCACATATAGTTACAATGTACTTTTTCCTATGGACTCACTGTATTTCTAAAGGCCAATTACAAGAGTAGTAAGCAAGCACCGTGAAACAAATGGGTGCTGTCCATGGTATCTCTCAAGTATTAATTTTGTAATTTGGCTCTGGAGCTGTAGTGCAATAAGAATAAATAAAACTCCAGAGTAATATTTTAAGTGAAAAAGCATAAATGATGCATATGCAAATTCTTTTAGTAATTAATGTTACCAGTTGTATGTCTGGGAAAGTTACGCTTCAGCTCTGCAAGATGTTCTGATAATTACACGCCTATTTTGTTATGGGAAGCACAGTGCGTAAGATGGTTCACATGATCCAGTTTGATTTCTTATGACCCTGGGGCTCCAGGGAGTGAGTAGATGGATGGTTCTGTACCACGCAATGCTTATTAAATGTTAATCCAAGGTGCCTTTCCAGTCCTACATTTCGGAAGGCTACTAATCATTTTCCTAATAATTGCAGAAAGCATCCGGTCCCTTGTGAAAAACATCTTTATTGAAATGAATCCACAAAGAGTTTCCGGCTGTGGGACTTCTTAATCTTTCAAACACTATGGACCTCTGCAACACTATGCAGTTGAGCACGACCACTGACTATTTTGCAGAATCAAAAATGAAAGGAACAGTCTATTATACCAAACCCAGGACGTTATTTGTTTCAAAAAAAGTCTTATTCTTCAGTGCAAAAGAGAGTTTTCTATTGGTGCCAAACAGAAATTTCTGAAAACTAGGAATGTACTGATGAGACTGAAAATAATTATGTAGCTTGCTATTCTGTTTATATTATTGCTTTAAAATAAGTGAGGTCTCAGCTTGCAAAGCCTACACATTACTTGAGAAAGCACCCCCTGGAACCTTAGAAATTGGAAAGAGACAGCTTGAATGTAGCCAACATTTAATATGTTGTGCTGTTGCTAAGAGATTATAATGAATGGCGATGCTAGATAATTTTTCCTAATAATTACACTGGCAAAATACAATTTGCAGATGAGATATCTAAAGGCCCAAATGTTTAAAAGTATGTGTCCCCAAATTGTTCATGCAAGGGTTATAGGAGCACACAATTCACTGGTTTCAGCATGCACAGCCAGTGTGTTGCTTGTGCAAAAGCGTTTGTAATTTTAAAGTTTTGCACCTAAGCAGTTTTAGGGTCAGAGTTTAAGGCCAGAAGGACCCACCAGATCATACAGTCTGATGTCCTGTACATCACAGGCCACCCACCCCACCCAGCGCCTGCACCCTGAACCCAACAACTGGAAGGAGACCAAAGTAAAGGAGACCCATAGAACACTAGACTATTACGTGCCACAGGCAGAGAATAGGAGGGACCGAGCTGCACCAATGCCAGAAATCTCTGCCGTATCTGGGAAACGATGATGTGAGATAGACCCGATAATGCCAGCAAGTGACCTGCACCCACATGCTGCAGAGGAAGGTGACACCCGCCCTCCAATCTGACCTGGGGGAAAATCCCTTCCTGACCCCACATATCATGATTCGTGAGCAAGAACCAGCCAGCACTACCTTGGAGCCCTGGCTCACCCTATCTAATGTCCCATCTCCAGCCGCAAACTTTTCTGATGCTTCAGAGGAAGGAGATCACAAAAACCCCACAACACATCAGTATGCTGTATTGTCAAGGCTCTGTAATAAGACAGCTAGACTTGATCCAGACTCAGTGCGCTTGATGCTCCTCTCACATATACCAGTGTAAATCCAGAGCAACTCCATTTATTTCAGTGGAGTCATTCCTGGTTTATATTGGTGGGAGTGAGAAGAAGTTTGGGCTCTAATAGTCTCCTATTCATTTCTCCTTTATAAACAACCTCATACTACATCATCGTCACCTTACATTTATACAACATCTTTCATCCCAAAGGATCCCAACGCACTTTAGTAATTTAAGGCTGGATCTCACTGAAGAGGCTCCAGGAGCTGGGTGCCTACTGGAAGTGGCAGAGTGCAGTCAAGGGGAATTGTGTGTACCCAGCAACTCATGGGATAGGGCCCTTAAAGTATCCAGAGATCATTTCACCCACCACTGAAATGCAGCCACCTCTGATTTGAAACAGCAACTATTTAACAGCTCACAGTTACAACCCACAATAGTATGGGACAAAAAGTGGCATCTGCTTAAAACTGCTGGAGGAATTAACTGAGCAGAGCGTAGGAGTAGGAGGATGTCCAGGAGTCACCGTGCTAGCCTAGGATGGGAGAGGCCTGGCTCTGTCCACAGACTTCCTGTGACCTTGGGCAGTCTCTCTGACTCAGAGGCATTGCTGCACGTAGTGAGGCAGCGCCTAAGTGACTTAGGATCCTAAATGTCATTTTAAAAGGGGATTTAGGACTTAGGAACCAAAATCCCATCCATTGTCAATGTGGCTAAATCCCATTTGAAAAATGACATGTAGGCTCCTAAATCAGTTAGGCATCGTGGTGCTAAGTGCAGCTATGCCTAGATCTGGGCCTTGGTTCTCCATCTGTCCACTAGAGGGGATAATACTGCCCTGCCTCCCAGGAGTGACGTGAGGATAAATCCATGAAAGTTGGCAATACTCTCAGATACTTGGGGGGGGGGGCAGATGAACAGCTTAACAAGGTAGGCTGTAAGTCACCCCCATTTGAAATGTGACTAGGAACGAAGACTAACATCCTTGTGAGAAGAGCTGCTGGGCTCTTTAAGGCCCCCAAGTGGTCAGGGCAAAATTCACATCATACAGAAAGGGCATTTCCAGCAACACAGCACTGGGGCATTGGTTCAGTTCTGGCCCAGAGGGAAAACTGCTATTACAGTCTGACTCCACTACTCCACGCCCAGCAGCAGCTGGGATGCTCCATGATGGTCTCCCATTCAACCCTGAGCCGACCTGGCCCTGCTTATTTAATGAGAGAACAAGATGAAAACCCAGCAGGAACACAGAGCTTGGCTGATGAAGAACAGCCTGTGATAGGGAGGGGGGACTCTATCCACACAGTCTCCTAAATTAAGGAGACGTCCCGCCTTTTACCCTGCGCGGATTCTTTTACAACTTTATTGGCCCCTTCGGAGCCTGGCTGTTTTTCCGAGTTGCCCCAACTTGCATATTCAGAACCGAATGGCTCCACTGATGTAAACGAGCCTTCTGCAGAAGGCGGAAAAACAGAAAAAACCGATGCGCTCTTTAAATGGCCATATACCCCCCAGTGAACTTGCGCACATACCGCTTGCAAAAAATCTCACCGCCGCCAGTCTAAAAACATACTAAAAACAGAAAATTTATGTAGCATGACCCAAATTGAATTATACATTACAGCACTATAATTGATTTTTTAGAAGAGAGATTAAATTTATTTTATGCCTCACTAACTAACAGCTAGATTTACCTAATTGCTTAGAGTGCAGAGTTAGTATGATTCATTAAACCCCATACATGCCTGGGTACATTACACTGTGACTAAAGCTTCCCTGCTTAGAGCAATTAAAGTGGAGAAACTCTAGGCCTCATAAGTAATTGAATATAACAATATCGCTTGGAGTTGCTGTGGGGGTCTTATTAAGTTCTTCAAGCAAAAAAATAAAACACAAGTTCCCTCCATTCTCCAGTGAATCATTTTGTGAATTTTTTGATGACTGATATTGTTTTTTCCTAGTGCCAAAAAAAGGGGGGGGGGGGAGCGGTAGGATTCAAGCCTTGCCTCACAGTTTAATTTTATCAATCATAACATTTTTTATATCAAGTCAATCTCTGACAGAATTGAGTAGAAGTCAGCGCTATTACAAGGAGAGAGACTTTGGGTAGAATCTAGTAACATTTGGTAATTATATACACATTGCAAAAATAAAGGTAGCAATTTAGTAAAACAGGAGTGGGGGAAAATGATAATTTTGGCTGGCAGGAGTAAATTAGAATCCTTCTGCACAGTTTATTTAATAAAATTACATACACACAAGAAAAACATTACCCAGATTGCAAAGTCAAGCCACATCACCTTCTGGAAATTCCACCAGGCTTCTGGACACCACTTGTAGTTGGAATTTGCCATGCCCCTTGTGATCAGGAATGACTAATGCTGGGATCAAGGAAACATATCGAGTATTTTAAACTCTATGACCATGTTGTCCAGTTGCAGAAAAGGCAAGGTCAGGACTAAAACCAGAGGTCCATCTTTTGCTATGGAAAGTGGGTGGCTGCTTAAGATCATATAGATGCTACAGATTGATCATCGATGGCCACTCCTCTAGCCTTACTCCATCCACATCAGCGTATCCCCATGGGGAATGGTGTGAATTAAAATTGTCGCAGTAGACTAAAGGACCTGAGAAGATGGGTTAGACAGGAGTTGGCCAGTTGGCAGATGGAGGTTTGTACACATTGATAAGAGTCAGGTCCTTCACTTTTATTGCCTGCCATTTGATAATATCATTTGGACCATAAATATCTTCCTGGGTGTATGATGCTATCCCATATAACCCATGATGGAGGTGAGACACAACAGAAAAGCCCAGGAACTGATAGTTGCACGTCAGTAGTAAAGTATGTTTCCTGAAGCAAGATGACGTGTGCTTTGTGTTCTATGACAGTCCTCAAGATTAACGTGATTTACCAAAACCACATCTCGTGTTTAATGGCTCTAGGTTTTATTAATCCAACTGGAGACATGGGTACCAAGGGCCATGGGCTACCTTCCTTTGTGTGCCACAGAAAGAAGTGATGGTATCAACTTAGTAGGAAAAGTGGAAGTCCATAGGCAGCAAAAGGGCTTCTGGTGGGAATGGGCGACAGGGGATGGATCACTTGATCATTACCTGTTCTGTTCATTCCCTCTGGGGCACGTGGCATTGGCCACTGGTGGAAGACAGGATACTGGGCTAGATGGACCTTTGGTCTGGCCCAGTCTGGCCGTTCTTATGTTCTTATGATGCCATGCATTGTAGCAGTGACAGACATGGTAAGCAGGATTCCTGAAGCAAACGGGTGCACTCATCACGAGTGATGGGTGCAGGATAAGAACCGTGGCCTGGGGGCAGCAGTGACACAGCGCAAAGCCGAGTGGCTGTAGCAAAGGGATCTATGCACAGAAGCTCTGTCAGTGACTCACTGACACCTCCAAAGGGTTGCTACCCATTGCGTTGGGCGGTATGGCAAGGTAAGGCGTACAGCAGGGGACTCTTTTCCATAGCCTTTGCTATACATGAGTACTATAGACAGCTACATATCTCTGTAACACACACAACACTTTCTGGACACTGCAACTGCCTGGTACAACAACGAATGTGCAGAAGTAAGGCATGTTGTATTTTTATATGGAAGGGCAACAAATAGCCCTGTAGATGCCATGGCAAGAGACAGACAGAATCCCGTAGGAGAATATATGTTTTGAATACAATATTTTCAGAAGAAAGGAGCATTGGGTGTCGTGACATCTGACAGAATAGGTGAAACTGATGTGGAAAGAGGAGCTCAGAGCCACCTGTCAATGGTGGGTAAAATTCAGTGTATGTGGCTTTAAACAGGAGGCCAAGTCCAGTCCATTTACCCATAGGAACTGCTAGTGAAAATGAGTGTGTGCCTATACAACAGTAGCTCTGCACACATCCAGGATTACCTGTATGGTATGTATGTGAGCGATATACGCGATTCACACACCCCATAGCATACATCAAGAAAATTAGCTTACTGATTGATTTCCAGGTTCAATAGGAAATCTAAGCTGCAGAAACATTATGAAAGAAAAACGGAATGGAGACCTTACTGTAGAAAATCAAAGGAGTTCACAGCATATTATTGTCTCTGGCATCAAGATTAGTTGGCAGGACAGACCAATCTGATTCACCACTGAATGGAGACACTGGAAGCAAACATTCCACATCTACTGCGCATAGTGCTCAACATAATTGAAACCTGTTTTGCGATTGGAATGTAGATAAGCAATGCACTGAAGCAACATTTTAAAATTCTCAGGATCACTTTATTTTGTCCTTCAAACAGCGCGTGGAGCCCCAGCAATAAAGACATATAAATTGCCCCAATTTATCTCTTTCTAAAGACAGCTTTTTTATTTTGCAGACACTCAGGTAAAATAAGTAATAGACCCAGTAGAAAGGGGGTGAGCAGCCTCTGATGAATGCACGCAGGAAGTTAGGCCTGGCTCTTGATAGGTAGGCAAGGCTGAGCACAGACATAGCTGAGACTTCAAGAGGGTTTTATTGAATGCTTACTAATGAATGCATTTAACGTGAAAACAGAGTGGGATGTCAAAGCCAGGGAATGATCATTTCATCTATTTGGATAGATTTCCATGGGTTTCTATCTATAGAAAGGGACATACGTACAGCGTTACTCACGGCATTTGTTAACTCCGAGTCTGCTCTGAAATGTAATAAGAGCAGAAAATTGCACTGATGAAAAAAAACCCCAATAACTCTGTGCAGTTGGAATGAATCATTTGCATCAAAGTCTAACGTAAGTGCGACGTGTAGGCTGTCAGAGACGGTGAGGTGAGGGACACGTTCTGCCCTGACACACCAGTTTTCCTTCTGCCCTGACTGAACCCAGCTGCCACTGAAGCTTGCTCCAGTAAGGACGAGTGCTGAGCCCATGAGACTCTCAGGGTCTGTACAGGTGGGTGTCGACACTGGGCTCCAACATGCATTGTTCCAGCTAGCTGCAGAAAAACGTCGAGCTCAAGTTGATGTTTCGCAGGGTAAAGGTTAGGACGAGACTTTCCTTTAACCCTTTACCTGCCGGAGAAGGCAGCCCTATCCATGGTGTATCTCCCTAACTGTCTGTGGGCTGGCAATGCGGAAAACACCAGCATTTTACCTAACGTGACCGTTCATACCCCGTCACTGCCCACCAATCGCTCACAGCTCTCAAGCCCTGTGCTGGGGGACTTGGGCAGGGACCATGGTCCTTGAAGGGAGGTGTGGGCTACGGGGGAGGGATGCAGCAAATCTGGGGCCTCCTCTGTACACATTTGCTGGAGCCCCCCTACATGCAGCTCCCTCTCCTCCCTTCCCACCTGCCCCAAACTTCTGAGCCATGCCCGCTGGGTGAGGGGAGACCATAGCCATGGACTTGGGGCCTGATTTGGAGCTCATTGACAGCAGGGAAAAACTCCAGGCAGCCCACAGCCAGGGCCGGTGCAAGGAAGTTTCGCACCCTAGGCGAAACTTCCCTAGGCGAAACTTCCACCTTGTGCCGCCCGCCCCCCCCCCGCGGCAGCTCCCCGCATCCACCCTGAGGCGTCCCCCCATGGCAGCGCTCCACCCCAGCTCACCTCTGCTCCACCTCCTCCCCGAGCACACCGCCCCCGCTCTAATTCTCCTCCCCTCCCAGGCTTGCGGCCCCAAACAGCTGATTGGCGCCGCAAGCCTGGGAGGCGGGAGAAGTGGAGCGGCCGCTGCGCTGGGAGAGGGAGTCTGAGCCGCACGTGTCAGCGCGCCACCGGCAGCCCCTCCCAGGAACACTGTAAAAAAAAATTGGGGGCACCGCTTTTTGGCGCCCCCAAATCTTGGCGCCCTAGACAACCGCCTAGATTGCCTGAACGGTAGCACTGGCCCTGCCCACAGCAGCCAGTGCTGCTGCTCAAAAACAAGCAGCAAGCATTGGGGGGGCGGGGGAGGGGGAGAAGCAGAGAGGTGAGGTCGAAGTCTCCTGCTAAAGAGGAGGAGGGAAGAACATGCAAAGGACCTGAGCAGGGCTGCCATGAAGGGGGAGACGCCCCAATTTCTTGGGGGGTTCCAGTTCCTCTCACCACAGAGCTCTGTTGACACCATGTGGCTCATGCTTCCTCCCCCGCCAGGCCATGCGGGAACACCAGCAGTAAGCAGCACAGGGGCACCGGGCCAGCCCTGTAACGGGGTTGCCACTCCCCGCTAGCGCACCGCCTTGCGCCTCGGTGGGGGAATGTTGCTCTCACTGCATCGGGTGTCCCCTGGCTGCTCGTTCTGCAATAGCCTCTCTTCTGGTAACTTGGCCCTCCGGCCAGGTCACTGTGCAGTCTACCCCCTCGGGGGTTACAAAGTCCAGCAGGACCACTGCCCAAATGCTATTGCCAGGGGTGTTCAGCTCCTCCTTGGGCTCTGTGCCACGATAGCCGTGGCTGGCAGGGGAACCCAGTATACTGGCTACACCGGGGTCTAGCCCTGGCTCCCCATCACCAGCAATCCAGGTTTGCTCATAGCCCATCCCTGTTGCTGTTTCCGTGGATGACTTCTTACCAAGCCTCTCTATCGTCTCTTCCCTGGTTCTGGGTTTACCACAGGAGCTTACTCCTCTCTCCAGGGCAACTTCACCCCTCCTCCTAGCCTCTTGCCAAACGCCTTACTCCAGGGCAGGCTCTCCCTCTGGTCTTACTCCTTGTCCCGGACAACCTCCTTCATCCCAAGCATGACTGCAGCTCCCTTCGGCTCTCAGCTTCCTGGCTTTATGGCACTCTCCCAGGCCGCCCCCAGCTGGGCTTCACTCTCAATGAACACAGCCCCTCCCCTTCTCTCAGGTGACACCTGGCAACCTAATTGGCCTCTCCGGCCCTCGTTAACCATATCTGGGCTGGTGTGGGGTGCACACCACATCACAGGCCCCATGACGAGGAAGCCTGCTGGGGCTTCAGGTTTGATTTCATGTGTCACAATTCAGGGAGAATGCACCTGTATTTCCCTTCAGTAATCCAGCAAGAGCACCCACGCTCAGGCTTCCAGCTCCCCAGTCGTCATCTTCCTGGGTGGAGACCCGCATCTCTCTCCCTTCTGACAGCCTATTCCCAGACTGCACAGTTCCCTGCCTTCACTGTGGTCTTCCCAGCACAGACAGGCTGCCCAAGGCCACCTGCTGGCTTTCTCTTCAGAGACGTTAACAGGTGCAATTGCTAGTTATAAGGTCCACCACACAACACTTCTTATGCAAGCCCACTTTATTCTTCAGGGAAAAGCATTCCAGAGAAAACATACTGAAAACTATAAAAGAACCTCTATGTATGCTAATAAATTTACCAGAATTAATCCCAGCGCTCACCTGGATTCTGGCAGGAGCAATCCTTGTCGCCCTACCCCAGGGAATTCCTTGTGGTTAGCAGGTCATCACAGCTTCAACTCTGAACAAGCATCCAATCCCAGTCCTTCCAACCCTACCCGAAGGATTGGGGCCCTCCGTGCACTAGGGAGCCTTTCCATTTGCTGGATCGGCACAAAGGCCCGGAGCCAATTCAAAACCAGGCTACTGCTCCACGAGTCCTTTCTTTGTCTTTTGATCCCTGGAGAATCCAGTTTGGGTTCGTGCACTGGGTTAGAGAGGTTTCTTGTGGTACTGAGCAGATGCAATAAAAGGACAATGTTCCCTACATTACTGTGCATTAAACAGTTTAGGCAGGAATCTCTCTCCCACAGGAGATGAGTTAGGCCCACTTAAATCAAAGTGAGCTGCCTGTATCCTGCAGAGGGGGTGGGAAGGGAAGAATCAGGGGCCTGAGCTATTTCAAACATGCAGTTTCTCTCTCTGGCCCCAAGTCAGCAAGCCATCCTTATTCAGCAAAGCACATGCTTAAGCCTCATTGGCTTTAATGGGGCTTAAGTAGGTGCTTAAGTGTTTTGCTGAATGGGGATAGACTTAAGCCCATACTTAAGTGGTTCCATGTATTGTGGCTTCAAAGAGAAAGCCAAAGACATGATAAATTAGTACAGAACCGTTTCTTAAATCTCCTCCTGAAACAGCTTTATTGCGCAAGAAAACCAGTGGTAATATTTAACATACAAACAGAAAACTGCTTAATCTTTTAATTAACCCCATTTCTCAATGAGAGATCCAGGCCTCACAGTTTACTAAAGCATTTCCTCTGGTTGTATTTATTTTTTGGTGGATTGTATCTAACCCTCTCGCCAGCTGCTTGAACTCATGCAAAACAAATTATCTCAGCCATTTTTATATTGTATCATATTCTAAAAGTCTCATTTTTGTATAACATTCACAGATTTTTGTGATTTGTACCTGCTCACTTTAAATATCTTTCCAAAATCATCTCCCATTTAATGGTTTTTCATATAGGTGCAAGAGCTCTTCAATTTCCCAACTGTATTGATTGGTCAAACACTAGCAATCCTCATTTGCCGCTTTAACAGCTGCAAAAACTTGTGTGTTTCAAGAGGAAGTTTACTCAGAAATGTCTAAAACAAAGGCTAGGAGTGATTTAAAGAAAGACATGTTCCACATGGAATGCAAAGTGTTACACTCTGTCTGGTTTCACTCATGAGGCCTTGGCTACACTTGCAGATGTCCAGCGCTGTGAGTTAAACCTGACTTCGTGCAGCTGAGTAGGGAAAGTGCTGCAGTCTGTCCACACTGACAGCTGCTCAGTGCACTGTCGTGGCTACATTTGCGGCAATTGTGAGGGGGGGAGGGATAGTTCAGTGGTTTGAGTATTGGCCTGCTAAACCCAGGGTTGTGAGTTCAATCCTTGAGGGGGCCACTTGGGGATCTGGGGCAAAATCAGTACTTGGTCCTGCTAGTGAAGGCAGGGGGCTGGACTTGATGACCTTTCAAGGTCCCTTCCAGTTCTAGGAGATGGGATATCTCCATTAATTTAATTTACAGTGCTGTAACTCGCAAGTGTAGCCAAGGCCTGAGAGAAGTGTTACTTAGCACCCATTCACCAACTACAGATTTTACTATTAAGTACAATCTCCAACTGAATATTTGCAGTCAAAAGAAGCTATGCAATGTACAATTGTGAAGCAATTTTAACCTGTTGCCTACAGTGTATAGGACACTCCTCAGTGAGCCTAGTGGAATTTATTCCATGTCTTGTGAGCTATACTCATAGGAGTGGGGGCGGGGGAGGGAAGGAAGCAGAACACCATTAACATGAAAGTTGCACTTGTGAGGCAATATTCTGACCAATTTCCCAGAGGGCAAAGCTGAACGTAGCCCTCGCTCACGCAAACCAGACATGCTTTCTGGGTCTTTAAAAACCTCATTTTTCATGCAAATCAAATGAGGTCCTCACTGGGCGGCTCAGAACTCTCCAGGCTGAGAGCTTAAAATAATCACTTTTGTCACATAACCGCCACTGAAATTCAACTGCTGTCCCCACTCGTACACACACGCACAGCTGGTACAAACCTCCTCAAATGCCAATTCAGCCACAGTAAAGGAATGGCAGAGTAACATGAACACATCCAGTTTGCACCCTGAGACGTGATTATCAGGAAGTGAATGCTGAGGGGCAAGACTTGTAATGGACTGCGAAACTGTATTAGACTGTTCAGCCGGGTAAAATACTTTATTTAAGCGACCCTCAGCTACGAGGGAGAAATTCCAACCAATACGTACAAGGTGTTGAAAAAGCCGTATCCCAGGAGAGGGTGCATGTCCAGCCAAAAGGGTGCAGTGTAATACACGCATGAAACACAGACGTTCTGCAGCTGTTGCTGCACCAAAGCTGTCAGGGTGTTGACTCATATGGCAGACAATCAAGAGCCGTTATTTCTGGGATCTAGTACTTGTGATGACACAGAACCTGCCTGAAGCGTGAAACTGAATATTTATGGCAAGACTTTGACATTAAAATGGACTTGGGAGCTGATGTCGCAGTCATCTCAGAAGGGTCTTACAATCACCTTCAATCCCTCTCAGAAATGAAGTCTCCTGACGCAGCTCTAACTAGCCCCTGGAGGTATCTGAACTCCATGAGCCAGTTCACCACAGAAACAACTTACATAGACAAAGGCTTTGTGTTCAGAGTGCACGTGATCAAAGGATCACAGCCTTCTCAGCGGCAGCACGGCAGTCATGAAGGGCCTAGTGAGAAAGATGGAAGAACTCAATGGAGTATTTGATGACGCTGGACTTTTGAGAGGCGATCCAGTACAAATCAACTTAAGAGACAATGCTGAACCATACGGTGTACAAACACCTCTACCAGAGAGACCTTGGAAGAGACTAGCTGCGGATTTACGCAAATTCAGAGGACATCGTTACCTGGTCGCAGTGGACTATTTCCCCAGGTATATAGAAATAACGCACTTGAAAGTAACGTGTTGCATTGTTATTGAGAAACTGAAGTGCACTTTTGCTTACTTCAGTCTTCCAGAACTAGTGACGGACAATGGACCACAATTCACAGCAGCAGAATTCAAGTCCTTCCGAACAAAATATTATTTTGATCATATAACTAGCTGCCCACATTACCCACAAGTGAATGGAGAGGCTGAAACAGCTATATAGATGGCCAAGCAAATTCTACAGAAGGAAGCTCCATTCCTTGCTCTTTTGAGTCACAGATCAAGACCAATAGCTACTGGATATCAGTCTAGATAATACTTAGTCCTGCCTTGAGTGCAGGGGACTGGAGTAGAAGACCTCTCAAGGTCCCTTCCAGTTCTACACTTCTATGATTCTGTGATTCTATAGTCCAGCACAGCTCCTGATGGAAAGACAACTCAGAACTATGCTCCAACTTTGGAAAAGAATCTCTCTCCCAAGTGGCCAGACATGGAGAGTGGCCAAATCAGATAAAAGGGCAAAAAGAGCTTACAAACACTTTTACAACAGATGATACTCAGAGAAACTCCGGGTCTAGAACCTGGTGACCTTGTTTGTGTCAAACTGAATGGAGAAAAAGGATGGACAACTCCAGCTGTTGTAAAGAAAAAAGAATCCAGTGCCCACATGATTTGTCATCAAAATCGACAGTGGAGAGTTCAGCAGAAACCATTGACATCTACAGTTTGTTCTTCAGAAAGAACGACCAACAGAGCAAATTCTACAGAAGGCAGATGCAGAACATGAAGAAGACAACTCAGACCCCAAGCCAACCACAGCCAGTTGTTTCGACTAATGGGCAGCCAGATGACCAAGTTGTCATGCATTCGGGTTGCGTAATTAGAAAATCAGAAAATGCAGAGACTTAGCAGACTGATAAGTACTGAACTTAAAAGACAGTGTGATAGTGTAAATATTGTAAATGGTAGGAAGGTAGAACTTCAAGGAGAAGGTGTAATGCAGGGGTAGGCAACCTATGGCACGCGAGTCGAAGGCGGCACGCGAGCTGATTTTCAGTGGCACTCACACTGCCCGGGTCCTGGCCACCGGTCCGGGGGGCTCTGCATTTTAATTTAATTTTAAATGAAGCTTCTTAAACATTTTAAAAACCTTATTTACTTTACATACAACAATAGTTTAGTTCTATATTATAGACTTTTATAGAAAGAGACCTTCTAAAAACGTTAACATGTATGACTGGCACGCGAAACCTTAAATCAGAGTGAATAAATGAAGACCGGGCACACCACTTCTGAAAGGTTGCCGACCCCCGGTGTAATGGAACATCAAACTGTATTATACTGTTCAGCCACTAGGTGGCATTGTATGGAAAATACCTTGGTTAAACTAAGCAGTGCCATACCTGGGGGAGCATTAAAAGGTCCTATCTCCTAGAACTGGAAGGGACCTTGAAAGGTCATCAAGTCCAGCCCCCTGCCTTCACTAGCAGGACCAAGTACTGATTTTGCCCCAGATCCCTAAGTGGCCCCCTCAAGGATTGAACTCACAGCCCTGGGTTTAGCAAGCCAGTGCTCAGGGTTGCCAGTTTTGGTTGGATGTATTCCTGGAGATTTCGTCACATGATTTAATCTTTAATTAAAGATTAATTTTTAATTCCTGGAGACTCCAGGCCAATCCTGGAGGATTGGCAACCCAGCGCATGGCACGTATAAGCAAGCTCTGTGCCCAGTCCAAATCTGGTACAGAAGTACACGACAGGCCTCCTTTTGGGCTTCTGCTTCCTGATTTTCTGCATGCAAATGGAAGATTTTTGCATACGTTCATGGCCTGCGAGCCATACAACCTTCCCCGCCTCCTGATTTACACATGTACAAACGAGGGGGCTTTTTAAGGAAGGTCAATAAAGAACACTTTACTGGGTGGGGAGGGAGGGGAGCACAGATTTTCTTGAACCAGAAATAGGGAGAATCATTTAATAACAAAGAAATATAAGAACAGAAATAAGCAAGGTTATTATATCATCATACATTAGAAAAAGCAGAATAATAATAAAATAATAGAGACATGGTACAAATTTAGGCCCATGTATTCTTAGCTGGGTACCTAAAATTAGGCTCTTTAATCCATATTTAAGCACCTAAATAAAAGTATCCTGATATTTCAAGGTGCTGAGCTCCTCCCAACCCCCTGAAAGTCAGTGGGAGTTGCAGGAACTCAGCACCTCTGTAAATGAAGCCACTGCATTTAGGTGCCTTTCAGGAGTCTCACTCGAAGCTCCCCGTTTTGAAAATATCAGCCTCAGATGTATGCCGGTGAAAAAGCTTCCTGGATCAGATATGAAATTACGCACTTTAAAAGTTGGGCTAATTCTCTCACTGCAGACTAATAACAGCACCAGATGAAACCGCGATTTCCCAGGTTGAAGGAGTGAACGCTAGGTCAAGTGAAAGCCTGGGCTGGTCAGGTAGTGATTGGCCTAATGCAGACAAGGAGACTCAGATGTTCCTGTGGGCCAGTAAACTGCTTATCTGTTCCTTTTAACCACAGCCATCCATGTATTCAATCCCCTGTAGGGGGGCCTGGGATGTTCTTTCCTGCAGGGAATCCCTGACTTCCAGTCCCCTTGCAATGGTTTCCAAACACTGCCTAGCGTCCAGGAAGATGGAATATTGTCTTGTGCTCTTTAGATTTTAGAATATGAATCCAAAGGAAGCAAAGGGGAGAGGTGTCCCAACCATGCTAGCAGAGCACTGATTACGTTTCACCCGAATCTCAGTGAAAGAGAAACCACATAATCTCTGGTACTGAGCATGCCCATAAGGAAATGCTTAATAATGCTGCAGTCAGTGAGTCCTCTCTCCGCCTGTCTCCTGAATAGCGGAGATGTCAGTCGCACAGAAGGGCACTGGGACTGACTCTCTACTCACTTTCATGGGCTCTGCACTGGTGTCATGCTATTGACTGCATTGGAATTACTCCCAATTTATACTGGTGCAAGTGAGAGGAGACTCAGGCAGACGTAGGACAGCTACTGCACAAAGGACGTAACGGTCAGTAAAAATTCAACTGACATGCCCTTTATTCCAGGTCACGGATGATTAAAGTGCTGGGATATGGGCTGAAATGTACTTGCTAGATCTGTTTTGATCCAACATTATCTCAGAGACAACCATGCAGGAGATGCAAAACCTGTTCTCATTGTGTCACACTTATTCAATAAGGTGCAAGCCTCAGCCCGTGCTAAGTGGAATAATCACAGTAATTAGGCTACTAATATGTACAATATTCTTTCAAAATGGTAGTTGCCCATTTTTCTGACATGTTAGAATTGCCGAATATTTGCTTTCAAAGCAACCCATTACCTTCACCACTGCTAGTATACAGGGGAGCTTTGAGTCACAGCTAGAACAAATGAGAAATTAGAAGTGAATTAGTACAAAATAATTGTTAAGCCCTCTAAGGTCTTAAACCCAGGCAGACTTTTTCCATCCTTTGATGTGACTAAGTTTTAATAAGCTCTGGAAAAGTTTCATCACCACAGGGTACGTGTAAGACATTTTTATATTGCACGCACACACACACACACACACACACACACACACACACACACACACACACACACACACACACACACACACGACCTTTAATAGCAAGCCCAAAACTGATATGATGCTAAATAGCATTTCTTGTCCTGGGATCCTATTTTCACACTAGCTGCAGATATGACCTTTGTGAATAGCTGCCAGCTGCTCACAATTTTGACAGATGTAAGCACATTTCTGGGACGCTGTATCCATTCAGTGGCTACAGATCAACAGGCTACACTCAGGGCTTTTGTAAAAGTGATTGGCTCAGGAGAATCCCATTTGCAGCACTAACGGAGAACAGGTTTACCACGGTGAAGCGCTAATGACTTGGCTATCAATGATCTAAATATGTCAACCTGTGACTCATGTCGGTATTAAAGAACACGATATTTATACAAAGCAGCAATTGGCAGACGGTAAACTAATGCGATGCAGTTTCCAAGTAAATCTAGGCTCTTCCAAGTGGTGGAATGCTAGACTTTATTTCAATCGCTTTGGCATTTCAGGGTGACGATTGTGCCTGGGCATTTCTCAGGAGCATGCAGATTTATTTTTGCTGATATTCCAGATACCACCCTCAGGTTAAGAATACCCGCTGTCAGCTCTCCCGGGGAAAGCACAACATGGAGTCAGTGCATTGGAGCCTCTGAATATTTTCTCAATGCTCTTAAAAGCTGGGAAAAGTTTAATCTGGACTGTAAGAGTCTAACCATGTTTCTGGCAAATGGGTTTTGATGCATACACACCCCTCTGCCTGCATGCATAGCACAGCTAAACCAGATTTAGTAAATTAATACAGTATTATATACATCTTGGTAAAGGGGCAGACGTTATCGCACTAGCTCTTGTGCAAATGATGAAGCCATATTGGAATTTTCCCAATGGAATAAGAACTGGCAGTTAGAAGGCCTGTTCTCCAGCCTCCAGTTAATGCACCCATTTGCACACACTCACCTGCTGTTTTTCATGCAAATACGTGGATGCATATGCAAAACCCCAATTGTGCATGCACAGGAACGTACTTAGCCATACCAAGCCATGCGTGCAAGCAGATTGGGGATTTGTTTTCATCTATTAGACTAGGGAAGAACTCCGGCCCCAAATATTTTCTTCTGAGGTATCACTGTTTATTGGACATGTGTTTTTCTTTAACTTAGAGTTTGTGAAAACATACCAGATCGACAGACATAGACCACAGTCCTCTTCATCCACAAAACGGTTGCAGCAACGTGCCTCAAACCCTGGTATGAATGGACCAGCTCCAGGGGTCAGATTCAGTCTCCATGTCCATTTGCTCCTTGGCCTTTACTGCAACTGCCAACAAGCTGCCAAGAAGCACCTGTCTGCTGGGAACTAAACAGACACTAACAACTCATCTCACAGGTCACTAGGCACCTATCAGAGATGGCAATGGCTTTTGTTCACTGCTGGGCCGCTAAGCTAAATGTGAAAGGTTCCACGCTCCCCTTTCCAGTTCTGAAGCTGCTTTAAAGCCGGTATGATCATCTGTCAGTGAGGCACCTACACTGGAATCATCTCTACAGTCAAGGAGTCTGGCAACTTGACTGGGAAGTCTGAAACATGCAGCTAGCAGATCGTTTGAGAATTGTGTGTGTGCTGTCACTGTATGCTGAAAAATTACCACTTGGGAGCTCAGCAGAGGCTGGCAGAACTCGTTAGCGGAAAGACCTGCCCAGTGATATTTAAATGGGAAAGTAACACTCCACCTGTCGGCTACTGAAGTTATAGGAAGGCCGAGGTACATTCCCGAGGGCTCTGAGCCACGCTCTTCTGTGCAGACATCTCCCCAGAGAGTACTTCACATTGCTTGCCGGAGAGTTCGGTCCAGGGACAGAGCTGTTGTGGAGATCTGAGTATACCCATAATACAAGTTTGTTAATCAGCGCAAGAAACCTCTTTGCTTCATGATATCCTGCATACCCTAGAAGAGGTTTCCCCAAGAGACCAAATAAGAAGTCCCATTTCTTGGGGCAAAGGGAAGACAGTAAAAGTCTTCTTGCTGAGATGGCATTCGCATTGCTTTTGTGTCACAGTTACTCATGACGAAGCTGTTTGCACCACGCTGTGTGTGACTGGCTCACTGTCCCAGAGTGCCCCCTTATGGTGAGACCAATGTGGCCACACAAAGGCCTCCTGTGGTTTGGTGACATGTCTCTCTGGCCAGGTCACACTATGGTCCATCCATCAATGTCCCACACCCAGTGTCCCATATGACACTAACCATCTGTCCCTCCACGGCTCCTCTTCCATACCACTCTACTTTCAGAGTGAAGGGGTTTCCAGACTTCTCCCAGGTGTCCCCCGCCAGCAGAACTCAAAAACCCCAAGCAGATCCAAGCACCACTTAAACCACACTGCCTATCCAGGTTTAAGCGTTTAGTCTTTCTGGTGCCTCCCCAGCCCCATGCTGTTCTTCTGGTAGCCCAACGCACGGGGCTGCCTGCCTGCCTGCAGCCTTGCCCCTTTGTCAAGGCCCATCATAGGAACTGGGTCCACTCCTGGAGCTTTCCAGCACCTCCCCTGTCCCTTCTCAGGGGAGGATCCCAAGGCCTCCTCTCTCCTGGGTCTCCCACTCCACTGCTCTGAGCAATTCCCTTTATGAAGGAGACCCAGCTCCCCCGCTAACAAATTGTCCTTCACACCCCTTCCAGGTGGGCTAATTGATGCCTCAGGCTTCCATTAACCCTTTCACTGCCAGCATACCCTATCATAGTCTGCAACACCAGCAATGGGATCGATGGCGAAGGAAAGTCATGACCCTATTAGGTACCATACCTTATATAGCACAATTAAAATTAGTTTCGAGTCAGAGCCTCCAAAGTTTGGCTCTTGATCCCAGTTTGTTCCACGTGCAGGAGTGATTGGGGTTTTACTTTGGACCCACCTCTAAAATAAGGATTCCACCACGAAGGGAAAATGCTAAAGAGCAGCTAGAGATCTGGTTGGTAATCGGGTCATTGTACAGTAGTTTACAAGAAATGCTCAATAGCGCCCTAGTTCCTGAATCATGGCGCAGGTCATTTTCAATTTCAATTATTTTCAAGTTTGACTCTTCAATTACAGAGCAATAAAAAAGAGCCTTGCAAAACGCTGAGACTCTACAGAAGCAAACGAACGATTGATCCGAGTTACTGTGCATTGATTACCTTTCACCTGCCCTCTTTAGCACCTGAAAAAAATGTGAACTTAATGAGCTGGCTAAACAACTCTCGTCTGGTTCTGCTGGATGGTTAGCAAACGCTAAATACGGGAACTCTGACTACAGAGGAGTTTGCAGAACAGTAACGGAATAAGGAGCCAGTTGTCTTCCAGCCACACACACTTCCTAACTGTGGCATTAGTGAATCTAACCCCTCAAACATTCCATTCAAATGAATAGGATTATACCACATTGCCAAAAGCTACTCACGGATAATGCCTGCTCCAAAAGTCTGAAAAATGAGGGCTCAGAGTCCGTAATGCCTCCCGAGCAGAGAACACTTGTGCATCCCTTATATATTTAGGCAGTTTGGATTCTCATTATAAAACCAATGAGACATAGGAGAGAAAAGAAATAAAAAGCAAATCCATAGCGTCGCAGAACACATTATATCGCAAAGCACCTGAAAATGGGTACCAGCAAGAAGATTAATGGAACAAAGCTGAGAAAACAAGAGAGGAAATGAAAACCAAGTAAACAAGTAAATATAACTGGTGAAGTGCTAAGGTGCCGAGTGAATAACATGCCAAACGGCTGCCATTGTAAGACAGGAAGATTATAGAGATTGGATGGGATTATCAATGGAGCCTAAAGGAATTTAGACACCCAAATCCTGTTGACTTTTTTGGGTACGTAAACAGACAGCTGCCCCCCAAGCGCTTTGCAGCATCCTGCCGCAGTTTCCCCTCCTTGGGGAGCTCCCTAGAGTTTTTCTCATGGTTAACCCAACCCCTGTCTGGGGCTGGTTTATTAACAGAAACAGGTCAAAACAAACATCAAAGTCCCAAAATAAAGTCCATCACCACATCACCAAATCTCATACACAGCTCTGGCATCTACCACCACACCTGGAGTCCTTCTGTCCCAGTCCGCTTGCCACAATGCTGACACTCCCTGCTTCTCTTAGCTGAACCTCAGCCTTCTTCAGCCTAGCTTCCAGACCCAAACCCTTCTCCCAGTCAGGGGTCTCCTGCTCACTGCAGCTTTTCTACGGTCTCTGCTCCATCTCCCTCTTTAAGAAGACCCAGGTGCCTCCCCTTAAGCCCAAATAGACAGCAGATAACCCGTTACATGTGCACTGGACCCCGCTTCCTCTTATAAGGGCCAGCCACCCTGTGACAGAGTCCATGAAATTATTAACCCAGTTATTAGGGGCATTTTTAAAGCCCGTTTCCCCTTTAAAGAAAGGAATAACATCAATATTTGAAGTAGCAGGACAAAGAACAAAGCACTTGGATCCCATGACTCTGAGTGAAGCCACCCTTGCTTTACGGGGATACTTTGATCATTTACTTAACCTGGATTTTAAAACATGAACTCGGTCACACGGCTAACTTCTCTGACCGATGCTGGGCTGTGCCGTTCCTGTTCTGAGCTCACCGAGATATGGGGTTAGCTTTTTCATTGTAATAATGAAAAATTCAGTAGAACTTCAGGAAATACATTTGTCATCTCCCAAGATCACTTGTTCTGTTGAGATTTTTATTAGTTGAACAGATGAATTCGGGGAGGAAGGTGTTGGAAAATAAACCAGACCCATAATGAATGAAGGATGCGACTGACAGTTCTTTTTCCAAGTACATACCGTATATCCTTAGCAGGCAAATCTGGAGCGATGCTACCTTCAAACACACTGCAATGGCCCAGCTGGCTTCTTATTTAAATATCAGATGACTTTTTTTTTTTTTAAGAGTCTGGATTGTTTGTATGGCCTGAAAGGCTCCTGGAGAAACAGGACATTGCTTGCCTTTAATGATTTTTCATTCTGTGCGTTACTAGAATCCACTATACACAGCCTTTATACCACATACCTCGGGAAGACACACACAACCATTTCTACACAAAGGAGGAGAAGGCTGCCTTGTGCTGAGTTTATCAATGTTCCTAAGTCACCCCAAGTAGGAATTATTGGTTTAATATTACAGCTCAGATGTTTCTCAAGGTCCCATTATATTAGGAAAGGGCTCCAGGTAGTACGCTTGTATCTGACTGCAGGAAATATGCCAATGCACCAGCCATATATGATCCAAAAAAAATAATAATAAAAAAGGGTTATTCTATTTCCCCTGGGCATCTATTAGACACATTGGATTTGATGGGTAACTGCTACTGCCCGGCCAGGACAAGCAGGATTTCCTTAACACTTTTGACAAGCTGCCAGCTGACTAAATACAGTAATCATTTCAGATTTACATCAAGAGGCTACGTAAAGGGCAGAGTTCAGCACGGCACCAAAGGCATCTTATCCCCATTGCTGCACTAACCAGCTACAGGGAGAGAATTATTGGGTGGTAGATGAACTGGTCAAGCATTTTACGAAACAAAGAGAACAGTCCATTCGCCTGCCTAGTCTTCAAACAGAGGGCCAGAGTCTTACGTTGCTTACACTGCGGTAAATATGGCGCAACCCCAGTGATCTTAATGCTGAGCAGAAACTGGGCCAAAGTCCACAAAACATTACACTTTAACAGTTTGGGGCTGATTCCCACTCCCTTTTATTCTGGTCTACCCCAGCGCCTTCAGTGGCGTTATACTGGTGTAAAGCCCACCGAGTGGAGGCAAAAATCAAGCCCTCAGGAACGACAAACCCATAGGATTCGGAGAGAACGATGAAATTCTGGGATAAACTAAACACCGGGGGGCACTCATCACTGTCACAAACTAACTGTGCTATGATTGGTTCAAACAATGATCAGCGATTTTGCTTTTTAAAAACAGAGCAAAACAAATTTGTTCATTTCTGGTCATCATCAGCAAAATCATTAAAAAAAAACAACCCCTGAAATGAAAAAGGAGTTAATACTGACTCAAAGGAGCACCAAAAGTACCAAGGCACTTTAATAAGGGGACAAAAACCAAACATTGGGATAACTCCAGTGTCATAGCCAAAAACAAATTAAAAATATTCATGAGGGTCTAATCTCGGTGTGTGAGCTAATATGCAGTGCATCATGTCTGTCCATTGGTGTCTAATATTCTGATGCTATCAGTAAAGCTCTTTGAGACACTGCATGTGGTTTTTATAAATCCTAAATTCTATTTGGTTCAGCTCCTGTGTCCTTTGGGAACAAGGGGAAGAATGTGCTCTTGGGATCTGAAATGTGCAGTCCAAAAGTTTTCCTCCCAAACTGTGTGTTTTAAGAAAGACTTTTCTGCTCTAGGATATTGGGCCAAACCTTTTGCTGGTACAGAGAAGCTGCTATATAACCCCGCTCCAGATAGTGCAGGGGGTGCAAAGAAGCACAGGTTTCAGGTCATGATGTCACATCTTCACCCAAACATTGACAAACCGCGCCTCCCAAATGAGAAATTCAGACCCAGTCTTCCCTTGCAACAACAGCCGTGCATACGATGCCATGCTAGGCTTCCGGAGCCTAAGCGTGAGCCTGCCTTCACCGTGTGGGGTTTGGCCACATGACAGCAACAGCTAAAACCCTGCCTGCTCTCTGAAGGCAAGCTCAGGTTAGTGACACTTGTCATCGCTAAGATCATGTACAAAGGAGCTGCCTATTCCAACATGATTTGCAGAAGGCGTCACTGCTTATATAGCCAGTGGCATGCACTGCTCTGCCTATCGCCAGCATGCTGCAGAGCTGCTACAAATCTAACTGTAACTTTAGAAGAGCCAATTATCTCCCGTCTGTCTTAGCGGCCAAAGTGAATCAGATTTAAAACCTTTGACACAAGTGCTCTCTGCAGTTGCAGTGGGTAAGTGAAGAATCCCGCATAAATAATTAAAGGCAGAGAATCCTTATGGGAAAATGACAACAAGTAAGTACATTGTGAAAGGAAAGAGGGGAATTTTGCATATGTGCACTGGATACACACACGGCTCTGTTTGTGTTGGCGTGATGCCTGTAGGAAGAAGTGCATCTTGAATGTCGGTGTTGCTTATTTGAGCCCTGTGTGACACAGACAAGGGATGGGGGGAGGCTGCATTGTCTTGATTTCAGAGGCGAGTTGAATACTACAGACGCTGTGTGTGTGCATGTGTATGTGTAGAAGGGACCCCATTGGTTTTCCCTCATTGTGGGTTTTCCAAAAGTTTCACACTTTCTTCTGCCTCCCCAGCACTAGGAGATTCTCAGGACCACTCCAGGTCCCTGTCACAGCACCAGGCAGTCACCAAGAAACAAGCACAGGGCTTAGAACTCAGTTTAAGAAATTATCTGTAGGGACCCATATGTTATTAAGAAATCTTGACCTCAAAGGCATTCCAAATGGAAGGCTTAGCCATAAATCTTGCGCCGTTCTACTGGTGCTCACCATGACCTAAACGTGCGTCTGTTTCCTCCTACCGCTGACACGACTACTGGCTGAAAGAAACAGCTGCTTCACGCTGACGAGCTGCAAGATGGGAGAAACATCTGTCTTTGCTCAGTGCTCCAGCCCGGATCTGAAACGGGGGTGTCTGCTGCTTTTGTTTCAGCTGAGCTACAACCTTAGAACACAGGGTGCCTGGAAAGCATCTCACCCCGCGCCCCCCTTCCAATCCACACAACATCCTGGAAGTAAAGAAAGCAGTTATCTTCTTGGACTTTGAAACGCCCAGCCTCAGCTACGTCCCTGCTGCATTATTTGGTAACCACCACCTGCATGTGTAACCCACACACCTCCTGGGTGGGGTGTTCTGTCCCATCTAGTGGCACCGAGACCGCTTAGAGAGAGAGTTAAATGAGTCTGCTCTGCAGCCTCAGTTAAGAGCCAGTTGGCCTTTAGCTCATGCTGTAGTGCAGGGGTGGGCAAACTACAGCCCGCGGGCTGGATCTGGCCAATCAGGGCTTTGGATCCGGCCCAAGGGATTGCTTTACATAACAGTGTCACCTACTTGTCACAGCCACAGTGATCTGAGCCCACGGGAAGGTTGGTTACAGAAACTTGACAAAGTGGGAGAGGGACCCACCAGACCTAAAATACAGGGCAGCATTTTCAAAGAAGAGATCCCAAGAAGGTGATATTTTAACAAAGGCTACACAAATGATTTGAATGGGAAGGTGGGTTTATAGAAAGTATATAGAAAGTATACAGGCCTGTGGGTCACAGACCTTCACACAGAGATGCTTCCCCAAAAACACAGCAAGCGAGCTCCAGTCCAATATGACATGTGTCATTTGCAGTTTACACACATTTCGACTTATTTTTTAGTGTGCGTAGTCTAAAGCCAGCAAAGTCTCTTCTTCAAAGCTCATTGTCCTGGCCTGACAGTCCCTATCAGTGCTTAGTATTATTCTTAAACAATGACAGAACGCTACCCTGGATCCCACCGGTTCTTCTCATTCACCAGGCACACCTGAATTAGAGAAATATACTACCAGGAGAAACAAGTACCCTCCGCCATGAGACCCACATTTGAAGGTACATCTCTGGAGGTGTCTTTTTAGGGGCAAATCCTCAAGAAGCAAAGTATGGCACAAGGCAACAAAATATGTGCCTAGAGGGGATTAAATCACTCTGCAAAGGCTAAAAGAAACAATGGAATTGCAAGTATTTTCAGACAGTGTCACTCTTCCTGGAGAGCTGGTGAGTCCATGTAGCATGAAGTGGTGTAAATCAGGAATGACTGTGGAGTTACACACGTGTAAAATCTGAATCAGGATCAAAGTTAAACGTCTGGCAGATTTTTTTTTTTTTTAACACTGATCTGGACAAAAAGAACAGGAGTACTTGTGGCACCTTAGAGACTAACAAATTTATTAGAGCATAAGCTTTCGTGGACTACAGCCCACTTCTCCGAAGAAGTGGGCTGTAGTCCATGAAAGCTTATGCTCTAATAAATTTGTTAGTGGGCTGTAGTCCACGAAAGCTTATGCTCTAATAAATTTGTTAGTCTCTAAGGTGCCACAAGTACTCCTGTTCTTTTTGCGGATACAGACTAACACGGCTGCTACTCTGATCTGGACAGTATCTGCTGAACCATCCATTACCCAAGCACAAGGCAAGTGAGGCCACCTAAAGCCACTTTGGTCCAACAACAACTGCAAGGACAGCAATAATGGAAACAGTGGGCTAGATTCTGAGCTGGGGTAAATCAACATAGCTCCATTGACTTCGACAAAGCTACACTGATTTACATGCACTGAGAGGTTTGTCCAATGAGCACTGGTAAACATCAAGGCTACTTCAGACCCTGATCATAATTCCATTGAAATCAGTGGGGGTCTTTCCATTGCTTTCAGTGGGCTTTGGATTGGGCTCTAAAATAATAACAAGATGAAGGAGCAAACACAACATGTAGTATTCTCAAATCTTGGAGGATCATCTAAGTTCTCACTGCAGCCATCCCACAAAATCCACATGCAGAGGAGAAAGAAAAAGTGAGCTGTGAAATGGGAAAGAGAAATCTGACAGCCCTTGGAAGCAGAAGAAGTGAAAGCGGGTGGTCCTCACTTCCAGTCCATGAACTTCTCTTGACATGAACCTTTTCCTGGAATAATAGAGACACATGAGGGAAACAATGAACGCCACATTGACATCGCTGGAACTAGAGTCAGCATCAAAACCATTTCAGAGCTATAAAATAGTGGAATGGCCCATGAGATGAATTGTTCAAGGGATACATAGTTAAAGTTTGGGGGTTTTAAAGTACAGTTGTAGTAGGTTAGTTACAGTGATAGCTGGAGAACATCACTTTGCCAGGATTCCCAGCTGGACTGTGTTCCCAGCTGGTCTCAGTTCAGCAAAACACAGCAGTACCTCCTTCATTTAATGCCCATCAACATAGGTTTATGGAAAATAGATCCTGTCAAACTAACTTAGTATCTTTTTTTTTTTAATGAGATTACAAGTTTGGTTGATAAAGATAACAGTGTTGATGTAATAGATTTCGGTAAGACATCTGACTTGGTACCACGTGACATTTTGATTAAAAAACTATAAAGATATAAAATGGCACATATTAAATGGATTAAAAACTAGGTCTCAAAATGTAATTGTAAATGGGGAATAATTATCGAGCAGGTGTGTTTCTGGTGAGGTCTTGCAGGGATTGGTTCTTGGCCTTACACTATTTAACACTTAGCATCAAATGACCTGGAAGAAAACATAAAATCATCACAGATCAAGTTTGCAGATGACACATAAAGTGAGGGACTGGTAAATAATGAAGAGGACAGGATGTTGGTCCAGAGCAATATGGATCACTTGGCAAACTGGGTGCAAACAAACAATATGTGTTTTAATATGTAAATGTGTACATCTAGGCACAAAGAATGCAGGCCATACTTACAAGATGGGGGACTCTATCCTGGGAAGCAGAGACTCTGAAAAAGATTTGGGGGTCCTGGTAGATTCAGCTGAACATGCGCTCCCAGTGTAATGCTGTGGCCAAAAGGGCTAATGCAATCCTGAGATGCATAAACAGGGGAATCTCAAGTAGGAGCAGAGAGGTTATTTCACTTCTGTATTTGGCACTGGTGAGACCCCTGCTGGGATACTGTGTCCAGTTCTGGCGTCCACAATTCAAGAAAGATGCTGATAAATTGGAGAGGGTTCAGACAAGAGCCACAAGAACAATTAAGGGATTTAAAAACATGTCTTGTAGTGATAGATTCAAAGAGACCAACCTATTTAGCTTAAGAGAGAGAAGGTTAAGGGGGGCATGATTATAGTTTATAATCAAGTGTTTGATAGTGGGCTCTTCAATCTAGCAGAGAAAGGTAGGATGTGATCCAGTGGTTGGAAGTTGAAGCTAGACAAACTCAAGCTGGAAATAAAGCATACGTTTTTAACAGTGAGAGTAATTAACCATCGGAACAATTTATCAAGAGGTTTGGTGTATTGTCCATCACTGCAAATTTTTAAGTAAAGACTGGATGTTTTTCTAAAATATATCTCTAGTTCAAAAAGAATTATTTTGTGGAAGTTCTATGGCCTGTGTTATATAGGAGGTCGGACTAAATAATCACAATGGTTCCTTCTGGCCTTGGAATTGAAGAATCAACGTACTTGGAGTATCTGGAGTAGTCCAGATAAATTCAATGTGACTACCTATGCAGTTCAAGTTATGTATATGCTGAAGTGCATGGCAGAATTGTGGCCAATAGAGATAAATCCCAAAAGAAAAGCAACAAAGCAATGAGACAGGAGGTTGATGCATTATTTGATGGCCCAGTCACTAGCAACAACCATAGAATCATAGAAATGCAGGGCTGGAAGTGACCTCAAGGAGTCATCAAGTCCAGTCCTCTGCACTGAGGCAGGACCAAGTTCATCTAGACCAGGCCTGGCAAGTGTTTGTCCAACCTGTTCTCAAAAACCTCCATTAATGGTGATGCCACAACCTCCCTGGAAGCCTGTTCCAGAGCTTAACCATCCTTATCATCGGAAAGTTTGTCCTAATATCGAACTTAAATCTCCCTTGCCGCAGATTACTACCGTCAGTGGACATGGAGAGCTCCCTGTAACAGCCCTTAACACATTTGCAGACAGTTCTCAGGTCCCCCCTCAGTCTTCTTTGCTCAAGACTAAACATGCCCAGTTTCCTCATACGTCAGGTTTTCTAAACCTTGATCATTTTGGTTGCTCCTCTGGAGTCCCTCCAAGTTGTTCACATCTTTCCCAAAGATGCCCAGAATTTGCAGTTCTCCAGCTGAGGACTCACCAGTGCTGAGTAGAGCAGGACAATTGTCTCCTGTGTCTGACATACAGCAACTCCTGTTAACGCACCCCTGACCAATATTAGCCTTTTCCGCAACTATTCAGTTTGTGATTCACTATAACCCCCAGATCCTTTTCAGCAGTACTTCCACCCTGCCAGAGATCTGGCCCTCAAATCCCTATTCCCAGTACCCCCACTAGCGCCCCCCTCACAGTCCCCCCACACAACTGCCCAGCACCCCTTTTTCCTGAGGGAAGTCAGCACCAAAAAATTGATTTCAGACCAATTCTCCAACGTATCAAGGCTGTTTTGAATTCTAATCCTGGCCTCCACAGTGCTTACATCCCCTCCCAGCTCTGTGTTGCCCACAATTTTATAAGCACTCTCTCCACTCCGTTATCCAAGTCACAATAAAAATGCTGAATAGTACCAGACCCAGGACTGATCTCTGTGGGATTCTACTAGATACTTTCCCCCTCTCCCCCAGTTTGACAGAGAACCATTGATAAAAACACTCTACAGCCATTAATATGATAAATATCACCATCTCCTTTTTATTAGGGGAGTTGCCCAAGGCCACATACAAGTGCCAGAATTAGAACCTCATACTCTATCACCTCGGTCACATCACCACATCAGGCCAAATCCAGGAGCCACAGGAAATTGCATAAGAAAAAATATCTCATGCATTTTCCAGTTATAAGGGGTCTAGATAAGCATTGCATAAGCTTCTAACGTTTTGGATGCTTATCTTAACAGTGTCTCCAAATGTCAAGGTTCACCCATTGATTAGTATCAGTAGACCTGGTTAAGAACTTTCAGAAAATACTGATTCATCAAAATCATATGTGGAAGCATATCGGTTTTGACAAAACTTTCGTCACGAAGGTTTCAGGATGGAATTTCCATCAAAACCAGAACGAGAATGAGAACCAATAGCCTGGTTGTCAGGGCACATCTCTGAGACCTAGGTGACACTGTAGATTCAAGGAACTGGGTTTGAATCAGGTAGAGCAGGGATTTGAACCTGGGCATCCCACATGAGTGACCGAACCTCCAGGTTAGCACCTATTCTGGGGTGACAGCCCTCGCTCTCTCAGTCTCATTTTTTCACAAAACATTTTGAAAGGTGTCGGTTTTGTTCTGCATCGGAATGGGAAAAATGTCGAAATCTCAAAATTTTTCGCTAAATGGAAATTTTGTTTTCTGGCCAGACCTAATTATCAGTGTCTTTTGGTAGCTTGGTTGCTATTAGCTTAAATCAATAAACACCTTCTTGTCCTGTACTGTGAATTGTAAGATGCGCTGGTTAATTTACAAAACACTTGTTTTCCTAATTGTCTCTCTGCTGTGTTTTCCTATCTGAGATGTCTAAAAGCAAATAATTGCAGCCAAGTAACTGATTAATCACTCAAATTAAATTAAAATTATAGAGAAAATGATTTCGCATATTTAGATAATGCACATGCAATATAGTAGAGCTGGTAATCTTTCTTCCAAATTACCACTCTGTAGGGAAGAGATTCAATTAATTGTGAGGGAAGTATTTAGTACAGCAATATAAAGTTAGTGATTCAAATTATTGTGTAAGTTGTTGATACATTATGGTACTCCCTTGCTATTTAAATTAAAACCTCAACAAAATTTAACCAGACCAGCATTGAATTAATATGGCATAAATTATTTAATACCGAGGGGTAATAGATTCTAGGGACTGACTGCTTTGGAGAACTTTACTTATTAAGTTATTATGCCTCAATACGCTTTGGTTTCACAATCAGCCTGAAAAAGATGGAGATCATTTACCAGCCAGAACCGAAACACCAGTATCATGAGTACTGTGATCCCATCATCACAACTGACAACACACCCCTCCACTCCTCGGGAAATTCTGCTCCCTGGGTAGCATACTTTACAGCAACACCATATTGGATGAGGAGATCGTCCAGCACCTGGCAAAGGCCACCTTGGTATTTGGCAGGCTCACCCACTGGCTCTGTAGGGAGCGTGGAGTCTGCCTCACATCCAAGCTTAAAATCTGCCATGTTGTTGTACTTACTCCCCTCCCCCACGGCTGCAAGACACAGCCGCCCTACTGACGCCACATCAAACAGCTGGAGAGCTTCCATATTCGCTGCCTACAGTCCAGCTGCAACACTAAGGGGCAGGACAGGATCCCCAACACTGAAGTCCTTGAGAGGTGCCCAATGCCTGGCATCGAGAGCACGCTCATCAGGGCTTTACTTCATTGGGTCAGAAACATGGTCTGCATGGAGGTTTCCAGGACACTGAAGGCGATGCCCTACAGCCAGCTGAGCAAGGGAACCAGCTTTAATCCTCGACCCATGCTCAGATATAGACACACCTTGCAGGCCAACCTCAAAGCACGCAAGATAGACACTAAAACTTGGAATCATGTTGCACTGGATGGACCCAGAGGGAGAGGTCTGTGCCATGAGCCCATGTGCACTTTGGAGGAGTAGTGTGTGAGGTCTCTGCAGAAGAGAGCATGTGGTAAGGCCAAATGCCTCAAACTCTGCCCCCAGCAATGACTATACTTGCAAGACATGCGACTGCATTTGCAAATCCAAGATTGGACTTTGCTTCCCAGGTGAGAAGCCAGAAAAACAAATAAATCCAGAATTCAAGTCAATACCAGCTGAACACTCATCCATCGAAGCGACGGGGAAATCCATCGTCAGGGGCAATAGTTTCTAGGGACTGACTCCTTGTGAGAACTTCAGTTATTAAGAACAGGACCATCTCCCCTTAAATATTTTTTACATCCTGGGAGTTTTTCTCTAAAATATCCTCAGGCAACAGTGCCTCATATCCTAATTAAGGCCTTGATCCTGCAAGTATGATCCTTCCACAGAGATCAAAAATGAAGGATTGAGGCCTACAAAAGGCCGAGTTCAAAGACTATTGGACTTAAAGCTCACCTATTAATTTAATTAGACAAGTTTCCAGAGATGCATATTTGGATGACCCTAGATGAGACTCCACATGTGTCCAAAGACATGGCCAAATTTTGCGGTGAATTCCAAGAGATACCTACATGTGTGGAAAATCTGTTGAGCTAAACACATAAACAGGTGTACAGATGAATGTTCATCAGCCCTTTAACTGCCAACAGCCCTCTGAGATGGCCTCACCTGAAGCCAGCACTTAGTTGTTAGGTATCCAGGCTTACGAGCTGTGCCGACCCACCCATTTGTTCCTTAGCAAATTAAATGTCCCTGTTATGTGCCAGCACACCTCCCTATCACTCAGGTGATTCCTTTCTGTGCAGGGGAGGAATACGTGGCTCTGATGGGGCATTTGAACCATGGGTTTAAAAAGACACAGACAAATATGTCAACTAACTCAGGAGCCTTCTGAGTTACATCTTGAGGCTGCTCTCCAGGTCTAAGCACTCTGGAATAAGCCAGTGAAAGTGCCACCCATTGCGTCTCAGTTAAAAATGGGTGCTTGAAAGCTTTACAAACATACCATGAAGTGTACTTATCAGTGTACCCATGAGAACGGAAAATACCAGATGTCAAAATGGATCCCAGATCGATAGATTTTATATGTTCCTTTCCTATAAATTCCATGCACTGTAAATTCCACTTGAATACTTTGTAAAGCATTTATTTTTCTTATTTTTATTAAAAAAAACCAGACATATAAAAACAAACGGATGGGTGTTTTGTAGCATATTATGTTATATGCAGGGGAAGGATAATGTACCAAGCGCTGTTTCTTTAAATAACATATGATATCACTGAAGTATGTGGCAAAAAGTAACCCGATGCGACCCATTGCAATGAGACGCAACATCAGACATTTCGAAAAATAGCCTTAATGCTGGCTGCCCATGAAAAATGTAGATAGCAAACGGATGACCTCAGTTGCTGTAACGGCTAAAAACCAATATAAGCAAACGTCTACCTGCTCTGCCCACAAGCTCTGGTTCATCAGCTGTTATCTGAAGTTCCACTGAACCATCTGGCCTCTCTCTAAATATAATTTTTATGTTCCTGTCAAAGGCGTTTGGCAATATACTAAGAGACATACTGGAATGCAAAACTATTCTGGAGTTGCTAAGATCGTCCCAACTTACCTACCGCACTAGTGAGAGTTTCGCCAGGAGGGGATTTCATTTTTTTCTTTCCTCGCCACCAGTAGCACTGTCCTGACTGTGGAAGGGCCAGGGGAAGGTGGCTGGCCAGGCCATTAGACATTGGAGCTGAGCAGAAATGAAGCTTTTAATTGGTTGGAGCTTTGTGACCACAAAAAAGGTTAAGTTTACAGGTGGGGGAATAACAAGGGTTTCCTCTTTCTATGGGAATCCCTTTCACAGTCCAGTATTAGAGTGAGATGAATAGATACCAAAGAATAAAAAACCCCAGAGTACGGCTCACAGTCCTTTTGTTCCTCTCCTGCTCTTGTCGTGCCCGCTTAAGTTCCCAGTGCAAGGTTTCAGTCTAGGATAACCTCTTGCAAGCTGCTACAGACAGTAGCCCTGGTCACCCATGCAAGCTGACAACGCCCCTCTAGGGAGAGCCTGTAAGAAATGGAGGAGTTTTGCTCTATCCACTCACTTTTCAAACCAAACTCATTTGCATTCTTGTGGGAGCGGCCCTAAAACCCTTTCACGGATGAATGAATGAAGGGTGTTAATAAAAAGTTTGCTTCAAAATTCGAGAGTGGTGCAGAGCAGGTACTGTTCTCGGCAAGTGCGGTTATTCCGCACGGCTTGCGATCCGGGCAGTGGTACAGAGGGGCAGGTGACGGAGGCTAACGCCACGCTGTGAGCTAAGGATGGGATTCCCCTGCTTGTGTACACATGCGTGTGCTAGCTCCCATTGAGCTAACGTGAGTACAAATAGCAGCGTAGCCGTGGTAGCCCGGGTAGCGGCAGCGGAGGTGAGGAGTAGATAGCCACCGGTTTCAGAATGGTACATACATGGCATGGCTAAACTAGGCCGCTGCTGCCACTACCCATGCTACTGCAGCTACCTCGTTATTTACAGTCATGCTAGCCTGGAGGGGCCAACCTGAGCCTGAGAAGGAGCCAGAATTTACCAATGGACATTGCCAAAGAGCCACAGGAATACGTCAGCAGCCCCCCATCAGCTGCCCCGCTCCCAGAGCCTGCTACCCACCAGCAGCCCCGCCGATCAGCGCCGTCTCCTCCCTCCCTGCACCTCCCAATCAACTGTTTTGTGGCGTGCAGGAGGCTCTGGGGGGGGGTGTGAGAGCGAGGGCATGGCAGGCTCAGGGGAGGGGGAGGGCACGGGAAGGGGTGGAGTGGGGACAGGGCCTGTGGCAGAGCCAGGGGGTGAGCAGTGAGCACCCCCCGGCACGTTGGAAAGTTGGCGCCTGTAGCTCCAGCCCCGGAGTCAGTGCCTTTACAAGGAGCCGCAGATTAACTTCTGAAGAGCCACACGTGGCTCCGGAGCCACAGGTTGGCCAGCCCTGCACTAGCCCAATGAGATCTAGCCCGAATGTGTGTACATCCCTAGCTCGTAGTGTACATGCAGCCTACGAGAAGTGAAGGCAAGTATTACGGCCCGATTTTCAGAGTGGCAGAGCACCTACTGCTCCAGTCAAAGACTGTGGAGGTGCAAATTCCCGGCTGCTCTGAAAAACAGGTCTTAGGAGTTTATTTTGATAGACGCATACTCAAGGGAGGAGAAGGAAACAATTCTACCTACAGAAAGAAACAGAGAGAGCTGCAGAACGGCCAGTTAGCAACTACCAAGCCAACTTTCTTTAGTTGTGTTTCATTACAGCTTGTTCTAGTAACATTGAATCACACCACAGTGACGTCAGTGTGAATGTGAGGACCACTGAATTAGACTTACTGAAATATATCCTCTCATCAACTTTGCACGTGAACCTGGTCCAAAGCCTTCCCATCTATAGCACCGGCTAGGAGCGAGGGGAGGAGCAGGTTTCCCACCAAACTGTCATCATTACTTGAATTGTTGTGGTGCCTGAAGGACTCCAACCAGGATCAGGGCCCTTGTGCTGGGCACTGCATGGTCAGCTCTGTCCCAACGAGCTCACCATCTAACCAGATCAAGGGTAGGTGGGAAAACAAAGGCGCAGAGACGGGAAGTGACTTTCCCAAGATCAGACTGCAGGTCAGTACATAGCCAGAAATAGAACCCACATCTCCTGACTGCCCTATCCACCGGATCACACTGCCTCTCAGATGTTGCTCTACGGGGATAGCAACTGACCTCCAAAAAGCATGTTAGGTCAGACACACCATGTCTAACACATTTGTGCTAAAAGTGAAGGACAATACGTGTTTTCATTTGATCCAGGCGGCGTGTCCTGCTGGTGACAGAAGGGAAGGTAACACATGTTAGCACAGCACTTGCAAACCATGAAATATATTTTAGATGTAAGAGCGGATAGAGAAGCCAAGCTCCAGACACTGAACGTGGACAACTAGTTAAGCAAGCTGTTCACACAGGCAGTAAATCAGTAACTCACTCCACAATTAAAGAACCACAGCTTGGTATTTGTTATCCAGGGGAGAGGAGTAGGCTCTTAATATTGTGAAATAATGGGGAAACATCTCATGCTATCAGAAACTATATATCATTATTGGACAACAAAATTTCTCAGGAACAAAGACCTGCAGGTCTTAACGTACCACCTTATCGGCAAACGGTTAGGTGCCACTCCTTTACTGGTAGTCTGAGTATTTCAGGCTTTCTGGCATATCTCCATTGTAGAGGTAGATGATCAGCAATTACAGGCTGTCAGCATTTAAAGTAACAGACAACTGCAAAAGTTCAAAGATGAATCAGATAAGCAGATGCCTAATGTTCTCTCGGCATCAGACGGATGATGCACAAAAATACATGCATCACTTTAATGTCATGACGCCTGACGGGAACATGCTGTTCTGCTCTTGCAAGTGGGAATGGTTACCAGCACCTGTGTTTCCTGGAGTCAGAAGGCCACTTTCTTCCCAGCAGAAAATGAGGGGTTGATTCTGTAGGCCCCTGGGCTAGAACACACTCTCGTTCTGATGATCAGAGTGGCACCTATTTCTCTTTTCACCACTGAAAGCTGGACATATTAGAGATCGGCCCAATCTAGCTCTGGTTCCACACATCCTCAAAGGTCAGCGGTGTTTGAATTCAGGTGTTCCCCATCACTAATACTGCATGTGTCTAGAACTGTTAGCAGAGACGGCAATTGCTAGAACTCAGGTAAGGAGCTCTACACATAGAGGTCCCTTCCTCACCTTGAACAGAACCATGCCCCATGAGCACCTTACCATATAGATTTCAAAGGCCAGTTTTTCATTAGTTGTCTACACAGCCGATGGACCTACTATAAATCAATGGAGAGCCATTGAAGTCAACCCCGTTAGCGCTGATTTACACGAGCTGAGGCTCCAACCTGAGGATTCCAATTCAAATTCCGACCTTGTTATTTCATTGGGGTTGCTAGTGGAATAAGGTCAGACCCACGGTGAGTAAAGGTGGTAAAATCTGGCTCTAAACAATGAAGGAATTTATAGAGCTCTAGAGCTAGATTATGGTGCCCTGGCACGGGTGCAAAAGAGACTTGATAGATATGAGAGAGGTCTATAAAATTATGACTGGTGTGGAAAAAGTGAATAGGGAAGTGTTATTTACCTAAGTGTTCACGTAACACAAGAACCAGGGGTCACCCAATGAAATTAATAGGCATCAGGTTTAAAACAAACAAAAGGAAGTACTTCTTCACATAACACATAACACAGTCAACCTGTGGAACTCTTTGCCATAGGATGTTGTGAAGGCCAAAAGTATAACTGGGTTCAAAAAAGAATTAGATAAATTCATGGAGGATAGGTCCACCAATGGCTATTAGCCCAGATAGCTATGCCTGACTGCAGATGCTGGGACTGGATGACATGGGGTGGATCACTTGATAATTGCCCTGTTATGTTCATTCCCCCTTGAAGCACCTGGCATTGACCACTGTTGGAAGACAGGATGCTGGGCCGGATGGACCATTAGTCTGACCCAGTATAGCTGTTCTTATGTTTCTTATGACTTGATTCTTCCCACCAGTCTTTGTATCCCTGAACAAAGGCCAGTCACAGTCTCCCTTCTGAGTGGGAACATGGACTCCAGGCACCACCACCAGTGAGTTGTATCATCAGTTGCTTGTTCCTGCAGGCTGAGGGGAGGTCATGGGGAGTAGAGCCCAGGGAAGTTACACCACTTACTTAAGATCCAGTGTTAGAACCAGGATATGAATGCAGAAGTTCATGGCTTCTAGGCATCCACTCATACCATGCCTCTAACAATGTGCAATGAATAGAGAACTCGGGGTACTGTAATGTAATATGAGAAGCTAAAGCTTCTGGTGTGTTAACTATATAGACAGCTGCAGTGGAACGACTCTCTTTCTCCCTGCCATGGGGATGCCTGACGGTACTTTAACAAGGCAGGCATTTTGATGATCATGCCACTACTTTTCATCCATCCACGAGAATGTGTCTCCAAGTGCCAGATCTGAAATTAGTGCTTCCAGGAAGGATACTGTAGCACTGGGACTACGGACTGGCCAACACAATTATGATGTCATTTCTGGAAGCATTTCCCCTCTTGGGAGACTTTAGGGAATGATATCACATTTGTTCCACTCCTGGGGTGTAACTGTGGTTAATGGAGATTTCATTTTGTAGCCCTTCTCCAGCTCCTGGGAGCAGATGTTAATTTGAGCCACGTGAGATAGGCCTGACATCTTCAGCGAGCCATCAGTCATCATGGGATTTGCTTTTGGCGACAGGCGTTTGTTGCACTGCGGAGACATCTCCTTTACCAAGCGGGTTACATTGTGGGATTTAGAATCCAAACAAGAGCACAACCTTGCATTATGGGTGAGTTCAAGCCCATTACGAGGGCTCTCCTCCAGACAGAATGTGTGAGAAAATGTTCCTGTCATACCAGCCCACATTCCCCTTCGTTCCCTAGCACAAGGTGGATATCCATCACTTAGCGCTGCTGCTTTCAAAATATGATTGTCAGCCTCTGTAATTTTCCAGTGACAGCTGAGCCACAGCGCACCAGCTCCACATGCCATCTATTTCTACTGTCAGTTCCAAAGAGATCTTAATTATAATGGCTTTTGGTGCTCATTCCTTCCTAATGCTGTAACAGGGAGATGACTGCAGCCGTAAATGAGTGATCATTCTATTCCCTGCTGGGTAGTAAAACTGGTTGTCAGGCTGGGGAGGGAAGGCAGGCAGGAAACAGCTCCCAAGTTACAGATCACTATGCACACTCAATTTCAAATTGAATTTCGTTTACTCATTGCCGCAAGTTACAGTGTGTACGCGGTAATTGTGCTAGGAATGGGGAGCGAGAGAAAGGCTTAATTGGTTTCACAGTCTTGGAAAGGTGAGTTTTGCATTAGCTATAAATACAAATTAGGATTCCAAATCAAAGTCTCGGACTTTCCAAGTAACGGGCCAGTTTAATTGTTTCCTAGTCATTCTTCTTCGGAGCTCAGCTAGCAGCTGCATCAGCTTAGTGATAGCAGATATTTACTGTACCAAAATTAAGACAAATTACTGCAAGGGTCAAATCATTTTTTCCTCTTCTTACAGATCACTAATGTAACATGCAAAATATTTTCAGCAGAGTATGTCGTAAACCTACTGTAAAACAAGAGATGTCTCTGCCAACCGGTAAGGTGTCCCATGCCTCAGTGCTCGAGTGTCTGTGTAGAGCTGGGAATCTATTAGACTCGGGCAAAAGGTTCCAGAACTGAAATTTCCAGAAGCAATGCGAACATATTTCTGTGCAGGAAGTGATGCTGACCATTTGTGAAATACTATGCTAATCTCCCTAAAGGAAGAGGCACATACAAACACGCCGAAGGAACATTTAACAGAACTACATAAAATCCCATTTATCGCCATCCAAAACATACCAGCTGATTCTGAGGAAAAAAATAATACATTTTTCTTGTAATACAAACTATAAAAAGAATCAACCTATTGATTGGGGAAGGGCAAGAGTGGAAGGGCAAGAGTGGAGTCTCCTACCCCACATTACCTACACATGACTGGAACCTTCAAAGGTGCCTGAGAGTTAGGCACCCAAATCTCATTGAAAATTGGCCTCCTAACTCCCATAAGCTATTTTGGAATTCCCATTCTATAAGCCCAGGACTGGCTATGCTGTTTCCTCCTCCTGTATTTATCTGTGCTGAATTTTGCAATGCAAGATCTCTACCTAAAGCATCCCAGCTTGCTAATTACAAACTCAGGAGTGCACTAAGACTTACTAAGTGTAGATGCATGTAGTTATTAAACTTAGTGAGAGTTGTTGATAAATTGCATAGTCAATTGCTTGACCGCACTTTGGTTCATTATGAAATATATTCAAGAGACCACATAACCAATGTCAGTCAGGTTTATTAATATGGTACAGGAAAAAGGTTCTACATGATACCAATCTCCAAGGAGCCGACCCATGTAGTGATGTTTCACTCACCTTATGCATAAGGTGCGCTCCTCAGGTTACACATTTCAGCTGGTATTATTTATATGACTGTTACAACGTATACATTTCTTTACATGTCTCTAAAATCCAGCGCATCAGTTTGTTCCAGTTCCCTAACCTGTTGTTCTGTTCCTTCCTTATCTTTGTTTTGGATACTAGCATTCCAGGTACTGGTCCGTGAAGGTACTTCCTTAGCTTGTACTAAGACAGGGAACGAATGTATTTTGATTTTGACAAATTTCTTACCCGCTTATGCCAAATGCTTACTTCAGCAAATTCAAGGAGTTATGAGATACTTAGCACAAGTGAAGAGGATTATAGTATAGGCCAGTTTAAGTTATATTACTGTTACAACATTTGTGTTTAATGTTATTGGTGCTTAATACATACTAATATATGTATATGGGGCACTCAGTACATATTATTAATATGATATATATTCATATGCTACTCAACTTAGTCAACCAAGTTCAAACCAGCGCCACCCTTGTATTATTAAATAGGAGGTCACATCATAGAATCATAGAATATCAGGGTTGGAGGGGACCTCAAGAGGTCATCTAGTCCAACCCCCTGCTCAAAGCAGGACCAATTCCCAATTAAATCATCCCAGCCAGGGCTTTGTCAAGCCGGGCCTTAAAAACCTCCAAGGAAGGAGACTCCACCACCTCCCTAGGTAACACATTCCAGTGCTTCACCACCCTCCTCGTGAAATAGTGTTTCCTAATATCCAACCTTATCATCATTAATAAGCTCTCCTCCCCTCCTGATGTTTTCTATAGTGTGATTTAAAAACATCTGGCCAGATTCAGAGATGACAAATCATTGCGTTCGTTATGCTTAGGTAACTAAGTGAAATTTACATGCACGGATAGCGGAAGGGTGGGACTGCGGCAGGAAAAACAACCAACAGGAAGGTATAAAATAAAGCAGGGCTCAACCATCTTACATTTCCCCTGCTCTGTTTCTGCATGGACTGATATTTCACTCTCCTAATTCATGCAGCTTTCACTCATGCATATTTAGAGAGCAGAATATGAGAGCGGATATCTACCATACAGATCTGTGCAGCAGAATAAAACTGTCTCTATAATTATTGTAGTTTTATTATTATTCAACCAAACTATTTATTTTCATGGTGGAAAAGGGTATTTGAATTAAAGGAAAGACATGTTAATAACTTTATAAGATGTGATGTAAGGATAGGCCAATGGCTGATAGATTGTTTCCTGTTAGGGAGAATATTTTGCATTCCTGGCAAAACATGCATTTGCTTCTCCGCCTGAAGAGAGTTCTGTCTAAACACGCTGCCCACAGATGAATTCTAACAACATTTTTACAGCCATGTGGTATTCTATGATCCAGGAGAACATATCCTAATTAAAGTCTTTCCTTCATCATAATATACATGCGCGCGCACGCACACACACAAATTCAAAAACAACTTCTAGAATTATTTAAAAAATAAAGATGAGAGGCTGGATTGTGCAAAGTGCTGGCTACCCTCCACTTCCACTGAGTTGGTGATATCAGCCTCTTCCAAAAGCCCTAACCTGGTAGCTGACAGGCAAGAAATTGCTGCAGGCTTACTCTACTGTGTTCTGTTAAGTTAGGAGAGAGTGTCCCTGTGACACTGCACCCCATATTCTTCACAGTGATATTATTATGATATGATTATGACAATTATAATGTATTTTATGCGAGACAGGTCATGTGAGATGTCATTGGAAAGGTTATGATTTGCCAAATATGATTATCCTAGTTGTATGCATGTATCATTTTTTTATCTGAAGTTATGAATATTGACTATGTACCTGTATTTTAATGTAGTTACACCTGGGTAACTCCCGCTGGACAAGATGCTGTCAGTCTAGATTGTGGGTGGGGAAGGGCCTATTCAGGGCAATGGGCCATTAGGAAAAAACAACAGGCCTTAGGAGACGCTCATCTCCCACCTGGGGAGTGTCCCTGAGAATGCTACAGACAGCCTCCGAGTAATGGCTGCTGTGACTCTACGACGACATGTGATGTGACCACATGTCTCTAGACTCCATTTTGGGATGTCCGTATTTTTCCACAGACCGACCGGGGAACCAAGCTTTGGGAACAAAGGGTTCCCGCCATATGCAAAAGCTATGGAAGGCAGGCAGTGACCTCAGCTGGGGTTCTTCGCTCCCCACACAAGACGACTCCTGGAAACACCTGAGGAACAAAGACTGAAATGGAGGAAGTGCTGGACCCAGGCTAAAGGGATTTTTAGCCTGTGAATGAAACACCTGGGATTCCAAGCTGTAAATCAAGAGCATCTTGCCCCTTAAGAATCTGCAGCCTGCTTGTATCGTCTCTAAGGATGAGAATCTGCTATTCATAGCCAATCTATTCAGGATATTAAATTAGTTTGCAGTTTTTGTTTATTTACTGAAGTAATCTGCTTTGATCTGTTTGCTATCACTTATAATCACTTAAAATCTACCCTTTGTAGTTAATAAACTTGTGTTTGCTTTATCTAAACCAGTGTGTGTAAACCATAACTCACGGGCAAAAGGCTGTTGCATATTCTGCTCCACATTGAGGGAGGGGGTGAATTTTATGAGCTTACTCTGTACAGTTCCCTGTGCAGCGCAAGATGGTATAATTTGGGGTTTATACTCCAGTAGGAGTGCGTGCCTGAGGGGCTGGTCAGCGAGTCTGCTTCTAACTGCAGCTGGGTATGTCCCTACCTGTATGTAGGCTGGAGGGCTTTGTAGCTTGTCACAGCAGTACAGTATGAGAGGGAGCCCAGGCTGGTGGGTCTGGGGGGATCAATGGTACCCCAGTTCCAGGTAGCACCCCAGGAGGAACCAATCACAGTCCCATCTATCTGTTTAAGAACCCGTTCATTTCTGATGAGGACACCAGATTGCATTAGTTTGACGTTCACCACCTTGAATACTCTCACACTCAGCTCTCAAATTCATCACTAAACTCCATCCCTCAAATATCTGAAATAAGACACGCGAGAAAGGCCAAAGGGAACTCATTACAAACTACAAGCAAATATTGGTGGATTGACTTTTCCATGGTCCATCCAGCACTACACAGGAGCAGTTCTCTCTCTTTAATTGGTAACGCTCCAGCTATCTGCTTCACCCCTGTAACAGCACATGCACCCTGACCAACTCTACCAGCAGCGCTGGGGTTCTGAGGTAACCTCTGTAGGGGGGCAGGGATGTGCCTTTATACTGGGCTTCTTAAAGTGATGTAAAAGGAATTCAATTAAGTCATCCCTACCATAACTGCATGGCATTTTACAGATTATTTATAAACAACAGAAGAATTTATGTAGAGCATTGCTTAGATGAATAGCCAACTGGGTGGTATATTTTTTGTAAGCATACAATGCAGCTCTCCTTATCGGGGCATTTTTCATCAGCTGTTTCTACTTTTTGCTGTGTGCAGTGCACACCTCGATATGAAATTGACTAGTAAGAGCATGAAACCAAGTAAACAGAGTGAAATTCACCACTTTGCAGCGGGTTAATGCAAGGCTTTTGTGCTACTTAAGGCCCACTTAGGTATCGAAAAGAAGGCTTAATTGAGATTCAAATGATGCATGAACTTCTGCTGGGGTGAATATCACCCCGGAATTAGCAGCACATATATACACACACAGCCATTTTAAAATAATATTTACTGGTAACGTCCTTTGGCAGATAAACGTTAGTCTAAACTGGACACTATATATAAAGGCAGTAAACTTGTTAGTGTTTTTTCTTTTTACTTGCTTCACTCTGACCATGAGGTAGAGTGTATGAAATTAGCACTGATGATATTCACCGAGGCTGAATCATACGACTGGGTGTTGTAGCCGGTTGGGAAAGTTTTGCAGCCAAAGTTTGGGAACACCGTAATCTCCAGTCCAAAAGGCGTATCTACTTTAGGGTGACCAGCTGTCCCAATAAAACGGGACTGTCCCGACATTTAACCCTTTGCCCTGCATCCCGACTGATGTATGATTGGGATGCCATTTGTCCTGATATTCAGATGAGGCGGCGAGCAGCAGGTGGAGGGGTGAGGAGGCGAGCGGGGGGGAGGTGTCTGTCGGGGGAATGAGGAGGTGAGTGGTGGGGGGGTGAGGATGTGAGCAGTTGGTGGGGGTCTGAGGAGGGATGTAGCAAGCCAGCAGCGGGGGGGGGGGGGGGGGATGAGGAGGGACACAGTGGTGGAAGGTGTGAGTGGGGGTGGAGCTGCTGGCACCCTAATGTGTCCCAATATTTTACTGTTGTGATCTGGTCACCCTAATTTAGTTAAAGAAATCTGAGGTTTCAGCTGATGATCTGTGAATTCATAGCCATAAAAGTCACAGGTGCCAGGTTCACTAATATCTTAGGTTAGACACCAAGAGGGTTCTTTCGAAAGTTCAAACATCTCAGATTTGAAGAAGAGAGACGACATGAGGAAAGAAAGGACCATAACGGGGTCAGCTCTCTCATGAATAGGGTCTTGGTTGTTCCACAGTGTTCTGAAGATGTAAACACTTTGGATGTGCTAAGTGATGTTGTCAATATCATTTATATTGGGAATAATAGAAAAAATGGTTATGTCCCCTACAGGCCAGTAGCAGGACAGGTATCAAAATATCCAGTGGACACACAAGCACCCAAACGTCTTGCTGTTTGCAAATACCAACATTTCCAGCTGTGTGCATTTCAGTCCAAGACCAATTTCATACTTCAGACTACTTTGCGGACTTGGACACTGGACAGGCAAAGCGATTATCCTAATTTAACTGGGACAATGAAGGTTACCTACATACCTAATAGGAATAGTAGTGCTCTTTCAAAATAATAAAACTACAATCAAGTAGGTCTTTCAAAGTCACAGAGTTACTGTGTATTTTTATTATGCCTATTTCCTTAGAACAGCGGTTCTCAAACTGTGGGTCGGGACCCCAAAGTGGGTTGTGACCCCGTTTAATGGGGTCGCCAGGGCTGGCTTAAACTTGCTGGGGCTTGAGGCTGAAGCCAAAGCCTGAGCCCCACCACCCACTGTCAAAGATGAAGCCCGAGGTCTTCAGCCCTGGGCATTAGGGCTGATTACAAGCCCTTGCCTGGGACTGAAGCCCTTGGGGTTCAGCTTTGACCCCCCGTGGGGTTTGGGGAGGCTCAGGCTTCGGTCCCTCATCCTGGGGTCGTGTAGTCATTTTTGTTGTCAGAAGGGGGTCACGGTGCAACGAAGTTTGAGAACCCCTGCCTTAGAATATCCCCTCTGCAGTCAAGGTATCATAGGAATACATTGGGACAATGCTAATGAAACCTTCTGTTGCCACATGCATTGGGTGTAGTACATCTGCATCCCTCTAAACATCAGTGATCCATAGATCAAAAGAAAACGCTAACCCACCAATTACCAAGCACTCTGGCTCTTGCGGCTGGCAATCCCTCCCACTTTGACAGGCAGGGCAGTTCCCGTCTCTTAGTGGAACTGAAGCTGTAAAGATTTCCTTTCACATTCCAAGCAGCACCGAATTTCCTGTGCGCAACAGCTGAACATGATTCTCCCCATTGTAATGCTGCAGGGGACTGTGCCCAAGGCAAAATATTACTGTATATGCGTGTATATTTCTACAAGAGTGAGAGAGCCAGGAGAACTACAGGGTGTCTGTGTCCAGGAACCTCAAAAAAGTCTTCTCTTTATACTTATAATAACTAATTTCTGTCTCTTCTCTACCACGGTGGATCAAAAGCCTGCTGATTCAGATATCCCACTGCCAGCTAAAGCACACTGACTGAACCTGAAGTGGGGCTGATTTTCAGTGTGATTAAGGTTTGTCACATGTTCTCCCCAGCTGTGTTCTATATTCCTTCCTTCCCTCTCTCTTCAATCCCAGACTTGTTTGTTTTCATCTGCTTGATGCTAACAAACAGCTACATGGATGATCATTGATTGTATTTAATAATGCAGTGTTAATGCCTGATTCACAGTCAAATTGGTGCTGACTGATAACAAGGACCTAATAATGTACTTAGGTTATATGACACTTGTTTCATTAGGATTTTTCAAAGCTGCATATTTAGTCTTCCACCAGAATATACACAAACAAATGGGCCCAATTCTCCTCCACACTACACTGGTTTTATATGCGACTTGCTTAGCATCAAAGCATCACACTAGAAGACTGTGGCAGATGCAGAGACAGAGCTAAGCCTTCCTGTTCGGCCTTAACCACAAACTCATCCTTGCTCTGCCTGCAGCCCCGGCTTTGTTTTCTACACACCTTCTGACATCTAGTGCCAAGAAGTGAGGTTCTTACCCACGAAAGCTTATGCTCCCAGTACTTCTGTTAGTCTCAAAGATGCCACAGGACCCTCTGTTGCTTTTTAGAGATCAAGCAAACAGCCTCTCTCATGGATCCTATGGAAGGGTTCACAAACCACCTACATTTTGGCATTTCCCAACTGATGAGTGCTTAGCTCCACAACCTAAAAAAAAATGTTCATTCCCCCCCCCCCACACACACACACACGCACAATTTCTTCATTTCGATTCGATGCCAGGAATGTCCCAGGAAGATGTTTCTCTAAGTAATAAAACAATTTGAAGTATCTCAAAGGCTTTTTAAAAAAATATGACCGATGGTCTCATCTTCTGGCCACTTTCCTGTCTTTGAGGGTCTGGCTAATCTTGAGAGCACTTCTAAAAAAAATAGGCCACTACTTAATCTTTTCACAGCTATTTCCATGGTATCTGCAAACTATTGAACTCCTCCCTTACGATACCAATAAAATACAATCCCTGGCTTAGGCAGCCCTGCCACCTCTTCCCTGCTTGGAAAGACAGAAGCAATTTAACTGATTAACAAATATGCTGCTTCCTTCCCTTCAATGGCATTTTCATTACCCAGTGGATACTTTTTCTCTTTTACCCTCTGTCCATCAGGAATATATTTTAAGAGATGTTTATTGTTTGTTCAGACATTCTCAACCATTCAACGTTTATTTCTGCCCTTATTCCTGTAACGTCCATCTGCTTATTTCACTAAAGCCCCCAGTTCTTCTTATGGATAATGTTTGTTACAATATTAAAAACGCTCTGCTTATCACCGTCATAATAGTCAATGATTCCATCACACTTTTCTCACTTAGTCTTAACAATCAGAGCCGTCAATTATAGCCTGGCCAGCTCCGTCTTAAATACTTGTGTACTGCATGTCCTACCTCTTATTGCAGTAATTTTCCCATTTATTACAGCACGTAAATCAAAGGACTTGGGGAACTTTGGGGCTATCCCATTTCAGATCTCCTACAACTTACGTTCTATTAAGAACGTACATTGTTGATAGCTGCCTGTAAAGTTCATGGGACGGGTGACCTGCTGTCTTTTCCAAAGACAAAGGCAACCAAATGTTAGGGGATGAGAGCCATGCAAGTGTCTAGACAGAAGGATACGTTCAAATTTATAGAAGTCCGAGGCTCAACACGAGCCAAACTCAGCAAAATGCTCCCATCTGTAACAATGGCACTGGCATCAGCAGCCCCGATCATGGGTTTTACACAGCTGATGGTGAGTAATGTGGAGAAGAATTGGGTTTTTTTTTTAAATTTTGCCAGAGTTGGTCACAGCTGACTGCAACCATTTTATAAGTGAGAAGAAAGTTTTGAAGACCTCTCGTGGGTCATACCCAGCTTAACCAGCTAGCCACATTATGCCTCTTTATGTTTCAAGGCTGCCACAGGTTTATACCTTTGTCGTCACATAGTGCTAAAAAAAACGTGGCCCCTCTAAGTTATAAAGTCAGAAGAGGGGCTTTAAGAGTAGCTACTTGTGCAGATTTAGATTCAGTCCTAGCCACCCAACCAAAAATCATAATTATTTCTCTGTTCTTCTGTGCTATTTCAAGCCACTACGGAGTGAAAATATTCCACATTTCACACAAAAGAATTATCTGCACATGTCAACCACAGCAATGCAGTAACTACTGAGAATAACAATTATACTGGTGCAGGAATGCACTCCCACCTCTCAAATTGACTTTGTTAGTGTGGGGAACTTATCTTGAAACTGTGATGCCAAACTTTTCAATGTACTTCTCTTTTAAAATGCTAGGAACTAGGTTTGTCTGCAGATGGCAGCAGCCATTTTGTTCTCAGAGTTGCTGCAGACTGTTAACAGAGGAGAAATCTACACTGTGCTTTCTCGTAGAAATGTTACTTCTGTCCTTTCTTGCTGTGTTCTCTCCCTCTTTCCCAAATCCAATGTGTGTGTCTGTTTTTTCCAGAGCTGCTAATTTGAACTGACCCAATTATTCACAGATTTTAAAGCCAGAAGGGGCCATTGTGGTCATCTGATCTGAATTCCCTGAATTAATTACTACTTCATGTCCAATTGCTGTGATTGAACTCGAGCATGTCTTTTAGAAAAACTTCCAGTCTTGACTTTAAAAACGACCATTTGATGGAGAATCTACCACAACTCTGGGTAAGTCATTCATTGGTTAATGACCCTTACAGTTAAACAGACTAGTTATGCAGTGAATTGTGAGGGTGGTTATTTCACCATTGAAGAAGAACAAAGAATTACTATAACAGCCCATCATCACATGAGCCCCCATCCTATTCCTATCAGACACAATTGGAAAAATGCAATACCACACAATCTTACTCCATCGTTTAGCAAGAACAAAAGTACACTGTACCAACCCAACATTACATGGGCTCTCCTGCAATCAGGAGGTGAGACAGCAGTTCATGTAGACATACCCAAGCTTGCTTCGATCAAGCTAAATCAAAGCTAGTTTGAACAACAATAGCAGTGGTGAAGCCAGGCACAAGGGCAGTGTGGCTGCTCAAGTGTGTACACAGGGTCCTTAGTGAGCGGGGCTACCCCATGCAGCTAGCTAGATTGGGTATGTTGACATGTGCTAGATAATATTTAGTCCTACTTTGAGTGCAGGGGACTGGACTAGAAGACCTCTCCAGGTCCCTTCCAGTCCTACCATTCTATGATTGTGTGTGTTGCAGTCACACCACCCCATTTGCAGTGTAGACATAAGAACATCAGAACAGCCAGACTGGGTCAGACCAAAGGTCCATCTAGCCCAGTACCCTGTCTGCTGAGAGTGGCCAATGTCAGGTGCCCCAGAGGGAATGAACGGAACAGGGAATCATCAAGTGATCCATCCCCTGTCGCCCATTCCTAGCTTCTGGCAAACAGAGGCTAGGGACACCATCCCTGCCCATCCTGGCTAATCGCCATATCTATCCAAAGACTGCTACTTAGTCCATTCCAAAACTCACTTTGAATGTCCTCCAATCCACATGCTGAGCTGGGTTTCTGCACCAAGGCCGGGCTCATGCTGCCTACCTGAAAGGGGAGTTTCTCTCCAGACTGATATTTGATATGCATTTGGTTAAACTCTGCCCTCGTGCAGCTGTGTGAATCATGATTGTTAATCAGCCTTGCCAAGGTACCAGTGCACCTCAGTGTCTATATGTAACCACCTCAATACAAATACGGACTATCCCCAAGGCACGTGACTACCATGTTTAACACCACAAAGCTCAGCCACTCTATTTTTAAAAAGCCTTCCTGTTCTGGGATCAGGCAGAGCTGCTGGGCTAGACTCATGCCTCGTTTGACCAACTCCCGATGGCATAAACAAGGACACAGGACTCCTGAAAGTAGAAAGTTTGTTAGGTGGCAACTGCAAACTCCCTGCCAGCAGAGCCTCAAAACTGACCTACTGTTCACAAAGGAGGCATGGGCAGTGCAGACGGGGTGCCCCCATTAAATACTTCCCCACTGCTATCTCTGCTGGTAGGCCGCATGCAGAGCCCTGGCAGAAATGAACAATGGTGCCTAGGATAGCCCCTGGTGGTGGAGGTGCTGCTCCTCTGGGGGGGAATGCCCTGGCGTATAACAGCCCCCCGAACCTCCCACCGGGGCACATTCGGTTTGCATCTCTGCACCAGCCAGAGTCAGTCCAGCCCCACTCTCTGTAGAGAGCTGCAACCTGAGCTTCTAAAAGGTCCCCAGAAGATACAAAAACCATCAGAACAGCTTCATTTTAACCCTCTCCTCCCTCTTGATGCAATCCCCCTTCCATGAAGCCCTCCTTCCCTCCCTGTGGGTGGCACATGGAGAGTCCAAGAATGGCTGTGGTTTGAGGTTAGGGATGCAAGCAACGCAATGATTAGATTTGAAATGGTCTTTTATTGTTGAAGGTGACAGAGGGCTCTGAGACAACTTGCAGCGCTCTTACCCGTGTGTGTATCTCTTTTAGCAAACAGCTTGAAAAAGGCAGCAGGACTTGTGAATCAAGTCATCATCTTGGAAAGGGCTATCATACAGGGCTAGCACTGGGGGGGGGGGGGCGGGAAATTAAAGAAGAGGGGTACTTTAAACCCATTCCTTTTCTTTGCCTGCAATTTGTGACTCCCATCCCCCTGCCTTGAACAGCTGCAGAAGAGAACCCCCTAAAACAGTGTTTCCCAAACTTGGGACACCGCTTGTGCAGGGAAAGCCCCTGGTGGGCCGGGCTGGTTTGTTTCCTGCCGCGTCCGCAGGTTCAGCCAATCGTGGCTCCCACTGGCTGTGGTTCGCTGCTCCAGGCCAATGGGAGCTGCTGGAAGCAGCGCGGGTTGAGGGACGTACTGGCCGCCGCTTCCAGCAGCTCCCATTGGCCTGGAGCAGTGAACCGCAGCCAGTGGGAGCCGCGATCGGCCGGACCTGCGGACGCGGCAGGTAAACAAACCGGCCAGGCCTGCCAGGGGCTTTCCCTACACAAGCAGCGTCCCAAGTTTGGGAAACACTGCCCTAAAAGGTTAGAGTACTAGAACAGCGAGTGACACCTGAGACATTCTTTGGGCTCCCTGTTCTGCTCCTGCGACCCTGCCCTGCTTTGGTTTGTTAACCAATTACTACTGAGAGTGGGTCTCCAAAGTGGGTAATTATTGCCTACAAATGTTTCATGCCCTGGGTGCATTACTGCTGTCTGCAAACCCTCCTTTTCTGTCCATTTCGGGGGACTGGATCTTGCTTTTCATTAAAACTTCCCCCCTCTCTCCCCACCAGGGCTGGCTCCAGGCACCAGCTGAGCAAGCTGGTGCTTGGGGCGGCAGACTGTTTGAGGCGGCATTCTGCCCAATCCTAGGGCGGCACGGCCGCTTTTTTTTGGTTCTTGTTCCGCTCCGGCCGCCCTGTAGGGGGCGGCAGCGCGGAGAACCAGAGCACCCTGCAGGGCAGTTCTCTTCCTTCCCTCCCCGCCGACCGGAGCGGAGCCCTCGTGGCAGGCGGCGGCGCAGCGGGAGGGGCCGCGTGGCAGCGCCCCTGCTGTAGCCCTGGCCGCCCCCTTCTCTCTCTCTCCTGCCCGGTCCCTTCCCCTCCCCCCCCCCAAGCCGGTCCCCCTGCACCTGTGCTCCAGCCGCGCCGCAGGTTTTTTTTTTGTTTTGTTTTGTTTTGTTTTGTTTTTTTGCTTGGGGCGGCCAAAAAGCCAGAGCCGGCCCTGCTCCCCACACACACCATTCTCCAGCTCCTTCCTCTAAGTAAAGAGCATTTTCAACTGTAGAGCTATTAGCTTCCAGCAAGGTTCATTGGGAGAGTAAATAATGGAAAGCAAGAACCACAAATGGACTGCAATGCTTTTCAAATGTTAACAAAAGGGATACAAAATAGCATGACTCTTCCAGTAGTGCATATATTTGTCTTGGGCTTTAGCTGCAGGAACATCATGGAAAATAAAGACAACACCACTTTCCTTTATACCATGGGACTTTTTCTTTTCTACTGATTCATTGTAAAATTTTGCACATGGAAGTGGAATGCAATGTTTCAGGACTTTTAGACTCTGTTGCACTACTACAATGAATACAATAAAATGCCCTTTTGTACTATCGTATTTTATGACTCATTGTCGGTGTTCTCATCATCTCATAATTTATAGAAATGGTCTGTTAGCCATACTTGGCTTCACCACAAGCTAGTAAATCGAGGTATTTAATGAAACATAGCAATTTACCAGCTTTGGGCCCAATTCGGAGGAAAATCACACATCATTTAAGCAGGATTTTCATATACTTTACTTGGACAAAGTACAGAGGAGACTTTAACACAGCAAATGACATTTTTTGGCAACTCATGAAGCTGTTTATCCTCCTCTCCAAGCACATTATTGCCTTTCTGTTAAATTTCCAAAGGCTACATAATCCACTTCCCCAAAAAGTTGTGGGCTCCAGCTCCAAAGAGCGATGAAAGTTGGTCAAAAGACAGGATTCCATAGGTCAAGCTCCACCATGCACAGATTCCGATATAAATAGACTAATTATGCAGTGAATTGTGAAGGTGGTTATTCCACCATTGAAGAACAAAGAATTACTGTAACACCGCATCATCACATGAGCCCCCCTCCTATTCAGATCAGAAGTAACTGGAAAAACGCAATACCACACACTCTTACTCCATCGTTCAGCAAGAACAGAAGTAGACTGTACCAACCCAACATCACACGGTGCCTTCTGTAGTTATGGCAAAAGTCATGGGGGGGGGAGGGGCGGGAAATCACAAAATCTTGTACCGAAACATGTTTTCCCTACTTATTTTCTCCTAATATCAATGTTATAAGACACGGGCAACAATGTTGGCATCTGTACAGTTCAAGCTAAAATAAAAGGAAAACAAATCTCTTACTTACAGGGGTCAAGAGGCACCCCAATCCTGGTTTATACAATACCCTATCCACCATCTGGGACACTACGGATCAGAAAGCTGAAATCATGTAGGAAAAAGGGTAAGAGGGAAAGCTTGTGAGTGTCACCTGTCAAAAGTGGTATCCTGCGAATGAACACACAAAAGGTGTTATGTCTGGTGAAAGTGTGGGCAGAAAATCAGGTACCGGGGGGACATAACGTCCCCACAAGGGGCACCATTCCTCTGCCAACAGGACGCTGCTGTTGATCTGGTAGAAGGAGCATTCATATAATTTTTTCTTCTCTTTGTTAGGCTTCTGAAAAAAGGCCTTCTGTACTAATAGGAGATGCTGGTTTTAGCGGCTAACAGATCTTGTAGCACCTGTTGCAGAGCTTAATTTGTAATGAAAGAGATGCCGGGGCTCTAGCAATTTTTTTCATTTTCATAACTGACATGGCAAGCCCCGAGATGCCAAGGCTATGAACTGCCATGCCCAGAGGTGCCGGGGCTTTGAACTGCCAAGCCCAGAGTTGCAGGGAGTATGAGCTGTCAAGCCCGGAGGTGCCAGAGATCAGCCCGGGAACAAATTAAGCACAGACCTGTTGAGAGTAATGAGAACATTGGCTGTCATTCTAGCCAGGCAATGCTGATTATGCTCATGAGATCCAGCGAGTGGAGCGTTGAGGTTTTGGACGAAATGTGGAGAAGGAAATACCCTGATTCCAGTGGAACGCAGAACTGACTTTAGGCACAAAGTTTGGTTTAATCCCAAATATCACTGCACAAATGGTTCCTTGATAACTAGAACACTGAGGTATCTCACAAGCAGAGGCCAATTTCCATTATCATTACCCAAGAGGCTATTTCTGGGGTGGGGGAAAAAAACCAAAACAACTCCCTCAGATGCCTCCATGAGTTCAAACAGGAAACGGGACAGACCGCGGATTGCCAAGGGGAGGATCCAGCCAGAAGCAGGAGATCCCATCGAAGGCCTGGACCTTGTTGTGACTGTTCTTGGGAACCTAGAGCTCTGAAGGAAATGATCCAAAACCTATTGAATTCAATGGGCGTCTTTCCAAGGAATTCACTGGGCTTTGGAGCAGTCCTGTGAGCGGATGGGAAGTTCACGGAAGCCTGAAAACTGGCATTTGAACCCGAATGGAGCTGAAGCATCTGTCTCTGCAGAACCCTCAAAGAAAAGCTAGACAATTTGTCACTGAGGCCTCCTTCCAGTCCGTTGTGCTGGGATGTGTCCTGGTACCCACTAGGGTGACCAGACAGCAAATGTGAAAAATCAGGACAGGGGATGGGGGGTAATAGGAGCCTATATAAGAAAAAGACTCAAAAATCGGAACTGTCCTTATAAAATCGGGCCATCTGGTCACCCCAGTACCCACGCTGCTTCCCCGACAAAACACAAGCAGCTACACTTCACTGGACAGGTAGCCTTTGATTAAGGAAGAGGCCAAGGTTGAGTGTTCCTACGTGCTCCCTGGCCTGCTCCAGGTCCTGCTCTCTCTGACGCCTGCATGTGTGTTCAGTGAGGAGCGAAGGACGTGTGAGGGTGGAAACACAGCTCGGCCCCCACAATATTTCTATTGTGGGGAAAAACTAGCCCCACACCACGACGCCAGTTCCGCCACTCTCTGAATGTGGTGGCTCCTGAGCACATCCGAGCCCAGCAGCGTGCAGGGAGTTTGCCCAAGTGCTGGGGTGTGGGACCCAGGATCTTCCCCAGGGCCCCAAGCCTGGCTGCAGCCACTGTGGGACCCGTCAGCCTCTGCCCTGCCTGGGCAGCCGGGGCCTGACCTGCCTAGCTCCAGGAAACATGGCCCCAGGACTTCCCCTCCCCTGGGTGAGGCCAGCTCCTCCTGCCCACGGCGCTGAGGAGCTCCCCGTGGAGGCAAAGCTACAGAGCTGTTGTTCTTGGAGCTGGGCAACACAGGCCTTGGCTGCCCAAGTGGGGCTGTGACTAGCAGCTGCAGCCGGTCTTGGGGCCCTGGGGGAGCCGGGCTCAGGGGTACCTGGCCCACTCCCTGCACGCTTTTGGGCCATGTGCCTGGGGGTCACCATTTCCAGCAGCTGCCTCTCTGTCTCTGGCCAAGGAGGGGGGCTGGGACACCTGACCCCTGCCTCTTCCCCCTCCATTGCACCCTTGTGGACAGGGGCTCAGAAGACCTGGGATCTATTCCTGGCTTTGCCAACGGCCTGCTGGGTGACTGTGGACAAGTCCCTTCACCTCCCTGTGCCTCCATTTTCCCAGCTGTAAAACAGGGATAATGATGCTTCCTTCGAGATGTGCTTTGAAATCGAAGGCGGAAAGGTGCTGCATAAACGCTCGGTGTTATTATGGGTATCTCACAGCATCTCGCCCAGGCTTGTAAGTTCCTTGAGGCAATGGGCCCATGCACTTCACTAGCCGTGGGAGCATGCACCATGTAATGCTCTATGGAGGTGCATCTGTGCACTTAGGAAAATTCTCTATAGTACCAGCTCAGAATGAAATCTTCAACCTCCCATCTCTTTGGTAAGAGCGAGCCAATATTTTTCAAACCAAACAGAGTGGCACTGGCAGTTGCTCATGGAGGATTAACTCCTGGACAAGTTTCAAGCTCCAGGCATCCGCCATCTTGGCTGTAAACCGGTTTTTAAAACATGGTTGGATTTTTATTTAATTATTTATTTTAGACTAGGAAAAGTCGATTTTGGTTTGGTTTGTTTCAACTTTCCAGTAACATCAAAGCCACTGGGGGGGATTTTACTCAACTTCCCTCCCCCTCAAAACTTCAATAAAATTACCTTTGGGAAGAGTCAAACATACCTATGTTAACCCCCAAGTGTAAGTTCCAGAGAGTGATGCACATGTGGAGTTATAATGGAAACTATTTTTCCTCTTATTGCTACTCATTTTTGTCATACTGGTTTTTAATAACATCCAGCCCCATACTGGTCACACTGGTGCAGAGACATGCAGAACTATATACAAATCTGTATATACATTTGATCCTTAGCAATGTAACATACCAGTTCACTGTCAGTTTACAAGTACAAGACTTGTTTTTCAAATAGCTGTAAAGCTCAAACAACAGAACTAAGTAACACATGAAAACAACACATGCAACCACTTAAAGGTCAATTAATATCAGAGGGGAGGCCTTGTGTTGTTGAATTTAGCAGAAAGAATTATGGTTACATTTCCGGCACACTGGCTGACGTTTACTATTGGGTGTCATCAGGAAAATTTTAAAGCCGTTTTGATCCAAGTTTCTTTTATCAACTTCTAATGAATTAATAGAGGACAGATTTTCGTAACGAGACCCCCATGTTTGAAAGACAAAGCTACATTTTTTGGCTATACTACCGATATAATTTGGGATGTTTAGAAAAACAACGATGGTATAAGATTAATGCCTTAAAAAAAGCCGACAGCATTCATTGTAAAATAAAGCTCTTGTCCTATGTAGCTTGTGAGAGTAACTTAGGCCCTATAAAAGTGATGGGGCAATTTTAATTAAATCTTGATTGCGTGTGTTGCATCTGGTATGTAGATAGTAAGCTCTCTGGGGCAAAGACTGGCTTTTTGCTTTGTGTTTATACAGCACCCAGCACAATTGGTCCCAGTCCACAACTCGGGCTCCTAAGCGCTATGCTGATACTAATCAATAATAACAATAGCAGCGTTCCTCTTCTGACTGTGCAGTGCTCCTAGAACTCATTAGCCTGGCTGGAAGCGCATGTCTTTCTGCTGTCTGAGGGGACCATAAAAGCATATTATATTCACCGTTAAGTAAACAAACTCTGAAAACTGCCTTTGATTGATTCCATGCCACCATCTGGTTTGAAGGAGGAAAAAACCCTTCTCCCCCCGCCCCCAACCCCGTGAAAATATTCTAAGGTTAGGAGCTGGCAGCGGCTCAGTATGGTTCAAAACCACCTAGTTTCCTCTGCGGTTAACAACACAGGAAAACGTCTAACTTTCATAGAAATGTTGGAGGCTTATTTGGTTCACCCATCTGGTAGCCAGCCTGTTCGGTGAAAATGAAAGATATACACATGCAAATATTCACAGTCTGCTCCCAAGATCTAAAGAATTTTTATGATGTAACCACAAAAAGAGGTTATTTAATGTTGACAATATGCAGCAGAGCAGAGGACTAGAACGCTGCATATGGTAACGTAACTTATGAAAACGAGGACTCCATGCCCTCCCAGAGCCATGAAAAGCAGGCATCACCTTGAAGACTTTTTGAGCTGTTTAGCTGATAATGACTGGAGGGAAAAAACCCACTTGTGTGATAATATAGCTTGCCACAGAGCCACACCAATCCCAGATGGCTGCGAGTGGCACTGCAGGATCTCACTACACGATTGATTTGTCTTTGCAGGGTCAATTCGAGTAGATCTACACCGCAGGCATGGGGTGAGAGCAGCCCCACGTGGAGCTTTAATCGAGCTCGTTCGGGTACCAGAGCGGTGAAGCCGCAGCAGGATAGGACCCCGAGCCATTCCCCAGGGGTCTGGGGGGGCTTGTCCAACTCAGGCTGAAGCCCGCCGTTACCACAGTTTCACTGCTCCAGTATGTGTGCTAGCTAGATTGATTGCGGTGTAGACAGACCCTTCGCTAGAACGGGTCAAATTCCACTACGCCGTGTAAATCTGAAGTAATGCCACTCAAATCAATGGGCCAGATTCATCATTGTCCTAGGCCCCCTTGTGCCAGCTAGCGTAGCACAAAGTGGCTGTACTGCACCCTAAAGTCCCCCCCTCGGGAATATCTTAGAGCTGGGCCCCATATGCCAGGCACAGAGCGGTCTCCATGGCAGCCCTGGATGAAGAGGGCATTCCAGGGGTGTGTGGAGAGGGTTGGAAGAGGGAAGGGGCACGCTGGGGACCAGGTGGGGTGAGATCAGAGCATACCTACACCCTGGCAATTCTGTGCCCTGGTGATGGCTCACAAGGGATGCAAATCGAGGGCTGAGGAATGCTTTAGTAGTCCATGTCAGAAGCCAAACTGGCAGCCCCAGCCCATGAACAAAGCTAGGAAAAGCCACTCCTACTTTCTCCCTGCACTGGCTCCGGGACAACTTGGACCCAGTGGCGCTACTGCAGATTTATACGGGTGTAACTGAAATCCAGTGTTGGCCCTGTCTTCCCTTTGAGCTGACCAGACACCTTTGTATCTCTAACATCGTTTCAACTGGCACATTCTTATTAGTAACACTTTTATCTGTAGTTCAAGGGGAAAAATCCAACATTGAAAACCTTAATCATTGGTCGATGTCTGGCATTCAAAGCGAGCGCGTAAAATCTCAGTTGCATTGGTCTGGGCATCTCGTTCATACGGTCAGCTAAAACAAGACACCTGTTCTCATAGTGGCCAGTACAAATGACATAAAGACACACTGAAGTCAAACTTCGAAGCCTGTCAGGTTGACCCCAGCAACTGGGAAGCAACAGTCCACGACAGAGCAAGGTGTGGCAGTCTTGTCATGTGGCTGTCAGCCACTTTAAAGCAAGGCACATTAACGCCGTATGTGAAAAACGTGACCAGTGCAAAACAAAGATCAGGAGTCTGCAATGGTCACAAACAATCTCGTCTGTCTGACACGTAACTGTGTTTGCGGTTCCCGCGTTGATCTTACCTCGCATGTATGTGCTCACCTATAGAGTTTGCTGAGTCCTCGTATGTCACCATAGACGTGAGACTCCATCATCCAATGAATAAACCAGCCTTGCAAAATTCTAGCTGCCCACTCACTGGCAGAAGAGGGGCTTGTGAAAGAAGGATCTCAGCCTCCTGGCTGAAAAATGAGGTCAGAAGGACTTTGGTTCAGCAGGTCCTTACCAGACAAGAGGGCATCGTTATGATTTCATTTTATAGGTAACGCTTTGTTTCCTGCATTTCTGTTCGCTGCCATTTGAATCTCTGTCCTTCGTTAATAGATTTGTATATCGAGAAAGCCAGTATAAGTTTAAGTGCTGTGCGCTCAGTAGGGCTGCATGTCAGTAGTAAGTGGGGCTGGTCATTCTGTGAGTGACCAGTGGATAGGGGGCTGGACACTGCAGGGGGATGCTCGGAGGGCTCTGGGGCTGCAGTGTGCTTATCGCTAACCTGCAGAGAGACAGCATGATGCTCCCTGGGCTACCCCGTGATGCTCCCTGGAGTACCCAGGCTGTGAGGGGAGTACTTGAGTTACCTGTGGTTGGGAAGGTCAGGGAGGTGATCCCTGGCAGGCACAAATAAGCTCCTGCTCGCTCAGGGCAGGTGGTAGCAAGGTGCCTCACAGTCTGGGTACCCCAGGGAGCATCATGGGCTGAGTAAAGGTTTTTGACAGGTCAGTAAAATAGATTTTGTGCCTGCGCTGGTAAATTCTGCTGGCGGTTTTGCAAGGCTGGAAGGAGCCTGGGGTGCGTGAGATTGAAGTGAAGCACATTGTGCTGGCCCTGTGCTGGACTGAATTTCACCCACATTTCAAAGGGGGACCAGGAATTCAAAGGGCAAACTTCAGCTACATTCCTGCAAAAACCTCTGCCTTACAAGCAGTGACGCGATGCCCGGCAGTGCAAAACAGACCATCTTTAAATGCTGCTCACCCCAATACAATTTGATTGCTAAGGCTGAACTTGCCTGTTTTGCAGCACTGCTGTGGGAGTGTCACAAGTTTCATACACACACAGAGGAACACACAAAAATAACACCTCTATTTGCCCGAGACCACAAGCAATCTTGTCGCTGGCTGGTTAAGCGGCTGGACACCACTGTAAATCTAACGTTTATATGGACTCTCACATAAAACGATACTGTTTTCAAGAACTGCCTGGTGGATGATATAGAAACCTCTCCTAATAAATAACAGCCTGGGCTGACCTTGGGAAGGCATGCCAGCAAGCGTATCTCAGTGTTATTTTAAACCCTCTAGCGAGAACGATTTTGATTTGATCTATTTTCAGCTGCTACAATCCTGGTGAGAAGTAGATCTTGCTGCAATTCTGGATCAGCACAAACACCGTGTTCCTGTGGGGATGGGAGCGGGAACGTGCTCACCCTTTCCAGAGAAGGGCTTTATTTTCATAGAAGGTGCAGTCCCCATGCACAGCACCCAGCTCCCTGGCATCCCCATGGGTGCAGGTATGCAGAGCAGGGTGGCTAGGGACTAGTCCAGATACCCTAATCCCTTCTTCCACATCTCCACAGAGACCATGGAGTCTACTCCGGTCCATCCACAAGGCTGAGCAGTGGCTGCAGAGAGGCTCTGAACATGCTCCATGGCATAGGAGGAGGAGTCCTTCCTTGCCTTCCAGGAGGGCCCCAGTGCGCAGTGCAGTTACTTGGCCTCTGCTGGGGTGAAGATCAGGCCCTAGGTTTCTCTACTACTTAAGCACACAATAGCTCTGACACCAAGCAGGTAAATTTGAACACACCGAATCATTGCAGAGACAAGCCATTCTGGTATCAATTTGTCACAATGCCTTACCTTGAATGGGTGCAGCCTTGTTAAAAATGTGTCCTTTTATCGTTAGGTCCAACCTTGAGCGCTCTTGAACACGTGGGGAAATTTCAAGTTGAGACAAGGTTTAGGTATCCAATCTTTGAAAAGCAGGAGGACTTTGTTTCTCAGCAGACTGACTGCTCAGGGCTGACTTTACTACTGCAGGTGATAATGCGTTGTGAGAGTGGATGGTGTGAGCTGACAAAGATAATGCTTTCTGAAAGGCCGAGAAATGAGGAGTTTAAACTAGGGCTGTTACAAGACCTGCCCTTGGATTTTCTTAAATCGGAAGCTGGTTTGTAGTGGAGCTTTCAACAAAATCTCCATAAAACAAGCTCAGTAGTTCGATAGGTTTAGCACATAGGGACGGTTTTTGTTGTTGTTTTAGAATCTGAGCCGTTTATACTTCCCAAGAGATGGCAGTTGTGAACTTCACCTGCTCACGGTGCATCTTCAGCAGTGAACACCTCAGCAGCTATCCTGGCATCCTTAGCATTTTGAAATCTCACCTGTGACCTCCAAAACTGATTATCCGATGAGTCCTCAAACATATCAAGGAAGTGGCCATCAGAGACACTTAGTCAAGTTCTCTTTCCTGATGCTTCTTCAGACACCACATGTACTTTCTGCTAAGGTAAAATTAATTACCTCCCCCTCTATACCGAGCACCTCAATAGATTATGCAAGATTTTTGCCTGTCATCAACAGCCTTAGAGAAAGAGAAAGATGTTTGAATTAACAAAATATTACTGTGATATTCTCCCTGACAGCACAGAAGCAATAATATTTAGGAGTAACTGAGTTCCCTTTAATAATTTAGGAGTCTGTAAAAACCTTGATCATGCAGCTGACTCTGAGAACAAAATATTCAAGCTTTGTGCCTCCTAAGCTAAGACAAAAACGTGCACAAACACAATAAAGGAAAATCAGAGGTTTAAAAATATATTTAAAAAGCAAATCAGGAACCCCGCCTGTGTCAGGTAAGAGACGGGCCAAAGAAATGGTTGCAACTGCGGCAAAAAGTTTCCCATTAGTTCTTTGTCTCTTCCCTAAGAGCAGAAAGGAAAGGTCACAGTAAGCCATCCTCCAGCTTGCTAAATGAGTATGGGGAATATGCAAAGCTGACAGGGGAGAAGATGATATACAGCACTTGGATAAGAAGATGATAGGCACCATAGTCATAGGGGGCCTGATCCAAAGTCTACTGAACACAATGAGAGCCTTTTCATTGACTTCTTTGGATCAGACCCTTGGGGCCTCTGCCTGCATTTTGTAAGCTGGCTAAGGGGTACTTCCATGGAGAGCAAAGCTCTTGAACAGCTGACGGCCTCAAAGGGTTACCCCGAGAGGCCAGGTGACTAGATAAACAGGTCCAGAACAGACACCCTGGCCAAACCCCTGCCTAGCCTCAACCCAGCCTGTAGAAGTGCAGGCACAATTTTCTGCACTTACACTTCTGAGTGAGGAACAACTCAGACTGCAGGCACTCAACACTGGTGTCCTCTGTTACGACCCTAGCAGCAATACATCCAAGCAGCTGGAACAGACTGTCAGTGGGTGGTAGGGTGACCAGACAGCAAATGTGAAAAATCGGGACGGGGGTGGAGGGTAATAGGAGTCTATATAAGAAAAAGACCCCAAAATCGGGACTGTCCCTATAAAATCGGGACATCTGGTCACCCTAGACTGGTTGGAAATGCCTGAGTGGGCCATTCCAGCACTTTGTCGGCTGGCATTATTCCCAACGTGGGGTGGCATTAGGAATTTGTACTTTCTCCACCCTAGCAGATGAAGGTCACCAAGAGAAGCGTTTCTTTGTCAAGAAACGTTCCATTAAAAAAATGTAGCCAGTTAATAATGCATCAGCATTTCATTGTACGTGTATGTCTCTCTCAGGACCATGCTCTCAAATGATGGCAATCTCTGGGAAGCAGTGTTTGCTAAAGGCTGATGTACAGTATGATGATCAGGTGAGAGACAGTACATCATGGTGCAGTAGAAAGGCTTTATCAGTGTGCATCTGGGGGTTATTTGACGTAACCATACTTACTCAATATAACTCTCTGTCCACCTCTAGTGGTTGGGCTGCAGAGAGGTTTATTAGTCTGATCCAGCCTTGAACTGATAGACCCAAGACTTTCAGTCCAGGCTGTAGAGCGAGAAATTTAGACCCAGAGGTCCCAGGTTTGAACCCCACAGGATGTCACATTATATTTATTAGTAATTATTTCTCTTCTAATAGCCAGGACCGGCTCTAGCTTTTTTGCTGCCCCAAGCAGCAAAAAAAAGCGCTGCCCCCCAGTCCCCCTGCCGAGCGCCACGCCGCCCCCCCCAACCGAGCGCCACGCCGCCTACCCGCCGAGCGCCGCCGGAACCCCCCCAGAGCGCCGCCTTCCCGCGCCGGAGCCCACCACCCCCGCGTGGAGTGCCGCCGGAACCCCCCCCGAGCGCCGAGCCCCGCGACGCCCCCCCGCCGAGCGCCGCACCGCCGGAGCCCGCCCCCCGCCAAGCGCCGCCGGAACCCCCTTCCAGCGCCGCGCCCGCGACGCCCCCTTGCCGAGCCCCGCGCAACCGGAGCCCGCCCCCCCAGCGCCGCGCCGCCGGAGCACCCCCCCCCTGTGGAATGCCGCACCGCGCTCCCCCCGCCGCCCCTTACCAGGTGCCGCCCCAAGCATGTGCTTGGGTGCCTGGTGCCGGCCCTGCTAATAGTACCTAGAAGTCCCAAAGAAAAGCCAGGCCCCATTGTGCCAAGCATTGTACTGGCATGAAGACCCAGTCTCTCCCCCTAGGAGCTTACAATCTAAACAGACAAAGGAATTATTACTTCCATTTAGATGGGGAACTGAGGCACAGGGAGATTAAATCACTTGGCTAAGATCACATAAGGAGTTTGTGGCAGAGTCAGGAACAGAACCCAGGTTTCCTGAGCTCTAGGCCTGTGCTTTAACCACAAGATAAAACTTCCTTCCTCATTGCATTTGAATAGTGAGAAACCTGATAGCCAGGTAGGCTTCATGCACACTGGGTAACAGGTCATCTTCTGCCCCAAATCTAAAATCCCTCCAGGGAGTGCCAGCTGCACTGTGCATTAGAACAGTGCAGAGTGGGGATCCCCTCTTCGCAGCCAGCCTTGTAGGCTAGTGTGGGGCAGGGAAGAAAGAAGGATCCCCCTTTGAATTAAGCCACTTGTGGATAATGCACCTAACCCAAACTACTGCTACTCCATTGTGAGCTCTGGATACGTCACATGTTGATACTATTTTTCCTGTTCTTCCATCTGTACCTCCAGACTGCACTAGCACCATCAGTCAAAGAAAGGGAAATCAAACCAACCTCACATTGCCTTTCTTTCTATGTGTAAACATCACAAACAAAAGGCCTGATTTCTTGTAATCTACAAGGAATAGGAGGGGAAAGCCTTATACCTTTTGGGGAGTGCAAACTCTCAGCCACCCAAAGATAAAAAGTGCTGAGAACCATGTGGTAAAATGCAGAACCATGCAATAACATGAGTGATCATAAGATACTGGGTTTTAAACCTGTCACTATCCAGAATTCAATATTGCCCCTCTGCGCTTCAGGCAGGAGGAATTTTTGTGCATGGGAGGGTAAACAAAGAAACATTCCTCTGGTAAGTTGTTGTAAAATTGTGGTCATTTTTAAAGCTGCTCAGTGGTTTGCATTAGTTCCAGCAGTGTGCAGGTGAGACAGTCAAAGTAAATGCATGTTATTGCATGGTTCTGCATTTTACCCCATGGTTCTCAGCATCACATAGATTCTGTCCAATAATCAAATATGTCTGATCAATTCACCCTAAAGGCCTCTCTCCATTAGGAAGGGCAGGGGACTGAGGTGAGATCCAACCACCTTCAGTCTCCAATGATCATTGAGTCAGGTGCTAATGCAAGGTCTCACACTCTCCCACAAACAATGCTGGACACAAGCCATCAATTAATGTGTTTACACTCTAAAACTCTGACGGGAATGCTGAGCCATTAAGGCAAGTAATATGTCACAATGCATTTTAGAGCATCATTGGTATTCCTCAGCTTCTTGCCCAGGTTTGGTAAACAACACAGGCCCAGGAACATACCGTCCAGCGGAAGGAACTCTCAGTAGCTTTCCGGAAGGAAGTTTGAATGAAAAAAAGCTCAGTTTCCCTGACAGGGACAGAACTATTAAAAGAAAACGTAGACCCCTGAACATCTAGACAACATCAAAGAAGAAAACCAGATGAAAACAGATTCATTTGCCTTGGAGAAATCTCAGCTCTTTGATATGCTGCTTTCTCCAAATGCACGTTCACTGTGGATTGAACTGCCTGCAGGCTGGAAAACTGTTTTGTCTAAAATATATATTGGCAGAGGGCATTCTGAAGAGAGGTTTCTCAAGAAAAGGGGAATTGTACAGAGGCTTACAATAGCTGCTTTTCTATCTCATTATCATGCTGAGCAAAAACCCCAAATCCATGATAATGAAAACTAGATTCTTTTTTAGATAAAGCGATGAACAAAAGCGACACCAATGCTTAGCGTATCAAAGGACTCAAAATCAGAGGTTCTGACAAGCTAACAGAGACATACACTGCCTGAGATTCCTTTGGGCTTGTCTTCGCTATCAGGAGATCGACGCGGCTGCAATCGATGCAGCAGGTGTCCATTTAGCGGGTGTAGTGAAGACCTGCTAAATCGATGGCAGAGTGCTCTCCAATCGACTCCAGTACTCCAGCTCCCTGAGAAGAGTAAGGGAAGTCGACAGAAGAGCATCTCCCATTGACGCACCGCAGTGAAGACATTGCGGTAAATTGACTATGCTATGTCGACTCCACGTTATTCATGTAGCTGGAATAGCATAACTTAGGTCGACTAACCCTGGTAGTGTAGATAAGGCTGGAAAACAAAATGAGAAATCCACTCTGACATCTTCAGGACACAATCTCAAGCAAATACCAGGATGGACGGGGTGATGGTCATCAAGAATTTTTCTTGCTATGTTTCAGGAGGACAATACCATGACAAGAGCTGTGCTATGCTGATTCAGTCAGTCTTTCAAAGTTTTTATAGATAGTCCCTCTGTTCTTGCCAGTAGACTAGATGGCAACCCTAGCAAAGATGCTAAAGTGTCTGAGAACTGCCCGAGAATACAATACCAGCAAAATCCCCTGGGTTTTATGAAGTAGTGAGACTTCTCATTGCTGTCATGATTCCCACTGCTGTCCGTTGGTGTGGCGGGCACTCAGGACCTTGCAGGATAAGCCCTATGTAAACTCTCAGATTCAGTAACAGCTGACATTTTATTGTGGACACTCCAGCTTTGAAGAGCCATTTATCTTGCTAAATGACTTTGAAACAGAGAGACATGTACTACACTGCACCCCCATCACAGGCCTAAAGAAACTACATGGGATGCCTTAATTTAAAAGGTGCACTTGGGAGAAAAAAAAGTCAGTCATGAGTACTATGCTAATAAGTGGCAAAACAAGGGGTGAGAGGCGCCTTCAAAGCACAATCAACAAATGAACGTATTTGTTTGTTAGTGGCATGTCTTGAACATGTGTATGTTCCATGCTGGCTGTGAGCAGACTCTGGCAAGCGGTGTTGGGTTTATGCAGCCTTTAATGATTTTTAAATATCTCTGAGGAACCCATCACACACACACACACACACACACACACGCACTCAAGTCCCTACACAATCCTAACCCAAATACTTATTGAAGCCCTTGATTTTAAAACCCACCTCTATTTATTCCCCACCATAAAGTATGTGGTTGATGGAACACTGACACACACACACATCTGGGACTCATCTCAGCTCTTTTGTTGATCAGTGAGTCAACAGAAGGTGTGATGAGAGCCAGATGTTAGACTATACCAATACATCATAAGTGGAGTGGATTACAGTAAGGGGACAAATAAAGAGGAAGGCCTGTGAGACTATGTGGAGACCCTGGAGGCCTTTAAAACTGATTTTAAAAATCCATTTCCCTGGATTCTGAAAGAATTTTATTGAGTAGAGCTAACATAAAGCTGGATGTTTGTTGCTGCAAGTGCAGGCAACATGGAACCGGGACTTCAGGAAGGAATAAAAGCCCTTATTTCCGGAAAGGGGTAATGTTTTCCAGTTCCCCAAATCTAGCTGGAACAGGTCGCAATCGCTGTATTTATAGACAGCTATCCAATTCAACAGCAACGGCTTTCTATCAGTTCCACATGGTGGGTGTATTATAAGCATAAAAAAAAAGACGTACAAGGCGCAAACACATCGGGGATCAGATGGACGTTAACTTCCAGTCTGGTGGGTTGTTTTTAATAAATCATATTCTGGCCCATTAAAATTCCAATGAATCATTTTAGCAAAGCGCTGTTAACCCCAAACATAGGCAGATTGTGCCTGTCTGATCTAATACACACTTAGCGGTTGTTGTCACTTTGAGTATGATCACCCTGCCCTTCCCGTCCCCTGCAAGGAGGGCTGAGGAGTGTAACGCCCAGCCGCTGAGGCACTAGGCTCTCTTCACTCACATTGGCTGCCCTGACCACTGGGAGTGCTTGGTGACCTGGGGTGGGGTTTGCCAAAGAGCTCCGCACTAGCCTAACCCTGTTCACATTGAAGTTACATGGAATAGTGAGCAATTGTAGTGGATTGAGAGTCAGGACACAACTGTAGTGGCATGCTAGAGCCCAGAGTCCCAGTGACCAGACAAACTCTCAGGGGCAGCCCAGCTTCTGATTTTCTATTGTCCTTTCACTGAGCATGCACTCGCTCTAACCCAAACATATGTTGCAATTTACCCCTGCTAGTTGTTCTAGGAGCTGTAAGTCTTCAAGTCTTGGGGTCAAGAGATTCTTCCCAGCAAATCCATTATAAAAACGCCTCAGTCAGTAAATGGAGGAACTGGAAACTTGGCTTTTTCCTCCGTGTGTGGCAGTGCTCATCTCTGCCAAAAAATAGGAATCTGCACAGAGGAGATAAAGGAGAAGCTCCATTAGCTGGTAACAATAGTAGGATTTTATCCTCGATGTGGACCAACCACTAGAGGGGGACACAACACACGCAGCATATAACATATACTCCATAGGCGTGGTCTGATTGGCAGTACACACCAGCAACTTCTATTGAAGCCAACTGTACCCGTTACTACGCTGCAAATGCCAAATGGAACCGACTGCTAGAAGAAAACATTAGCTCAGCTTTAATAGAGACTAAAAGAAAAGGGTTATCTAAGACAATGGAGTGATTCTACCAGCGTGAAACAGACCCTTTGGAGCAACAATTCCCTCCCCAGGCTGAGACCTGGATTCAGGAAACCAGCCCTATTCAGGACAGCAATTAAGCATGTGGGCTTCAGTCCTCTTGAAGTGAATGAGACTTAAGTACATGCTTAAAATTAAGCACCTTCTCCATTGCTGTACTGAATAGGGATAGACTCCATCACTAAAGTTAAGTTTAAATGATTGCCACAGATTGGCACTAAAGCCAGGGAACTAGAAAAGACATTCAATATGTTTGTTGCACAGACAGGAAGAAAACTAGATATGCAACCATGCCCAACAGGTAGTTTATTGATCTGTAAAAGCACCCCAGGCAATATCGGGTGGGATGATCCATAGATAAGGCTGCCTGCATTTCTCAAAGCTTTCACATCTATCATAAAGACAAACAATTTTATAAACTCTTAAAATATACTAATAACAGTCAGAAAAGTATTGATCTTTAAAGGTCAGTTTCCTGCATTAAGCACGTCCCAGAAACATGTATAATTTTCTCCATTCGTGTTTTTAGCAACTAATTTCACCTTTTTCCCTTTGAGTCGTTCCCACACACGCAGGGGGCGGGGTTAGAGAGGGTTATGACTGGCGGTTTCATTTAAGTCTCTCTCAGGCGGGAGTTTATAGCTGGAGAGAAACGCCTGACTAGCCGCACGGAATGACGACATACAGGGCCAGGCTGTGCTGCTGCAGTTACGTCAGGCGGGGCCGTAAGGGGAACAAGCAAGAATCCTCCCAGCTACACAAGGGCCTCTCACAGTGGCCATCCCGTTGCTCTGGGAGGAGAAGGGTCTGCTCCCACTGGAGAGCCAACCACCGAAAAGAAGGCAGGGTCACGGCCCTGCTCACCCTCCTCTCCAGCCCATACGGCCGGAGAAACAATCGACGTCATTCTGTGTCACACTCCTCCTTGGCTGGACACGCTTCCACGCGGCCCACGGTGCAGGACTGTGGTGTCAAAGCCGCAGCCTGACTGATAATAAAACGCAGTGACCTTAATGGCCTGGGCGTCGCCTGCCGGCTATTCTGCTGTCAGGGACAAGAGCACCCTGGGAGTTTGCTCTAATGGAGCGCGCTGGGGATTCTTGTGTCCCCCACTCTCCAACCACCCCTGAGCAGGGATACCAGGGCTTGGGCCCCAACGCCGCTGGGATCGCAGGGGACTCAGGGAGGCACAGAGCCAGCCACACAGAGGCCATGTGGCTCTGCATAAGCTCCCAGCTCCGCCTCCTGCCATACATGCAGGGCGAGGACCCCCCACAGCACAAGAGGAACAGACAAATGCTTAGCAGGCCCTTTAAAATCTTGTTGGGATGGGGAGTCAGGGGGGAAACTGCCACCAAGAGCTGCTATCCAGCCACTTCTTTCCTGGCCTGCCTGCTTCCAGTCCACGGAGCCCGTTCCCAACAGCCCCCACCAAAGGGGCTAGTGAAAGGCAGAGGCTGCACAGACACCACCCATCCCCATCCTGTGCTCTGCCCACGCACAGCCACCTGGTTCCTGTCTCCTCCATCCCTGGGTGCAGCTGGAGCATGACGGCCCAGGCGTAGGATACCGGTGGGATTCAGTTTACAGCTTGAATCCACTCTTCCCGGTGCCTCCTCGAAGAGCGGATTTCAAACGGAATAGAACATTGCCACAAGATGATGTTTTCCTGTTGCTACATGAATGTCGCGGCTAAATCAAAACATTTATCGGATGTAGACACTGCAGCAAATGCAAGAGGCTCTTGTAAAAACAGGAGACGTTTGTTCAGTGACAGTCTCCTGTTCCAAGGGTTTAGTTCTACTCGACCGAATGATTACAAAAATAAAAGCGGAGCCATACATTAAAAGTATAGCAGGATGTCCCCCCGGTCCTCTTTTCCGTGCGCTGTATGGTTGCTCAGTGCACCGTAATTGAACAATTGCATTCTAATTAGCTTAGGCACTAGAGGATTGATTTGTTCTGTGCTTCCATCAAGGAGAAACCAACTTGTTCATAAAAAAACCCGGCAGCCCATTAAAGTTTACTGCTGGGTACAGAAGGAGCTGTGCATTTTCCAAATGAATTAGGAAAAGCAGGGAGCCTTCTTCCTCCTGGGGACTAATATCTTCATTGTCTCCTTATTGTAGGTATTAAGGGCCTGGGTACCTCCTGAGAGCAGTTTAGCTCCTTCAAGCCCTCCTGAGTTCAACATTGCAGAGAGATAATCAGTGTAATATCCATGGCCTTGTGGTCAGTATACCAGACTGGCCCTCAGGAGTCAATTCCCTGCTCTGGTGCAGACTTCCTGTCCGACCTCAGACAAGTCACTTAGTCTCTGTGCCTCAGTTCCCATCTGTAGGATGGGGAGAACAGTGGGGGCCTCATGGGGGCACTAGGAGGATAAAATCATTAACGATTGTCACGTGCTCAGACACTGTAGGTTGTACAGGTACCTAGTGCGGATTCCGAGCACTTAACATAGGTGATAATCCCAAATTTTGCATCCCCCATCAGTGGATCCTAGCAATCACCTCAACGAAAGCTCTGCACTGATTTTATCCATCTTCCACCAGGCCTTCCCCTTGGGCAATACGTTTAGTCAGGAGCCAGTTTTCCTGCTAAGCAATGCAATGCAGTGTTTTTTCTCACACCGGCAGAGAAGACAAACTATTCTGAAATGGGTCCTCAGAACAAAAAATTGTAACACGAGACAGGACCTTGCAATTTGAACTAGAGCTCAGGAGTAGGTTAGTAAATTAAATCCAAAACAGCACTCCAGAGGGCATCATAAAATTTTGTTTCATTTCTGCCAGTGCTCACATAGCTCATGTGGGATTTCAACAGGGGATGTCAAACAAGAAAAACAGCGTATCAAACAGTTAGTTTTTTCTCTTTAATAACAAAGTTCATTGGAATTAAATTGTTTGCTACATTTCATACAGCTGCGGGTACACCTGATTCATGGCTGTTTTGCAATGGTTTTAGTTTTCCATCTTTAAACGGACTTTGCGTCAACAAAAAGTTCCTATACTGATAAACAATCTGCTACATTAATTGTACAAAATATACTAGAATACTGTAGTGATTACTCTTGGGCAATTACTAGTGCCCCGATCCCACAAAAGCACGTGCAAAACTTTACATATGTGTTTAGTCCCATATACTTCAATGAGATTACTCCCAAGGGTAACTTTATACAAGTGCCTTTGCACCATAAGGTCCTATTCACTACCGTGATCGCTAAGATCAGTAACTGCAGAGCAATAATCTTCTTCTTTTAAACAGCGTGAAACCCAGGCATAGATAAATTCAGAAAAGTCAGTGAAGACTTTCCTACTGTTCACTGTTCTTGCATACAGCCTGATCGAAAATGATTGCTAAGTAATAACAGGCCTGGAACTATTCCAAACAAGCATGTGAATGAGTGACTGGAACAATAGTTAAGAAGAGACTCTGAAAGAAAGCTGTACTAGATACATTTTATTAGCAGGCTGATTTTCTACTCCATGATACATTCTGTATTTCATAGGCACGACTCTATAAAGCTTTGGGCCCTAACAAATTCTATTATCCACATATGCTTAAAAATAAACAGATTACCTAAAGTCTTCCTCTCATACTCCACGTTCATGATCCAAACATTTCCATGAATGTCATGAGCACCACATTTTCTAATCTTCCCTCATAAAACAGGTAGTCCAGAAGTACTGCTACGAACCCAGATGGGGAAAGAGGTTTTTGACTACAGAAACTCTGAGTTACAACAGAGGCCTAAAATATACACCCTTGATTTCAGATTATTTCTGAAAAAGGTAAAAATTAAAGGAGAAAGGCAGGGAATTTAAAACTGATGACAGGAAAATACTTTTTTCCCCGACACACAAAATGCATAATCAACCTGTAAAACTCACTGACAAAGTATCACTGAGGCCAAGAATTTAGCAAGATTCAGGAAAGGACTCCAACACTTGTATGGATAATCAGAACACCCAGAGTTATAACAGGTTTCAGAGGGGTAGCCGTGTCAGTCTGTATCAGCAAAAACAAGGAGGAGTCCTTGTGGCACCTTAGAGACTAACACATTTATTTGAGCATAAGTTTTCGTGGGCTAGAACCCACTTCATCAGATGCATGGAGTGGAAGATACAGGCGCTGGTAACACTAAGAATTTTTAAATGGTTTGCAAGGCTACAAACCCTCCTGCTCGAGGGCAGAATCTCTAATTGATGGGGTTAAGCAAGAAACTTTCCCTATGGGAAATTTATCCCATTGCTGCCCATTTTGTACCTTTCTCTGAAGCAGCTGGTACGGGCCCCTGTTGGGAGATAGGATACTAGAGGAGATGGACCACAGTTCTGATCAAATATGGCTATTCACATATTCCTAAAAGCAGCCTGATCAGAGGTGAAGTAGTCCTGAAAGCTCTTGTCAGCTGTTCCTTTCAAGATGTAGGGTATGCCTGCACTGCAGTGTTACCCTGAGTTCTTCACACTCGAGTGAGAGCAGTTGCAGTGCGACAACACTCAAGCTGCTGTGTCCACACGGGTGTGGCACTCACATGTGTGTGGCACCAGTGGCGCTGAAACACTTTGTATAGTGGGGGTGCTGAAAGCCAGCTAGCCAAACTGTCAAGCAGTGGTCCCCAAACTTTTTACCTCACACTCCCCCTTACCCCTGTCTGCGCCCCACCGCCCCCAAGAGCTGGGGCCAGGAGCGGGGCCATGAATCTAGGAGCGGGGAAAACATGGACAGGGGTAAAGGGGCTGAGGCTAGGACCACAGCTGCGGGCAGGTGCGGGGCTAGCAGCCAGGACCCCTGGCGTGGGGCTGGCAGCCGGGGCCCCACGTGCAGGGCCAGGAGCAGAGCCCCGAGTGTGGACCGGGGGTGATGCAGCACCCCACACCCCTAGTTCTCGTGCCTATGTGTGGCACTAGGACTTCTGGGGGAACATCCCCATGATTCTTAAGGCTGGAGTAAGATGAGCCACTCTAGGAATTCTTTCCCAGTGAATTGTGGGAGAACTTGTCTGTCCTTTCTGGGACGTGGTTTTCTCTGGTATCATGCACAGAGGATGCCATTTTGCAGAGCGTGCCACCCTGCCTCTGCCTTCGTGACCTCATGTGCACCAGGCAGTGGGGACAGGGACAACCGAGGGGCCGTCCTGTATTCTGGGGTTGCGTCAGAGGCCACCCCACTCACCAGTGATATTGCTTAGCAATGCACATACACACACCAGCACACAGATTTCCACTACTGTACCCTGGGCAGATGGGTGGGTTCTGTCGATAGCTGCTGCCAGTCAGAATATGGGAGTGCATATATGCTGCTTGCATGTGCACCTGTTTGGGATGAAATATACCATAAGGGAGAGCTCTTGAAAGCATCGAGTATTAAAACACAAATGCCTGTTTAATGGTTTTTCCTCTTAAAATATGCAGCTACATTGCATGCGCTATATTCCTATTCTTCCCTTACCATCTCTAGTGTCAGATATAATCTGGTTATATGATAGTAAAAGTGCGGGAAATTGCTGGCCAGGAAATGGTCAATTAGCTCAATAAACCTGCTGTCTCTTTCAAGTTTCTCAACCTGACTTCTCTGATTTGCCAGTGTCCCTGCATAAAAATGTTTAGCTCTCTCCTAAACTCATTCATACCACTTCCCACCACTAGAGATGGAATTCGACAACACTCGACAGTGTAATTAGGCTCAAACGCATCAACAAGCTACTCCAAGTTTTGTTTTACTTCTTAATTATTCAGCAGGGTATTGCTCTAGTTGTAACCCCAATTAATTTGGTTTTCATGACCCGTATCAGTTTGACTGAGCAGCATGTATCATTAACACTGTTCTGATCGTGTTAGCTATTAAGGAACCCTGCCAAAATGAAAGGGGATACTAGATCATTTCCATCAGGATGACTTGCTTTTTCCACAGCAGCTAGGCCTGTTTTAGAGTGTAATATAAATTAAATGCAAAATAACCTGTCTTGATGGGGCTTTAAGGTTGAGATTTTAAATGCAGAGAAATCAGGAAATGTAAATGCCTGGTTCCTGCAGCAGCCTCACTTGACCCCTGCATGAGCTGGTAGTTACTTTATTTATGCCTTAACATATGTGCAATGTGGCACATTTACAGTTGCCATGGGAACAGTAACTGATTTCCCTGATTTCTTTGCATTTTAAATTCCAACCATACATTGGATGCACGGATTTTTTTTATTTATGCACAAGAATCTGCAGAGCATCACCTTACGTGGTAGTGAGCAAAAGCGGGGCCCTAGATCAGATGTATTGAAGGCAGGGAAGAGTCCCTGGAAGCTGTGAACGTCCTTGCTAGTTTAAGCCTTCCTTGCTGGATTCAGACAGGCCTGTGGTATTGGCAACAGTGCCTTTAAGGGCTGAGCATCCCAGACAGAGACTCTGGGCAGAGTGCTGTGAAGCTCACTGAACACCACAAGGTCCAAACACCTCCTAGCTACTCATGCCACGCCCAGCCCGGGGGAACCAGATTAACCAGACTGAAATGGGGGTGCAAATCCAAAGGTCTCATTCATCACACATTAACAGAACCAAGCTCTCCCTTGGCTGCTTCCCTACTGGGATTACAGCAGCCAGGCAATAGCGTCCCCTGCACTGTGACAAGACGGGGGTCAGCAGCAGCGGAGGGACCCAAGAAGCGGGACGGAGTGTGGAATTGACTGGGGAAGCAGAAGAAGTCATGTGTTGATTTGGAGGGTAGTACTGATTGGGTCATTTGTGTTAGTCTAAGAATCAGTTTTCAAATGCCTAGACATGCAGGTAGAATGGGCTCCAGTCTAACAGGGATGGATTCATTTGTTTGTCTTTCCAAGATACATAACTGGAATACTTTGCAGCTCAGTTGGTGGGGCTCATAGGGTCTTGAAAAGCAAGGCTCTGTTTGCAATGGTGAGACTTACCCCTATCTCCAGTTACATGTCTACCTTGGCACATAGCATCGCCCTGACTGTATATGAATCAGGTATTTGAGAACCTCTCTGGGTGCCCCCAGGTGCCCAGATTTTCTGGAAGATTGTCCATGGCAAAAAATGTTTTGATGCACTGTCAGTTAGGTGAAAAGCAGAACCACAACTGCCTTCCACAGGGCAGGAGGAACCAGACTCAAATCCTATCCCTACATACATTGGCTAGTACCTCACTCCATGCATAGTCCTACGGAAGTCAAGGAGCTGCTTGAGGAATAAGGTGTTACTCAGTGTCACAAGCCAGCCCTTAATGATTCGAGCTTCCAGCATTAGAGTGACTGACCCTGCTTTATTTTTAAAACTTAGTGAGATAAAGGTTAGAACTGATTTAAACTCTGAATTGCCCAACCCTTTTTTATCTTTAAAAAGACAGGAAGTGGCTTGGGGGGTTGGGATTGTCAGTGGGGGTTGTTTATCGTAATGATCCCTGGTAGTTATTCTGTTGGAAATATGGCTGTTTCCAAGACTGTTGGGATGCATTCGGTGTTTTTCAGTCTCTGTTTCCTTAGTTTTGAGCTCTATTCAGATTGATTAAAGACACTGACGGCTCAGTTTTGATTAAATCCTAAATCATAACTTGCTTACAAAACGACGATGAAAGCTGACATTTATGAAGTTCAGTAAACTACTTGTAAGAACAGGAATATGAGATGGAAAAAACTAATAAAATCCCTCTCCAAACAAACAGCAGTTGACAGCAAACAGATGGTTAGAGGCTCTTACTTGTAAACTGGAAAAATTAAGATTTGGCAGGTTCCGTTAAAAAATAGTTACAAAACATCTTAAAGTTTTCCCTTTCATATACTGGTGTTGCTCTGGGCATCATTTCAATATTTTCGTAGGCTACTGCACGGAAAAGGTTCTGAACGCATGAAAGCAGCTGGCATAAGAGGGCTAAGAAATACTAGTTACGATTTATAGGAAGCAAGACTGCCAGCATCCCAAAGATGCAATATTTAAAAACTCAGCTTCTCAAGCCACCAATAAATCATTATAACATAGCAGCATAGCTTCAGTTGCATCTCCAAAGGTGTGAGAAAAATGGGTAAGAAAAATGGTAGATTTTTCCACATTTGCTGACTTATCCAACGGTAATGTTAAGCCAATATTGTGGCATAAGCAGAACTTATACAAAATTAAAACCTGCTTTAAAATAGGGTTTGCCTTCTACCGACAAGGCGGGGAAATTCAGTCAAGGCTCTGGGACAAATACTCCCTTTTACTGTGAGATGCAGAAGGGAGAAATGCCACAGAAAACGTGGAATGAAGGCCCCCAAACCTGAGGAACATGGGGAGCAGCAACTATGCCACTCCCTTCCCTTCCAGCTTCCTCTTTAACATTGAGAAGCCCTTCTGTATGAACGATGCATGGCTGGGGCTAGGTGGGATTTTGGAGGTCAGCTAAGTGGTGTTAGAGCGGAGGATACTCTCATCCAAACCCATGGAATTCCAGGCAGCATGTAACATAAATGCTGCTCAGGTGCATCTAGTTACCAGCCAGAGCTTCTACTTTCTTCCTCTTGGTGTGGGTGGAGAGCATAGTACCTAACTGCAGACCAATACCCAAAGCCAGCAGGGCTTTGCAGTGATGTGTTGCCAGAGGAAAGGGAGCCAGACAGGGATCATAGTGAAAAGGCAGCAAAATCCTCCATGCAGATGCTCCAAGATCCATAGACATCCCCAATGGGGTGGGGAGGGGTGAGGGAGTCCCTTCGCTCTCTGCCAGCCCTTCAAACATGGCCATAAATCCAAAGGAATTATACTTCAGAAACTCCACACAGGTGACATTCTTCAAGAAACCTTAACCTTGGGCCAAGCTGCCTCATCTACCAGGAAAATCAGGCAAAACACACATCTTCAAGTTTTGCCTGACATACCAAACATGCTTCTTCCAAAATGCCAATGGCCCACCGGAACTCAGGGAGTGCCCGCAAGTTCCACTAGATCACAGCGGATGCAGCTGAAGTTGTCAACACAGAAAAGCCTATAAAAATGCCATGCTGACTGTGTCACTGGGCATACATTGCAGCTGATTTTCCAGGGTTAATAACTGAGCCTTTAAAGAGAATCAAAGGGGCCTTGTCTACAATCTGAATTACTGGCCTGCAAATAACCACTTCAAAGCAAGCATCCAAATGCTGGTTTATTCCCCTGCATCTCTAACTAAAACAGCCACCAAACCAATGCTCTAAACTGCTTTTGCCCTGCTTCTGCGCAGAGCCGAGAACTTGGACAGCACACCTCACCATGCCACTAATAGTTACTGGAGCACTGTACAGTAGCTAAAGCCTCTCTAAACAGTTACGTTTCCACACGGGGAGAGCAAAACTACTCTTGCAGCCTAAAAGTGATCAAAGAAAACAGTCGGAAGAAAGAACAAAAGCATCCAGAGGAGAGCACCAGGTACGCCTCAGCTTGGTAACACGCTGCAGCATCCCTGAATGCTGAATGACAGCTGAACTCTGCACACAGGGCTTGAAACATGAAGGTGCGGGCACAGAAAACAAAGTGTTTCAAGTTGCACTTCAATAACCAAAACAACATCCAGTCGCTCTGAGGGATGCAGGGACAAGCGTGTTCTCCTAGAGCATTAAAGCGTGGTTTTGCCTGAACGGGACCTACATTTTAAAAAGGGTAAACAGGATGATCTGGGTAAATCATAGGTCTGTCAGCTTGACATCGATCCTGGGCAAGATAATGGAGCGGCTGATACGGGACTCAATTAATAAAGAAATAAAGGAGAGTAATGTAATTTATGCAAATCAACATGGGTTTAAGGAAAATAGATCCTGTCAAATTAACTTGATGTCTTGTTTTGAGGAGATTACAAGTCTGATTGATAAAGGTAATAGTGTTGACGTAACAGACTTAGACTTCTGTAAGGATGTTTGACCTGGTACCACACAACATTTTGATTAAAAAACTATATAGAATTAACATGGCTCACATTAAATGGATTAAAAGCTGGTTAACTAATAGCTCTCAAACTTTAATTGAAAACAAGGAATTGTCATTGAGAGGATCTGTTTCCAGTGGGGTCCCACAAGGATCAGTTCTAGGTCCTATGCCATTTAACATTTTTACTAATGACCAGGAAGAAAACATTAAATCAGCACTGATTAAGTTTGCAGGTGACACAAAAATTGGGGGAGAGGTAAATAATGAAGAGGACAGGTCACTGATACAGAGCAATCGGGATCACTTGGTAAACTGGACACAAACAAATAATATGGCTAAATGTAAATGTGTACATCTAGGAACAAAGAATGTCGGCCATACTTACAGGATGGGGGACTCTATCCTGGGAAGCAGAGACTCTGAAAAAGATTTGGGTGTCGTGGTGGATAATCAGCTGAACATGACTCCCAGTGTGACGCTGTGGCCAAAAGAGCTAATGTGATCCTGGGATGCATAAACAAGGCTATCTCAGGAAGGAGTAAAGAGGTTATTTTACCTCTATATTTGGAACCAGTGCAACCACTGCTGGAATACTGTGTCCAGTCCCACAGCTCAAGAAGGCTGTTGATAAATTGGAGAGGGTTCAAAGAAGAGCCATGAGAATGATTAAAGGAATAGAAAACATGTCTTATAGTGAGACTAAAAGAGCTCAGTTTATTTAGCTTAACTTAGGGTTAAGGGATGATTTGATGACAGTCTATAAGTATCTACACAAGGAACAAATATTTAATAATGGGCTCTTCAATCTAGCAGAGAAAGGTCTAACATGATCCAATGGCTGGAACGTAACAGTAGACAAACTCAGACTGGAAATAAGGTGTAAATTTTTAACAGTGAGAGTAATTAACCATTGGAACCTTTGGAACAATGGATCGTGGTGGATTCTCCGTCACTGAGGAGAATTTTTAACTCAAGATTAAATGTTTGTCTAAACGCTCTGCTCTAGGAATTACTTTGGGGCAGTTCTCTGGCCTGTGTTACACAGGAGGTCAGACTAGATGCTCACAGAGGTCCCTTCTGGCCTTGGAATCTATGAATCTAAGAATCTGTCACCAAACCATGTCACAACATGGGAAAGAACAAGGATGTAGAACAGGGATTCTCAGACTGCAATCCGCTTCTGACAACAAAAATTACTACATGACCCCAGGAGGGGGACTGAAGCCTGAGCTCACCTGAGCCCTGTCACCCTGGGTGTGGGGGCCAAAGCCTGAGCCCCACTGTCCCAGGTGGGGGGACCAAAGCCGGAGCCCGAAGGCTTCAGCTCCAGGCAGGGAGTCTATAACCTGAGCCCCATTGTCCTGGGCTGAAGTCCTCAGGTTTGGGCTTTGGCCCTTGGCCCCAGCAGGTCTAAGTGAACCCAGGCAACCCCATTAAAACAGCGTCGCGACTCACTTTGGGGTCCTGACCCACAGTTTGAGAACTGCTGCTGTAGAACCATTTAGGACAAGTTTAAAATATGGTTAGGTGCCATCTACACTAGAAGTTTAAAGCAGGGTTCAGCCTGCCCCGGGGCCATGTAGTAATTGGGTCCACAAGAACAGCTGTTAGAGTTTAGATGGACACTAGATGGTTGGATGTTTAACCAAGTTCCCCTGGGCTGGAAAACTTCCTGAGACAAACTCCATGATGGGAATTCCAATACATTTTAGCTTTAGCAATAAGGAAAGTCCCTGATCAGGAGCTCTCTCATGGTGTTTCCTTATCTCTGTTTCCTTCCAGAGCAAATCATACAATGGAGGGGGAAGCATAAACATTTTAGAAGAAAAAATGTGATTAAACATTTTTGAACCTTAAGAGAAGGGTTTGATCCACATTTGGGCAAGACATTATAGGTTGATTCTCTTTTGAGAAAAACCAAGTTCAGCCTTCCTTAATATAAATTCCTTGACAAAATAGTCCATCTCATGAGACATTGAAAATAGATTGGCCAAGGTACTAAAAATAATTTGCTGTAGGGAACAATCCTGTATTAGCCACGTGGGAAATGGGACGATGAATTAATAGGTCTCTTCCATCTCTAATTTCTATAGTTCTGCAAAAAACCCAAGACTGAACCTTATGTTTATTTTCAAAACTAATTTCCCATTAGTTAGAATCACCCGGAGTACATATCTGTCCCAGCCTTGCAGAATGAAAATAGAAACTGTCTCATTGTGTTGAGGCATCACAAGTGGCCACGGTTTATCTTTTCTTTATCTCCCTCTTTCGCTGTGATGTTTTTTTCCCCCTTTCTCATCGCTACTTGGAGCGAATGCTCACAGACCAAACATTCACTGCTTCCAGGGGACCGTTTCAAGTTGCCAACTTTTCTCCCCATGAAGAATCCACTCCTCTGTGTGTTGAGCAGAGATAATAAATCAGGGGAATAGGATGGCTGCTGCAGCTTCGGCCAACCACAGCAAACGATTCCTGATGCCGCCTCAGACCAGAGGGGGAACGACTGAAAGATTTATTTTGTGGCTGTCCGTTTTGGAGATGTGCTGCATGGTGCGAACGGCATTCAGACTGGCAGATGCAAGACAGTTTATTTTTTCTTTTTAAAAAAATAACGTCAAGTGCATTTACAACGTTGTCTCAATCCCCACTGGCTGTAAGGTGTCTGAAGGTTTGTTCCTTTGAGCCACAGCCATCAAGTTCACAAAGTTTTTCCTACTTGGGAACGCCAGCAACAAACTAAGGCCTTCCCTAAACTTGGGAATAGGTCAAATTCAGCAATCATTGTATCATCCAGAGAGTGGCCCTCTGAGGGTACAGCTACACTGCAATTGGAGTGGTGTGACTACACGTAGACACACGCGAGCTAGCGTTGATCTCGGCAGCATGAGTACTAATCAGAAGAGAAGTGGTCACAGCGCTGACGGTGTAAACTCTCCCTGGACGCTGGGTACTTTCTTGGGGGGCTGAAGTCCATGTGTGGGTGTGGCTTTACTGCTAGTGGTCCTTGAGCTAGCTAGATTAAAGCTACCTTGGGCGTGTCTAGACGTGCTAGAATCACACCTCTGATTGCAGTGTAGACATCTCCTACAAACCCTAAAAGGGGTAACCCCACGGTTAGCTCACTTGATGCAAGCCCGGTCTTGCCCTTGTCTAGCCTTACTGGTCAGCACCAGTGCAGCTACACCAATTGCTAGGGCTGAATCAGGGCAATTCACAAGTGTTGACAAGGCCCAAGAAACCTACAGAGATCTTTATGACACAAAACACTACACAATCCCATAGAATAGTACAAGCTACATCGTAACATTACTCAGAATCCTCAGCTCAGTTCATTGTTCCCCATCCCAGTCTCTGATAGGTTTTCAAAAAAGTAAAACCATTGCGGGTTACAAGAGGAGGCCTCATGTGCCCCTAAAGGAAATAGGGGATGATGTGTTATAGGGTAGCTGTGATAATACACTCATTACAAACTTGGCACAGCCCTCCAAGAACACATCCAATGGACTGAAATAGAACGGCAGATGCTCAGTACCCTAGAGGTAAATAACCTTCCAGTTGACAGGACTGACTGTGATACAGCTACCCTGTCGGCCCAACTATTTGAATAACAGACCATGACAATCTGGAATAAAACTGAACAAAAAGCAGTAATCCTAGTAGTCACATTTCCCCCTACATCCGTGGAGCGGTGAGAGCAAGAGAGATCAGTGGGTAGTGCAAAAGGCTGGGATTAAGTTTTCGAAGGTTTCATTCCCAGCTCTGCTACGGGCATCCCTTCGTGCCCAGCTTCTCTCCATAATCTCACAGGAGAGCACTGTGAGCTCTTCAGATGAGATCAGTTATAATTATTACCTACTCTTCAACTTAGCACGTGCAAGGGAGCCTGCATTGCTGGGATTCATGCTGCACCCCTCGATGGATAAACATGAGATTTCATTCTCGCATTCTGACGCCATTAGCCATCACGAAATTGATTTACAGAAGAGAAAATTGGGGTGCCTTAAGGAAATTATTTGAGATCTAAAGCAAAGAAGCATTGAACACATTCTGCAGCTTTTTAAGGGCATTCAATTCATCACGTTGGAAATTCTCCAGAACTAAAAAACAGCCTTTTCAGACAGGAATAAGATATACCTGACATACACAAAGAAGTGACCTGTATATGCTAGCAGGGTCACATGCATACAGCCTTGTGAAAAACAGAAGGGCCAAGTAAATGAAATACCCAGACTATCCTCTACACTGATTTTTACTTTTTGGGGAAAGTAGGAGCTTTGATGAAAATACACTTTGGACCCACAGGATCAAACCTAAACTGGAGAAAGTGTTAGGGAGACAGGTGCTACATTACTGAATGTGCTGGCCAGCAGGACTATATCCATTAATTATGTCAAATACATTGGAGCACTGTTAGCTCAAAAAATAATCCCAGCAGAATGTCCCACCTCATGAGAGGAACCCTCACACAGACCCTTCACTTACTTTGATTTTCAAACTTTTCATCTATTGTGACTCGATCTATGTAGATCAAGATTTTCAGTGCATGGAAAAAACACACCATGGTATGATCTGACTACACCACACAAGAGCAGAAAAATCACATCTGGTTTTGCAAGGATTTTCTAAAGTAGTGATACTCCAAACATTGCTAACTTGGGAACCATAAAAAATGTTCATGGACACTTATAGCTGCAGCATCTGGAAGCAAAGGATAAAATCGACTTATGCACATTGACAAAATTTTCGAGACTAGAGCGCATGTAAAATTCAGAGCTTAAATAGGAAATGGAGCAATGCAGGGATAAAAAATACTCACATTCAGTCTGCAAAATTACCTCCAGATGGATTTGAAACTGTCTGGGGGCCCAAGGAAGCCATGTGTGCAGATGCCAGCCCTCTGCTCCACAAGCCAATGTGCTAGAAAACTTTTTCCCACTGCATCCAAAGACCATGCATCTCTGACTGCCAGAATTATCAATCAGGTCCAGATTTCAAATTCAAGTAATACTAAAAGTCTCTAGATCCCAGGATAAGAATACTGCATAAATTCAGTCCATAGGTGCATGTGTAGGGGCAATAGTGATCAGATACTTCAGTGTTGTTGCATCGTACATTATTTCTATCCCATGCAGGTAGGTGAAGCAATTTACCAGAGGGGATGGGATGAGTGAGGGAACAGGGAACCAGAGAGTTGATCCTGTGCAGAGATCAAACAAGAAAGAAAGACCGAAAGAAAGAGCATGTTTCTTGTAAGAACTTTCAGACCTCAGATTGCTCTGGCAGATATCATGTAACCTGGACAAGGCTTAAAAGAAACAGCATAAAGGACAAAGGACAGGCTGAAAAGAAGGCGCTCAGAGCTGTGATACTGAAGTGTTTTTAAAGGAAGCATTTGAAAAGAAAGTTGCCTGTATTTCAAAATCTGCCCTAGTCTTCTGCTTTTCAGATTCTTCAACTCAACTCAGACTGAAGAGGACCAAAGAGAATTTTTAATAAGAAATCAAACATATGCCCAACGAGGGGCACTCGAGTGATACAATGTCTAGCTCAGGAGAACGTGTCTCTTGCAATCCTGTGGAGTGATAGTGTCTAATTACAAACTTTCAGTGGGAGAAAAAAGTCTGTTAGAAAACATTCGCATCAAGCTAAACTGCTGCATTGGCATGTTGCCCATTAGCCAATTTATCTTACATATAAATAGCATAATTAACCTATGCGGTATACATTGCGTACCAGTAGGATGGCTTTTAGCTGGAAAACAAATAAATCTTTAAAAGTTTAAAACCTATTTACAGAATTGCTGCTTTATAAATCATTCAGATCACCAAGGCTACTTTATTAACGCCCTTCTGGCTGCACTCACGCAGTAAGGAAAAGGCAAAGAGCTGTAAATAGTTGGTATAATAAATATTCCCCAATATGCGGCAACTGTCTTTTCAGCAGGTAATGAAACATATGACATGTTCCTAATCTAGGACTGAAGGCGATTTCATGCTGGTTTCCTCCCAGTACGTACTGCCAGTTGTTTTCGGCGCTCACGTTGGAAATGAGATTGGGATATCTTCAATGTGCACAGAAGGGGAAAAGTGGGTTTGCTTGATTAGGTGCCAAGACTGATGTCATTTAGTTAAAAAAGCAGAGCTTTAACGCACGCTAAAGTAACGATTCCCTTCACGCTCACTCAAGCTTCGGAAACTAAGCACTGACACAAGATAAGCACCTACTGTAAGAGGCTCCAGCCCCCTCACCCAGCTCGGAGCATGCACATAGTGCAGAAAGTCACCTCGCTGGGCTTTATGCCGTGTTTCCCAAAGCCAATGGATTTAGAAACACTAGCGAAGTGACTTGGGTACTGGGGAGCACGAACACTAGGTGGGCTCGAGCTCCTAGGACCTGGATCTGAGTGGTTCTGAGGCAGGAGTCAGTGATGAGGTTCAGATCCAGAACTAGATCCAAATTCCCCAGTGTTTTGGGGGTTTTTCAGTGGTGGAGTGTTGCTTCAGACCCACGTCTAATAAACCCACACTTGTCTAACCAACAAAGTGACACTTCCTAGAGAGCTTTCCATCTAAGGGCCTCAACAACCCTGTGCAAACAACAACAAATTTAGCCTCCCTACACATCTATGAGATAAATCAGGATCGTCCCTCTTTAATGTACAGGGACAGGGGAACACAGGGAGACCACATGACTTGCACGAGGTCACCCAAGAAGTATGTGGAAGAGCTGGAATTAGAATGGGCACCTCCCTATTCTCAGTCCGTTGCCTTTATCAAAAGTAGATTCTTCATCACACATTTTTGCAGATGCAATTAATTGGGTGCACAAGAATGGATGAGCAAAAGCCGGGGACTGAGTTGAGTATTTGGCCTTAAAAATCATTGACCTAGAGTGAAATTTCTCCACTATGCGGAGGGCCTCTTGACAGAGGTTCCTCAATTCCTTCATCCTTGTATGAACATTCGTCCTACGTATATTTGTATGGTTTCACATAGGTGTGCTAGGCATTTGTCCAGCATCTTTTCAAATAAATTACCTATTGGATGGAAGAAGTGGTGTGGCTGTGACTATTAGAATAGAATTCAGCAGTTCTCAAACTGTGCGTCAGGATCCTAAAGTGGGTCGCGACCCCATTTTAATGGGGTCGCCAGGGCTGGTGTTAGACTTGATGGAGCTCAGGGCTAAAGCCAAAGTCTGAGTCCCACAGCCCAGGGCTGAAGCCCTCAAGCTTTGGCACCCTCCAGGGAGGCAGAGCTTTGGCTTTGGCCCTCTTGCCCTGGGCAGAGAGGCTCGGGCTTTGGTCCCCCTTCCTGGGGTCGTGTAGTAATTTTTGTTGTCAGAAGGAGGTCAGGGGGCAATGAAGTTTGAGAACCCCTGGAACAGATGATGCTGTGCTTTATATATAGAACACTGGGGCTATGTTCAGCCAGGTCCTGGTAGACACTTCCTACAATTTACTAGTGGATTTCTCAATCCCTAATTGGGAAACCACTACAGGCATCAGTAACCTCCGCTTGCTGCTCATGAATCATCGACGATGCCAACACCACACACACGAGCCAGCTGATTCTTTAAAGAAAAATTCAGCTCATGTATTCCAGCTGTGGAAAACAACCTCCAAATACGTCTTTAGGAGCACCATGGTTTGGTTGTGTCCCTCAGACTCCACACACTGCTGCTGTCATGCCTGCTGCCCCTACAAAAGTTCTCACCCTTTGGTGAAAAGCACAGGAGCCTAACAGTAGCCCTTTAATTCACATGAAGGCTCAAACTATCCTAAATCTGTCTTGGTCGCCCATTTGGTAAGCAATGGTCAATCCCTTGTACACACAGGGAGAGAGACAAACATGAAAATCATCATTTTTTCCCCTCAGTCAATCTACAGTTGTAGCAGAAAACAAAGCCAGGATTCTAGCCAGGCGTTGTAACCAAGCAATGCTTTGGAGTCACCTTGGTTAGATCCCGCTCTGAGGGTATTTTCTGCACCAGGTGTGATTTTTCAGTATGACAAAGAGATTGTAATTCTAACACTTAGACACCCTTTTAACCCCATGCAGGTTTCTGTGATACCTAGGTCTTGTGCTGGCCTGTTCTGCATAGCGCAGAATGCAGCTAGGTTACAAATTTTAAGGGCAAGTCCTCAGTTCCAGCTTTTAATTTTGCACAGTCACTTGGGTGCACCCAATTAACTGCATCTGCGAAAGCTGAGCATGCCTCCAAGTCACAGGCTCAGATCAGGAAGCTGCGCGTTATGCTCCTTGAGCAGCCTGTTATTTATTTATTTCGGCCGGAGCAGAACTGTTGCAGGCCTGTTTCTGTGGGCACAATCAGCTAGTTGTACACTTGATGCAAGTTCAGAGGCTGGCGTGTGGTTGTTTGACAATCTACCCGTGAGGCTTTTTACCACTGAGAGAACATGTCCTGCACAGGTGTCATGCCACGTTTTGTTTGCTTGGTTTAACACGTGGGACATGTCCACACATACAGCGCTGTCGCTGCGCCGTTGCAACACATCTGATGAAGACGTTGTCTGCTGTCAGGAGAGAACTCTCCCATCAGCATAATAAAACCACCCTGCGTTCCCCAAGTTTCACCTCACTTAAAAATTACTTGCTTACAAAATCAGACATAACAATACTAACGTGTCACAGCACACTCTGACTGAAAAATGGCTGACTTTCTCATTTTTACCCCATAATTATACAATAAATCGATTGGAATATAAATACTGTACTTGTATTTCCATGTATAGTATACAGAGCAGTATAAACAAGTCCTTGTCTGTATGAAATTTTAGTTTGTATTGACTTTGCTAGTGCTTTTTATTTAGCCAGTTGTAAAACTAGGCAAATATCTAGATGAGTTGATGCACCCCCCTGGAAGACCTCTGCGTGCCCCCAGGGGTATGCATACCCCTGATTGAGAACCACTGGGTTAGAGAGATTTGCTTGGTGGCAAAGGGCAAATTAGAACTCAGAATTCACTGACTCTCAGCTCTGTGTGTCTATCATTTTCCCACACTGCTCTCACAAAAACACTCCTCCAGAGATGTCATGTTGAACAGGGCTTCCTCTTCAAAAGAAAACTACTTCTGGAGAGATTCCCCATCAAAGACTACACCATATGGGGGATTTCCACCTACAGAAATTCACATCTCCTTGGGATTATTTTATTTGGGGATTATAGTGGATTTGAGGGACAGGCTGCTTCCTTCTGGAAAGAGGTTATATGGCACTGGATGTCATTCCATTTGCTCCATATCTCCTCAGAGCTTTCTACCTGCATGACAAAACCCGAATGGAAGACCCTCTTCCCCAGATTTCTGGGTTTTCTTTTGCACTGCACCAGTGCAACGCTGCACCACTTTAAACGCTAGTGGCGATACCACCTATACCCACAGATACACAGAATGTGAGGGCCTACAGTCAGAACCCAGCAGGAAGGAGGACCCAGCTTCAAACCATTTGATTTTAAAATGTATTTGTAGTTTATAAATCTATGCATTTATCCTGCTCTTAAACAGTGTATTTACTCAAAAGCAGCATGGGACATTGTATTAGGAAATAGACATTCAATAATAATACAGCCATAAATATCCAAGTGCCAGGGAGTCCAAAAGACTCCTGGAGGACACTGGGCATCCCAAAGGAGAAGGATAATTAATAATAGGATCATTATGACCCTCTAGTCTGAGCTCCTGGATAATACAGGAATTTCACCCAGTAAATGCTACACTGAACCCACCAGTATCCCAGCACAGCAGTAAACCGGCTTCGTAGAGGCTTGATGTGCATCAGCATTGGAAGGAATAGCCAAAGAACAGGGCTGAATTGAAGCATTGTCTTAAAAACATTTTCTTGTCCAGCAAGAACCATCAATTTTGGCCAACAGGGGCCATCCTAATGAGAGCAAAGAGCATTTCCTCTGGCGGTGTGTTCTCTCTTGCGAGGCTTCTACCACTTTTCACAGAGGGCTGTAATATACTAATTACAACATATCATGGTTTGCAGTTTGGTTTCCTTTAAAGTACATCATCAATATGTCACTTGTACTCAAGACCTGACATTCACACTCAGACTATCCAGTGTACAGAGGCAGGAGGCTGGCAGGAATTTCCTTGGAGAGAAATTCAACCCTGAGCAAATAGCTCGGACACCATTTCAACCCCCCTCTGACAAGCAAGGTTGGATGTAAGTGGTGCACAGACTGTGAGCTGGCCCTCTGCACAATTCCACTCTTTGAAGACACCGACTTTCATACAACAACTTCACTTGGTCTGTCCCCTGCATCTCTCCTTTTTTCAACTCCTACTAGCTTCCAGGGAAGGTGAGGTTGTTCAGTACCCATCGGATTGGGACCTACATGAGCGTCACCTTTATTATGAATGCTTCAGGACTTCTAGTAAATGTGGCTGCTGATTTCCTCAGAGGCGGTTAAGCATTTATCTGGAAAGGGAATACGAGTTTGCTCGTTTAGAAATGATTGTTAGGTTGCCCCAGCCACCGAACCTTTTGGAAAGCCGTCACTGCTCGGTAGCTCCCACTACAGCCTCTGCCTTTATTTTTAGTTTATGAGATTTAGTATAAAATAGTGCTGCTGACCCAGCCGTAATTTCAAAAATTTGCAACTGACAGCTAGATCATGGTGTGCCATATTTTTGACTTGCAAATAGCTTCCATGGATAGCAAGGGTATATTTATTAAACACAGCTAGTGTTGCATCTTTATTTAGCTCCTTCTGTTACCACACTGTATAATTCATGAAATTGCCTTATAAAGTTAAGGAGGAATTAAAATGTTGACCAGCCCGTGAACTGGAGTTGACACTTTAATTATTTTAAAAGGGAAGCTGAGAGAAACTGAAACCTGACAAATAACCCAGTGCGATAGGAGAGACATCAATGGAGCATGCCTCCATTTTGGAAGGCAAGAGACAAATTAAAGTCAACTCAAGAACGCCATACGCAGAAGAGTGAGACTCCTAAACAGGTCACAGTCCTGATGAGTGATGGGCAACATTTGACATAAATCTCCTTGTCAAATCACAAGATAAGTATTCTGGGCCTTTTCCCTTCACATTCACAAAGAAACAGCACTTCCCAAAAGGCTTCGCACCAGAGGAATGATCTTAAAGCCCTTGTATGGAAGACAACTCCTCCACAACAACCGTCTGACCTGGTGATGCAGCTGTACAATCTGTGGAGGATGGGGAAAGCCCTTTAAGGGGGGTTCCAGACTTTTTCTGGAGGTGGGGTGGGGCTGAATGCCATTTGGCACAATCTGCTGCATTCCAAAGATATGATTTCCATTTCCTCTTCCGAAGCATCGGAGCAAGGAGAGGGAAACTGAAAAGTGACAAAGCAAATCATGAGCGAGGAACTTCCCTCCATCCCTCCCCTGACTGACTAACTGCAGAGAAATTAAATCACATGTATACCTATTCTGGAGAACGCGGCATGTTGCAACTCTAAATTTTCTCTGGTATCATTTCTCTTAAGTTCATCTGCCCCAAACCAGTTTCTTTATCTGCAACAGATGTTTTGCAGCAAGGTTTAACTCATAAATAGCCAATTAATGCCTGGAGAATCTCCAACGGAAGACAACTTGTCAATAGTCAGTAGTCACAGAGTGACTCAACATCAGAGGCGGAATTAACATTTAGGAATCGCTGGCTTCCAGGCCCATGGTTAGGCCACTAGACAATACTGCCTCTCACTCCTCAATGAAACAGATTCATTTAGTTTCAGGCCAAACCAATTCAGCAAACTATGGACATTTCCTCACACTATGTCATAATGGAGCAGAGCTGGTCAGAAAGTCGAATTTCCATTTCAGAGAGATTTCATACTTTATTTTCATTCCAAATACAACTGAAAACGCAAATTTGTGAAATTTCCCATGGAACAAATATTCCCAAACATTTAGATTCTGAACCATCAAAACATTTTGTCAAGGTAAAAGTGATTTGTTTCAATAAAGTCAACATTTTATAACATAACATCCTACATACATGTCAGAATTGGCACAGGGCAACATTTCTATTTTGTTGCACCTTTTCAAGTTTCAGAATTAGTTTTTGCCTCACACTGGAACAAACCCAAAACTTTTGACTGTTTTGCACTGCAGAATTATGTTGAAATGTTTGTGTACAGAACTAAAAGGTCAAGTTTTCAATTTGAGTCTCTCTCTCTCTCTCTCTCTCTCTCTCTGAGAGACAAGGTGGGTGAGGTAATATCTTTTATTGGACCAACTTCTGTTGGTGAAAGAGACAAGCTTTCAAGCTTATGCAGCGCTCCTCTTCTCACTTTTTCTCTCTCTCATCACGAGTGACTAAAGAGCCCTGGACCTTAGCAATCTTCCCATAGAAAACTTTGTCAAGATCAATGTCTCCACAAAACATGTCAGCTTTGCCGAAACAGCATATTTCAATGAAAATAATTAGTCAAAGATGTTCCAACCAGCTCTATTATATATAATATAAATAGGGTGACCAGACAGCAAGTGTGAAAAAATGGGACGGGGTGGGGGGGGGTAATAGGCGCCTATATAAGAAAAAGTCCCCAAAAATGGGACTGACCCTTTAAAAATGGGACATCTGGTCATCCTAAATATAAATAAATTAATATTATTTATACATTAATATAAAAATCAAAATAAAATTAATCAGAATGACGACATCAAAACAAAATGATTTTACTTTTATAAGAAGGAAACAGACATTAATTAAATGAAATGGGAAAGTCAGAATGATTCATTAAGATTTTTAACCATTGGAAAATTTTGTAATAAGCAACACTTTCCTACAAAACATTTCAGTTTAGAGGAAAATGTATTTTCTGATGCAAAACTGTTCCATCAAAATATGTTTCCACCAGCTCTATTCTGGAGAGTTGTCCAGAGAGATCATGTAATTTGCCTGTCACAATCTAGCTGTGACCCACGGGGTCTTAGATGTCAAACTGAAGCACTGAAGTGATGTAAATAACCACTGCTAGCTGTATAGTTCAGAAAATTGCAGACTCTGGAACCTACAGTGTAATTATAAACCAGAAAGTTTCCTAGAAAAAAATGGCAAATTTGGCTCCATTACAAGATGTTTTCCTTCTGCCTATCCTGCAACTGCCAGTTTTGCCTCCACAGCCTAGGATTTGAAAAATTGTATCGCTTCCTGTCTGCCTCTTACATCATTGCCACAGAAACAAAGATTCTATTTAGCGCCAGAAGTCAACTGAAAATATTGATGATGATGTATGAGGCAGAATAGAATCTACACCATTGTCCCACTGTATTAGTTCTGACATTCTAATTATAATGATAAAAACAATGAGTACACCAAGAAGATATGATCTGAAGATTGCGAGGAGCAGATATGTTAAGTAGAGCTGGGCAAATACTTTCTAACAAAAAAAATTGGTGAATTTCACCTCATTCTCTTTGCAAATGTGCAGACTGTAATTTTTCTCACATTTATCAGTTTTTCAAAGTTATTTGCTATATGGCTTTTGTGAATGATTCTTGGTATTTGATTATGTGAGCAGCTCATTGTGAGTATTCATCATAAGAAATTCTAGTTGAATTTGCTTAGCTTTGATTGGAGAGCTAGGTCACATGGTATGTTACTGTTCCCTGACTGGATGAACATAACTCAGACTCATGTTTTCTGTGCGAATGCTCCAATTTATTCATTCATAATTTGCTTTCTGCAATTATTCTCTGATATTTGCTTCATTCACTAGACTATCTGGGAAAAACAAATACAAATGGGGCGTAAACAGAGCTGAACTTAATTTGTTTCAAAACATGAACGAACATTTCTGGAAATTTTCCATTGAGCTCGAGCGACGGCTAAGAAGTTTCTACATAGTTTACTAAGTCTATGTTTCTACATAGTAATTTTTCTAAACTTGACTGTAGTTCAGTTAGCCTGTTGGGAGTCACAGGCATCCTTAGGCAAATGCAGATGGGTCAGGTACTTCATTTTACCTGTAAATTTTCTTTTATAAAAAGAAACAACTTTCTGCATGTATCAGAGAATTAAAAACTTCATTAAAAACTGCTGACAACTGTTACTGCATTCATATTGAGAGGGAAAATACTACCGCTAACACAGTCATTTCTTTTTTTCTAATAAGCTTGGTAAATAGGACCAGTCAGTATAATCAGATACAGTAAGTACAGACTCCATCCCATAGGAAACCCAGGTTGCCATAAATAAACGGTCTCTAAGTGCCCTTGCAAAGGGAAAGGAGCAGTGTGGGTGTTAACATCACACTCAGTGTTTACTGCTGCCTAGGTTCGTTTCCTTTTAGCTATTCACGGCACCCCATGCCTGTAATAACTGGTATTTTGACAGCTGCCGCCCTGTAATCGAACCAGGGCTGTCAGGGAAATTTGTAGCTATTTGCTTCGCAGGGTTTCTTCGTTCCACACGGCAACGGCCAGCCCACACTGCATGGTTATTGATGATAGGTGCTAATCACATAACAGATTCCCAACATAAATCAGGAGGCAGTCGAAAATAAAGTTGCTTCACACTGAGGTCATTTTTAACCCCTCTCAAGTGTCCACAGAAGAGAGAACCACAAACTTTTATTCTTGCTATTAATAAACCCCTGAAGGAGGGGGATGGTGTCAGGCTGGGGGTGAAATTTTAAACCGCAGTTTTTGCAACTCAATGTTATAAAATACACAATCTAGTTTAACTGCCAGGTGACTTTGGGCATGTAAGAGTTGATTTGTGGAGTATCACAGATTTGTGACAGGGAACTTATAATATGCCTAATATATAGCTGAGATCAAGCAGTGGATCTTGCATATTGTAAGTGACAGCTTAAAGTACCTCAAGGGTGCTAATCCACCATGAAACTTCTTTCCCATCTTATCTTTAGGGAGCTGAAAATGGAATGCACTTCTCTCTTCTCCAGCCTGTCAGTCCTCCTCAGTGTAACAAATTTAGCCCCCGTTCAACATCGGATGATACAAATTCAATTGTATGTTTTTGGGTGTTGTTGTTGTTGAGTTTCTGTTTTTGTTGTTTTCAGATGTCAGAGAAGCTGATTTCTATCTGAACACTGTAATTGCACCAAAACGTCAGCATGCCGGATGGATCGCGTATAGGACATAGCACTCAAGGTGCAGAACAGAAGAAAACAACAGAGTAATGAAAAGCGCGGCCCCGCCATTGTCAGAGCATTTCCTTTTCCAAGCTGCATAAGCCTCACCACACTGTCCAGACAGGAATGATAAGTGTATGGCGAGATTCCAATCCCAGCAGACCCGGGGGAAGGCTCCTATGTTACATAGGAGGATCCTTTTTTGTCAGTTATTAGCTGGTTTCCAAACCACCCTCGTTGGCACTGCGAGCAGAGGCATGCAGGCTGAACTGGGTCTTGTCCACACGAGGAGATGGGTATGTTTTTAACTCGTGTTAAAACCCTAGGGTAGGCAAGGCAGTGGAAATTTTAATACTTGTTAAAGCAGCTACAATTTACCTGTGTCTCCACTAGGATTTGAACACAAGTTAGTTAATACATGTTAACAACACAGCTTGTTTTCCCGGTGCTGACCAGCTGTCGTGGCTGTCCCTTTGGGCAGGACTGAGACACGTCACGTCAGCCGGAAATAAGCTTATCCTGCTATCCTGTACCTGGCTTTGTGGACAGAAGATGCCAATGCTGCCACAGGACTCCTTTCATAAACACTGAATTCTCTTTTAATGCCAGTTACACTTCGCAGTTGAAGCATTAAATTTCATGGTTCACCTTCCTCCTACCGTACACATTTTGCTAGTTGAACTCCGCAGTGGAGCTCCCCGACTCTTCATCCTGCCTGAACAGGTGGCATGGCTCTTGATGGCTAAATTACACATCTATGAGCTGCTAAGTCTGCTGCCTGGATTCTGGTACCTAAAATATACTCGCTGGTCACATTACAGAAGCAGAACATAAAGACATGCATGACTGGTACTGAAAAAGAGCCTCTGTGATGAATAATGCTCCTGAACAAAGATTACATCTTTAACGCTGGCAGAGACAGCATCAGCATGAGTTATCAGACATGTGAGTACCGGTACACCTGTCAGCTCCTAAGCTAGTCATTCAACCGTTCTTGTGACTTGCTTATTTCTGCCACAGCCTCAATTTTCCCTTTCCCTCACCCTATCGCCATATTTAGAAATATATAGAAAATAAACACTGGCCCACATTTCACATTTGAACAAAAAAGTGAAGTTGACAAAAGCATTGACAAATCCGGGACTCATTCATTAGATGAGGTTTTGTTTCATCTATTGTACATTCCACGAGATAGCTCATTTGAAGGCCAAAAGTCCTCTCAGCATGGAGATATTAGGTTATCAGCACAACATAATCAAATGCAAGGACATCTTTATATCAGAACAAGAAATTAATGTAAATCACACTGGTAGTATTCAAAAGGTAAAAGTGAGAGTCAAAACAACTACACTCATAGCTAAACCAGCTCTTAAACGTACAGTTACTAAATCACAAGTCTTAAAAGCTTGCTAATTAGCCACCAGAACCACAAGGCTTTTTCCTTCTTGGCCACATCCTCAAGTTACCAAATCCAGCATGCGGGGGGGGGGGGGGGGAGCGGTGTCAGCACGGCCAACGGGGTGCACACAAGTAAGAGCCCAGTGTGTGTGTTACACACATCAAGGGGACAGACACACAAACACTGTGCAGCAAGTACTGAGGCTGTGTGTGAAACATGGAAATCTTTATTAGGGGAAAAAGGAACATAGCAACAGAATAGCTAGCAGAATAAGGAAAACACTCCCTCACCGTACCCGTCAACTCTGTTCCCCGCCCACCAGTGTGAATGGCCAATGGCCAACTATGCAGTGCCGCTGCATGTGTGTTAGTGCCAGGATATTAGAGAGACGAGGTGGGTGAGCTAATATCTTTTATTGGATCCACTTCTGTTGGTGAGAGACAAGCTTTGAAAGAGGAGCTCTGTGGGGCTCGAAAACTTGCCTCTCTCACCAACAGAAGTGGGTCCAATAAAAGATATCACCCACTAGGCAAGTGTCCTTTACCCCTCGCTCCTCCTTCCACTACACCCCATTTGCAGCTTGGTGTCGGGGGCGGCGCTGTCCCAGAATCCTGAGGCACATGGGGTGAGGACTGGGGAAGTGCTGCCTACTCCTGCCTCAAGGTGCTACCACCTGCCCCAGCTACAGGGGTTTCAGCTTCACGTGGTGACTAGGTGGCAGGGCCTCGCTAGTGTTCATGCAGCTCTGCTGCTGTCCTCTGTGGCTTCAGTGAAGAGCCCTCTCTCTGCGCCATCTCACCACAGGGTCCCCCACACCGGTTCACGCAGAGAAGTCCTTCCAGCAGCGCAGGATCCTCAAGAGAGGGGAACCGGTAGCACACAGGAGCCTTGAGAAGACGTCTTGCCACTCCGGAGGGGGTGTGTGTGTGTGTGACACTTCTTGCCTGTTAGACTCCCCAGTGTGGAAAAACTCCCCCCCGCCCCCGCACCTTCCCAACTCATGCAAGTAGAATGCTGCATTACAACGCAGCTCCTGTGGGGAACACGGGGGCTGGGCTTTCCCTTCTACCACCCTCAGAACAGTGTACCCATCCCCAAATATTGGAGGAGGTTTTGGGGGTTTTTTTTTGGCAGAAATTCTTCCCCCCCGCCCTCCACCAAAAAGTCCAAATTTTTAACACACCACCACAACCACCACAGTGAAATCTGGTGGGGGGAGAGATGTTACCTTGGGTTTTCCCGCCTTTTCCCCTTGAAAAAGAGAGCAGAGGGAAAGAAAAAGGAAGTGGAGAAAAGGGGAGGATGACCCAAATTGTAAAAAATAACCCATTTTTTGTTGAAAAATACCAAATGTTCAGATTTTTCCACACAGCACACTTACCATTATTTTGACAAGCTCTATCAACTATCCCTCAAGCTGAACTAGCTACCCCAGGGTTCCCTTCACCAGTAAAGATGATGCCGTCTCTCTCTTTGTTCTTCCCATTACTGAAATGAAAGTTTGGCCTGGGTAAAGATTAATTACTGAATGTCTGGATGCTTTATATTAATATGCTCTCCAAAATCCACGCTGCTGTTCACATCAGAGCATCTGTCACGGCTCTGGCTAGCAAGGGACTGACTCCATTTCACTGTGTGATCCTCCCACCTGAACAGCCATAGAGATGGCACTGTGGTGCCAACTGGGGTCAGGCTACGTGGATGGTAGAGATACGTCAATGGGAAAAATCCATATGAGAACTGAAGGTGCTTGCTGTTAACAAATACATATGGATCACAGAGAAAGAAAAATCTATGTAAAAGTAAAATGCAAGGGTGAAAAGTAAATAGAAACATTCTGAGTAGAGCTGGGTGATTTTTTTTTCATGCAAATAGGGGTTTTTTGGACACAAGATTCTGATTTGGATCAAAACAAACTATTTATAAATTCAGGTAGATTTCAGCAAGTCATTTCCGGTAGATTTCAACAAGTCGTTTCAATCTGCAACAAAAAATGCTGGCAATGTCAAAACAGTTTGTTCTGGAATTTCAGAAACGAAATGTTTTGACTTTCCATTTCAGAATGAGGCTTCATTTTGGAATTTTATAAAAAAAAAAGAAACAACATTAAAACGTTTTTTAAAAAATTGAAAACAAAACAAAATATTTGGGGGTTAACAAAATGTTTCATTCCACCCAAAATGCATTTATTGTTTTATTAATGTTTTCACTTTTCTGAGAAATTTGAAACATTTTTGGTTTGGTTTGGTCCAAAGCAATTTTGCCCCCTATGATTTTTCAGTTCAGTCACCAAATCAAAAAGTTGGTTATTCACCAACTTCTAATTCCAAATTCCAATCCATGCATAAAAGTGCTGGCAGCAGATCAGACATGGGTGGGGGTGCTTAGCACCTTGCAGGATCAGGTCACAGGTCCTTGAAATCCATGGGAATGGTTCTCCCCTTTGCTACAGCCCTTATAAACCACAGAGTCAGTGTATGGGGTCCATAAAAGCCCCATGTGACAAGGGATGGGATGGGACGTGTTGGACGTGAGAGAAGAAACACCGTAGCTGACTGTCAATTAAAAGGGAAATGCAGCACGAAATTCCAGCCCATGTGTTTCTGCATAGCTTTGGGTCCCAAGGAGCAATACACCCCCTATCTGTCCTGGTTGCTTCAGTTCAGGGAATGAAACCATCTGTAGACTTCTACCTCTTACTTCAAGTGGATGGATGAACTTCAAAATGTTGAGTCTTGTCTCAGATAAACCCACTTATCTCAATTTTCAGCCCTCTTCACCCTCCCTTTCCTTCACATCACCATCAGCCAGGTCCTTCATCTGCCCTGTCCTCAACGTGGCTGGAAAGTTTTCATTACAAAAATATTTCGGACAAGTAGGGAAAGGGAAGAAGGAATTTTGTGACGAACAGTTTCACAAGTATTATTCTCCTTTTTTCCAACCAGTCCTACCGTGGACACCATCTTTCCCTTCCCCTTAGCTTTCTTGACACTTTTTCAAGCTGGGCTTGTTTTGAGGCTCGCAGGGTACCTCAAAGTACATTGGACACCTCAGACACTGCAAAACCCCAGAAGCGACTCCAGCTGACTCCATGTACACGTGTCTGTATGCTTGACATACCCACAATAAAACAAATACATAGTGAATGTGAGAGCAGAATATGGCCATACACATATCAGGCTTAAACACCTCTGAGAAGCAGTGATTAGTAGCAACCAATGTAACAAGCACAAGTTCCAAGTGCAAATCTCATGTAATTCATATCAATTACAGCGGTGGCAGAGTGTCCTGTGATGACAAAGAGGCCAAGCCAATCAGTATTGAACTCATACACAGTAAGTAACTAAAGCCTTTGAAAAGGAAAATCGGTGTTGGCAAGAGTCAGGGTGTTCATAGATCAGCGCTCGCTATCCCCGCCTGGATTGTGCAAAGGCCCAGAAAGTCATACAAGCCGACATCCGACATCTAGGGGGCGGCCTAACATTAGAGCACTTTGTCTCTTTTAATCTAACCCATTAGTGCCACCCTCGGAACTGTTCTAGCGACATACGACGTATTGCGCTCAAGAAAGCAAAAGTGTGTCATTTTAATTATGCCAAAGAACATGTCTATCTTTATTACAGTCACGGCCATCCAGCAAGTATTTAACGAAATTCCCCATTTCCCCTGCTGCCTTTGTCCACGGCTTGCAGGCACTCGATGATTCCCCCAAACAGCACGATTAATTTAGACCAGCAAACAGAACTGATTTGCACCTCCTGCCTGTACATCAGGCTAGGATACCCGTGGAAACTCTCAAGGGAAGCTTGTTAAAGTTAGTCTCATTGAGGAAGAAGGTCATAACGGAACGCTGGATTCTTACATGGGACTGAGATGCGAGTTGTCGGCCAGGGGAAGAGCACAGTATGTGCTGTGGGTGGTGAAATTCCTACTTAACAGTATCCCAGAGGTGGAAGTAGGGTTGCCAACTGTCTAATCGCACAAGCCCAAATACTATTCCCCCACCCCTTCACCAAGGCCACGCCCCTTCTCCAAGGCCCCCCCCTTTCACCGGGCTGGGGTCAGGAGGTTGGGGGTGCAGGATCTGGGCTCTGGGGGTTGGGCTGAGGGGTTCGGAGTGTGGGAGGGGGCTTTGGGCTAAGCCTGGGGCAGGGGATTGGGGTGCAGGAGGGGGTGTGGGCTCTGGAAGGGAGATTGGGTGCAGGAGGGGGCATGAGGTGCAGGCTCCGGGAGGAAGTTTGGGTGCAGGGTGCAGGCTCTGGGCTGGGGCAGGGGATTGGGGTGCAGGAGGGGGGCGGCGCTTACCTCGGGCGGTTCCCGAAAGCGACCAGCACACCCCTCTAGCAGCAGCTCCTGGAGGGGGGGGTTAGGGGTCCCCGTGTGCTGCCCCTGCCTGCAGGCTCCACCCCGCAGCTCCCATGGGGTGCAGTTGCCAGCCAATAGGAGCTGCGGAGTCGGTGCTTGAGGCAGGGGCAGCGTGCAGAGAACCCCGCCCCCTACAGGGGCCACAGGTACATGCCAGCCGCTTCCGGGAGCAGCGCGGGGCCAGGGCAGGCAGGGAGCCTGCGTTAGCCCTGCTGTGCCGCTGGACTTTTAGCACCTAAAATCTCCTGGTTTGGCGTCAGTAGCCTCCGGGAGATAGGGCCTGATTCCAGGAGACTCCTGGCGAAACCGGGAGGGTTAGCAGCCCTAGGTGGAAGTGACCCATCATGTCACCCTGTCCCATTCCCCCAGTCGCTGCATGATTGTTCCTGACAGTTTCTATTCCAGAGGTTCTGCCAGTCTAGCTTTAAATGTCACCACGTGTTGTGGCTTCTTCCATCTCTTTGGGGAAAGCAACCCAGTCAAGTTTCTACCCAATACTGAATTCATCTCACTCGAATTGAGAGTGGCTCTGTTTAAAACTATCAGCCATTTGAGCTCTCCTTCGGCACACAGAATTGGTGGAGCCAGCCCTCTCTAGATCTCCTTGTTCTCTCCTGTCATCTCCACTGACTTCTCATTTTGCCTTTCCTCCCATTGCAATGTCACCTCCGTTAAAATGTGCTGACATCAGCCCACCCTCCTTCATATCACAACATCGTCTCCCAAGACTTGTACTGACACCGTTTCCCCTTCATTTGTCTCTGCCCCCTCACCTCCACATCAGCCTTTATTGAACGGGCCTTGACAGAAAGAGCATTTCCCAAGCTTCTTTCTGTATGTCAAATAAATGTGCACCCCTGCGAGGCGGGAATGGAGCAGAGCCGGGAGAGCATGTCAGTGAGTGAATCACCAAGATCAGTGAAAGCCAGGCTGGTATTTCACCTCCAGAGATAGCCTGTCAGCCCTGTCACGCGTTCTGAAGGACTTTTCCAGCGTAACTCTGACCTCGCGGGGAGGTCTCGGGAGCATTCGCACGACTGACCATGAGTCAGGGTCGAGTTGGGCCCTGTATGAAGATGGCACAAGTGATAGTGAGACATGGGGGCGCCGGAGAAATCAAAAGGGAGCCCGAGGGCAGAGGGAGATCACCACATGAGATAGGTTTCTGCGCACACTCCTTGCTCCAGACTGTGTGCACAGGGAATTTTAAAATTCTCTCTCCTCAGTGTATCCAGGACGTCTCCACCCAGACCACGAACACGGACAAAGGTTTATAATCATTTTGTGCCTCGCTTCTGGTCCTGAGCCCCATCGGCACCAACCTTTACCCATAGCTATCTTTGAAGATGCAGCAGCAAACCCCACCATCCCTCACAGCTTCTCTTGCCACAAACGCCCATGTCCCTCCCCCTTCCTCTCCCTAGCCATCAAGCCCAGATCTCTGTTCCTCAATCTGTCCCCAACAACCCAGCATCCCCCACCTCCCTTAACTAGTTTGTGGCTGAAGTCATGTTACAAAGTGCACCTATGGGAGCCTCAGAAAGTCTTCTTGGAAATGTCCTTGCCATAAAGAGAACAATGGGGGGAAACAGTGATATTTTACGTGCCCGTTAAAAAAATGACTTCCCACAGGCCAATGGAAGAGTAGAATTTCCCAGTGCTGACCTAGGGCACTATATAAGTAATAGACAAGGAGAAGCAGCAGCAGAAAGAAAAGGCGGGAACAGTCCCACCAGCAGATAGTAAGGCTGATTAAGCAGATTTGGCATTTGAAAGCCATTTGTACAAGCCACACAGATAGGCCCCAATCCTGCAATTGGATCCGCATTGGCTGAGCTGTGCAGACCTCCCTGTTGATTTCACTGGGGCTCTGTGTTAGCACAGGGGTCAAATCACACGCGTTCAGTTGCAGGCTCGAAACCATGACCGGGGGGAGCAGGGAAACCCACCTTCGTCCCTGAGGGCTGAACTGGATTCAGCAGGATTAGTTTGCATATGACTTTTTTCCCTCCCATGTTGGGAAACTGCTTCCACAAAGCAGTGGTAACCAGAGCTGATAGAAACATCTCGCCCACGTGCTCAGGCTTTAGCTGATGGCCATATTTGGGGTTGGGAAGGAATTTTCCTCCAGGGCAGATTGGCAGAGGCCCTGGGGGTTTTTCGCCTTCCTCTGCAGCGTGGGGCATGGGTCACTTGCCAGAGGATTCTCTGTACCTTGACGTCTTTAAACCGTGATTTGAGGACTTCAATAGCTCAGACATAGGTCGGGGTTTATTACAGGAGTGGGTGGGTGAGATTCTGTGGCCTGCGTTGTGCAGGAGGTCAGACTAGACGATCATAATGGTCCCTTCTGACCTTAAAGTCTATGACTCTAAGCATCTTTCATAGAAACTGAACTGTTTTGAGGAGGCGTATGAATTTTGAAGGGAAGGTTTCTGAGGTCCAAGGTGGATTCTCTGGTCAGAGAGAGAAACCATCCTAATCAAAAACCTGACTGTTTCAACCCTCAAGCCGAGGTCTCAGCACAATCCCACTTCACATAAATGCTTAGAAGGTTTGGGGTTTCTTCCAATGTGGAATGAAAACAAATTTCTAAACCTTGAAATCTGTCAGGAAACAGAGGCATTATCCTCTGGCCAGTCCTAGCGGTAACTTCATCATGTGTTGATACTGCCGTGCCCAGAGCCTAAAACCAATGCTTTAGTGGGCGAGTGGGCGCTGCTACTCGGTCTGCATTTACATCACTCCAACAGTTCATTTCAAAAGGGAATTATTTTACAATTTACTTATTGGGCTAACAAGGGTTCTCTGGCTAGGCAGAGTGCGAATCCCTGTTTCCTAGAGCCCCCTTTCTGTTCTCTTTGCTCAAGCCTCAAGGCAGATTTGGTGTGACTCCCCGCAAGCCTGTGGTGAGTCAGTCCCAGCACTGAGATTGCTTAACTCCGACCACTAGCGAATATGACATAATACTATGTACACAAATCTCCCCCACCTCCTTCTCTGAATTATCTCCCCTCCACCCCCAGCAGAATGATTTGGAAGCAAAATAGCAAGAAAGATTTCCAGCATCTATGAAACTGAAAATATCTTACCAGCTGGCAGGCATGGAGCCTGTTATTTGTGATGTCTAACTTAGTCTTGATGTACAATTTTGTGCTGTGTGTGTCAACAGGCCTGAGTGCTCACAGAGAGATTACTTGATTTTTTTCCCTAAATCTATTCTCTGTTCTGATTAAGAGTAAAAACTTTCAGATCTCACACACACACACACACACACACACACACTCCCCACTAGATGTCAAGCCAGTTAGCTGTGTTAGTAAAATGACTTTATATTATGGGGTTCTAACACCTCTTACAATGACACCGCATTGTCTTCAGACAACTGCTGTCTAGCCATAAATTATCATACCTACTTCATCCTTTTCAGGTATAACCAGTAATTTAGCTTTTGGAATGAAAAAACTGTGGAGGGGGAAAAGAATCATCTTGAGCGAGGAGTAACTAAAAAATGTGCAAAACAGAATGAAAATGACACTTCAGCTTTAACATCACATCATTAGCAAGATATTTTATCATGCAATTCATCTGCCTACCTACCTGCTTCCCAAACCACAATGTTCCCCTCAGAGTTCTGTTCCTCTTTTGCAATGAACCATAAATTACATGCTGACAGCTTTAATTTGTGCAAAGTATGCTTGGTTGCTTCTGGCACAAGCAGCCGGCTGCTATAATAAGGTCAATATATATTCATTGTCGCATTGCTTGATGTGCCAGATAACACAAAAATGCAGAAATGTGGTAGTTTCTTTGGGGCTACAAAGTAGGAATGATAGAAAGCTAAGAATGCTGCATCTCATCAGGGCATTGCAAGCAGTTGGCTCATCACTTATGCATGGCATGAGCGATGTTATGATTTAACTAATCATCATCAGTTATTCATCCCATTGCTGTCAAGGGACCATGCAACACTTTCATTTCTTGCCAGTTCTAGATAATTTATGTCCCCGTATCATTCATGGGTGGGGGGTGTTTTTGTGGTTGACCATTAGCAGGTAAACGCTAATGTTTCCTTTCAAGCGTGACGTTTCTGATGTACGACTAACCCTCTAAAGCGGAGCTTGCGGAAGTGAAGGCGATCCTTGTGTACTGAATGAAAGCAAACCAGACACAGGATGGTGTTCTTGTGGAAAGCTGCCTCCTGAATAAGCACAAAGCCAGTCTGAGGAAAAGCTGGGAATTCGGATACACTACATCTAACCGGCGTATACACGAGGGGTGGCCAATTTTGAGATAAGTTCCGAGCGGCTGCAGGTTGTATTAATGTCATATCTCCTTCATATGGCTGATGTGGACGTAGAGAAACAGCTATAATTTTGCATTTAGGTGGTCAAGCAAGATAATTGCGTCAGGATTAGTGGCCTGCATGGCTGTGATGCCTCCTTCGTATTTGTGAATCGGGCACCGAGTAGTTCTGTGTTCCACGGTCTGGTCTGGGTGACCACAGGCGCACTCTGGAGAGTCCCTTTGTGCAGCACGTATCCGCATCTGCCATGGCTTGGGTGGATGCGGTTTAGGTTGCCCAGGAGCTTCGCGGGAGATCAAAGCTGGGGATCCGCCACAGAAAAATTGCAGACTGGACCAGTGCTGTTTGGAAACGTCTCCTAGTATCTGAACCCCGTGCTCTCAGTGAAATGAATGGAGCTGCTGGTGAGAGAGAACATGACGATCACTTTTAAAAGGCTTCCAGAGCCCACACAATGTTTAAGTGCAGAGCACTCTTACTCGGAGATGGGCCCAGGCTGCAATGGCAGATTCAGAGCCCCTGAAGGCTGTGGGGAAGTTCCAAACTCTGCTGTTTGCGCTCTGGTCACCATTTACCCCAGGATGTCCCAGTCGTGACTGTCTCTTCCTCCTCTTTTGTGGGTCTCAAGGGACTCCATGTTACTGCACTTCCCTCCCTAAGAGACCCATCAGAGATACTCCACAACACAGATGTAGAGAAAGAGGAAAGGGTCTTTATTAGCATGTTTTATAGTAGGCTGGTCCTGTACAGGCCTCTACAGTGGCTAGCAGTGCACTGCCTGACCTCCTGAGACACACTCATTCAATTGCTTGACAAGTTTTGGTTCCAGTATTTCATTATCCCAAGTAAACAGAAGAAAGTCAAAATAGCCCTGCCCCTCTCCTGAGATCAGAAACACGTGAGCGATTCACAGGTGTTAAGGCCAGGGCGCAGTACTGGGATCATCCAATCCAATCTCCTGCATAGCACAGAGCAGAGAAGTTCACCAAGCAATTCAGCATCATGCCCACAACTTTCTAATTACGCTAGAGCAGATCTTTTAGAAAGACCTCCCGTCTTGATTGAAAGATATTCAGTCACTACATCCTTAAGTAGATTGTACAAAGGCTAATTATTCTAACTTAGAAATTTGCCCCCCTACTTCGAGTCCGAATTTATCTAGCTTCAGTTTCCAGCCACAGGATCTTGTTCAGTCTTTGTCTGCTTGATTAAAGGATCCTCTACTATCAGAAATCTTCTCCTCGGGTGGGTAATTATAGAGCATGAGCAAGTCACCTCTTAACCTTCCCTCAGATAATCTAAATAGATTGAGCTTCTTTAGTGTCTCATAGTAAAGCAGGTAAGTGCATTTTGGGAAGACACCTGGACTCAGAAAACCCCTGCCTTGGCAATCACTTCCCACCCTTCTGGTTTCCACCGGCGGAACATAGCAAACAAAACCACTTATTGTCCAAGAGAGCCCGAGATCCAAACCCAACATTGCCAAATTGAGCTTTTGCCTTTTTAATTTTTTTTTAAACGCAGATTAACGACAAAGGCAGCAGCTGATGAAGATGGTGCCTAGATAAAGAAACAGAGGCAGTTTAGAAAAACATTAGCAGGTCTGGAGCCAGCCAGAACGACTACATGTTTTCATATTACAACCTGATGTACTAACACTAGACCACCGCACGACACAGGTGGAAATGTAAGTGAGAGGGCCATTGAACACCAAATTTTCCCAATGTATCACAATTACAGAAACACCTGCGCTAAACAGCTTTGTGCCGAGCCACTGACAACACATACCGTGTTCAGTAGCCCTCGACATTCATAATCTCTTACCTGCGACAATTATAAACAGCGAGGGGGATGGATGGTACAATTTTAAATGGGGGTGAAAGAATGTGACTTGCCACCAGCTGCTCAGAGTTCAACAGCTGAACGTCTGCTTGAGAAAGAACCACCACCCCTCATCCACGGAGTACCAAGAACGCTGTAGGATGTTATTGGGAAGTAACAGGAACAAGTTTATGGGTATCATCATTCAGGAAAACAACAAGGAGTCCAGTGGCACCTTAAAGACTAACAGATTTATTTCTCACAGACTCATAGACTTTAAGGTCAGAAGGGACCATTATGATCATCTAGTCTGACCTCCTGCACAGTGCAGGCCACAGAATCTCACCCACCCACTCCTGTAACAAACCCCTAACCTATGTCTGAGTTACTGAAGTCCTCAAATCGTGGTTTAAAGACCTCAAGGTGCAGAGAATCCTCCAGCAAGTGACCCGTGCCCCACACTGCAGAGGAAAGAGGTAATCCTTATAAACATATCCCTTAATTACCTTGTGGGGTCAATGCAAGGCTTAATTAACTAACATTTGCGAAACTCTTTGAAATTCCCCGGAGGAAAGGTGCTACAACAGTGCATGGAACTATTCTTATGGTGATGATACTGCAGAGAATTAGGGTGGATATCATTGTCATAAGGCTGGTACAGTTTTGGCAGGAACTGACTCAGTTTTAGCTCATTTACAATGGGTTTTTAATATCCGATCCTCAATGTTTCCCTGGCATACACTGAATAAAACAAACATTTAAAAATAAATCCCACGTTACTATGTTCTTGCTCTTGTGAACATTTTCATAAAATACATATTTAAGAAACAGATTAGAGATAGCCTTTCTGTGAGATCATAAGTATTTAAAAAGCAATAAGGCTTAATAACCTTCTTTTCTTTGTAAGGTGGTTGGGGATGATAAATGATGGGTAATTTCATGGTCGGAGTTTCAATTTCCGAAAATATGAGCACTATTCCCCGAGCTCCACTTCCAAGACAGATTCTTTTTGGCAGTCTTTCTTGTTGTCTCCTTATTCTCTGATTCTGAATTCACTTTGAGAATCAGGCATACATTTTATCGGCTTGGTATGAGATTTCCAGAAGTCCATTAGCCCTGCAAGTTTATATTCTCCATTCTCGGTTTCACCTTATTTCAGGGAAACGTGATGATTTTTGCTTTTGGTATTGCTTTGTGTCAGTGTTCAGAGGAATGGCGCTTGTATTCCCCCTCTGTGGTCTAGCAAGGGCACATACTCTAGGCTTATGGCTCCCCAGCCAATGCCTATCTCCCTCCCCACTTCTGACCGGGGTATTTCCAGACTACACAGGTCCCTGCCTATACTGTGACCTCCCCAGCCCAGTCAGGCAGCCTTAGAAGAAAAGTAAAGCAGGCTGGCTTAGAGATGGTAAATGGTGTAATTGCCGCAGTTACGTTATCACGCAGCTCTTACTAAGCCTGCACATTTATTCTTAAGGTAAAAGCATTACAAAGAAAACACATTAAAAACAAGAAAAGAACCTACATGCATACTAATAAGCTTGCCAGCCTTCACTCCCTGACTCCAACAAAGGCTCTGGCCAGTGAACTGTCCTTCAACCCCCTTGCAGGGGTTTCCCTGTAGTACCAATTCTTCAGCACTCATCAGGAAGTCAGCTACCCCTTTATACAGTTTTTCTGTGAACTGCTCTCGTGTAAAAGGGGTGCAGCAGACAAAAGAACCTCTCTGAGGTGACATTTCAAAGGCTGAGTCTGTAGGTGGGGGTTGGCAATCCCTTTCTCCCAAGTGCTTCCTAGGAATCCCATTTCACACATAGTCCCAAACGATCATTTGTATCTCCTACATTATGCAGCATAGTCTTGGGGCTCCCAGTACTTCCCAGAGGTGGCATTAATACTGTCTTCCTCCTACAATCCCACAATAATATGGAAACATTTGCATTTTTAATTCAATGAACTAAAAGCCACTTTGCTCAGTACTGACACCACCAAGTCAACCCAGACTTAAGGCCCTGCAGGTTGCTCGGGCAATATTTCCCCCTTCCCCGTGCTTTATTCAGAAAGCTCTGGCTTTCATAAAAAATGATTAAGTGTTTCAAAGACAGAAGATGTTCTGCAGCGTATACAACGGCCCCTGCCGGCTGGCGATACAGTGCCTCCTAAGAACCCCAGCGCTCCAATGATCTATTATTGAAATACATTAGAGAGCCGTCACCCTGCCAGCATACTAAGGTAATATGTCAAGGCACCAACACTCTGATGATGTACTTAGATAATATATCAAAGCACCATCATTCTGATTATATTCTAATACAATACATCACAATGCCATTGTTCTGAAGATGTACTATTAGAATACATCAAAGAACCAGAGTCCTGCTGATGTGCTGTTACTGGCCACGCGCTCTTGTCAAGATGGTGATACACTGTCCTGCCGGCGCCCACTCTGAAGGCTGTAATAAAATTAAGTTTATTCTTTAAAATTTATGTCTATGTCCATCTATATCAAATTATTGGAGGGCTGGGAGTGCACGGGCGGGGAGGGGAGGGGAGCACATGATAAGACTTTATTAGTTTTCAGCCTTTTGAAAACTAGGGAGAGCTTGATTCTACTTTCAGATCTATGGGTCTCCAACGCCAACGAGTTTGCAAGACCGTCTATTTTGCAACCATGGGCATTTCTGGGTTTTTCAAGACACACACCACAATACAGACACCTAGGATAGAAGCGTGGCCTGATTGTGCTTCTGAGGGTACAGACCAGAGAGCTATTTGCCCCCACACGACTTTCAAAATGTACAGATTCTTGTGGAGGCCTTTTCGGAGAACAGGAGTAGTGCTCTGTTCTTTGTATTTCCCTAACATGTTGGGTGTTCCACAGCCTGCTGGATTCTGTACCTGAGAGGCAAATAACAATTCTACTACTGAGAAAAATCCAGTCCTTCCAGTGGGAGTGGACTATCAGGCATCCAACACTTCCCCCTTATGTTTCCATACACACAGAGAGAAAAACAAACTTCCCAGACAGATTTTATTACAGGTGAAAGACAACTAGGAATTGAAAAGAACAAACAGTGCTGAAAGCTCAGACCTCTACCATTAAACGGCCAACTCTAGTAAGTGGAAGACATAGCAGACTCAAATGTAGACAAGCCATTAGAGTGGGACAAACCCACATGTTCCTCTAGTGGTGGGTTTCTGCTAGCCCAAGAGTGCTTTGATCCCTGACTGGAGCACCTGGACACTATCATAATACAAATAAATAGCGACAAGAAGTATCTACGAGAGAGCACTGTGTGTAGCTCTCCTCAGGAACCGGCGGCAGTAACTTTGCATCTCAGAATGGCTAATGGCCTCTGTAGATGGCAGAGTCCATTGAGATTTAAAGGTGCAGTACACAAAACAAAGGCATAACAATTCCATGGCTAAATACTCCCTTTCCCCCTTCCTCGCTCACCCCAAAAACAATGTCCAGAGGGTGCCAAAGAGGGTTCTCCTGGTCAGCACCATCCCAGGGGAGAAGTTCCTACTGAAGGGTGAACAACTCAGCAATCTTGGTTCCCAGGGGTCTGTGCAAACATTTTGTTCCAGTTTCAGTTCATGGGAGTTCACACACCCCCTTTGGTTTCACATGGAATTTCTGGTTCAAAAGGACCCAAAAAGTCTACATGAAGAGCGCCAAAGACACAAAGTTCATTCTTCCTTTAACATTAACGCAGCGCTAAACTCCTTGCACTGCTGTTCCCACTGGCCCCCCCAAACCAGAAAAACTACTACTGGACCAATGCTCACTGTTACAATCAATTAGTTTAGTACATTGTCTGCCACTAAATAATAATACTTCAGCATTACTAAGCCCGCACACTCAAAAATCAGGGAGTCAGTTCCCCTCCCCCCCCCCGCCTCCTGCCAATAATGAAATTGGCTTACAAATAATGACATTTTTTTAAAAACACATTTGCGTTTCTTTCTCATTCTTGAGCCTTCAGGCTGCCCTCAGGAAATACTGACAAGCTTTTCTCTGCCAACATGCCGGCTAGTAAATTTCATTAAAAAAAATAAGCTGAGATTCTCATCAGGTCTTGGAATTCCAGGAGCTGGGGTTTTAAATTAAACACCAAATATTTTGATACTCGCTGTAAAATTGGGAGTGTTGGCAACACTTGTAGTAACAGAGCATCTTTCGCCAAACGATCTCAGAGCGCTTAGGAAAGGGTAAGTATTATCTCACCCCAGTTGAATGATAGGGAAGTTAAGGCATGGAGAGCTGAATGGATTCAGCAAAGGTCACACACCAAGCCAGGGCAGAGTTCGAATTAGACCCCATGTCTCCAGACTTCCAGGCCTATGCCCTGTTTTAGACCATTTACTGAGAACGGATAATTTGTCCATGGTCCCTCCTGGTCCACTATGGACAAAGGTGGGGATTTGGCCATTCCCGGCACCTTCCACCAGGTCATCTGTCCCTTTGAACAGTGAGTTGCTCATCAGGAATAGTTTGTGGCGTACAAAAACCTGAGTAACAATTATTAAAAGTAAAATTAAGGTGACTGGTCATTATGGGCCTTCTCTAAACCTGCATCGTCAACACACCTGACTTTGAGAATCTCTTCTCGTACAATGAAGCCAAGTCTATATAATGTATTTTCTCCTGCTCCCTCCGGCAAGAAAGAAATCAATAAGATTCTCTCATGTGCTCCTCAAGCTAGTGTCCATGTAGAATTTCAAACAGGCATAGGCAAGTGCCTCATTTGCTCTCATTCCTTTCTCACGGTGGCTTGTGAGAGTTCTGCCCATGAGTCATGCTGTTCCCCTTGTGCTCCCTGAAGGTGTTCTGTCTCCTCTCATTGACTCCACCAGATGGCTGGCTTTGAACCCAGGAGATCATTGTCTCAATAGGTAGTTGCAGGCAATAGTATGCGTGATCCTGCTCTCTCTCCTCTGCGGTTTCAATTATCTGTGTATAACTCATACGGTTTCAGAGCTGTGGAGATGGATACTAGTGATGGCAGAATGACCTACTAGGTGTTGCCCAGCCCGGTCCCAGCCCAATGTAATCATGTCCTTAAGCATTTTAATTGGCTTTGTTCATTTATATGGTTTTACTCACTCTGCTCTGATAAAAAGCAGGTTCTCCATCAACTCAGCTCCACCCCTGTGTTCTCATGCACCTACTAATAGCGAGGAATGGATTAGTTTGTTGGCCTGCTTGTGCAGAGCTCATGACCAGTCATAGCATGCACCATCTCACTGCTCCACGCTCTTCGTTAGAGAGACGTGATGCAGCGACGGGCAGAGCTGGGCACACCTCTGCACTTTTGTTCCCTTTAAAAAATAAATAAATAAACCCAGGAGAAAGTCCAACAACTTCCTCGGCCATCGAGCGACAAAGCGAACATTCGCCTGATCTTGTGACATTTTTCATAATTTCAGGGAAGTCCCTGCAGAGTTTGCACTGATGCCCAGGAAAAGGACTTTTTTCAAATGTTGGATAGCGTACAAGCCTCATGGGATTAAAGTAGCCAGGGAGGAATCTTGCTGCCATGGGAGCGGACAGCCAAACTCCCATTGATTTCAGTGGAGGAGGAGGAGACTTAAGGGACCCAGCGTGTGGCTAACTTTGGAGCACTCTTGGGCAGGCAAGCGACAGATTCACCCTTTGTCTCACTCGCACAGGGCCCAGAGATCAGGCAACACCCATTCATGGGAAGGAGAAACTAAATTAGACCATTTAGCGTCGCGAGACCAAGGAATCGGACATGCGTAAGCCCCCCATAATAGTTTTCCAAACTGTCTAAAACGGATATTAAAAAGGGACACCAGGAGTTTGTATCCCTTCCATCAACCCCTGTGCACATTTACTAAAGCAAAACGTCCAATAAGGGAGCAGCTGGCACCTTAGGAGAGGGCCTTTCACTGGGCCTTTCGGTTTATTTCTTAGGGCTAGCAAACGGCAGGAGCTTTCTTCAACTATTTTTAATATTCGCAGTGGGTCAGTCTGAAGAACTAGCTCAACATGACTGCAGATCAACGAGACCAGATCAAAATAATCAGCCACCTCAGCAACCGTGACTGGATCTCGTGAGCTTGGGTCACGTAGTACCTTCTGTGGCACTGGCCCAGAGAAAGACTGCAGGTATCTCTATGATCTTCTTTATATTGTGGTCGCCCCCAGGGACTCCAAGCAAGGATCGGGGCCCTGCTGGGCTAGGCACGGTATAAACACAGAACAAAAAGATAGCCCCTGCCCAGAGAAACTTACAATCTACGTTTCCTTTAGTCTATACGTGTGCAATCACCAAATCTTTCTCTGCCTCCCTTGAGCTCTGTTTCTTCAAGAGCATTAGCAAGTCACTTAACAGGCAAAGCCCACAGAAATGTATAAGTTACAGCAAGAAGTGCTTATTATTGGCATTAGCAGACTAGAGAAAAAACAGACAAAGAGAGAATAGATACGCCTTTTAACCAGACTCTTGCAATCTGACACTACCTAGCATCATAAACTCGAGCTGACAAGACTGCAAGGTGAAAGCTGGTCGAATAGTGAAAAGAAAAATAATCACCAGTGATTTATCAGTTGACAGAAAAAACAGGACGAAACTGTCCAGGACTATTATCCACCAGCTCTGTGTGGGCTTCGGCAGCTGCAGCGTGGGGAAGATGGGTTTAGCAATGCAATCTATGGCAATACAGCTGAGTGATGCGAGACCAGCAGTGCCCCAGCCTGGCCTGGCCTCTGGGGGCACACACTGCACTCCCTCTGCGGCAAGTCCGTGTGCCCACCACAGAGAGGAGGACTGAAGGAGAGGGGAAGATGCTGTAGCGTTCGCCTCCCTCCCTCTCTCGCCCCATACTAGGATCTTCAGCCTTCCCGGATGCAGCTCCTCGCCGGCTATTCAGGCTTGGGTCTGCCACAAGCTGATGGGCACCCGTGCAGGTGCTTCAGCTTCTCCTTTGTGCAGGAGCTGGCAGCGAGCAGCCGGCAGGCAGCTCTGTCCCAGGAGACGGAAAACAGCACTAAGGGGAGGCAAGGTGTACTTTTAAAAAGGGATCGGGGCAGGGGGAGGGGAGAGGGATAGGCCAAGAGAAGAGAGCAGACAGGTGACTGGAGAAGGAGGGGGTGAGCAGAGGGGAAATGGAGTCAGTTTCCCAGCAGCCAAGGGGAATGTTACATTCTGAAATGTCCCTGGATTGTGTGGAAGTAGAGCGTTTTTCTCCGACAATTGTAACCTTTAGGCACACTTCCCCATCAGAAGGCGCTTCTGACCCTCAGCAAGGGCACCACATCACCCTAAATCAGGTCTGCCCATTCTCAGGAATGCACAGTGAAACCTCAGGTTCCATATGCATGCACAGCAAAACATGGTGGGTTAGCAACCATCTGTTAGTTATAACCTGCAGTATCGTGCTGAAGGCTCCACATCCAAATTGCTGAAGTCTGAGGATTTATCCAAAGGCTGGGATTTACCAAAATACACAATCTTCAAACTCCCGCGAACACCTAATTTTACCGCAAACACCAATTACTTCTAAAGGATAGGAAATTAGCATATTTCGATTTTGCAGATAAGGGCGAATCCGGGTGCATTAAGTTGGCTGCAGCTTTTAAACCCTTCTTTCTTTGAACTACTATTAGTAACAACAACACCATCCTTATCTGACTCCAGCCCTTTTCTACTATAAGAATGGCCAGGCTGGGCCAGACCAAAGGTCCATCTAGCCCAGTATCCTGTCTATTGACAGTGGCCAATGCCAGATGCCCCAGAAAGAATGAACAGAACAGGGAATCATCAAGTGATCCATCCCCTGTCGCCCATTTCCAGCTCCTGGCAAACAGAGGCTAGGGGACACCATCCCTGCCCATCCTGGCTAATAGCCATTGATGGACCTATCCTCCATGAACTTATCTAGTTCTTTTTTGAACCCTGTTATGCAAAAAGATGACTGGAAAAACTCAGATGTGCCACAGTTCCCACTTAAAACATATCATCAGACCAAACCTGTAGCTTATCAACTGGTGCTGGGTAGTCTATGGGACTGCAATAATTGCACTCTAAGAACTTGACAAATATTGCCCTCTACTGGATGGAATCAGAACTGCTTAACTGTGTATCATAGGCTCTGTACTAGTACCCCCAATGGAGATTTCTCCTTCAGCTGCAGTGGGTTTGACAAGTGTAACCCACGCTTTATCCCTGCCAGCACCATGAAGTCCTGAATAGTGAATGATGACACTATGAAGCCCTAAATCATCCCAATGGTCCCATCCGACTTTATAGTCTATGAATCTATGGATTTGTTACGATTGCTGGCACTTGACTAGTGCTCTGCAAGCATCCGGTACTCGCTGTGCAGTAAGAAGTTCAGAAAGCATTCCCGCTGACCTTTGTGTCACTGTTACCCTGATCTGTGCCACAGAGAAAGACTTCCGGGGAATGCTGTAGCAGTGTGATATTGTTACATTGAACCTGCCACAAAGAACACCCACAGGCGGTATTTACTAGGGTAAACAATAAAAACAGATACCTTTCGGGTGGGGCTGGGGAGGAAGTTGGCGTTATTTTTCACATAAATGCAAGCATACAAGAGACACACACCACTTTCCTTCAAGAGCTCCTTGCATTGTTTATTTTAATGTATCTTTGGGGAAATGGCATTGGTGAGCAATCATTGATATTTAATCAGTTTCATATTTACTCACAGAGCCATTGTGCAAACAACACGCTATGGGTAAATTAAACAAACACTGGTTATAAAGTCTATACAATCAGCTTCAACGCAAAGGATAATTACAAGAGTCAAAATCTACACGGATCGTAAAGATAGGCAGTCAAGGACTGGCTCCAGCGCATGACAGAAATATAAGTTAACTTTGAAAGATAACCTTGTGAGCTACAATTAAATCTCAGGCTTTGACAGTTACCAAAAACCCTAAATGAAAATAGCCCGAGGAAAACAAATATAAGGTTTGGCACCCCTGAAGAAATTTAAACCTAAACATACAAATTAAAAGCACCTAGAGAGGCAGGGTGGGATTTTAATAACATAATATCTTCCATTCACTTGAAAGTAATTGACGCACAATAAAAAAAAAAACAAAAAACATTCTGCTAGCACAGGCAATGGGAAAATCCTCTGAGTGGCTGTGTAAATCGAACCCTTTCATGTCGGCTGCTTTTTTTTTTTTTTTCTTTTTGCAATGACCTGACAGAAAAGAGCCTGGAGGAAAATGGCTGGTTTCAAGAGATGTTAACAGACAAAAGAGACTGAACCAGCCCAACCCACGCAGAACGCTGAGCGAGGCCAATGCTTATTATAGCAAGACGCAACTATTCATTACTGTTAACAAATAAAAATAATCATCATAATTAATGTGGAAAATATGATCCTGCTGCTAACCCTAAGGAAAGCTGGTTTATTAGATGTGCAATTATTGTGGCCTAAAAACGAGGAGCCGTGAAAAGTACCAACACACTGCAAGTAGGAGGCAGGGGTACTATACAGGGCTCTCCATGACTGTCAGAGTTATTGGAGGTGAAAGGAGCTATTGGAAAGAACATGCAGGAGCAGAGTAGGTAAGGCGGGGAACAGGGCACGACCTACACTCAGAGTGTTTGCTGCCTGCTAGCCTGCAGTATCTATCACCAAGACCAGTTTCAATACAGATTTTAAGACCATTTGTGAGCCTGCATAACACATGCCAGGAAATTTCATCCCGTGATTTCTCTGTCGAGCCCAGTAACTTGTGAACACCTCTTTTCAATGGACATCCAATCTTGGTTTAAAGACCCCAAGTGATGATAATATTTGCATGTCCCATGGCTAATTACCATATCCTGCAAAGGAAGGGTGAATTATGACTATGATGCATCATGGATGGAACCAAACATGAAGTCCTCAAACCTATTTAGATATTTCCATGAAGAAGAGTTGTTAAGTGTGGTTGGGATCCGGTCAGAGGAGGGTCATGGACCCCACACTAAAGATGTCTCTGGAACTACCTGGACTAGTTTTTCAGTATGGGGAGTGATGGCAGGATATTGAAATATTCCATTTTCACAAGCAGCCCTTTAGGATTTCACCAACCTGCTCAGTGAGGCTAGGTGTAGCTACAGCATCCTGGTGTCTACTAGCCACTTTAGTCAGAAAACCCAAAACTACACAGGACCAACCACAGAAGCTGTTTTTACATTGGGCTACTAAAGGAAACTTAGCTTGGGTTCCGTGCAAGGCTTGTGAACGTGGGCCCTGTTTGGCCATAAAGCCAGATGGAACTCACTGTTCCACATGGAGAAAACAGATGGCACTTGGCCTTTGTTTCTGGGTTCTTGTGAACCAAAAGGCTCGAAGTGAAACTCAGCAAGGCCCAAATCCACCTCCCTGCTGTCAACATCTAAACAGATCAAGAACTTGTGAGAATCCTTCTCTCATGAGGCATTGTGAGACATTGTAAGCAAGCATCACTCAAGATAGATTATTCAACTGAATCCCTCTCACAGGGACAAACTATGTGACGTGCTTGTTGGGAATTTCATTACTTTTTCCAGCTTCTTCAGACATTCAGAAAATAAGGTAGGAGGATGTGTGGAAAGGCATTTATCAGTCTATTCAAGCTATTCTTGGATGTTAACAGCCTTGCTGCAATGTAGCGTGTCAAAAAACGACGTACATCAAGTGATGTAACATATCACAAATGGGAAGCAGCATTCAGCTTTTATGGACAAGAGATGCACTATCTGAAATGAGAGCGAGACAAGCAGGGCAGAATGCAACTGTTATTGTTCCAATGGTAGTCCCCATTTTAAGTACAATCTCACCGCCCACCCCTCATATTAAATATCAGTTTGCTTCACAGCCACCACTTGTCCTGTCCTGATCATGTTAAAATGAGTGGGGAGGCCTGAAGGGGGAGGGAATGAGAAGCAAAGCGGGTTGACTTTTTTGGAATTTTCAAAGTTCAAAAACTAAACAGGAAAATTTTCAGCAACATTTTCATGAACGTTCCATTCCCACCCTCACCCCCTTGGCCTCCAGTCTCCCCTTCCCCATGTTTTCACCAACGCCAGAGCTGGTCGCCATTTTTCAAATTAAAAAACAGGGGAAACTTTTCACATTTTTTCCCCAGCTAGCTCTAATTTCACCTCTTTGAGGCTGGCTCACAGCCAGTCTGGCTCAGTAATGAAAAAGATCTGTTGCCATCTGCTGCATGCTTGATGGCTTAGGTGAGACAAGCATGGTGGTTCTCAGCCCAATTCCCCCTGGACAGTCTCCTTGTCATAAAAACAATGGCAACTGGCACTAATTGGCACGCTGGTTGGCAGTCTCAGCAGAAAGAAAAAAGCCAACATATTACTACTTACCACAAAGCTGCAGGGTGAAGCCGAGTTTCCTGTGAGATGGGAAAACAAACGCCTTTTAAAATAAAAACAGATAAACTGACACACTTGTGCCTCTTCTCAGTTATAAATCACAACAGTGTACGAACTAATGGCTCTGGCAATGGGAGTTCAAAGGAAAGAAGTAACCCAATTATAAAGTTTGTTAGATTTATTGTCAGCTAATAACAGCATTCTCAAAGCTGCTATGAGGAAGATCAATAGGTTTCACATGCCTTACGTATTTTTTCCACCCAGCATCTATTCTAGGCCGAACGTATTGCGTTATAGTTCTTTTCCCAGCACACAGAGCGAGGACATCTACAAGCAAAGCTTTGCAATGTTGTGATTAGCATAATGAGGGCAGGTGAATATACTGAACTTCCTTTTGGGGTTTTATTGGAGCAGAGAGTGAGAAGGAAAAGGTGTCAAGAGCTGCTGGCAAGTTTTGCAAATATTAAGGTAATGAAACAACTAGGAGACGTTGAATTATTAAATGTTCATCTTCTGCATTTCTGATATTTTATTCTTTTTATTTAATGTGTAAGTAAAATAGAGAGGGGTTTTTTATTCCCATCAAAGCAATGGTCCAAATTTATCCCTGGTGTAACTGCATTGACAGGGATGAAATTTACCTTGGTGGAGTTAATATGGGCCAGTTTGCCTCAGTTCTCATAATTCCCAGAATGCAAAATAGGACAAGCTTGATTTTTAGACATTAAAGGGCTGCACTGTCCATTCCCAGCTTCCTCCACAATCCTTCAAGATGCTGCGTGCCTCCTGCAAGGTGCAAGGTGCTGTTGAACACCCTCAACTCCCAGCATACTCATCATCTTCCAGAATCGGGCCCATTATCACTTGGGGCCAGATTATCGCCTGGGTGACGCACCTGTGGAAGGGAATAAGAGAAATACCAGCAATGCCTAGCTTTTATATAGCACTTCATCAGGTGATGTCAAAACATTGCACAAGGGGGGCCCGTGTCATTATCCCCACTTCACAGATGGGGAAACGGAGGCACAGAGCAGCAGTAAAGAGTGGCTTTTGCCTGGGACGTGATTCTGATGAGGAGATGGTATGGTTCTATTTGACATGTGTGTGTCTGTGTGTGTGTGAGAGAGAGTGAGTGAGTGTGAGAAAGAGTGTGTGAGAACAGCCACTGTTTTCTATTGTATTTTGCGCATGCAGAAAAAGCCTCTGCCCATGGGCCCATTTTATACATCAGAAATAAAATAAACACCAAAGCTGCATAGAGCGAAGGCCTTTGGGAGAAGGTCTTTCCCCACAGATAAGGGGCCTCCTAAAAACCTCCCCAAAGCCTTTCAAGACAGTTTCTAAAAATTAGGATGGCCAGCCTTAAGCATTTAAAAACCATCAGACCCCAGATCATGAGGGTCACTTAAATAGCTTTATTTTTATATATAATATTGGGAGGGTTATATTTGCTTCCTAGAATTTGAGCCTTTAGGGATCGTGTCCAAGATTTTCTCTGCAACTATGAGGGTGAGAAACTTACTTTTGTTTTTACATGAAACCTTAGCCTCTCCTGGATTCACATGACTCCAGGAGCAGGGGCTGCAAGAAACACCGAATATCACAATAAAGTCATGAGAGGTAGCAACACTGGGAAGGAGGGGTGTTTTTTGAGACTAAAACATTATTTTTCAGTAGTTCTTTAAGAAGGTTTTGTGGCTTTTCTGTGTTTGTATTTGCCGCCCAACCCTCTGAGCGAGTCACTGCCAGCCTCAGTCAAACCCCTGCGGAAATGGCAGTCAAAAGCGCCCATGTAACTGGGTCTGTCGACACTTCCAGCCGGCTTGCTCTAGTCTCATCGAGCGAGCACGCTGAACAGAGCGAGAGCTAGCCGTGCAAGTGGTGGGATGGGGTAGCTGCCCCCATCTTTGACAGGCACACACTCGGCACGCCTGGCCCCTTGGGCTGCCATGGCCACACTGTTTTAGAGCTACCGCAGGTACATCTCGTTGAGCTGGGAAACCCCACCCGTAGGTCAAAGTGCAGACATTACCCTGTGATCTGTGTGGGTGAGGCAGATACTTCAAAGCCCAGAAAATCCTTTAATTCAGCTTGAGGCCTGTGAAGCCAATTCAGCAGAGAAGCATGAGCTACCGGATTCCTTGGCCCTCGACACCCTATTATCTATAGGCAAAGGTGGCATTGATGACATCAAAGGCATAGTGGTCAGGAGTGGGGTAACGCTGCCAGAGGTTATGTGCAGGAAACTGGGCTGCTCAGAGCTACTCACAATACGAGGCCATACCTAGAAGAAGGATGGTTACTTACTTCACAGTAACTGTGGTTCATTGAGACGTTTTATCCAGGTGGATCCCACTGCCCGGCACACATGCGTCCCAGGTGTGAGTGCCAAAAGGGGGAGCCACATGGACAAACACTCAGTGGAGAAACTGATCTTTCATCGACACTGAACTGGGACGTAGGAATGTGATAGGAGCGCCCGGTAATTCTCCCCGGGCACGACTCGCATCGGCAGATGGTTACATGATAACACTTCGCCTCCACTTTCCCAGGAGAAGCTAAATAATTCTGAGATGCTTCTCAACTGGCAGGAGGGTGCCAAGGTTTTTATTTTTGTTTGAAAAGGGAGAGTGCCGGGGTGAACTTGAACGGCTGCCACTGAGCCTTGGGTTGGCAGCTGTCCTGCAAAGGTTCTCGTCAACCCCCTTCTTCTGGGCCTGAGGAGGTTACCTGATACTGAGAAGCCGAGTCTTCCCAGGGTCACTGGCAAGCCCAGCTAAGCAGCTTAATAATGCTGATTTTCTAGGTGACAAGGCTGGCATGGCAGGAAAACAGGGTATTAAATGAATTCGTAAGTGGAAGGGATTTATCAGGTTACCACATTTACTGTAACGTTTCAGACTGCTTGCAGCCACATTCCGTGATCTGCTCTGAACCAGCTGAACGTACTGCCTTCCCCCGGGACAACAAAGAAGCACGACTTGTTTGAAATGTACACAGTACAGTATAGAAACATCCTCTGCGCATTTCATTTCTTGTCACACTGCAGCAAAAGCCATTCCCCATGGTACACGTCCAGATAATTCTTCAGTGTTCCCATCCTGATATGGCTGAAATGTGACCATGTGTTTAACACAAAGAGATCATCTGGATCACAGAGGCTGATGGTCTGTTGCCCCTCCAGGTCCTTTATGCTGGTCTGGCAATGTAAAGAGGACGAAATGGCCCCAGGGGAACACTTCCAGCACAGAGGTGTGCTCTAGCTGGCATACGGCTGGATCAAGGGCTCTGTGCTAGTCCCCTCCCAGCCAAGAGTAGGGAACATGGTGTGAGCTGCACGCAGACAGAGGGAAGGGGCACAGCCAGAGTGTTAAAGCACACCATCTATTCTCTGCTTTCCATTGCCCATCAGGGACCACGGGAAGAGACGTGCAAGTTACAGCAGCCCTGAGGTGGCTCTGACTTACACTTGGGAACTGGGAAAGCGCCCAGCAGGATACAGAATATAGGATGTCCTACAGCCACCATTGCTGCCCGCCCCTGGCATTCCTGTGCCAAGTGCAAGAGCAGAACAATACAACCCGGGTCATCCCATTTCTATGATAAAGAGACTATGAAGAATTCTAGCTAGATTTTTTTCTGGAAATATGGAATATATCTATTCTGTCAAATATTCCTCCCAGTGATTCTGGGAGTAAAGTAGCATTTTAGCAATGAGTAGAGGAGGATGGAGCAACGGATGCATCGGAGCTCGATGCATTGCCCGAGCTGTGAAGAGTCAGCGTGTTTCTGTTTTCCTGTAGCATTAACAACAATATTGTGCATTAAGCACTCCAAAATAGGGGTAATATTCTGAGCTTAATTATCATTTAAATATAATAGGAGTCTTATGTTCCCACCAAGTGAACATGTGCCAATCAGCCAGCCGTAAGCACTGCATTTTCTAAACAAATGGTTATTACCTTTAATACAATGCAGACATGGAGCAAGCTGGACCCAATTTTACGTGAAAATTAATGGCAAATTCTTGTAACCACATTAGGAGCCATCTTAGTTCATTTGAAATGAGTTAACATGAAAACAATATGAAAACCATCTTGTGCGCTTGGAATATAAATATTTGTCTATTTCTTTGCCAGAGTAGCAAGAAAGATTACGAGACTGGCATGTGAGCGTTATATAAACATGCTTGCAAAGGGCTGATGTTTGATGGGTTAAACTTATTTGTCAATTTTTCCATTTTCTTCATCAAAAAGTAATTAAACATTAAGCAGATGTCAGCGTCTAACTGGTTTCAGAGAATGTTTCACAATCGGATTTATGGTGATTGTAAACTTTTTATTTACATGTCGGTAAATAACCAACTAAATGCCGGAAGAGACTAGCTGAAGCCTTTATTTCTTTTGATTTTTAAAAATGTCAGAATTAGTGCAAGCCTCTCTTGAAAGCTGGCTGCTTGGCATAGTATGATTAACATAGGAAACCTCGACGAAACACACTGTGAAACTAGTGAAATGGAGTGGAGAATCAGCTGTGCAATCATTGCTCCCAGTTATGGTGAGATTATGTAATTCTGCTCTCAGACCAGTGTAAATCACTGGCAACTCCCCTGAAGGTAAGGGAGTTACACCATTGTACTGAGATCTGAATCACGCCAGGCTGGGGAAATCTTTCATTCAAATCAGTAAAAATGCTGACCTAGGCACTCATCGCAAACTGTTAATAGTTCCTTTATTTCTATCACGGTAGCACCCAGAGGCCTCAACTGAGATCAGCTGGCAGGCTCTGTTGTGCTAGGCACTGTACAAACACATAGTGAGAGATGGTTCCTGTCCTGAGGAGCTCGCCATCTAAATAAGACAGAGAAATTGTGAGAGGGGAAGGATGCCCAGAGTGGTGACGCAATTCACCCAAAGTCACAGAGCAGGTCAGTGACCAAGCCGAGAATAGAACCGAGGTTCTGAGACCCAGGCCTGTAATTTGCCTGCTTGACCACACTAGTCGTGTCTCTAAAAATGTTGCATTTTCCCCACGTCTATGACATTAAGGGAAACGAGTCTGTTCATATTCAGTCTCACTGCTGCTTGGCTGAGTGCAAGTGTAACATCAAACGCGTACTTTCTGAGCGGTCTGGTCTCTAATATGACTGGTCAAAAGTATCGTTTTAATTTTCACTGAAAATTTCCGAAGAAATGAAAATGTTTGTTTCATTGGAAGTGGTTGGTGTGTGTTTGTTTTCTCACCTTTTCTCCCTTTTCATACATTCATAGATTCCAAAGCCAGAAGGGAACACTGCGACCATCTAGTCCAGGCGGTTTCAAACTTCATTGCACCATGACCTCCTTCTGACAACAAAAATTACTACACGACCCCAGGATGGGGGACCGAATCCTGAGCCCACCCAAACCCTGCTGACCCAGATGGGGGTGAGGGGGGCAAAGCCCAAGGGCTTCAGCCTCAGGTAGGGGTCCTGTAACCTGAGCAGAAGCCCTCAGGCTAAAGCCCCAGGCCCCAGCAAGTCTAATACCAGCCCTGGCGACCCCCACTTTGGGGTTCTAACCCTCAATTTGAGAACCACTGATCTAGTCTGACCTCCTGTAGGATATAAACAGAGAAAGTCTCCAAAACAATTCCTAGAGCAGATCTATTAGAAAAAACATCCGATCGTGATTTACAAATAATCAGGGATGGAAAATCCACCACGACTCTTGGTAAATTGTTCCAATGGTTAACCCTTCTCACTGTTAAAAATGTGCCCCTTATTTCCAGCCTGAGTTTGTCTCGCTTCAGCTTCCAGCCATTGGATTGAGTTAGACATTTCTCTGATAGATTGAAGAGCCCATTATTAAATATTTATTCCTGATATAGGTATTGTACACTGTAATCAAGTCATGCCTGAACCTTCTCTTTGTTAAGCTAAATAGACTGAGCTCTTTGAGGCTATCACTAGAAGGCAGGTTTTCTATTCCTTTAATCATTCTTGTGGCTCTCGTATGAACCCTCTTATCAACACCCTTCTTGAATTGTGGATACCAAACTGGACACAGTATTCCACCAGTGCCAAATACCGAGGTAAAATATCCTCGATTCCAACTCGAGATGCCTCTGTTTATGCATCCCAGGATCGCATTAACTCTTTTGGCTACAGAATCACCTGTTGATTATCCACCACAACACCCAAAGCTTTTTCAGAGTCACTGTAAGCGTGGCCGACATTCTTTGTTCCGAGATGCATGTGCTTATGTATTAAAACACATATTGTTTGCTTGTGCCCAACTTACCAAGCGATCCAGATTGCTCTGAATCAGTGAATGGGATTTTTTCCTATTTTCATTCCCTTTTTTTCCGCACTGAAAAAGAAGGGGGAAGTAAAAACCAAGTGAAAGAAAGGGGGGGAAATCAAAATCAAGACCGATTTTCTAAATGAAAATTTCCCAAAGCTTTGTCAAAAAATTGGGGTTGTTTTTTTTTACCCTAAATGCATTTTTTTACCACAAAGAATTTAGTTTTGATGGGAAAGTCATTTTTCATTGAAAAACCTTTTTATCCAGCTCTACTTGCTAACCTTGCAGGCCAAATCTGAGACAGGCTGGATGGAAAAGTTTTTTCTGCTGTTGCCCCGGCACTATCAGTTAATACAGGACTTCCGAACGGTCAGCCTGACACTTTTGCAAGTTCTACATTTTACGTGGGAGAGGGGGTGTTTTTAAAAATCCCTCCAATTATTCAGACCCCATTCACACTGAAAATGTTGCATTTAAAAATCAGGAAGGCAGACTAATTTATGTCATCGGGTGTTTGAGCTAGACACATATAATTCCTTGCATGTCATCTGAGCAGCTGTCATATGGCTCTAACCGCTTCAACTTATTACCTGCTGCCACTCGCTTTTACCCACCACTGTGAAAGTGCTTTTAAACACCCCTGAAATCCAATGTGTTTTGTTAATGTTATGTCAGGGCTACAATGGGTCACGTTCTGGGACAAAGCTGCAGCAATGCTTTGGAGAGGTTTATTGGGAAGGCTGTCATCAGCCTGAGGGGAGAGCACAGGAGACATCTGAAAGAAAAAGGTCAGTTTTTATCTTTATCCTAATAGCGGTAATTGGACTTAGGCATGTAAATCCTTGTGTCTCGAGATGTGAACATGGCCCTTCGAGAAAAGCAAACAGGAAACAGGCGAGGTTTACCATTGTCTCTGCAGATACAGTGACTCAGGTAATTGACAAACCCCAGTGTCTGCCTGTTGGCCCTCAGGAGCTTAACTCTGGCTTTTGGTTCCCTTTCTAACATCTCCTTTTAAGATTTTTGGCCCCTGATCCAAAGCGGGTAGGCCCTCATCCCTGACCAGAGCTCCATCAAGTCTGTGCAGGACGGTGTAGGGAGCCATGCATGCAGATCTGATTGCGGGGTCAAGGCCAGAGCGTTCCATGAAGATAGCAGGCTGTGCATCACACACGGACGTTAACCAGACAGACAGCACTCAAGGATCTGTAAACACTGACTTCTGACCCTTGAGACTGGAATGAAATACTAAGATAGCCAAAAATAAAAAATACCCATCATTCTCTAATTTAAATGTTGGAGGGGGGGAGATGAGAAAGCTGCAGGTTAGATATCCCCCACCCCACCCCACCCCAGGAGTGCAGGATCAAGCCCCTTATCTCTCCAAGAGGCAAAGAACCCTTTCTGGAAGAAGATACCACCATAATTACCTGTGGTATGTTTGTGGTTTTTATTCTCTGAGCAATAAATGATCATCTTGGAACTATTGGCTTCTCTCAGAGTCTTTCCAGGGGATTTTTTTCTAAGTCATGCAGAACGGTCATGGTTAGCGCGGTCTCTTTACCACTGTTGTGACCTGCAGCCCCTTTGGGCAGCATGGAGTTCTTGGATTCTTAGAATGATTTTGTTAGATATAACTGGCAAAGTAGTTTGTAGTTGGGATTAGCTATACTGGGGGATGCTAATACATCTGTCTCTGTTGATTATTTTTCTGTTTGTCTTGAGAAAAGCCATAGTGACTTGCTTGTTTTTCTTGGACTGACAAGGGTCTGAAATGTAGGGGGTTTATTTTCCAGAAAATGACAATGGGTTTATGACCAATTAAACATTCTTAGAAAATGCTGACTCTGAAGTATCCTTCATGCTAGTATCTGAAAACTCGCACTGACTTCCTGCTTATAAGAGTGCATGTAAAGGATCGCTCCTTGCTGGACTCGAAATCAACAACCTGGATTACAATCCTGGCAGCGGCATGACTCAAGCTAGGACTACATCCATTAGCCAAGAGTACTAACAACATCTCTATCCTCTTCCCAGGTCTTCACCCATAGACAGGGACTTGTTCCTAGGTGACTTGGGCTGATATCCCGATTGTTAGAGGGTGCGGGAATCCAAGCCTTCAGACCCAGTCACAGCCTGCCCTCGGTGCGAACGGAGAAGCTGTCGGTGCCCATGAACGGCCTCCTTCACCTAGCACGGCTTTGGGCCTGACAAAATGCAATGTGGCCTAGTGGATAAAGCACCAGGCTACGACTCAGGAGACTTAGGGTCTATTGCCAGCTCTGCTGCTGGCTGACCTTGGGCAAGTCATTTCCCCTCTCTCTGCCTCAGTTTCCCCATCTGTAAGATGGAAATAATGATACCAACCTCCTTGGTAAAGCACTTTGAGAACCATTGATGAAAAGCACTAGATACTGGGGTCAGTGGTAGCAGCCTCACTTTAACCAAGCCCTCCCCTCTTGCTAACAGGCAAAACATGATGTCTCACAAGGCAAGTGTCATGCAGACTCCTTTCAGATCACCCCGGTTTGAAGCCTGTGAACCAGCTTTATATGATGAGCCTTCCAAGGAACCTGAGAGCTAATGCACATTTCTCAGAATTGCCATAGCAACAGATTGACAGGTCATATCTTCCCAGGAAACCCTGCAGAAACTTTTTAAAAGATCTCTTCAAAGAAGGAACAGCAGAAGAATCACCAGTGACTAAGCTGGTGCAGAATTCACGCCAACATAGTGGCTAATTAAGGATTAATACAGCATCTTTCTAGTACCCACTGGCTAGAGATAAGCGAAAGGAGCAGGAATCCCAATGATTTCCTTTTAGAGATGAAAACCAAGCAGCAAAATGATGCAGGCGATGGCACACAGTGGCCCAGTAAAGTTTTATCCGAGGTGTTTCTGATTGCGTTATTCATACACTGCCAGACAGCTAAGAAAGAAGCATAAGCTACAGCATGGTATCTCCACAGCCCAGCTGGACATAGGTCAATTGCAGGGTTGCATAATAGAAGCAAAGCAGAAGTAATAGAAGACAATGCTTGTTGAACAAACTTCTCCCCATAGGTTGGCACTGGTCACCTGTCACCTGATTCTGTTATTTAGCCTATACACAAGATGACAAGTCAATTCACTTCCATAACTTCTTCATGAGAACTAAGAGGCTGGTCATGTCCCAACCAGTGAAGGAAGCCAATTACTATATTCCTCTTCCCAGGTGCCTCTCGCCTGATCAGAGGCTGAGCCCTAAAGGCTCTGAGCTTTATCCTCAGTTGGTGTGAATCAGCATAGTTCCTTTGATTTCAATGAGGCCAGTTTACAACAGCTGAGAATCCGTCCCTCTCTGTTCAGAGAACCTTTCACTCTTTAGACACATGATATGGGCAATTGGGGGGGGGGGGGAAATGTCCTCTGCACAGCTGGTGGTGAGGGGTTTCTAGCCTCAGAACCCTGCAGGGTTCGAAGGAAAGCTCCATTCAACACACCATCCCCTTCAGGGCCTACAGAAACGATCTTCACTTTTCATCTCTCTCCACTGAGCGCTGTTACTTTCAAAGGGAACATGGCACCCAGTTGTGTCAGGTCCCGAGAGAGCTACAAAGCCTTGGCTGCCGTTTGAGTTCACTTCTCTGAGGAGCAAGGCCATGCTGCTCTTTTCGATCTATAAAAGCTTAATTTTCAGTTGGAAAGGCACATGTTCGGATAGGGGGTTTTCAGTCAAAGTGAAGCTTATAAAAGTTGCAGAGCATCTGTGGGGGCTCTCGGCAGCCATCTTGGACTTCGGCAAGCCAGTCCAGGCAGGTGTCTGAAGCAGTGCATTTTGGGTTGGAGGAAATGCTCGTGTGAAGCATTTCCTTTAAGCGTTTAAAAGGCTCCAGCTTTGCAAAGCAACAAATCCGAAATGGGCACTCACGGCACCATGAGACGCCGTGGCTCCCGAGCTGCGAGATGCCACGCTAGACTCTGTGACGGGACAGCTCCGTGCACATGTGAAATTTGGCTTACATCCGCAAAGCCTGCTCTCTCTTTCCACTCTACTAGGATTTCTCTCACCCCGTTTTAGGCTTCCCCCTCTCCCATCCCCGCAGCAGCAGGAATTTCACTCCTCTCTGCTGACAGCTCCTGCTCATGGCTTGTTGTGCCCTGTACACCTGTACACCTGTGTTGCCATGGCCTGCCCTGCCAACATTATTTCTTGAACTCACTATGCACGCGGCATGCTCAGGGAAAAGGTGGAGGCAGAGCGGAGGTGAGCTGGGGCAGGGAGCTGCCAGTGGGTGCAAAGCACCCACCAATTTTTCCCCGTGGGTGCTCCAGCCCTGGAGCACCCATGGAGTCGGCGCTTATGCCGAGCCCCATGGCCTGGGTCCGAAGCCAAAGCCAGAGGACTTCAGCTTTGCGCCCGCCCGGAACAGTGGGGCTCGGGCAGGCTCACGCTTCGTTCCCCCCTCCTGGGGTTGTGTAGTAATTTTTGTTGTCAGAAGGGGGATGTGGTGCAGTGAAGTTAAGCGGGGAGGAATAGCTCAGGGGTTTGAGCATTGGCCTGCTAAACCCAGGGTTGTGAGCTCAATCCTTGAGGGGGCCACTTAGGGATCTGGGGCAAAAATCAGTACTTGGTCCTGCTAGTGAAGGCAGGGGGCTGAACTCCATGACCTTTCAGGGTCCCTTCCAGCTCTATGAGATAGGGATATCTCCATCTCCACTATTATATTAAGTTTGAGAACCCCTGGACTAGACTTACTGTATTGGTACACGGTAACACAAACACAAGACAACAGCATTTAACCAAAAGGGCCCATCGACGCTGGCCTGAAAATCCGCTAGTTCCATAGTCTGTATTCAGTCATCAACATGTTCCTGCTTAATTAGAAAGCCTGACACTTGTCTCCTAAAATTGAACTCTGAACCCAGAGGGAGCAACTGGGATGGCCATAATTTCCAACTGTCATTGTCCTGATTTTCAGCTAAAGAACTAGGGGCTCTGCCTCTCACACATCAATTTCTCCTCTTTAACGAGGGACTGGTGATCTGTGGTAGAGGCGAATCTCGAAAAGGGCGTATGACAGACATAGGTCTGTTCTGTAATAATTTATTAACACTATGTGGCCTGGTTGTTGGGATGTGTACTGTATTTAATATGTTGGTTTAGTTTAATAGCAAGCTACTGGAAAAATAACCAGGAAACAAAAAACAATAGCTGGAGATAAGCTCACTCCTGGCAAACACTTCAGGTTGATTAAGAGACAATCATAGAATCACAGGACTGGAAGGGATCTCAAGAGGTCATCTAGTTCAACCCCCTGCACTCATGGCAGGAATAAGTATTATCTAGACCATCCCTGACATCCAACCTGCTCTTAAAAATCTCCAATGACAGAGATTCCACAACCTCCCTAGGCAATTTATCCCAGTGCTTAACTGCCCTGACAGGAAGTTTTTCCTAATGTCCAACCTAAACCTCCCTTGCTGCAATTTAAGCCCATTGCTTCTTGTCCTATCCTCGGCGGTTAAGGAGAACAATTTTTCTCCCTCCTCCTTGTAACAACCTTTTATGTACTTGAAAACTGTTATGTCCCCTCTCAGTCTTCTCTTCTCCAGACTAAACAAACCTAGGTTTTTCAATCTTCCCTCATAGGTCATGTTTTCTAGACCTTTAATCATTTTGGTTTCTCTTCTCTGGACTTTCTCCAATTTGTCCACACCTTTCCTGAAATGCGGTGCCCAGAACTGAACACAATACTCCAGTTGAGGCCTAAGCAGCATGGAGTAGAGCAAAAGAATTACTTCTTGTGTTTTGCTTACAAAACTTCTGATAATACACCCCGGAATGATGTTCGCTTTTTTTGCAAGTGTTACACGGTTCGCTCACATTTAGCTTGTGATCCACTATGACCCCCAGACTCTGTGGTGGGGCTGAGGATGAGGGGCTTGGGGTACAGGAGGGTGCTCTGAGCTGGGAACATTCTGGTGTCAACATCAAGATATCGTCCAAAAGAGATTACTAGCGCCTAAAAAACCCTCAGACATAGACCGTCCATGGGTGTTCTGTACTGCAATTAATGGACCAACGATGTGGCCCAATTGCATATGGACTAATTAGAAGACCGAATGCTTGCTGTGTTCCAATTGGTTAGAAGTGCCTGGGAAGAGACAAAGATGGTAACTAACTTTATTATAACTAACGTTCTAAATTTCTCCAGATTAGGCACAGGGGAGAGAACAGTGCAGAAGGGCAATGGGAGACGTGCTAACGAGAAAAGCGTGCTGGCGTCTGAGCTGATCAGACTTGTTTTGCTCTGTCAACTGCTCAGTCAGCAAATCTCTGAACTCCAGCAAAGGCGAGTAAAAAACAAACAAAACACAACACACCCCCTGTTGTGGCTGAAGGAAAACAATACTTCCCCCAAACATGCGCACGGTATTAATAGCAACTAGGCAATAGTGATATTATACTTTGTAATCTAACTACTGAAATAGTTTGTGAAAATTGAAGAAAAAAAAAAAGAAGCTTACCCATGATCACAAATGCCTCTGTTCCTCGATAGTTTATATTATGCAGCTCATCACCATGGCATCCAACCACCCCACGGACACTAACAAATTTATCCTCAGAACACCCCTGCAAAGCAGGTATTGTTTACAAATGGAGAACAGAGGCATTGACAGATTAAGGCTCCAATTCAGGAAATCATCCCTGTTTAGCAAGATACTTAAGTTGTGTGGTAATGGGATTTAAACAGCAGGTGGCTAGGGCGGGTGGGTACTCAGCCCCTCCCAAATCTACCCACCAGCTCACCACCTGCTAGGAGGAGGCTTCGAGGACCCTGGCACAGCAGCGCGAGCCAGTGAGCTGGAGCAGACAGCTGGGCCCAGGCTAGCACTTCTGGACAGAGCAGAGCTGGGGTGAGGTCAGGGCAGGCAGGCCAGGCTCGCTCTGAAACCCCCACAGGACAGGAGCCACTGCTGCCCTCCACCTATGTAATAGGAACTGACTTAAGCACACGTCCAAGCAGAGCTGTCCCTAGGGTACGGCAAATCGGGACAACCGCTCCGGGCCCCGCGCTTCATAAGGAGGAGCCCCCAGCACCAACCTCCCGCTTCCCCCTGCGCCTCCTGCCCGCCGGCGGCCCCGCCAATCAGCACCTCCACCTCCCTCCCTCCCTTCCAGTGCCTACCACTGATCAGGCATCTGCAGGCGCTGGCGGGGAGGGGGAGGAGTGAGGGCGCAGTGCGCTCAGGGGAGGGGGCAGAACTGGCAGGGAAGAGGTGGGGTGGGATCTTGGAGGAAGGGGTGGGATGGGAGTGGGCAGAGCAGGGGTGGGAAGAGGCGGGGTGGCGGTGGGGCCTTGGGGGAAGGGGTAGAGTGGGGGTGGGGCCTGGGTGGAGCACCCCCGAGCAGATAGAAACTCAGGGCCTATGTCCTGGGCCCAGCACCCACCTAGGGACGGCCCTGTGTCTAAGTGCCTTCCTGTATCAGTACCTAAGTGCCTTACCTAAGGTCTATGGGCAGAGGCAGGACTTGAACCCAAATCTCCTGAGACCTTGTCCAGCACCCCAACCTTCCTGGCCTGTTTATCACTGATATGCTAGTTACCCAGATTCCTTTTTCTGGTCCTAAGAGAGCCAAGGTGGGTGAGGTGATATCTTTTATTGGACCAACTTCTGCTGGGGGCTGAGACAAGCATTTGAGCTACATTGAGCTCTTCTGGTCTGGGAAAGGTACCGAGAGCAGCACAGCTACATACAAGGTGGAACAGATAGTTTAGCACAAGTAGTTAACACATATTTCAAGGGACCATTCAAGGTGAAGTGGCCAGTTAACACCCCTCCAGTCATAGGGGGGAAGCGAAGGGGAGAGGTCGGTAATGGGTCACAGCTCGTTGTAATGAGCCATCAATTCAGTGCCTCTGTTCAGTCCATGAGTTTTAGAGTCTAACAAAGTTATGAATTTAAGCTCCCAGGCTCATCTTTTGAAAGTGTTTGTGCAGGTTTCCTTTGAGGATGAGGACTGATGGGTCAGACACAGGGATCGCTCTGTGGCAAGTGGTCTCCTGCGGGCAGCTGGGTGTTTTTGTCATGTATTCTTTTCCTGCGTGAGGTCACTCGAGCGCGTAGGGATTGTCTGGTTACACCCACTTAGCTGCTTTTGGGGTATTTAGTGCAGTGCATGAGGTACAAACCTGTGGGCTCACGGGGCCCGATCCTGCTGCTGTTTAACTCAAGGGCCACTGGCTTCAGCGGGAGCCGGCAGGCTCAGCACAGAGCTGTTATTTACCTTGCCATTCATCTGCCTTATTTAATGAGAGACATTAAACAACAGCTACATGAGCTTTTGATCAAACCAACCTCCACTGAAATCACACAATATTTCTGTGTTTGATTGATGCCCTTTTCATGTTAAATATGCTACAGTAAACGTAGTGTCCTAGGCGGAAGCACAACATTGACACAGGTTGTTTGTTCAAGGGGTCCACCTACTGGGTAAACGTCGGTAAGCCAAACAATCCTGTTTATTCTACGCCCACATCAAACAAGCCCCAATACCTGACTCCCCACTGAGGTAGCAGTACCGGCCAAAGGATCAGCTACACGCGTGGGCAGAAGAAATCCGCTTTCCCAAGAAAGTTAGAAAAAGGTGGTGCAAGAAGAAGAAAAAGGTGGTTCCAAAAAGACTTTGGTCTCTCTGGTGCTGGTCGTGACGTGCATCATACACTTGGCCCAGCTCAGAGCCAAAACTGATTGGACGCAAGAGATTAAACAGGAAATGCCCCTTCTACCACTTCAGCCTGGAATGCAGTGCCCAGAGCTCTCCGCTCTCGCTTGGTGCGAGACTGAAAACACCGACAGGAGCCAGACCCCAGGCAAAGGCAACGGTCTGTGTGGCGACTAATTTCGTTCCCAGCCAACAGGCTGTCTGCGTCCTTGGCCCTTAGGCGGGTGAGCAGCAGTAGAATCCCGTACGTGCCCCTGGCATGGACCATGGGGGTGGGGAGGCTGCAAAACACCACAGAACAGCGGCTCACCACCTTCCTTGGGCAACCCTGCCAAATGCACGTAGGGAGCAGGTGGCTTCGGCATGCTGCTCTGCACTGCCTTCCCGTTGGTTTCCAGCAGAAGAGCAGGATGCTGGTTTTGACACGTGGGGCCCTATTTGAAGGGGTCCCCCCTGTCACCAGGAGATACCGGGATGGGGGCAGACAGCAAAGGAACTTGAGCTCACAGCCACGAGGTTCCAAGACCTTCGGCTTGGGAAGTCCATTCCCACCTTGGCCTGCCAGAGTCTGGGCTCTGAGACTGTCGGGACAGACTGCAAGTCCCCTGCTTTTCTCCAGTCCAGGGCATACCTTGGGGCTGCAGAGAGATGAGGGCAGGGACTTGGCGTTGGGGCTGAGGTCTTTGCACCCTCAAAACTCATTTATCCCACGAGGCTTTTTGGCAGCAAGTTCCTGGTTTTATCGCTTAGGGCGCCCCCACGCTGGGCTCATCACTAAAGAAGCAGAGACTCAGTCCCCATTTTATACCCAACAGAACGAGCAAGGCGAGGAACAGCAGCGAGGAGAGGCAACATGCAGGGGAAGGGCTACATTAATCGAACCGCTCGGCTATTCAGTCCAAGTGTGTACACTGGCCCCGCTGATTTCTGGGAGGGCAAGGTATACATTTGAATAGAGTATCAGCTTTTTGTTCTGTGTCTGCACAGCGCCTGGCACAAGGGGGTCGCAGTAACACAACTAATAAATAACAAGAAAGATGAAAAGAGAGAAGTTAGGGATTGTTATTGGGTCACTGTGGGCATCACAGATAAGGTGAGTTTTCAGGGGGCAATTACACGAGGAAGAAGTAGTAAAGGCGTGCCAATGGGGTAGGGAAACCCTAACTCTAGTGTGCATGCAGGGGCTAGACCTTTTCAAGGGCATGTGAAGGTGTGCGCACACTGAAAATGCAAGTGTCTGTATAAGCCCATGCACAAATAGAGACTGGATGCTGAAACATTACCCCATGAATTGGACAATGTGTTTCCGGGTCTGCTTGGCTATAAATACTTCTTGTGGTATTCTGGGCCAGGCTATAACACACCCAGGGAAAGAGACAGCCCAGACCATCCAACAGCTTGTCTCTCCTTGTGCAGGTAGAGCTCACCTGGTTACAATGTCTCCCCTTTCTTTTCTATCAAGACAGTGTTTTCTAAAAGGCACATGATAATTTACAATAAAGACATTGGAACAGTGACATTTACTGCAGACCTTGTCCTCATTAAAACAGCCTCATTGCCTCATTAATTCCATTTTTCAGAAATTATGTTCATTTTTATGCACTGTGTTAGCGCCTCATGCATTTCACATGCTGCTGTTCCACATTTCAGGAATACGTCTCAAAGATGTTTCCAGATCAGCAATCCCGGTGCCCTAGAAGCAAAATAATTACTTTTGCCATTGCTGGTTCCTGTTAACCCACTCAAGATAAATAAAGGTAATGCAACTACATTTGTCATGTGAACATAATTATCCCAAATGGCATTAGCTGAGGCTAGAATTGTACAGTAAATGTGCTTCATGCTATCAGGACTCACAGAGCGGAATTTAGTAGCAGGCAGTTTTGTATTTCAAAAGCTCCATAGAAGCACAGTACCTAAATTACAGGGCAAGAGTACTACATGTGGCATGGGTGTACCATTATAGACACCCACCAACCTGTGTGTAACTCGAAAACACCTGCACCATCTGCACACAACAACTGTTGTCAGAACAGAGATTTGACACAACAAATAATGCAACAAGTCAAAGATTCAGTGGCTGTGGAAAATTACAACAAACACACACACACCAATTTTCTGTTTAACTACATCACGGGATATTAAACTGTAGGGCCAAATTCAATGTGGCAGTGCTGGAGAAACCTACTGCCTACTTGCGTTTATGGCTTGTGACGGAGGAGACAAACTTTAGTCCAGTGATGGTTGAATCTAGGAGGTTTGTGTGGTTACCTAGCCAAGCCTTCTGCCATCTCCCTTTCCATCCATCGTCCCTTTTCCTACCTCTTATCTTTCCCTGACTGCCTCTCAGTCCAACCATATCCTATTGCTTGTGCTCCCAAGCCCCCATCCTACCTATCTGAGGGTTTCCTACCTCTGCCCATCATTGTGGTATCTGAGCACCTTACACATAGCTGATTGATGATTAGCAACAGTGAAGTCTCTGGTGGCCTTCATGGAGAATTTCTAGCTCTCCTACCTTTTGGGGTTCACAAACTCTGCTTAGGGTAAGGTTATTTCTGTTGGATTCATTTGTTTGTTATTTTGAGGGTACTGTTTGTTTTTAGGGTTTGTTTGCTTTTTCGTGTAAGGTGGAAAAGGGGAGTGGTTCTTCTGATGGAAAGGCTTTTTGCCGCATTTCCTTAAGACAGACTCTGCTCTCCTGTAGAAGATTGTTCCACAGCCAGATCCCTCGACAGAGAATGCTTTGTCCCCAGCCCTCACACGCTTTGTGATCTGCATTGTCCCAGACAGGAGCACAGCTGACAAGGGGCTTCATAGATCAAAACTTGGTCTTTAATGTAGCGGGGGCTTGATCCATTAATTGCCTTGAAGCTTTGGAGCAAAGCCTTAAACTGGCCACAGAACCTATGTTGGAGCCAATGGAGGGAGATAAGCACATCCTAGGCCAGAGAGGAGGGGGGCAGCCACATTGTGTATCGGCTGGAGCCTGTGCATTGCCTTCATATGTAGCTTCAAATACGGTGAACTGCAGTTGTCCCGCGTGGAGGGGACAAATGCAGGGACCTCCAAACTCACCTGCCACCAACAGCAGCAAGCCTAGGGTGACCAGATGTCCCAATTTTATAGGGACAGTCCCGATTTTGGGGTCTTTGTCTTATATAGGCTCCTATTACCACCACCACCCCCCACCTCCCCTCCATCCTGATTTTTCACATTTGCGGTCTGGTCACCCTAAGCGAGCCCCACCGCAGCATTGCAGCTGCAAGCTTTAAGGCAGGACCGTGGTTTTCCAGCCGGTACCTGCCATGAGGCGACTTGCTCAGCAGCAACTCCAGGAGGCACCAGACGCAGAGCAAGCGCAGTGCTTCTGGGATTGCTGGCCATGAGTGGCCTCATTCCAGTCCCTGACCAGAGCAACAGGCAGTCCAGCTTCCCAGCCCAGCCCAATTTACTCCGGAGGGCCAAGGGCCACTGTCAGCACCGGCCAAGGACAGTCTTCATGCCAAGGGGGTGAAGGAAGGATAGTCTAGTGGGTCGGGCATTACTGGGCTGCAGGCGCCCTGGGTTCAATTCCTTGCTCTACCTGAGACTTCCTGCCTCAGTTTCCGCACTTGTAAAATGGGGATAATAAATATTTCTCTACCCCGGAGATCTGCTGTAAGACTAAAAAGACGCTACAATGAGAGGGTGGGGCAGAGAAGTACCTCGAGGGCAGGACTAGGCCTGGTACTCTTGTCCATGGCTAGCCATAGTTCAGACCTGTGGGGACCCCCTGGGGCCCAGGTGGCCTGCAGCATTTCCCCCATCTCCTACAGCAGCCAGTCTGCAGCCTGATTTACACCATCAGCAGCTCGGCTTCTGCACCTTTTGTTCTGCCTCCTGTAGGACGCGTGCACTTGGGGGGAGGGCCTTCCTTGGTACCGTCAAAGAAAGGGGTCTCTTCTCCCTCCCACTCCTGCTTTGCTGATGTCAGAAAAGCTGCAGCATTCTCCCTCAGCCCCGCTTCTCCAGGGTGGAACGCGGCCCGTGGCGGTTCACCGCCAGCACTGAGCCACCTGACACAGCAGCAGCAGCACTGCAGACTGTGCAGAAAGCAGGCTTTGCTGGCACCCCCACGTGGTGGCTTCGTTTTTCTTGCAGGCAAAAGTGCCACCCTTCCCCCTCAACTTCCCGGCTTTCAGAGGGTGGGCAGCTGATGACCTGGGGCAACTTAACTCATAGCAAGCAGAAGTCACCCCCCAATTTTTTCAGCTGAGCTCCCCGCTTGGCTGCATGGATGCACTGCATTTGACTTTGCAAACTGACAAGGACCTTCACTGCAAAGTTCCTGGAAATTGCTCCCGCCAAATCAGCGGCAACGAAACCAGCAAGAAGGCAAGGACTGTGGCTTTCAGAAAGCTCCCAGCCCCTTTATTTATTTTGCAAGACAGGCTGCGCTGGGATCCATGTCCTCGCCCCCCATTTAGTCCCCGCCCGCTCACTCTGGACTCCTCAAACAGCCTGCACGGCAGTGAGAATCCTTGCAGCCAGTGATGGCTGGATACACACCCCTGACTGAGCTTGTCACCTGTCCCTGCTTCCTCCGCCTCCTCCCCACCCTTCCACACAGCCTTGACGCTGCAGTGCAAGAGACTTCTTCTCTGCATCTCCCTCCATCTGGCACAGCCTCCCTGCATTCTCCCCGCCTCAGTGACTCTCCACCTTGCTTCCAGTCTCAGCCCAAAACACTGTATATATTTTCTCCCTGGCCTATCCTCCTCACTTCTCTCTGCCTTTGGAATGAATTATTTAACGCTCTAACTGTATTATTTAGCTCTGCGAAGCATCCTGAGATGGGGTTTGCATGAAAGATGCTACACAAACTACAGTCATAATGTACTGTATCCTCCAGAGTCCAGCGGTGTCACTTCAGTCATCAGCTGGGAAGGGGGAAGGGGCCGGGGGAAGGCTCTTGAGATGAGAAATGTACTTTGAGCACATTGTCACTTCAAGGCTCCCAACTCAGGGAAGGAGGCCAGGACCAGAGAGCCCTTACTGCTGTCACCAGACCCAGCGAGCCTGGCTTCCCATTTATATTTAACAACATCTCATGTTAAGAAACAAGCCACAAATCAAGACGGGTGACATCACCATCACCACCCTTTTTAACAGGCAACTTGGATGCATACATTGAGATACACAATGTTAATGAAGGAACAGTTTATAGGGTTTTGTTCCCAGGGCTTCTCAAAGTGGCAGTGGGCCATAGCCAGCTTGTTATAAATAGGCATGTGTCATTTAGAAGGTCACGCAATGAACCGTGAAAACTGCCAGAAACTTAACAAGAAAGAGTAAAATGCAAATGAAATAAGAACCGAAGATGCACTCACACATGCACAGGCAGCCGCTTTCAGCATTGCAGAGAAGGATCCTTGGGGGCAGAGAAGTGCAGCCAGAGGAACAAATAAAGGTCTGCAGGGAGACAATGATAAAACACAGAATTGCTCCTCAAAAGGAGTCACTTTTTAATGTGTAACTAAACATGGTTTATCGCTTCAATGCCCGCCTAGGATTCCCACACTCAAAGGTGTATGGTGAGGGTCACTGGATGGCAAGTACCTCCAGTAGCCATCTCACGCTTCCAGAATCAGCATTGTTACCCAAGGTTAGCGAGGCCAATGGGGCGTCGGTGCCTGCCGCGCTGGCAGGGTACATCAGCACTTTTGAGGAAACAAAAGTGAATTAAAAAAAAAAAAGCCAACTCCTTTATCCCAAACATAAACATTCACCGCCTGGAAGAAACCCACTCCCCCCCCCCTTTCGAAGTGCCCTGTTCAGCAGCAGAGCACACAAATACTCATAGCTACGCAAATAGCAACTCTTTATTTGCTTTGTTTGCTCAGCTAATATTGACTTTCCAGCCTAACACTGCTGCTATTGAGTTTGGCTATTCACAATAATGTTTGACTAGCATTAGAACAGCACGGCGATAACAGCATGCGCAACAGGAAAAGCAATCCATCACCCCTGCGTGGGAGAGTGACAGAAAAAACCCGTCTGCTTATTCAGTCAAGTACAACTGGTGAATATAATGCTCCCAGTGACACTCCTGGCTAGTTCAAACAATCCAAGGTTATAGTGTTATTGTGTATTCATGCAAAGCAAACACTCGGAGATGGAGAAACAAAAAGGTTACATTTCAGCTTGTCATTTCTGGGTGGGGCCTAGAAATTGCTTTGTTTCTGGCAACATTATCCAGAGAGAATCCAAACTAAACCGCATATGCACCATCTCAGTGCCTCAGCCTACTTGGAAGGAGAACCGTGTCAGTCCTGTAGAATGGAAACCAAGAGGAGTGGCATTGCGCACACTGGCCCAACGCTATAAGCCAGACCTTTAGAACTGGGATGGAAGAGGTTAGCAATGGCTGAAAGCCTACTAGTATGTCTTCTCTCAGAGACATGGAAAGCAAACAAAGCTATGCCTGGAGGAGACTCAGTAGTCACAGAGCTATGGAGTCAGTGGTAGCAGGCTAAACATGCCCTTTGCACAGCATTAGTGGTCAGTATTGGTAAAAATCTGATTTCAATGTATACTGGAATTTTTACAGGGCTTCCTATTAGTGAGATGCAAACACGAAAGGATCCCAAACTGCAGTTAATCAGATCAGTGTTTCTCTAGCTATAATATCAAGCATCAAGGCTACCGCCATGTATTCATAAGAAAACATATTAGCTGAAGTTTCACTATACAATGTTCTCTCTTCCTTAGGTAACTGTTCTTAATTTAGTCCTCAGATCAGAACTGACTTTATAGACACATTTTGTTTCACATCCAGATTGCACAACTGGACTGATTGCTTTGTTTACCACCCACCTGTACCCAGTAACTTACACAATATGTCTATACACAGCAGAGTTCCACAAATGCAAAGAGCAATCATTTCCTATCCTGCATCTGCAATAATCTCCTGTCTTCCTGTTCAAACAATAAATCAGACACGACAAGCAGAGATACAACTCCTCGAGTTTTTGTTAGTGCTCCCATTCTGTAAGACTGCAAAGCACATTAAGTAGCGCTGAGGAATTTCCATCCCACAAGAAATCCCAACCTTTGTTTTCATCCCAAATCAGGATCAAAAGTTGAAATTTCAAAATTGTTCAGAAATTCCTAAAATGTTTGATTTGGAAATGTGAAAGCGTTTCATTTAGACATTTTCAATTGAAATGAAATATTTCAATGTTCCCCCAATTCAGACAAAATTATTCATTTTGGTTTATTGATCTGACCAGAAACTCTTCACTTCCAGACAGTTCAATAATAAATTAAATTGCATTTTCCTCTAGTGGTGCATTGCCCTATGGGATTTGTAGTTCAGGAGTCTGAGGCCCCCATTCTCCCTTATGAACTAGGCTCCCAGATCAGACTACATTTCCCATAATACACCTTGCAGCTTTGTGAGAGGAAATCCACATTGCCTTATGGGCTAAGGAGTCGTGATTCAATGAGAATCTTTCCTTTCATTTTTTAAAAGTAAGTTTCTTGCCCTCATAGTTATGCAGAAAAGCTCAGACATCAGAAGGCAAATAAAATAAACCCAACATTTATATTTTTTTCTTAAATCTCATGATTTTCAAAGCAATCTCATGCTTTTGGGTGGCCTGACTCATGAGTTTTGAGCACATGGGGTTGGCAACTCTGTGAATGACTTCGATTCTCTCTCACATTACAGTCCTCTCTTTACACCAAGCGTCTAAGAGCCTATACTAAATGGGAACTGGCTTCTTACTCTTCCTTTGGTGTTGCATGTAGTTAAGAGACCGCAAAGACAAATGTCCACACTGCATTTTCAGGGATACTGCTGTTATGCTAATTACCTCTCCAGTCTTCCAGCATCACAATTAAAGGGATATTATCCATGTTTATAAACCTGATCCTTGACTTGGATTTTTAAAGGCATTTCCAGACATTAATCAGAGCCTCACACTCTGGATAGAGACTGGGAATGGCTGGGTCATTACACTAATTGAATCTATTTTCCCATGTTCAGTATCCTCACGCCTTCTATGAGTCATCTCAATTATCACTTCAAAAGTTTTTTTTTCTCCTGCTGATGATAGCTTATCTCAATTGATTGGCCTCTTACAGTTGGCATGGCTACTCCCACCCTTTCATGTTCTCTGTATGTATAAATATCTTCTTTCTGTGTGTTCCACTCTATGCATCTGATGAAGTGGGCCGTAGCCCACGAAAGCTTATGCTCAAATAAATGTGTTCGTCTCTAAGGTGCCACAAGGACTCCGGTTCTTTTTGCGGATAGAGACTAGCACGGCTGCTACTCTGAAACCTGTCGCTATGGCCAGTAACTCAGGAGCTGGTATCCTCATTGCTTGCTAGTTCTGTAAAAAGCAACTTCCAACAATTACCCCCTTATCTTGAGGAATCTAATAATTTGAGGGGGGGAGGGACACCAAGGATGAAAGGCCTCTCTCAGTCCTAGCATGCACAGCAGTGGAGAACGCAAACACACTTCTGCAGGAAAGCAAGACCTGGCGGAGGGCAAGGGCTGTGATTTACAGCAGCAATCCTCTCCAGCCCCGGCAGGTTCTCTGTTTCAATGTGAGAGAGAGGGAGGGGAGCAGGCCAGGTTGGGATGTACCACATGGTCCCAAGAGCAGCCCACATGGAGAAACTCCTGGCTTCTCAGAACTTTACCCACCTCTAGGAGCATCCTAAATACTCTTCTCACCACCTACTGCCACCAAAGGAGAGCTCTGGATATGTCATTTGGAGAGGAACAGGCAGGGGCTCTTTTGGTGTTGATCCCATCGCTCGTTCCAGGTGCTGCTTTTCTACTGCTTCAGAGAGCTCAGAGGATTGGCAGCTGCCTGCAATGGGTACAGCAGTGCAGACGTGGAGAAGGGTGGGGAAAGAACAACCAGTTTGATGCTCTGCCTGGGACCAAATAATGTATCTCCTTAATGTGGCCGCAAGGGCTGGAGATGTCCCAGGGGATGAGGGCGCCAACAATTCTCCAGACTCTTTGTTGTGTGATGATGTCCCCGAACAGGCCTGGTGAGTAAAGCCAGGTGGGCAGTGATGGCTGAGTGGTTAAGACATTGGATGGGGTTTCAGAAAATTGGGGTTCAATTCCTGGCTCTGTCACTGGCTTCCTGTGAGATCTTGGACAAGTCACTTCATCTCTCTCTGTGCCGCAGTTCTCCATCAACAGAACGGAGGTAACAGCACTTCCTTTTCCCCCTCCCTTTGTCTGTCTCTGACTACGTACAGAGCCTAGCACATTGGAATCTCACTTTTGATTGGGGCTCGTGGGCACCTATTGTAATACATAAAAGAAGAAAAAGGAGGAGGAACTGAAGAAAAATAGGGAAAGGTTTGGGTCCACTGACTTCTCATGTTCTATGAAATTAGTTTCATGGCCTAGGTCTATAGACTTGTCACCCTGGCTCTTTCCACTCTGCTAGAGACTGATTACGTCCCATTTAGAGGTCCCACTCTGGGTTAAATATTTCTCATGAACTGATCAAACCCGTTTTGCATTGCCCGCCGTAGCTACGCTGGCCTAAGAGGAGAAAAGTACCTTATCTCCCTTTGTCTGTGCATGTGGACAGAAGGCAAAAAGAGGAAGCACTTGAGAACCAACCGCATGTTTAAATATAAAATAGGCAAACAGGGTTTCTATTGTAAATTACTGCAAAATAATGAAACAAAAAGCTAACCATCATTAGTCAACGGCTATGTTGGGGAAGGGAAACGAGGCATAAATTATCTGTTTGCTTTGACTGACTCACCATCACCAAACACACAAACACCTGTGCTCACAGCTATGTGCACAGGGTGAAATTCACCCCCATGCGGCGGGCCAGCGCAAGTACTCAAATTAGGGTTTGAGAGGTGTGCAGACTTTGGTGCTGGGCTCTCCGCACAGGAGTGAATTTCACCCAGAATGCACTGGCGCCCAGCATCCCACAAAATCTCACTCAGACATATGTCCAATGGAATAAGAGGGCAGCGCTCATGTTTGGTTCGCTAAGTTATTGTAAAAGAGAAATGAAAGAGTTTCGGCTTGGTCCTCAACATCCGGTGATGTTCCAGAGGGACACTCCGGCCTCCTGGAAAAGATGTGCAAATGGAAATATTTTTGTGGAGGGCCTTGTGTGTGTACCTGCAGAATGGAAGTCATCTACTGTGCACGTAACATCTTTTCTCCTGTGTATATATATACACACATATATTAGGGATGGGTGGATGGGTCAGATCAAAAAGAATCCGCATTCCACTCACACACACACTTCACTATACATTGATCCAAGCCTTTTTGAGGCTGGAGAAAACATGGCCGGCTTTCACCCCTTCCCGCCATTCTTTTTCATTTGTGCACGTCCAGGTTCGTTATTGGAGCACAATTGCCAAAATGCCACCAGCACTCCTCCCTTCCCTGTCTCCCCAGGCCTCAGGGCTGGATAAGGCAGAGGCCTGACTGAGCCACACGATCCCGTTCCCATGACCTTCATTCTCCGCACCTCAGAAGGTGCTGAGGTTGTGAGTTCAAGCCTCACCTGGCGCATCAGCTTTCTTTAAGGGGGGGGAGGATAGCTCAGTGATTTGAGCATTGGCCTACTAAACCCAACCATGTGCCAATGCAGTGGTATATGAGTTTGGCATAATTGCATTATTCAGGAACGATGAAGCTGCTATTGAGTTACCCATGTCATTCCAACAAGTGCCAGTAAGATCTTGATATCACTCTGAGCCATCACGTGCTCTGTTATGGAGAGTTAAAAAATTATTGGCACCACTGTATCCTGTTAAGAATGGTTTCCCTGGTACATTTGCCTGGCTGTCCCCACCTCAGAAGGATGCCTGATGAAACAGGTACGTAAGTACTCTTCTACCCTTTTCTTACAAATGGTGAAATTTAGCCACCGAGGCTAAATAACTGGCCCAAGGCCACCGAGCAAGACAGTGTCAGATTCTCTGGGTTAGGATATTAGATTAAAATAATACACAAACTGAAGTACTAGATTTTATCAGATCTGCCCTGGGTGTACCAAGCCCGCCAGACTGCTAAATAATAAATAGCAGCCTATTATTATTTGTGAGACATGGCTAGAAAAGGTTAAACATCCTGCAAAATAAACAACTCTCAAAAGACACGTGGGGAGATAATGTTTGTGTTTTTGTGTATTTACATATGTACAACAGTCCCTGTCTATGCTGTAGTCTGATAATTCAGAGATCAAAAGGACATCCTAGCATTTAAATGAATTGTAAACACGGGATAGCGCTGTATTCATCTCTCTTTGAAATGTAGAGCACATAATCTGTGAATGGTGGAGGAACAAGCAAATGGCCTTATGTTAATTCGATAGCTAAGTAACGGTGATGGACCTCCTTCAAAGTCATCCCCATTACCTTTTGTTCCCTGAGGAACACCCAACTTGTCAAAGAGGATATGAAATTTTATAAAAGATCCGTGGGTCCTGATTCTGTCATCTCAGATCTGCTTAGACTTCATCAGGGAAAGTTTGAGTCGCAAGACTGAGGTCCCAGTTATGTTGGTCCACCCTGAATATAATATTTGGACATTGGACTATAACCTATGAACTGAATTCCAAAGGAACTCTTTGCAACTACAAAGCTCACCATCTCTGCTGTGAATCTGACCCTCAATGAATTGAATTCATGTCTGTATGTATATTGATCTTTTAACCATTCTCTCGCTCTTAAATTTTAGTTTCGTTAATAAGAATTGGCTGTAGTATTTGCGTAAGATCTGGAATAGTCAATAACCTGGGAGGTAATGTGTCTGATCCTTTGGGATTGGTAGAACCTTTTCTTTTATATGATGAAATAAGATTTTCAGGAATCTTCATCATTCTTGACCTAGGTACCTGGATGGAGGCCTGAGGCTGGATCACTTGAAGGGAACTGTGTTGTTGGACTTCTGAGTAACCAGTGAGGTAATAAAGAAGCTGTTTTATGCTGGTTTGGTAAATCTAAGTATTGGAATATCCACCAGCTTTTGGGGGATTGTCTGCCCCGTTCTTTCCAGATCACCCTAATTGAGTGACCACAGCTGGCCCCCACTGGGACCCCGGTCACATTATTATTATTACTGCTACTACCGCCTATGCATTTCTATAGAATTAATCAGAACAGCTCTCAATTATACTGTGCTTACATAGTACCTCTCATCTCAGGATCTCATGCTGCTTTACAAACATTAAACCAATGCTGGAATTTTTGCCAACGGCAGAAAAGAAAAGGAAATCCCCCTGTCGCTGCCTGTGGTCTTTGCATGTCTCGTTCCTGCCACAAAGACGGTGATTGTGTGTGTGAAAAATACCTGAAATGTTTCAATTTGGGGGTTTCTCTGGTGTTTTATACACTCTGGGATTACAGGGCTCAGCTAAACACAGCCTCTTTCTCCAAGAACCTGACCTCAAGTGTCATGGCTGCCCTTGGTGGTCCTCAGAGGTAGGTTCAGCCAGTCAGGGCCCCAGAGGATCCGTCATACGACTTAGACTATTTGACCTCTGGCAAAATGTTTGGCCAAGGAAACCACAGAATTGTTCTGGTTCTAAAAATTAGCACCTACCCAGCCAATAGTTTCACTTCTAGCTTAGCCAGGAATTTGTGGGCTGCCAAATCTCCAACCACGTGGCTGCATTTCCTCAATCAAGCCCACAACACCACAGAGCTTGGAAATGCAGCTCTGGCTGATGTCTGTGCTGACAACCTCAGCAGAGAAGCCATGGATGAGATACCAAGGTGATAGAGCCTTTTAACACCAAACAGAGAGAAATTAAGGGGGCAGGTAGGAAAGCGTGCCCTGGCACGTACCCACGCTGTACCTGCCCCATGGATAAAGAGAGACTCCTAGTTTTCTAGGTTATCAATCCAGCTCCTATTACAAGCACGACATTCATGAACACAGTTGTTAGTGGTATTCAATATTATTTAGTAGTTTAGTAGTTTAAAGGAGGAGGAAGGAGTCTCTTCCTGGAATGTTGTGGAGGCTAAAATAGCAAATGGGGAATGGCCACACCTATAATTCTGGATTTTAACATTCAGCCAAGTGTGGGCTCGGACAGTTTCCCCTGCATCTGAGATATGCTTCGGCCAGGAGCGTTTTCCCCAGTGACTTAGCTACAGGTGTTTGGGACACTCGGTGCTCAGAGCTCATCTGTAGAACAGTCAGTAGCGTTATGACAGACTGACAAGCCCCGCGCAGAGCAGCCAGTGTCGAGGGCCTGAGGTTCTTAAAAATGAATCTGGAAAGCTTCCCAGATTACACATCTGCCCATCTAATTTATACCTCAGAGGATGAGGAGGAACCGGGATGAAGGGGGAGGGGATTCTGAGGCTATTACATTTTTTCTCTGTGTGTAGCTGTGTAAGAAACATGGGAGCCTGCATCCCACACAACCTTCCCCACATCGGTAGGTCTGGGGCTCTTCTCTTTACATCCCTACAAGAGGGACTTCCAGTCCCTGCGGTAGGTTCTTAGCCTTGCTACATGATATAAACACTGAGTCTCCTGCTGGGTTCTTTGACTCATTCCCAGGCCTTTCTTGCTAATAGCATTGCTGGCTACTGCCCTCTTTACTCACTGTTCTCTGCGGCGCCGTATAATGGAAAAATCTTGCACGTCCTCTGGGATCTCACTCATTTGCTTATTGTAAAGGGCCATTTTCTAAACTTTGGGCTAGCCCAGAAATTTGTAGCTCTCTCTAATCCTGTATCCTGCAGCTTGCTTGCAGCATTCATGTTTTAAAAAATAATTTCCCAAGAGAAAGCAAAGTGGATGTTTCACCCAAATGTAGTTCTATGCCCAGGGGCCGGCCCTGGCAGCTAAAGTCAAACTGCCACCCGTTCTGCTGAGAAGTATCGCAAAGGCCATTTCTTCAAGAGGAATGTGGGTGAAGATTTAAAATAATAAAAAAAAAAAATTAATGGAGATATCCTATCTCCTAGAACTGGAAAGGACCTTGAAAGGTCATTGAGCCCAGCCCCCTACCTTCACTAGCAGGACCAAATACCCCAGATCCCTAAGTGGCCCCCTCAAGGATTGAACTCATAATCCTGGGTTTAGCAGGCCAATGCTCAAACCACTGAGCTATCCCTCCCCCCACACTAACACTGCCCAGAGGGGCATGTCCCCTGGTGCAGCCCAGCTCATCCAGATGGTGCCTGGCCCTACTGCCTGCGGAGAAGGGGAAAGTGACCGTGAGGATATATGGAGCCTTCCCCCACCTTGTGCACTGTGGGCAAAAGCCAGGCAGGATCGGTGTCCTTATGTGCAGTCCTGAGTGCTTCCCCTTAGCACTCTGGGACTACAAATCACCCCGCAAAGACAGGATGAGGAGGGGGAGCCATGCCCACTCACCCACTTTACCCCAGCCCATGGTGCAGACTGGCCCACCCAAAGAGGAGATGCTGCATTCTCCCCTTGCACACCCAGAGGGGGAGGGGGCTCTGTTGAGGCCAAGTTCCTCCCAGGGCTCCCCTGGGACAGTGCCCCCAGCATGGGTTAGTGCCCAAACAGCCCCATTGGCCTGTTTCCATCCTTGGACAGAGGCGCTCTCATCCCCACGCACCTGAGGGAGGGAGACAGCGTTGTCCCCTCTGTTATTATTCAGGTCAAACCACCGTGCCGTGTTTGAACAATTACATTTTATAATTAGCTGCAATTAGAGAGGAAGGAGCCCGCTGTGGTTTGGAAGCCTCCGTGATGGCTTTATCTGAAGCACAACTCCCCCGTGAGAAACCGGCATGGCCCTCGCCTCAGGCCGCAGCGATTCTTCCCTAGCCATTTTGGTTTCGAGGAGGGGGCCCGAGCCAGAACACCGACATGGCTGTTTTCGGTGTCACAGCGTGAGGCCTGGGAGCGGGAGTCCGTAGACCCATGCTCTGAGACTCCCTGCAGTGGGGGCGTTGTTGGTTTTTTTGGTTTTTTGTTTTTTTTTTGCAATGTAGACATACCCTTACAGGCCAGCGTTCCCCCCAAGCGCTCACGTCGTTCTCCAGTTCTCTGGTCTCCCTGGAGACATCCATTTAATACTCCAAACTCCGGAGTGAATGCTAGGTGGGACGTGCTCCTTGTTTTTAAGCTCCCATTCAGCTACCGGTCCTTTTCTTCTATCAATGCACCTTTAGCTCTTTCATAGCACACATCCCCACCTTCCCTCCCCCACTCTGCCGTGGGCTGGTGGGGGTCCTCTCTGACCACAATGCACCCGCTACATACGGCACATTCATTTGCTGAGTCTCTTGCAGGCACTGGTCACAGGCCTCAGTTACCCTTCTCCACAGAAAAGCAATCAGCATACGAAGGTTAGCTAATAGGAAGCGTGTCCATCATCACACTGCTCTCTTTGCTTGTGTGTTGCATGCCTTTCTCCCACCCTTCATCTCTCTTTGTCCTTTCAGAAGGGATGCTGTGAAGGGCAAGGGCCATGTATGGAAAGCACCTAGGAGATTTTGGGCGCCACCTAAATAAACAACAATAATACGGATTATCTTGCATGTTTCTGTCAAAGCATTGGACGAGTCACTTAAAGGCCCCTAAGTGGCATGGCTGCTCAGGTAGTCTTGCAATGTAATTACACGGACACCATTCCAAGTTTATTGGCTTCCTATCTGCATGTGGGTGCAATTCAACATGTTGGTCCAACTCTACGTAAAGTCCCCCATGGTATGGAGACTGGGCTGCCTTAGAGACTCTCTGCTCCCCAAACATGTCTTACCCTGGTGGCTAACCTCATCTGAAGTGCTTTTGCGGACAGTCCCTACAGGTGCATTTCGTGGGGACTGAAGACGAGGGGGTTGGTCCACACGTGGAACCTCCTCGCTCTGGAAGTTCTCCAGGGAGCAGGTCTATTGACCCTCCAGAGTATAGTGGACGAAGCACAAGCATTTGCTTGTGGACATTTTACATACAATGATGGGGATGCAGGCAAGAGGGCTCATGTTGACACTGCCTACTGTAGATAGTCTGAGTCAGCGCCTGCTTGCATAGGAACATAGGGGTCGCCAGACTGGACCAGACCCAGCTAACCCAATCTCTTGTGTTTGACAGTGGTCAGCACCACATGCCTCAGAGGAGGGGGCAAGAACCTTGAAGTAGGTTGTTGCGGGATAATCTGCCCCCATGAAGGTCTCTCAGTTATAAATACTTATCTCTAGTATTTGGGGATGGGCTTCAGCCCTGAAACATGAGGTTTTGTTCCCTTCAGTCCATGTACCCAGAGACAAATCACAGGACAAATAGTAGAGCAAAATCAAGAAATTTTCACGAGCTCTGGAAGTTGATTCCAATTGATCACTCTGAATGGAACCTGCTCATAGGGCACAGCGCTGTCTCTAACGCCTGGCTGTATTTCTTTACTTTAATATGTAGCCTCGTTGGCTATTTTGGCTGTGTGCTTCCTCACCAGAGCCCTTTGCTCTCCAGACCCACCTCACCACACTGTGCATTTCCAATAGACAACACCACACAGAAAGAACATTAGAGCTTCAGTTCAGGGCCAGATCTGCCAGGCTCACTTATACTGAACAGACCCTCCTTGCAGTAGGACCTCAGCAGGGACACTGGCTTAGTAAGGTGCTACTGGACAGAGGTAGGGATGGCAGAATCTGGCCCTTGCGTCCCTTCTTTCTTCTCACTACCAACCCAAGAGACTGTGGCCATAGAGTAAAAAAGGCCCTAAGAGGAAGAATGCTTTGGCGTTTGCTTTTCCCTGTCTTGCTTGTGCGGCCCTGCGCGCTATGGTGACTGCATACTGGGCAGCCAGTTTACAGGACCTGTGCTCAGCGGTGGCTTTCATTCCATAGCTCTGGTGGTCAGCATCCAAAAAGAGACTGGGTGAGAGCCAGAGGGCAGAGATCTGATCATAGCAAGGGTAGATCCTAAAGGCCTATGACAGTGCAATCGGCATAGTGTTCTTGGATTATTGCAGTCAACAAGCCAAGAGATGAACCGGCCCTCTCAGCAGGAGAGCAGGCCAGGATGCTGCCAAGGGATAGGGCTGTTTTGACCATGAAAAGAACATGCTTGCTCAGCGGCAGCTGGAGTTGGGGACCAGGCTTGTAAAATCGTTAAGGAACGCCTGTCAGCACCTGAGGCAGGCTTGCCTCTAGAAGCCTCTGATGTTTGTCCTGCAGTGGGCTGTGGCAGAGACATGCCACAGAGTTTTTGTAACCGAGCAGCTTTCCAGCTCCGTCTGCCTGCCCCAGGAGGAAGGAGGTTCTAAATGTCACCAGCAAGGAGAGTGCTTATTCTCGCACATGACCCTTATTCTTGAAGCATTTTAAAGCTTTAGAGACATCTCCTCTGCCAGCATAACCACATTGCTGTCAGCTTTCTCTTAATGTTAGCAAGGAAAACATGTCACAATCTAATCAGTGGCAGAGATGGACTCAGAGTTACACGGCGACACCTGCACAGGGACCGTGGGACGCAGTCTGAAAGGGGGCAAGCCAGCTGACTAGACTTTCCACCAGGGTCTAGCTATTCCCACAGTAGTGATCTGATTTTCAGCTGGTCTAAGTGTCCACAGTTCCTATTGCATTTGGTGGGAACTGAGGGCACTGAGCGTATCTAAAAACCAGGCCAGAAGCGTAGAAAGCTACTGCTATAACACAACACAGCTGTGCAAAAAACAAAACAAAAAAAGCACATTGTTTGTGAGCCCAGCAAGCCAATCAAAAGCTCCTAGGCCTGACTCTTGGGTGCAGCTAAGCTCGGCAGGAGCTGAGGCAGTGGGGTCAAAGATGGCTATTCCCCAGAGAAAGGTAGGGGGTCTGCTTGGTTTCTGCAGAGTTAGGCAATGAACTCCGTTTCAAAGACCCTTCTGAATTAACCCTCCCTCACCCCCAGCTACCTGTCCACCTAACATTAACTGGAGCTGGAGTGTAACCATTGTGGATTCAGCAAATGTCTCAATCACCACTAAGACATTCTACCTACAACACTTTGATGGCTTCCAAGTGACACAAACTGTAACTACCTCTTCCTAGATGCCCTCAAGCTACTTGTCTAAGCAGGGAACCATATCCCAGGTTGAGGCACGTTGGAAGGGAAAAGTATTCACTTCGGGTTTTTAATCAGTTTGTGGACCATTGCATTTTAATCAGTTTGTGGACCATTGCATTTCCCAATGACATCTAGAGGTCTTGACACCAGTGCAAAATTCAGTCCTCGGTCTACTTACAAGACCCACTGACTTCACTGAGCGTGGTGTAGACATAACTACACTGGGCCTTGCCTGTCCACTCTCTCCCGTGTCTCATGCTATCATGTTGACTCAATTCCATGCCTGAAGTCACACAGACTTGCCAGGGATATGATCTATGCAGAGGTTCCCAGACATCTCTTCAGCGAGATCCCAATGTAAAAAAAGAAATACAAAGAAATGGAAGAGTAACTGCTTGAGCATTTCATATCTTGTTCCAGTACTAATTATATGGGATCTGTCACTGACTTTAGACTAACCCAGGACCACTCCTTATTCTCCTACTGCCTCATACTGCTCTCCTAATCCTATAAGGCTCACACCCATCTCCCCTGGAACAACGGGTTAAACGCCATAGAGCTACACTAGCACGTATGGACCAGTATGGCACATAAATACCCTATCCAGTAACAGAAACCCAGCTAAGATTCTGCTTTTCCAGAACTTCCCTCTAAGCATTTTTCCAAATGTCAGGCCCCAGTTTCTTCCTTCTTCTCTTGGTATTTACCAAGGGCCAGATTCTACCACTCTCACTCAGGCTGAATAGTACCTTGCTCCAGGAGTAGCTGAAAGGTGTTACTCAACATTAATTAGGGGATGGTGGATCTGGCCCTTGGTCCAGAATTCAGCCCACCATCCTGCAAAAATCTTTCACAAATCAAGTAAATAAGTAGCAAAACTTTAAAACTTTAGGCTGGTCTTTTTTACTCTGTGACTGTACGTACTTACCTTTTGTGGGTCTCTACCAACTCCCCGTGCAGAGATAAAGTACCCCCAAAAAGGGCCCGTCAGACCATAAAAATCCCACCGGGTTCTTTTCTAGTCAGGTTCTTATACCGTGGCCATCATTGTGGAATCAGAATCCCACATTTTGCTTTCAAACTAGTCTTCTTCAACCACGTGGATATCCTGTCTCCTGTAAATGACCCCCATGTTCCTTGAATATTTTAGCATAAAGTAACAGGTCATCTCAGGAGACTAACAGTATTTGAAAATTTAAGTCATCCAGGATATTATACATCAGTCACTGGAAGGTTGCTTGGGCATGACATAGACCCAAAGACATGCAAAGCGTATTCAAGGAGGCCAAAGAGTGATGAAAGCAGTTTTATGCTGATCATTTTTATTCATAGAAACTTAGGGGCATTCGCTAGCCAAATCTAGTGTCAAGAAATATTTAGCCCCATGCAATACCTTTGGCAAACGCCTCACTCCCAGGGAAAGGAAAGGCATTGTGGCCCGTTTTAGCATTAAGCTTCTGATAATCCATGCACACAAACACAGATTCCCTAACCAAAATCATAGGGCAAGCAAAGTTCAGAGCGATCTTTCGTAACCTTATTCAAGGACTTTCCAGCACTGGTGAAAAGAAAATCTTCCATTTCAGAAGCCTCAACAGCTATGGGTAGGTGAGGTTTGACTCCATCATAATTAGAGATGGGTCAAAACTGGAAAGCTGAGTCTAACCTCCTGTGAATTTCAGGAGTGGGGAGACCGGGTAGTTAAATGTCTCTGAGGGTACGTCTACACTATCCGCTGGATCAGCAGGTAGTGATCGATCTATCGGGGATCGATTTATCGTGTCTAGTGTAGACGCGATAAAATCGATCCCCGATCGCTCTGCCGTCGACTCCAGAACTCCACCGCGGCGAGAGGTGGAAGGAGTTGACAGGGGAGCAGCAGCGGTCGACTCACCGCCGTCCTCACAGCCAGGTAAATCGACCTAAGATACTCCGACTTCAGCTACGCTATTCGTGTAGCTGAAGTTGCGTATCTTAGGTCGACCCCCCTCCCTAGTGTAGACAGCCTGAGTCTGAGCCTACTCCTGCAGTTTTAATTTTGGGCTCGGTCAAAACCAGAAGTGGTAATTTTTGGTTCAAGTTCAGATGCAGCTAAAATTTCTCTATAGCGCCTGCTATTGCAAGATTTCTACCCAAGGGGGGGGGAATCTCACGAGACCAGCTGATCTCACCAAATGTTCATCTTTGTGAGATTTCAGCACTGTTCAATCTAAACCCAAACCATGGCCTTGATTCACCCTGAAACTCGTACCTGACATTCTATCTTACACCTAGGTCCACATTCAAATGCCAGCTTCTTGGGCCACTCGCTAATGACAACCCTTCTCCTTGTGGAGACATTTCCCAATCAACTAGAAGATATTCCTGTCACCCCTGTACCTCCAGAGTACAATTTCAAATTGACACAGGAACAACACTGGAGCCAGACCTGAATCCCAAACCCTCACTGTAATAAAGAGTGTAACATACCGCAATGCTAAAAGACTTCTCTCTAATGCCTGTCTCCAGTCACCTCACCTGGGTCAGGGGTCACCAAGTTAACACCTATGACTGGGGGGGGGGGTATCCCCTGACTCCACTGCATGCTGTTACACCTGTCACTAAAAATGGTCAACATTGTCCACATTTCAATTTCTTACCCATTTTTTCTTCAAATTCAATTTTTTTTTTTAAATTGATTGAAATTTTGATTGAACAGGTTCAGATTTTCCGATCTCCCTGGTCATTCTATAACAGATTTAAAAGTCACTATTCTCGAACAAAAAAACTTCAGAAACAGACTTCAAAGAGAAACAGCAGAACTCAGATTCATTTGCAAATGTAACACCATTAATCTGGGCTTGAATAGGGACTGGGAGTGGCTGGCTCATTACAGAAGCAGCTTTGCCTCTCCTGGAATTGACACCTCCTCATCTCTTATTGGGAGTGGACCACATCCACCCTGATTGAATTGGCCCTGTCAGCACTGGTTCTCCACTTGTCAGGTAACTCCCTGCTCTTCATGTGTCAGTATATAATGCCTGCATCTGTAACTTTCACTCCATGCATCTGAAGAAGTGGGGTTTTTACCCACGAAAGCTTATGCCCAAATAAATCTTAGTCTTTAAGGTGCCACCGGCCTCCTTGTTGTTTTTGCGGATACAGACTAACACAGTTACCCCCTGATTCTTGACATATGCTTCTCTGACACCCTTCCTTAGAAGGTGGCAGTCCCTTAAATTCAGCTCACCGCCAAAATATACCTTGTGGTTGTCTGCCATTTCCTGAAGCACAGCGGGGCACAAACACTCACGGAGTGAAATTAGGCCCCTCTGAAGTTAAAGGGAGTTTTGCAACTGACGTCAACAGGGCCAGGATTTCACCCCTAGTCACAAGGGCTCCGTTGCTTAAGGTGCCATGTTGCAAATACCTAGCAGTTATCTGGAACATTACAATTTAGAAGTGCTGGATGAACATTAACTAATTAATCTCACATCTGTTATGCAACCCATGTAGGATCACATTTTACAACACCGCATCTAGCTTGGCGAAACAAGCTTTGACACGGAGTCAGTGTAAACCTATTCCCATAAGAAACGACACGTGGGGAGGGAAAAAAGTCACTGAACCACATAAGCGTCACAGCTCTTGGAGTGTCAGTCCAAAAAGTGTCTCTCTCAGCCGCTGGCAGAGTAGCGACATTCAAAAACAAGTTGAGTCATAGTTGCAGCTTGTCCTTTTACGCAAGCTTCACACCAGCCAGCTTATTATCAAAGCTCCAGGAACAAATCAATGTGTGGCTTACTTCCCAAGGCCTTTCCTCCTAACCAGCATTGTCACAACAGTGCCGACGGGCCTGTTCTCACAGGTGCTGTGTTTGACAGCATCTGAACCCGCTGAGGCTGGATTTTCTCATGACCAAAGACAGTATTAAGCCTCTTCCCACCACAGACATCCACTTCGGGACCTAGGACTGGAAAGGACCACCTGGATCCATCAAGTCCAGTTCCCTGCTTTCACAGGCAACCCCGTTACATAACCCAGTTCATCAACTCATCGAGCTCAGTCTTAGCATAAGTTAGGTAGTTTGCCCCAACTCCTCCCACTGGGATGCTGCTCTGCTCCGGAACCTCAATCCTCCAATGGTCAGATACCTTCTTCTAATTTCTAGCCTAAATTTATCCCCATTTGTTCCTGTGCCAACACTGTCCTTTAGCTCCAACAGTTCTTCCCCACTAAGAGAGCTTGGCTTGTTTAGCCTAGCAACACACCGGCTGAGGGGGGGGGATCTGGTGTTCACCCCCCCCATAAAGTGTTCATAGAGAGCAACCAGAGCCGGTGTGTTGCTAGACTAAACAAGCCAAGCTCTCTTAGTCTTCTTTCGTAAGACAGGCCCTCCATGCCTCTGATCACCCTAGTAGCTCTTCTCTGCAACTGTTCCAGCTTGAATTCATCTCTCTTGAACATGGATGACCATAATTGGACACACTATTCCAGATGAGGTCTGACCAATTGCTTTAGTTGAGTTTACTTCAGTTGCTCAGTAATGATAAAGCTTCTTAAAATTCAGTAGGAAATGCATTCCACCCCAGCACAAACCAGGACATAACACTGATGGATCTTGACATCAAAGAAGCCATTCAAGTGGTGAGTATGTTATAGATCTATAGGCCAAAGGCAGCTGATGGTCTCCCTGGAGATTAGACACGCCATGATATCAAAAGTGCAACTTACAAATGCAGAATTATTTTTATTTTTACATAACTGCGCTCAAAAACAAAACAATATAAATCTTTAGGAGCCTACAAGTTCACTTAGTCCTACTTCTTGTTCAGCCAACTGCTAAGACAAACAGAGATAATGTTGCCCCCTTTTTATTTACAATCTTATCTAAAAGTGAGAACAGGCGTTCGCATGGTATCGGCATTGCTGCCAGATATGCTAAACGTTTGTATGCCCCTTCATGCTTCAACCACCATTCCAGAGAATCATAGAATATCAGGGTTGGAAGGGACCTCAGGAGGTATCTAGTCCAACTCCCTGCTCAAAGCAGGACCAATCCCCAACTAAATCATCCCAGCCAGGACTTTGTCAAGCCTGACCTTAAAAACCTCTAAGGAAGGAGATTCCACCACCTCCCTAGGTAACCCATTCCAGTGCTTCACCACCCTCCTAGTGAAAAAGTTTTCCCTAATATCTAACCTAAACCTCCCCCACTGCAACTTGAGACCATTGCTCCTTGTTCTGTCATCTGGTACCACTGAGAACAGTCTAGATCCATCCTCTTTGGAACCCCCTTTCAGGTAGTTGAAAGCAGCTATCAAATCTCCCCTCATTCTTCTCTTCTGCAGACTAAACAATCCCAGGTCCCTCAGCCTCTTCTCATAAGTCATGTGCTCCAGCCCCCTAATCATTTTTGTTGCCCTCCGCTGGACTCTTTACAATTTTTCCACATCCTTCTTGTAGTGTGGGGCCCAAAACTGGACATAGTACTCCAGATGAGGCCTCACCAATGTTGAATAGAGGGGAATGATCATGCTTCCATGATGAATTTAAATTTGGTATTCTATTATTGTTTAACAGTGCAATTAAACCAGATTAATTGCGGCAAATTTTTTTAAATCTCTCAATTAATTGTGATTTTTTTTTTAAATCGTTTGACAGCCCTAATTTCTACCATGGCAGTTGCTGAGGTGTTGAGAGCCTTACACTTCTACAGCGTTCTAGCTGGAGTTGTATAGTTCTGATGTTGAGGCTGTCGCGATGTACAGACAGTTGTGCCAGATTTTGCAGCCCTAAAAGGAGTCCGTGCATGCCACCGCGCTGGACAGCACTAACAAGTGCTTCTTAGTACAGCAACCTAAACAAAACACAAGAGAGACTTTGAATGGGAGAAGGAGGTTTCTGCCATGGTGCACCTGGAGTTTTTAAATGCTACCGTAAATCTGAAAGAAGAAATATGCGGGGCCTTCGATTCTGTCTCAGTCCCCTAACGTTAAAAGAGAGAAGCTACATTTTCAGAACATGAGCAGAACACGCTATAAACTCAGACCTTTCTTGTGTATTCAAATGGGGGGGGGGGGGTCTAGTTTTACCAGAGAGACTTCCTGATCTTTACAAAATGTTTGAGTCCACCCTCCTGCCCTCCCTCTGCTGCGTTACACACAGCATACAGTCCTAGCTCTCCCAGGGCCCCGGCCACGCACCCCTCCCAGGCTCATTGACCATTTTACTTCTTTCCATCCTTCCAGTCCTCTCCTCCTGAAGGGAGAACACACCCACCTCCCCAGCAGGGCACTGGGTTCGAGGAACTCAGACTTGCTGCCTTGCTAAACTGCTGCGGGGCAGTATAGGGTGGAGCTGCCTGAGCTGGCCCCTGGGAGGTTGAAATGCAAGCACCAGGCTTAAGTGCAACCTGAACCTGTAAGAGCCAGATTATTTCCAAGCCCTGTGAACCAAACTGCAGGGCTCAACTCACAAACCTCCTCAAGAGTCAACCCCTGCCGGGTTCATTCACCCTTCTCCTCTCTCACATGAGATTCCTGTTATTTCCTCAAAAAGAACAGGAGTACTTGTGGCACCTTAGAGACTAACAGATTTATTAGAGCATAAGCTTTCGTGGGCTACAGCCCACTTCTTCGGATGCATCCACGAAAGCTTATGCTCTAATAAATTTGTTAGTCTCTAAGGTGCACAAATACTCCTGTTCTTTTTGTGGATACAGACTAACATGGCTGCTACTCTGAAAGCTGTTATTTCCTGTTACTGGATGGACCAGAACTGTGGCTAGAAATGCCCCCTGGTGCTGCTGGTTCCAGGAAGAACCAGAAAGTACAGGGATGCCCGGAAGGGAAAGACTTTGGGGTGTTGGGAGAATTCTCAGGCCTCTTCCGAATCTCAAAACACATTCCATTCAGCTTCTGGCCAGTGTTTGGGGTTGGTTCTCATTCCAGCCGAGCTGGTTCACTCCTCTTTGTTTCCTCAATCAATAATTGTTACTGACCCACTGTGAACATGTATATCAGTTACTCTCAGCCTCAGAAATCAACCCTTCCCCTTTATCTCCTTCCGTCCAACCCTGTTACCGGTGCTGGTCAGCATCTTCCACATGTGGTACTGGGATTCTAGAGAATTATCATGCTACATGGGCCTGGGCTTTAAGGCAGCCCAAATCGAGCGTGTGGTGTCCCTCCAGCCATTACAGCCCTTGTACATCGGATATGGTCTGACTTCAAGCCAACCAAAAAATCCTGCCTGAAGCACAAGTTCTTTCAGCCTGGAGGCCAAGTGACTGGCAAGTGAATGCAAAATGCATTTTGCTGCATTTAAAAGTGTTTTTCATCTATCCAGGGCATTGATTAGTCTGAAGTTCAAGACTGCGAGTTACGCAGTTACTTGCAAACACTTTATATGGCACCGCTTGAAAAGGAGACAGTTCATTTCAGACCTCGAAGTCCAAAATCTTGCAACTCAATGAGCCCTTAATATGTTAATCAGCTACAAATGTCTATGCAACAGCCAGGCTGTATTGGGCACAACACTCACTAACATAGCACTAGCGCCATCTACTGTTTGCTTCACATCTGCAGCTAATGGCTACTTCAACTAGAAGATCTGCCAGGATTCTAGAATAGTTTGGGCTTCTTAAAAGGAGGCTTCATAGGTTTTTAATTTGTACGTAGGCACTAGGCCCTTCTGGCAAACGTATAGAGAACTTGAACAAATACCTTATTAATACATCAGTTATTGACACCTCTATTATTCAACGCTTTCCATGCTCTTTAAACTAGATTAATTAACCTTCCTAACACTTCTGCGAGTATCTCGTTACTTAAAAGAGCCTAGCAGTAAAATTCTGTTCTGTCCAGCGCTTCTATCAGTGTTTTATTTTATTACTGAAAAACCAAAAGCTTTTTTTGGTTTTTAACACAGGCCCATTAATCAAACCAACCTCTAGCACCATCTCCATGAGTTTTCCGACAATCCTATCTCCCCGAATGGTTACCAAAGTTGGAACAACAGGTTAATATTTTAAAAAACAGCAGGACAGATTCTGATCTCAGTTACAGCCAGTTAATCCAGATTTACACCAATCTCAGTGAGATCAGAATCCAACCTCTTCATGCTTCTATAAACAATACGCAAAGGGGTCTAGCTTCCCCTCGATGTGCATCGTGGGAGTCACATGTGGGAAAAGAGACCTAAATTATGGAAATAAAAAGTGGAATAGAGGTATTCATACCCTCTTCGTTAAACTAGTGGAAGAAGCGCGGCCTAATGGAGAGGGTGCTGGGACACAGGAGGCCTGGGTTTTTTTGCCACCAACCTGTCATATGACCTTGGGTACGTCTCTGTGCTTCTGGTTCCCCATCCACCCACCCTATGTGTGTCCTGTCTAATTAAACTGTTAAGCTGGTCAAGGCAGCCACTGTCGTCACTAAATATTTTCACAGCACCCTGATCATGGCGATGGGCTCTAGGGACTACTCTAATAGATATAAATAATAAAACAAATGTCATTCCTTAAGGTGAATTCAGCATCACTGGGAGCCACCCGTATTTACTTCATTATGGGGAAAGCTATGTCATTTGGGGGTCCAGAAATTAACATCGCTTTTAAAAAACTGTTGAACATCAGATTTCAGACAGAACCTCATGCATTTCTGAACCATGTGATTAGGGTTAGAAATCTGGGGAACACCAGAGCTATTTAAATGCAGCATTCACTGGAGTTAGATCAGCGATGGCTTTAGCCCAGCACGAGGATGCCCATTATTCAGGCTAGTACTGCGTGAATTTTCTTGGACAAAACTTTTTTCTGATGAAAAATACAGATTCAAGGTCAACCAAAACATTTCTCAAATTGTTTCAAATTCATCAAACTGTTCTGGTAAAAAAACAAACCGAAGAAAAAATTTTTTAAATGAAATGTTTTGTTTTGAAACATTTCAATTTTTTATTCAAAATGACTTTTTGTTTTGAATTTTACATCACTTTTATTTTAAAAGGTTTAAAAAAAAAAAGACCTGAAAACCGAAAGGAAAAACATAAAATGATTTCTTTTTCAAGTTTTTCAGTTTACTGAAAAATTCAAAATATTTTCCATTTCGGATTAACATGAAACTTTTTTTTTTTTTAATGCTCGATTCAGCCACTGAACTGAAAAAATCTGTTCTTTGCACAGCTCTGTTCAGGACTGTGAGGTCTGCACCCTCTGCACACTGTGGAAAGTCAATCCTGCCGTAAGATTCTGGAGGTGGGATTGAGAGAAGACAAACAGAAACTTGGGAGGAGGAAGAGAACACAGGTGGTGGATCTGGGGATAATGCTTAAGGAATAACTCTTGGGTGAGTAAGGGTTACACAGCTTGATTTCCTGTTCTTTCTAATTAGATGCAGTGATTGGGGTGTCATTTGTATTATCTACATTGCTATTTCCTCTTCATGTCAGGCAACAACCCTCTCTGCTGTATCAGTCATTTTCCCATGCAGAAAGGATCCTTTCACTACCATTATCTAATATTTAGCAGCACATTATAATCAACAAAATGTTATAGATGAGAATACATATTGATTGTGGAGTCTTAGACTGTGTGCATTCAACATGAAAAAAGCTGTTATCTGTATAAAATATTGTTCTGTGCACCCGTTAGGCATTTCCTGCTCTGTCACAGTCTCCAATTAGACGCCTTTTCCTATTAAAATTACGGTTTGATACTCCCGAGTGATACTTACCTGCAAAGAGAGGCTTTTAAAATAATTGTGTCACTTATCAGAAAGATATATTTGGTTACCAAAAAGAAAAATGATGTGATCGTTATCTGTCCGTTATTCCTCTTCCACAACATGATGAATTAAACATGAACAGCACTGCTACAGACTCTCTCCGTACAAGCACCAAAAGTGCGATACCGATACAAGACAAGCAGTAATGTCTTTCTTCGGGGGGCCATCTGTTCTACTAGCTTTAATACAGTCCAAACTACAATAGTTGTGCTCAAAGACATCCAATGCGTGAAAAACAAAATGGGCACCAGGGGAATGCCCAGTATACACCCTCAGAGAGACAGAACAAGGTTCGACTATTAAATGATTGAAAGGGTTTGGTAAAAAGGACATTCTATTTACTTTGATAGCCCTCATCATTGTAGCATCCAAGCGTGTCGCACCCATTAACAAACACAACCACCTGCCAGCTCTGTGAGGCTGGGAATAGTAGCATCCCCATTTTACAGGTGCAGAACTGAGACAGAGAGCCATAGCCGAGGTTGCACAAGAAGTGCAGAGGCCAGAAACAAAGGCTTGTCTCTCGAGTCTCATTGCCGGTGCCTAACGAACAAGATCATTCCTCCCTCCGTTCAGCAAAGCCACATCCCCGACTGAGTGCTACACAAAGAGGAAATCTACAAATTGAACTAGAAAAAAATGTGTGGTGACTCTAGTTTGTGTGTGATACAGATCTCGTTATTCCCCTTAGACACAAACACACAAATACTCACATAGTTAGCCTTTGGGCCCTGGCTCAGCAAGGTACCTAAGCACATGACTAGCCTGAAGTTCAATAGCCCCACTGACTTATTTTGTACATGCTTAAATATCTTGCTACATCCGGGCCTGAGACCTTTCAAGGTGAGGATGTGTGGTCGAGCACTAGGAGCAAGGGCCCGGCAGACAGCACTGCTGGGTTCTATTCCTGTCTGTCTTTGAGTGACCCTCTCGGTGCCTCACTTTTAAAGTGCACAGAGCTACACAAAGCCCTGTTTTGCTCCACATGTGCATCACCCAAGGCTTTCCAGCAGATTCCCGTCACATGATTTTGCTTCATGTTTGGATTCATCATATGAACACAAACTCGAGTGCACAAATCACGTCATGGAAGTGGCAGGATTTGCATGTGCAATTAATTACTGCACAAAACATACTAGTGCAAAAAAAGCTGCCTTTTACAAATCTGGACCTATATGTGCAAAACATATGGCATTTCTTCCAGAGATGGTCCTGAGCCTCTGCGTTTGGATTTGGATCCAGAACTTCCCCGGAGTTCCATGGTGTTTCAATCTAGGGCTTGACTCTGGTCTGTTTCAGATCTAGAGTGTTGATTGTGGCCCATCTTGGATTTCTTTTGGATACAGAATTAAAATATCTTCTAGTTTTATGGAAAAGCTATTGGGCCATATTCAGCTCGGATGTATCTCAGCCTAAGCCAGCATGGGGGTCATTTCAGGCTTGCACCCATATTGTTTTCTTTTGTTTTAATCTGGACCTGAAATTTGCCTGGAGTCCTATGAATACATTTTTTTCAAAGTCAGGTGTTTTCCATTGTCTGATAACATCACACGGTTTGTTTCGATATCACCTGCATAAACATGATCCCGACTAGGAAGGTCAAGGTTCAAGAGTTGAAATCTGCCCCGGTGTGTGTATGTGTCAACTGAAGCTGTAGTTTGTCCCTTTTAATTATACCCTGCTATATTAACAGATAATAGCTGTACATTTAAGCAAATTACCTCAAATAAGGAGGAGGCAATAATTACACTGTTTGGTTTTGCTCCTTTCATTGCTGGAATTATACTTTCTGTTTGCCTAGAGTTAAACATTAGCAAGAACCTTTCTGCACTAATGTCTGTTCAGATGCCTTTTACTGTTTGAAACCAGCAAGAGTCAGTAAAAGTTTGGGCAAATATTAGATCTGGCAGAGTTTGCTATTTGTATCAGGAAACTGATTGGTGTTATTGATTGACAGATGCGACCAAATGTTTAGAAAGTCTGTTCTCTATTGGATTCTGCTAGGTGTTTCAGCAAACAGTCCTAATACAAGGCAAACAGAGCTATTGGAAGAAGTACCAGCTTGTGTTAGCAGAGTAAACTGAGGGCTATTCAAACAGCTTAAAAGAATGTGGTCACCTTCACATAACCTTTGATGTAGGTATTGATCCTTCTGAAGGTGGCGAAAAGTTTGAACGGGGACAGATTGAGTGGGATCAGATCTATATAAACACCCTAAGAATGTAAATGTTATTTTTAAGCTGCCCCGTCGGTTTAGTAATGGATGTCTATTTGGAATTTATCTTCTTTCAAATCTTTAAATCCAAGCAGCAATAAGAAATAATAACTTTTAGATAGACTGCCTCCTAAGTGTCTCCCCGCCACTCCCGTTAAGTACAGTACCAAGCATCTTTAATTCTTCTAAGCCAAAGAGAGGCATGGAGCAAGCGGAGGCAAAGTCTGTGGTCTCAAGATTACTGCACCAGAGCAGGAGGGAGTGGAATGTGCCGGAACAGCTGCATGCATGTTATCTGGGAACAAAGCATGCAGGCAGGAAGGGGACTAGTTTTCAAAGATCCAGGGCTTTCGACAATCGTTATTATTTAATGTAGATTATTACTGTATCCTCAGCCCTGCTGTGCACACATATAACAAGATGATGGTTCATGCCCCAGATGGTTTACAAGGTGAGACAACAGGTGGAGACAGACAGACAGACAGACAGGGCTAGCGCAAAGGAACTGTGGGACATCATGATCTGTTTAATAAGCCGTGGTCACAGCGCACCAGCTGCATAGCCGTTGTTGAGTGTCTTGTAGGCATCACAAGCAGAGGTGAGTTCTAAGGGGAGATTTGAAGGAAAACTTGTCACTTGTAAAAGTGCTGACAAGGTGATATTCCACACTGTACAGGCCATAGAAGAAGACACCTCTGCCCTAGGAGCTCATATTCTAAGCAGACAGGCAACACAAATTTCGTTCCTTGCACTGCTCATCTCCAGATGCTTTCTCTGCCTTCTTTGTGCTGTGCAGTGTTGTAGCCATGACACTTGGAGTACCTTTCCCAGACCGAAGAGGGGCTCTGTGTAGCTCAAAAGCCTGTCTCAGCAACAAACGTTGGTCCAATAAAAGATATTACCTCACTCGCCTTGTCTCTGTTCTTTGTGCTAGTGGATCAGAGAGTAGTATCTGTGGGTTTTGTGAAGGAATGAGGAAGATCTCTGAAAGGATTTGAAAGGAGCGAGGCATAGGCGATGCCATAGGAAAAGCCAGCCTGCAGATGCATGTGAGAGGAGACAAAGATTGAGATGCGATGGGATTCACTTACAGAGAGAAGAGAGTAATAAAAATTGTCAGCAGAGCTGTAAGAGGAGGCCGAATGGTGCAGGAATGTATAGTGCTCTATCTACAGTTCGTCCGCTATTGCATGCATATTGTTTATCTAGATGCATATTGCTATGAATATTTCACCAATGACATCTAATTGCTACTAGAGATTACGGTACACAATCCACAAAGGGTATACAGAGATTTGGTGTTGGGAATCATGTTCAGCTGACTTGAAACGTCACACCTATTACATATAGACTGGGCCAGTTCTAGTCATGACAAGCCTAATATTCAAAAATGTACACATGCAATTCTGGGAAGATCAATGTATATGCAACTACACACTTAATTTGCTTCCACAATTACTCTGATGGTATATGTTGATCAGTCGTGCATGCACAAATGACCATTTATACATCTAAATGCCATCTGCAGCAACAATTACTAGAAATACACATGCAATCAAGGTACTTACACATACAAATTCGGTGTGTGATTGCATGGGTATTTCTGTGGAAGTCAGACTACCAAAATCTAAACCAAAGTCTAAATCATGTTTTTAATTATCTGCCCATCTGGCTACGCTTGCAAATAACTGTTTATAGTGATAGATATTAAACAGACACTGTTGATAGATGGGTTAATCATTACAAGAGAAGAAAAGGGATTGTTTTATGTCCGTGTATTGACCCTCAATACATAGAAACCAAAGATGCATTTGATGCTTGAGAAGTACCATCTAATAAACATTACAATGTACACATTACAAACACATATCTGATGAGTCATTACAGAGGTACAGTGCAGCGATGGACTCAAATGAAGACCTGGTTAATTATTAAACCTGGGCCACACACATTTCCAATGCACAAAGCGGTGCAGAGGCGACATGGTCAATAACACTGAGAGGACACACAGCCTTCAGGTTCTGGATGTTTTCCACACAGCCACTTCCCATCCATTCCCTATTTCACTCGCTCTCCCCTCCCACACTGAACACACAAATCAGCAAAACACTGCAGCCAAAGTGCTTCCCATTGCTAACCTAGCAAGGCCTAGCAAACAGTGGGCTAGGCTTTCCAGTTGTAACATTGTGGCATTATTAATTCAGACAAGACAGTGACGAGTCTTTTGCTATAAAGGCCCCTATATGAGGCCTCTGCAACTGAAAAGGATCTTAGAAATTTAGTGGCGGGAGAGGCCTATACAGCAGGATTTCTTAAAAAACAGGTGTATGCTTGCATGGCTAAGTGGTGCACACACTGACTATGCTGGTGACACTGATCACTTGCACACACATACACACGTCAACACACATTTGCATGCTTATCCATCTAACAATTAAGCATGTCAGTCCACCTAGCCTATCCCCCGCCAGTGCAAGAGTTTGACATATCAGAGGGGTTCTGTTAGACGGATGGCGAGGAGTCTCGCTGCCTGAGAGCTCTGAAGGCATCATGTCTTGGAGAGGCTCTGCCTCCCATGGCACTGAAAAGAAGTGTAACCCCTTTGTGGTGGGGGTGCTTCTGAAATAGCACACTGACCATCTCGAGGACTCACCGGGATTGCAGCAGCAATGGCTACAGAGGCTCCATTTCCCAGGCTGCCTAGAGTCCAGGGCAGAGAGAGAACAGGCTACCAACCCCACCAGAACCAGCCCGAAGCCAGAACTCCGAGACAGAGGTTTGGGGTTACTCTCAGTTTTGGCTGTGTTTGGAGGCGTGGAGCAGAGAGATAGGTGTCACGGCCAGGGAGGACCCAAGGGAAAACTGAGTCTTTTGGGGGATTTCTGGGATACTGGACAGTGTCATCTCAGCACAGACCAGAAACTCAGGAGGCTGAGGAGAGCCACGGTCAGGCTACCAGGAGCCAGTCTAACTGTACATTGGAACCCAGGCCAGGGAGCCACAAGGACGATCCAACATCCCTGGGGTGGATGCTTTGTAAGAACACCCCCCTTTGTTTTGATATTGTGTTCTGAGAGGACCACCGACTTCAGCACTGGACCACTCATGAAAGACTGAGCCTAAACTCACTATTTGCCTCGGCAGGCGCTGGGAGGGAGCCCGGGGTGGTGAGTACGGGCAGTACATTTGGGAGGGGCAGAGTTTATGTATTGTTTTTTTCTTTTTTATTATCCTGATGCTATTTTCCATTGTCCCCTATCCTGAGTAACCCAGACCTACTAACGCCCGGTTACTGTTTTATTACTCTGGGAATTGGGATCGTAATTTTATTTTATTGTGCCCTGGCAGACATTCCTCCATGAGCCTGGACGTGGAATGCTTTGTATTCTCTGTGTTCAATGCACTAGGGAGGGGTTTCCTTGGGTGGAAGCACCAGGCAACCTTATAGGTGAACCCAGGACACGTAGCCCTGAGGAGAAAATGGAAACAGCTGCAGCCAAGCCTCAGGGCTGGGTTATAGGAGCTTGCAAAGGAGAAACTATCACTACACATTTTTGAAAAGTTGCACAACTCTGCCAGCATACAGTGGGAGAACAGGGCCAGGGTCCCATAACCCTGAGAAATGCCCCCCTCTGGGAGCACTACCACTGCTCCCACCTGCGAACTCTGTGCATTATATTCTCTAGGGCCTTCTGTATAGATCTATTGCATCTCTATTTCCCCTTCCTGTTTATACATCCTAGTCTAGTGCCTCTATTCAGCCAGCAGTAGACACAGTCAGATTTTTGGTTTCTTTTGGCCTCAGAATGGGCTTTCATAGATTCCAAGGTCAGATGGGATCATTGTGATAATCTAAACTGACCTCCTGTATATCACAGGCCAGAGAACGTCCCCCAAATAATTCCTAGAGCAGATCTTTTAGAAAAACCTCCAGTCGTGATTTATTAATTGCCAGTAATGGAGAATCCACCAGGAAACATCTTTCCCTGCCCGGGAATCGGACCCCTTCTCCAGCAGAGAGAGCCCCAAACCCTAACCACTAGACCATCAGGGAACCTGAGCCAGGCCTTTGAAATCAATAGGGAACTTTCCACTGACTTCAGTGGCAGTTGGGCCAGGTCCAATGTGACAAATACACAGTACAATTGAAACTTGTTACTATTTAACTCTAGGTGACCCTTCCTTGTCATATGAAAATGCCATGCTATGTAACTTCCTCAGTGTAACAGGAGTTTTAACAGCTATATGGTTTGTCTCTAGCCCATTTTCCATTCCATCATTGAAATTCTGTATGTATTGTTATGAAGTGTATGTTCTTGCTGGTCAAACAGGAAAACAAAATATACAATGTAATCAAAAAAGCCATTAAAACTGCCATCTCTAAAGAAAGATTGACGCTATTTCCTCAACGCCAGGTCCTACTTATAGAACACTCAAGAAAGTGTTAGCTTTTTTCAGAGATATCAGCTTATGAAACCAACTATAAAGCCAAATGCCCCTGGAAAGTAAATCCAACATTATATCTCCATCAACACAAGGACCTTAGAAAAAGATTATTCTTTATGGTAACTGCAGATTAATAAATTACTTATGCAAACTTTAAACAATTCACTGGACCATCCTGGCTAGCCATTGAACTGACAACCAAACATGCTGTAGGGTGAACACATCTCTTGACAGAATACCATTCACAGAACCTAGACGATGGCCTTTCAGCACACGTGGTCTAAATCTTTCAAGGTTGGTCTCTCTTGGTGATTTACTTCATGGGTGTTTAAAACCAAAGAATAAATGGCAGTGCTGATGTAACTGAAGGTTTGGACCCAATGCTACAAGATGGATTAGCATCTTGCAGAACAGGGGGGCGGAGCTGAGCAAAATGTGGGGTCAGGGAGGGGGACTGGTAGAAACACATTATTAGAACTGGGCTTCAAGCAGAATGATCACTCTGACATCCCATGTCAACATACCAAACCACCCGGGTCTCAAGCCTTTCCAAGAGCAGGAATTAATCACAATATTTCTTTGCTAGGTAAACAGGTGAGGGTTACTCTTCTCTAGCTTTGAATGATAACTTGAGACTCGTCATTAGCTCTGCTGCAGTGATGGACAACCTCTGCAGCACCAAGCATTGCAGTGGCAACTTGCCAAAAGCCCAGGGGCTGCATATGATTTGCATATATGTTTACGTAATTCTACATACATTTGTTCCCACTGAAGTTAATGCAGGTATTAACTTGATTCCCAAGCAATTAGCCTTCCCTTATTTGTAAGGGCACAGGATTACTTTCTCGCTTATCCCCACTGGGTGTAATCCCTCACCCCCACCCCCAGCGCATGGCCTGTGGACCACTTACATCTCACTTAAGCCCTATTTTGCGGGCTGTGAGCTGGCTCTCTGCACTGTGGGGAATTCCAACCTCTGGAGAGCCAGAAGGAACACGGCAGTGAGTGGAAGGGATGTGTCAGCCCCAAGAGGGAGAGTTGGACTGGAGCTATTTTATTATCTGTAGAGATGAGCTCACCAGGTTGTGTGTGGGAGGCGCAGGTTCATTTTAAGGACAGGCAAAATGGATTGGAGAAAATAAATTCCAGCCCAAAGCTTGGACAAGGCCTGAATTTCCACTTCCGGCGAGTTTGGAAATACACAGCCAGCAGGTCCCCACAACACACATACACACAAACACACACACGCTCTTTCCCTCATCCCCAACCCCTATCGGGGCTGAAATTTCCTGCAGTGTTTCATGAGGTCTGGCAATTTCTGCTGGGCTGGCTGCTGTCCGAGACCTGTGATTCTCTAGTATTATCCCAGAGCGTCTTTGACAGGAGGAATCCTCGGAGCACAGGAGAATTGATTAGACGAGAACAGCTAGCCAGCCAGAAGGGAGAGTAGCAGATCTCAGACCACTGGGATGGAACAGAAACAGAAGACAGAGGAAGAAACAGCTGGAGAGCTCTAGGCTTTTAGGTGTCACAGAGAAGGAGTGATGGCAAAGGAGCTGGTTAAATTGACTTGGATTGAGATGATGGAGAGGGAGCGAGGGAAAACCTAAGGCGGCCTGGACAAATTCAAATATGCATCCAAATATTTTAAGGACTCCCTTTTCTGGTCTCCAGACTCTCTTTTTCTCCTCTGCACATGGCACGGACTGAATGGACAAATCTTTCAAGGTTCCACTGCTGGAATACGATGCAAGTTCCTTTAGAACGCGAGTGCCTCACACCTGGGCTCAGAGTTCGGTTAACATTCAGGTGAACCCTTAGTCACCTGTTAGTCCATAAAGCCAGATTTCCTTCCCTGCATCCCTGGCCTCTCTGGAAAACCTGTGTCTGGTATTTGTTCCCTCTTCCATTTTTAAGCAACAAGACAAATAGTTCAGGTGCCTGTTTTCCACAATGATTTACTTCCTGTGTCTGGTCAATAAATTCTCCTTGTTCGCTCTAAGAGCCCCGCTGTCTCATTCATAGATCTATTGTTTCCTTACGTACTTAGAAAAAAATGTCTACACTCTTGTGCAGTCTTCTTCGTGTGCCTGCAGCACAACCACTAAACAGCACCGTGGCCTCTCTCCTCAAGGGCCTATTGAAAGCGGTGGCCCACTAGAATGTGACTTTTACCCAAGCAAGCCATTAAGGAATAAATTTTAATACATCTCAGCCCCAAAATGAGAATTCCCCACTGCCTCCAAATTACGTCCTCCTCGGTTTACCTAAATAGCAGCATGCCACTGAGAGTCAGCAAACCCAAGTCAGATCAGTTTTCCACATATGCACAAGAGAAATCCAACATCGTGATTCTTGCCCAGACCCAAGTTCACCACGGCATCACTCACTATCACGTGAATATTCTTCTGCTGCTGAAGCATCAGATGTTGGCCACTGCCAGGGACTGAATGCTGACTTGATGGGCCAATTGTCTGATCCATGGTCACAAGCCCCGTATTTCCATGGCCTTAACCTGACCCTTCGGTGTCAGAGCCGAGGTGAGGACAGCTGAGCAAACACTGCCACAGCACTTGCAGATGCTCAGTTCTGGTGCCTGCTCCACCACACCAGCAGACTAGGAGTAAAGCAGGCCTGACACAAATGAAAGGCAAACACCTAGCTTAGCGGATACCTTGATGAGTTGCCCTGCAGTGTATCTAAACTTGGGAGAAACCTTGGAATCCTCATTCATCCCTCCAGCCTAGACTGAAGGGCATGGGGAAGGGACACGCACACTCAGGACTAGGGAAGGACAACTTGCATGATGTTGTTGCACCCTCTAGGAGCTGGTCAGGAGATTTCAGTGCTGTAGAGGGACCTTCAAAGGCAGTGCAACATAATAGACAGGGGAATACAGTTACACAGGGAAGAAGGGTGACATGAAACGGACGACTGGGTGAAAGCCGAAAGAGATCACACTCAGATTGGGACTGTCTCTTTGATATTTTGTATGTTCTGCCTGGGATCAGTGAGGTGAAAGAAAGCCCGTGCTTGTCTGCATGGCTGGAGCCATGCTGTCACACAGCCAGCCAGCCAAACAACACACACACACACACGCAGGGCAGCACTCTGATACGCTGCATCCATATGGAATCTGGGATCATCGCAGTACAGTGACAGTACGCATGATCATGGAGACAGAAAAAAAAAAGATAGCGAGATCTCGGAGACGGGCCTGTTCTAAGGCTGTGTGCCCTTTCAGGTGAGAAAAAGGACAAATGCAGTAATAATAATAATAATAATAATAATAATAATAAAGCGGGGAGAAGGACTTGTGAATTAAAACTGTAGACATGTTGTGTGTCTCGAAATTCTAAACACCTACTGCATGGGTTATTTATATGATCATCTGGCATGCACAATGGAGCACTTGGCCAAATAAGAGATTTTCTTCCTGTAAAAATAAACAGCAACATACATAAGTAAAGAGAACTGAACTCTTCCCAGGAAGAGTCACAGAATTCTCCCAAGCCTGTTTCTGAATCCCCCTAACCAGAGACCTGGCCTAATGGAGAGGGCCTAAGACTCAGAAAACATGGGCTCAATTCCCTGCTCAAACACAAACTTTCTGTGGGACCTTGGGCAACTCATTTAATGTACACTGTGCCTCAGTTCCCCATCTGTGAAATGGGGATAGCACTGCCTTGGCTCACAGGGGGATAACATCCATTAGTGATTGTGAGGTGCTCAAGTATTAGGCTGATGGGGTGGGGGCAGAGGAAGGTATTTATTTCCACAATCAAAACTCCCAAAAAGTCAATGGAATTTTTTCCTGAGGAAATAAAGTATTTACTTTATAGACATTTCCAAAGAACCACAAACCAACAACACTCAACTCACCCAGTAGGGTCAGAATTAAAGGAGAATTCCAGTATGGAACATACTTTAGTCTCGGTCTGTTGGGTGTTTCACACAGAAGTATGTCACATCTTCTGGTGAAATGAATGGCATTAGGAGAAGTCACCCAGTATCAGCATTAGCATCCAGGATTGTTGGGAGTAATGAGGAAATGAAATGCACTTTTTTTTAAAAAAAGAAATGAGCGGCATTAGAAATGCATTGTACCAGTGTCTGGTAGCAGTGCTGTAGCTAGCGTTGTGTTAGCCTTTCTATTATAAATCCAATTTTCAGGGCTTAAGGATATAACTAAGGAAGGCAGAAAAAATGTGCTCTGGACTGGAAACTGGCATAATGGTTCTTGATTTGGGGTTTGAAATAAAGTCTTAATCCAGGACTCCTTTCCTAAGTAATGTTAAACATCACTCTGGCCATTTCTTTAGTGATGATATGGCCACAAAAATAAATGAAGTTAAGAGGATTAAAATACTTTCTTTGGGGAAAAAAAATGTAACACTGAAGCCTTTAAAAAGTTCAGACTATTTTCAGTGCTACAGGCAAGCCCTGAAAGTCCTCGACCTGCGTTTACTCAAGCCTTTCCCAGGCAAAACTCCTATTGACCTGCCGGTTCTAGGAACGGGATTGCTTTTGTATTATTAGCGGATGTTGCTCCTCCTGTGCAGTCTATTTTGTGGAAGGAGAGTCTTGCTGCCGAGGCAGAAGAGACAGTCAGGGGACGTGGGTTGTATTCCTGGCGCGGTCACAGAAAGTCAAGCCTGCTGGTTCTTCGGAGCCTCACTTTCCGCCTAGGTCCCATGCGGACAGCAATACTTGGCAACCCCCCAGAAGTATTGTGAAGCCGAACTCCCTGACACGATGAGCTCTTTGCAGCAGGAATTGTCATTTACTCTGTGTCTGTACAGTACCTAGGACAAGGAGACCCTGAGCGGGCTGCGGCTGCTGGCTGCTACCACACTACTCTGAGCATTGCAGAACAGTGACAAAGTAATATGTTCTCTGGTGCCTTGGTAGGAGCTTACTGTAAACATGGAAATTACTAGTCTGCTGTTGCCTGGGTTTACAGAAAGTTCACTATAAAGATGCACGTAGAACTGTGCAACCAATTTACACACTTAAGCCAGGTAATTAGGTGCAAAGGGTGAATTGTGGTAAGTTTTTTCCACAGTTACTTTATTTACATGTGCAATTTTGGTGATGCTGTCTGGAAATTAACCAGGTAATTATGCATGCATTTTGCTAACATAATTCGGAGGATTATTTTTCCTGTATATTTGAGCTTGTACGTGGAGAAGAAAGGCAAGAATGCGAGAAGAATGGCGGATGTGTTGTGATCGGCGCAGTCTGCATGACAGCTGAAGACCAATCGATCCAGGTGATCCAGGTGTATATTTGAGCTTGTACTGTGATTGGCTGGCTGTTCCCTCTGGGAGTAGAGAGCTAGATCATTACTAGCTGTGTTTACCAACACACCACATAGTGATCCTTTGATTTCAGCGGCGTTTCCCTGGTGTTGCTGAGATCCGAATTCAGCTCTTCGACTCTTACAAATCCAGTACTTTTGGAAAGAACATTGAAGAACACAATTAATCTCTCCAAGATCTGAAAGTAACCGTGCTATGCAGCCTCCCATATAAACTGCAGGTACCTAAACAAAATCACCAGCCAGCCATAATACAGAATATCCCTAAATTAGCTCCACACACTCCTACAATTCACTGAATAGACGAGGCAGTCAATTCTGAGGCTTCATTTTCCTACCAAAGATTGGAATGAACAGAAAAAGGCAGGAATTGCAGGAACCTATTTACCATGAGAAAGATTGGCACAAAAATGAGAAATGGCAGAAAACTAATTCAGTCTCATCCATACCCTCAAATTGTTACTTTTCAACTCCCTTCCAAAAGGTAACTTGTAAGCATCCTGTTGTGTCATATTACAATTTACCATAGGCATAATAATTGAAAATAATTAGCAGGCACATTCTTCTCTTTTAGCATTATGCTACGCTAAAGCGCCACCTTAAAATTATAGCCTGGTTACCATCATATAGCAATAATTTATTAACATACGTGCTCTATGTTTTCAAAGTCCTGCAAAAACATTAATTAATTGGTTCTCCCAACGCTCCTGTGAGTAGGTAAATAAATCTTTTAATCCTTATTTTACAGGTGAGGAAACAGAGAATGGAGCTACTTTCTCCATACAAAAAGAAGAACAAGAGTACTTGTGGCACCTTAGAGACTAAAATTTATTAGAGCATAAGCTTTCATGGACTACAGCCCATGAAGAAGTGGGCTGTAGTCCACGAAAGCTTATGCTCTAATAAATTTGTTAGTCTCTAAGGTGCCACAAGTACTCCTGTTCTTCTTTTTGCGGATACAGACTAACACGGCTGCTACTCTGAAACCTTTCTCCATACAGGGAGTCGGTGGCAGAGATGGGATTAGAACTCAGGAATTACCATGTTACTGACATACTTCCTTTTTACTTCACCAGACCAAGATGGCGCTCGAGCTGAATTTTATGATGTGAGATTAGAATTAGAGTCTCTGGGGATTTTCTGTTTTGTTGCTCAGGTGCCTTGTGATCTTGAAAGCCTGACTGGACTGGCCAATAATGCATACGAAGAAAGTCCTAAACGTATCCCATACAACTACAGTATGGGTGATTGGGGACCTGAAAGACTTCCGCATTCAACAGAGACGTGTAAATCATTCATGCCGAACTATTTACTCCATGAATTTCACTTTTTCTGTTTGCAAATAGATCATGATTTTATTCCTTATTCGGCATTATCCACCAAAGAATTTCTTTAAATAATGCTTGGTCTTTAGATTGTGTGCAAGCAGTTCATTCCACATTGGAAATTCAGGCTGTGTTGAAACCAATCATCTAGCCAGTCCATCCCGACTGGATATGTGCAGCGCTTTCCTGTGCCAATACTTGTGATTGTGAACCCGCATGTCTCTTTCTTGGTGAAATTTTCCCCTGTGCACAGAAGACTCAGGTGGGGTCTTCAATGGTGCCTAGATATTTTGCTGGCTTTTAACTCAGGGGTGAATTTCACCCACAGTGAACATTCTGCAACATTTGCTTCAAGGGTACTCTTGTGCTGAAAGTTCCTATCAGTCAACATGGTCACTAGAACGTTCATGGGAAGCAAATACCAAAAAAAAAAAGTTCTAACAAACATTCAGGGAAAATGCTTTGCAGCATTTGCCAGTCTCCAATATATGTACAAGTCTTGGGTGTGCTCCCTGGGAATGAGCGAGCTTTAGCCCACAGCCAAGTGCCATTTGTGGGTGATCTGGTCCTAAATCTTTATTGTCTACAGGGCTATTACTGGAGTGATGAATCGGTAGAAACCCAAGCCCTATATCAGGAGACCAGTCTGTTCATGTTCTGTCAGCAGGGTGTTCAGAGTTACTGCACTCTTGGAAGTGTTGTCTTGCAGATAAGATATTAGGCCAACATCCTGTCTACATATAAAATTACATGGCACTTTATATAGGAGCAGGAGCATTCACCCTCTGTCCTAGCTCTATTTTTCTAATACAGTCTCTCTTCACAAGCCGAAAAATAATGGCAGGGCATAATGGAAAAAAAGCATTCATGCAAAAGAGCACAATCCTTGGAAACACATGGAATAAATACTGGAAAGATTACCAGCAACGTGAATTTTATTATTTTAACATTACAGCAGCAGGCATATATCCAGCCACGTGTACTTTTCCCGTGAAAGGCTCATTAAAGGTGCAGCACACAGCCTGTGTCAGAAGAGATTAGACTGTTGTGTCTGAAGAAAATTCAAGATAGCAGACAGGAAAGTCATGCTTGTGAGATGTTCTCAAATCAGCTGAAATTCACCCCAGTTCCAAGGGCCAAGACAAGATCTAGCCACTAAAGAGAAACACACGTCTGGGCTTAATTGGGACTTCAAGATAGGGTGACCAGACAGCAAGTGTGAAAAATCGGGACGGGGGTGGGGGGGTAATAGGAGCCTATATAAGAAAAAGACCCAAAAATTGGGACTGTCCCTATAAAATCAGAACATCTGGTCACCCTACTTCAGGAGCTGAGCTGACATTCTGCACAGAAGCCAGTAAGGCATCTGAACCTGTAATGCACTGAGCACCTATTGATTTCAAGGGCGCTCAGCACCTCACAGGATCAGGGCCTTGGCTGGTGTGGAGGACTTGGCTGCGTGGCACCATGTCAGAGCAGAACAGAGCAGGTGGAATCCCCTGTGCCCCCTATACTGGCTTGCGCCTGCTCACAGTCTATCAGCCGTGGGAGGATTTTTGTTGTTATTATTATTCTGTTAAGAGGGAGCCAGGGGGGAGAATGTGTTGGTCACAGAACAGGCCTGTTCCCTGACCTAAGCAGAGGCATTACTAACACCCAGCTAACTGTTGACAGTGATTTCCAGATGATAGGCACTTCGCAGCCCACATTCCTCCTTTGATCGCCTTCCAAGATGGTGATAACAACTGCAAAGCTAGACCTGACTCAGGCCTTTCCTGACCCCAAATCTCTGCTAATCCCTCCATGAGGTCTCAGAATATCACAGCCTGGTTACTCATTAGCTGCTTGTATTCCCGTATGTCCAACTGGGCCCTGTGTTACTGACAGGACTGACTGCCAGCAGAGACTTACTGTCATGTCATTTAGGCCTCCATTTGGTGCCATTAGCTAAGGCCTTAATGACAGCTGTTGGGAGCAGGTGCTTTGCTATTATAGTTACCCACCAAACTTACTGCTCCCCACGGGAAGCAGCCTGCTTGTTCTTTCGCATCAGGGCAGCGGTGATGAAAAGATGAATATAAAACATAACTCTGAAACCAAAGGGGGGTTGTTTAAAAAAAATCTTCAATTAATAATCAGGCAGGGGTCAGCGAGTGGATTTTTTATTTCCCTTCAGTGACTGAAATGCAAGATTGATTTCTCCGTTTCGCAAGTAATGCACTAAATACGGCTCTCTGTTTCATCCAACAAAACTCTTCATTTGACAGGCTAATTCTCCCGGAGTCATAAATAAAACCACGGGGGACAACTAAGTTACATTTTTATAGCATAAGCTTTAAATTGCACATGCCAGCAACTTCTATGAGTTTAGTCTGTAAGTGTTACATTTCAGTAAAGTATTCAGTATAAGTAGCACTTAACACCTTGAGAGCAACAGGGGAGGGAGAAAGGTTAAATTTCCATTTCCAACCTTATTCCCGATTTAAGTGCTTTTGTTTTAGCATTTGAGTGGTACATTGAGACCCACTGATGGAAGATTAAATGAAAATCTCCTAAGAACAATGTTTCTCTCACACAGTAAAAAAACGCACCACCCAGCCCTCCACACAGACACGGATTTTTCTTGCCTTGATATATCTTCTCCTCAAGTCAATGCAACGTTTGATTACTCTATCTGCCAGAGTAACATGTGGAGGCTTTTGAACTTTTTTTTGGCATTATTGCAACATTAAGGTGATCCAAAATCTACTTTGGGTAATTTACTGTATGGTAAGTGATGAATTGTAAAACCAGGAAGCGGCCTGACAGAACCAGGCAGAAGGTTAGAAACCATATTTATCCAAAAGCAAAGCGTACTTATTGTTCCGTGCAATGCTGTCCCTAAGCCAATTAATCAGATTCCAGAGGATTCCACGGTTACTGTTCCTTAAATTGGCTGGCTTAAATAAACGTACATTCCTGTGCTTTCAAACAGTAGTTGTATTTTTTAATCGGTATTTGCCAGCATTTACCACACATCAGATCTGGGATACCTGCAGTTTCTTGCACCCTTACTACAGGGAATAACTAACTCTGCAGTCTCTGTTGTCAAATGTTGATTGTTTTTCTTAACAGCAGTCGCTATCTATATGTTCCAGGCTAACAACAGTTGTAAAGTGCTACATCAAGACTCACGTCTTACACTGAAAAGACTGGCATTGGCTTACAAAAATAGAAAGCTAGTAATGCTAAGGTTGGCCAACATTGGGTTGGATAAAATAAGAACTGATCCAAGACTTTGGCTCAAATCCACAATGACACTTTGGCCCCTTCAGCATTTCCTCTTCCAGGCAAAACTAAAAGCAGAAATGACCGAACACTGCGCAAAAGGCTAGAGACCACCCAAGAACAGTCTGAACAGAAAGAGGAATCGGCAGAAATCTTGGGCTCCGATCCAGGAGGTTCAGATCTCTCACCTAAAAGTGCCAGGCCTCTCAGGGCTTCTCCAGACTGAATCTTGAGAGACTTGCTTCCATGATCCTCCCAGCCAGTAGGGATCTGCACAGGGGCCAGTGTTTAAACCTGCAGATGACATTGAATTTAGACTCTGTCACACTCAGCATCAATATTAGGCAAGCTTTACCTGAATACAGGCTGCGTGCTCTGTCCTTCCCCACATCCCTACTGTGGTGTGGGGCCTAGGGTGACCAGATGTCCTGATTTTATAGGGACAGTTCCGATTTTTGGGTCTTTTCCTCATATGGGCTCCTATTACCCCCCACCCCCAGTCCCGATTTTTCAAATTTGCTGTCTGGTCACACTGGGCAGCCATTCCAGCCCTGAGTTCTCTTTATCCCTCTGGGCACTGCATGTTTGGGAAGAAGGCGAAGGCCTGATGTCTCCTCTACCTCTGAGGCTCTTTTGGCAGCGCTAACAGAGAGCTATTTGCCAGGTAAGTCAGCGGAATCCCCTAGCAGAGCAGGGCTCAAATCCCGACGTGCCTCGGTAGTATACCCCAACTCAAGGAATGCTGCCACTGAGCTGCGCCGGGGTTATTCTACCCCAGGGGTAGGCAACCTGTGGCACGCAAGCTGATTTTCAGTGGCACTCTCACTGCCTGCATCCTCGCCATCGGTCCGGGGGGCTCTGCATTTTAATTTAATTTTGAGTGAAGCTTCTTAAACATTTTAAAAACCTTATTTGCTTTCCATACAACAATAGTTTAGTTCTATATTATAGACTTAGAGAAAGAGACCTTCTAAAAACGTTCAAATGTATGACTGGCCCGCGAAATCTTAAATCAGAGTGAATCAATGAAGACTCGGCACACCACTTCTGAAAGGTTGCCAACCCCTGGTCTACCCTATCCCCGGCGCAGCTGGCCTACTGCAGGGGAGATGCTGACTGATTGCTGTTGACTCATGGCGGGAAGTAGGAGCTCATTAACTCCAACCTGAAAGCCAGGCAGGTGGGAGCGAGCGTGGAGTTATGCGGGCGGGCGGGACGATCCTGGAGGGAAGCTGTGGGGACAGCAAGTTGGGCTGTGCTATTGTTTGAGTTATAAATAAAGCTGAATCCCAGGGTGAGTTTAGACACTGAGGGTCCGTCATGGCAGTGACAGACTCGGGCTCGCACTACAGCACTCAAAATAGCTGCGCAGACCGTGCTTTTCAGTTGCAGCTTGGGGGCCGTGGGCGTAGAGCTCCATCGGAGTCTATCCTATGGACTCTAAAGCCCACCCCCTTCCTTACAGCCCCAAGCTGCAATGCCTGTAGCGTGGGCTTCGCGAGCCCGAGTCTGTCCCCCCCGAGCTCGGAGACTCGCTGCAGCAGGCTGCGTCAACGTACCCTTCAGTCACGTCCACGCTCCAAGTGAGGGGTGCGATTCCCCTGCTCGTGTACACGTCCTCGCACTATCCAGGTGAGCATAAATAGCAGCATAGCCGCAATCACATGGGTAGTACAACCTCATCCAACCCCTGATATGTACTCAGGCAGCTAGCCCACGCCGCTGCGGCCACACGGCTATTTTTAGAGCACTCGCTCAAGCAGAGCTAGCTTGTGTCTGGGAAGAGCTGGCCCAGCCGTGTAGACAACCCGTACTCATGTTCTCTGCTATGCTGAGGGGGGGGGGGGGGAGGCTTTAGCTCACCTGCCCCGCCCTGTTAAAATGAAACCCTAATTGGTAGACTCAGTTGCACCACAAGGAATGGTCGTTTCAGGTCCGGAGCACCTCGCAGGGCATTTGCACATGCATTATTTAGAAAGGAGCCTGCTACTGCTAATTGTGTTTTTAATGTGAAAATATTCTCAAGTGGGCACTCGACCAAAGTCCTGAACAGCTCAGAAAGGTCAAAGCCTTTTGTGAGGTGAAACTGCTTTAGCCACCTCCAATTTCCTAATGGTCCTAATGCTCCTCTCCTCAGAAGGAAAAGAATAAGGCAGCACTATCTTGTACAATGAGTTCAATACAGATCAAGGGGAGGGATAGCTCAATGGTTTGAGCATTGGGCTACTAAACCCAGCGTTGTGAGCTCAATCCTTGAGGGGGCCACTTGGGGATCTGGGGCAAAATCAGTACTTGGTCCTGCTAGTGAAGGCAGGGGGCTGGACTCGATGACCTTTCAAGGTCCCTTCCCGTTCTAGGAGATGGGATATCTCCATTAATTTATTTCTATTTCTAATGAAATGGTCAGTGAACATACTTTGGTCCCAAATACCATCACGCATCCTGACAGCGCCCCTCTGGCCAAGAGGTTTTTAATATTTCTGCTGTAACTCACTATTTTTAAGGGTTTCTAAAGCAGGAGAAAGATTTACCTCGGGCTAAAACTTGGAATCCAAAGTCTCAGCCCACGAAGGTTTGTGTCATGTATCATGTTCAACTCACACGTGAAAGAGCCCTGGCTCCAAACTGGGCCGAACCAGCTGTACTTTTCAGACTGGAAATAAGGCTTATCCTTTTCAAGAGAGAGAGTAATTAACCACTGGAACAATCGACCCAGGGTCATGGTGGATTATGACAATCTTTGAATCAAGACTGGATATTTTTCGAAGTGATCTGCTCTAGAAATTATTTTGGGGAAGCTCTACAGTCTGTGCAACACAGGAGGTCAGACTAGATGATCCCCGTGGTCCCTTTTGGCCCTGCAATCTGTGACAAGTAGCCAGTCTCCTTTGTGACGGTATCTGATCTCCTAAGTAAAGCACAGTGGAGCCTGGTCACTGTTCGGCTGCTTCTGGAAAACATACAAAAAAAGGGAGTATTGATGGAATTGGTGCTATCCTATGTAGCTCTCTTCCCTACATATTCCAGCAATGTCCCAGCATGGGGCCAACGTGTGTTGTGTTACTTTTTCAGGTCAGATAAAGCGAAGATCATAAGCACAAAACAACATCATGTAAGAGCAGAGATGATGAGCCCTGTGGTCCTGAAACATCCAAACGCCAGCAATTTCTATACTCTGCCCTACTTACTGTATTTTACTTCTTCATTTCCCCTTTAAATAATTCATCAAACATCAATAATGTCTATTTTGAAAAATTCCCTTGCTATATACCTACAAGAAGATGTTTAACAGGGATGCCGGCTGGTTAAAACAAAACCAATTCCCTACCTATGTTATTACCTAGAGTGATTCACAATGAAGAATCAGACTCTTTCTCACTGCCCCCAATCTAACCCTGTGTGATAAATCCGCAAGAAGGCGCCTGTCCTGTGAAACAGAACATCTTCAATCCCCACTGCAATCGCGGGGAATAGGAAGCAGTCAGCACTTTGCAGCATAGGGACTGTTGTGCTTTTGGTATTGCACAAGGTCTCAGCTCAGGGTGGGTTGTTCCATATGGTGCACCAGGCATGCCATATACTCCAGCACCACAGGGGACCTGCTAAAGAGGGAGTCTGAGCTTTTAAATCGAATCTCTTTGCTTTTGTTTTGTTTTGTGTCACAATCTGAAACATTTAGCATACTTTTTGTGTTTCTCATTAATGGGAGCATGTTTTCAAAAGGATTATATAATAATGCATATTTATGAGACAACCGCGGATCAAGAATACTGATATTTAAAAGAGGCAATTATCTTTAAAAAGTTTGGCTTTGTTTTCATGCTAATGAATACAACAGTTTTAAGCAAGCTAATTGGCTTGCCGGTTATTTGGTGGAGATTGTCTGCTCATTACAACTCCTAGATTTTTCTTATAAGCAAATTTAAAAGGAGACAGTTTGCTCTAGGTTAAAGTATTTTAGCCTCCAAGGGATACATAGTTTGAGTTTGTTGCACCCACACAATAAAAATAATGCTTCCTAAATTCTGGTGGCATCTATGAATGTTAGATTAAAAAGGGCAGGGAAGAGAGGAGGAGCACTTAGAGGAATCATTCACCACAAAAGATAAAGCAGAACAAAGTTTTATTCTGAAATGCGGGCTCATTAATTAATATTGTGAATTCAACCAGAAACCAAAGTATTCCTGAGATATGCTTAGTTTCAATTAAATGAGTTCTAGAGGTTAATGGAGGAGGGCATATTCCTCTTACATGTTCTGCAGCCGTCGGCAGCCTAGACATCACATAAGGTCACAAGTCCTGGCTCTGTACCAAATTGGCCTCGTCAGCAGAAATCCAGCAAGGCCAAGGGAATGGAGAGAGAGTTTTCTGGGGTGAAAATTTCACGTGCATGAGTCTGTCCTCTCTTGTGATGGTCTATCCACCTGACAAGAGGACCAGAACATGGGTCTTCACTGCCACACAGCAATGTGTTTAAGTTGATCATTAATATGAATAGTTAATTAAGACATGAATTAATTCATTGGCCTGGAAGCCTCAGACCAACAGTTACCCCTCAATCTGACTAAAGACACCCGCCCGTTTTTGCCCCATTTATTCCATCTTACAACTGGATCCATTTTATGATACTTATCCTTTAAATAGCATTTTACATGTTCAATCATTAATGGACCTTACAACTCTTACAAACAGGATTGCCTCCCTTGCATGCAGAACACAGAATAAGTGATTTGTTCAAGGCTACACAAGAAACCAATGCCAGAGCCAGAATTCAAACTCGTGACATCCAACTCGGTGGCCGTTCCTCGAGACCACACTCTCTCCCATTTACAACGTGATCATGAGTACAGCGGATTTCAGCCTTCCTCTTGGCCTTTTCAAATCCAGGAGACATGCAATTTTGCAAACATAATTTTGAGAAGCCTCTATACTAAAACTTGGCTCCACAGGTGCTGAGCCAGTGTATGTCTGTGGAGCCACGTACCTGCCGATCCAAAGGTTTGTCTACACCATCTTGCTGTTCTCCCTCTCCCTCACCTAAACTCCCTCTGGTGTTCTCGGTCACATACTGCATCATCTCTCTATTCAATGAACTGTCAACACACCATCAAAGTCAGGCTATGTACTCAGAGCTCTCAGAGTGTGAGCTAAATAGTTCTGTTGGCTGATCCGTTTGGAAGCACAACTGGCTTGAGCTTTATCACTGCAGATTTGATTATTTAAAAGAATTATTTTATCGCGTCATTATGTTCAGCTGAACCAGATTTCATTAAACAACCCGTCCTGACGACAGAAACAAATACATTATTAATTTTATAATCGTTAGCTATTTCATTCCATTTGCAATATCAATAGAGGGGTTTGTAGCAGAAGCACAAACAAACATTTTCAGGTGTAGTTGAGAGAACAAGAGCTACTGAGGTCACCAGGCACTTGTCTATGCAATATGGAGCACAGGACAGGCAAGATGCAAATCTGCCAAGTAGGCTTCAAAGAGGTACTCGCAAACATTGCAAGCACCCCTGTTTTTATGATAAAAAATCTGCCTTTGCACATGCAAATAAGCACTTTCTCGCTGAGTTACCTGTCTAGGTGCATGAGGGCTCTACTGAGCCAAATACACAACTGTGTGCACACACTCTGGTGAGAAATTTAGTGTGGATTAGAAGGATCAGTGACACCGAAATGGAAAACGCTGTGGTAGGAGGAAGATTGTGAGAGACAGGGAAGAGGTTCTCTGTGCTTGGACTATGGTTTCAGTGTCTGGGCGCAAGAGGCTTCCTATGGAATGTATTGCAGAGTTCTTCTTCCCTAGTGGGTGTGTAATATTTTCCTCTCAGTCTGCGTTGATGTGGTTCCACATCTTATCTCTAGAAAAAGAGTGACCAGAATTAACAAGGTGAAAAGCTCCAGGGCTGGGCAAGCAACCAAATACATTTGGTAATTAGGAAAATAGTTTTCTTTCAGAAGAACAGGGATTTCCCATCATCCCAGGGAACACCTGGAACGATTCAAGGGCTAGCAAGCAAGCGATGGCAGCAAGTTGCAGAGCAGAACAGAAGAATCTCTATGGGGAGAGCATACAGTAAATCAGTGGTTCTCAACCTATTTATCATTGTGGGTCACATATGCAGCTCTCTGTGTTATACGGGCCACATCCACACAATATGTATACGTATAGCCCAGAGAATGTTACGTGGGCCGCAGCTACGTGCTGATTGGGCCGTGGGTTGAGAACCACTGCAAGAACTCATTGCTTGGCCTGCTTATATAGGTCAGTTGTGATAGGGTGGATCTGTGTTACTGAGACTGTTCCACTGAACGCTGGACTCAGGCCACTTGCACATTTCACATACACTACCAAACCGCTACCCTGCGAACACAACTTTCAGCCTCAAAGCCAGGCCAGACTGCTGGTAGTGCATCCCATTACCAATCCCGTGGGACATCCATTCCCCTCCTTTTGTCCGTTACACTGCGGTTCTGGACTGAAGTAAAAGCGTGCATCATGCAGCTCTGACGTTCACACAAGGAACAGAGATGGAGGGTGACTCAGAACAGGACAGTGCGGATTCTGATGGGGCTGAGAAAAGTGACCGCAAAACCCCAGTAAGTATTGCAGCCATCTCATGACATCGCTTACCACATGTGAAGCACAACACATTACAAGTACCCGGTCTCATGGCCTGGATAGCAGGTTTAATTTACTGGGGATTGAGAACTTCCAAGTTGTAGCAATGCAGAAATATAAAGAATACCAGAGAGAATTTGCATCAGTCTAACTTTCCTATTACAGTGGATTAATGGAGAGAAATTGGCAGCAACAGCAGCAATTAGAAAACATATAGAATTGCTCAATCCTCAGAGGTGGGAAAAAGCAACACGCTACCCATTACAGACCCTTTTCAGACGATGCAAAACAGTTATTGCCTAGCCACGGAAGGTCAAGAATCCCACTTCTGCGCCCAGTCAAGCTTTTTCAGCCGGAAAAACAGTCACCCATGGAGGACTCCTTGGGTTGGAACAGATGTCATTTTAATACTTCTTCCCTCCTCCATGAAATGGCAACCCTGATTCACCAGAGTGAAAAACTTACCCTCAGCAAATCGTGATTATCAAAGTCATTCCAACCCTGAGCATCTCATCACCCAGAGGCAAGAAAACTTGGAACGGGCTGCCCTTGCAAAGCTCTTGAATGGGAAATCTAGTCACTCCAAATACTGGGCAAATGTTTTGAACGTGAGTGCATAGTTAGGCCACTAAATCCATGTTTAGGCATTATAAAAATCAGGCGCCTTGCATTAAATGGTGCTGGGCATTCACAGCTCCTGTTGAAGTCAGTGGATTTCCATCCCCAAATTTAGGCCCCCAGGTCTGAAACTCCTGGCCATAGACACTGGAATATTTGATGTAAATGGACTGCCTTCTATTGGAGACAAACAGGGGGCATTGTGACAGTCACGGTGGGGTAATCGTCTAGGAAGAGATTTGGGAGCTTCCCAAAGGTGTTACTCTGGGACGGTTTTCCCTAGGACTGATCCTCTAGAGCCTCAGGAATATGTTGGCTGACTTTATGACAAGATGGGCCTCAGAGGCCCAGGCATCCAACAAGTTGGACTATACAAATAAGTCACGGGACTCCGAGCAGGGAAGCTACAGTGCCCAGAGAGCGCTTTGCGTTGGGGGAGGGCTCATGGACGAGCAGTTGCCGTTTGGCCCATGAGTAACTGGTAGTGGTAGAGATGCCAACGCTCAACTTCCTCCTATAAATCAGGAGGAAAAAGTTTGCTCAATCGGAGCTCACTTTATAAAAATAAATTAATGGAGATATCCCATCTCCTAGAACTGGAAGGGACCTTGAAAGGTCATTGAGTCCAGCCCCCTGCCTTTACTAGCAGGACCAAGTACTGATTTTGCCCCAGATCCCTAAGTGGCCCCCTCAAGGATTGAACTCACAACCCTGGGTTTAGCAGGCCAATGCTAAAACCACTGAGCTATCCCTCCCCCACACTTCCCCCAAACATTTGTACAACAAAATTAGTTTCCTAAGCAACAATCATACCCATTGGATTTTGAAACCTGTCATTTCAAATTAAATTCCAGACCAATTCAAGATGCCACACGGGGTAGGAAAAGCTGCTGTGTTTATTCTTAGTTTTAGCTAACGATGGCAAGATTCTGTGTTATGTTAAGTCATTTCAAACTATGATGTTTGATTGCACAAGCCCTGTCAGATTTATAGCTCATAAGAAAGGAGCGAATCCAGTGGCCAATATGTACTTCAGAAGTATGTCTCTAGTGTTGTAATACAACGTTTATGGCTGATTTTAATTACTACAAGAAAACTTACATTTCTTCTTTTGCGCTAATCTGACTAGAATATTAATAAAAATTAATTGAAACCCAATTTGTAAAAATAAATCTCAGCTGGTCCCATTTCCCATCATGTGGAAGACACTAGAAAGACTGTAAATGTAACTCCTTCTGGGGGTTATCAGCTACAGGATTAACTTCTAGCGAACCAACCTGCACACATTTCCTATGTCCTTTTCTGTCTGGCATGACCAACTGCTATCGACGTGTCAAAGAGATGGTCTGTGTCTTTTTGCAGGAGTCGAAAATATTTTATGAAGGAGAAAATATAACAGCAACGGGAGCTTCTGCTCACGGTCTTGTGCATACAATTCTACAACATTCAATGGAAAAGGAAGACCAGCACCCCCTCCCAGAAACAGAACTTTGAGTCCAAAGCCCTCTGAATTTCCAGGGAAAGAGGGACTATTTGGGCTTAAATCTCCAGATATAAATATCTGGTTTTTGTTTCAGGATGCATGCAAAACTGGAAGGCGCTAATTTTCTGGTAGCAGCTCTGATGCCACAAAAATGTATGAGAACAGCTGTTCTCATAAGATTTTCAACTGGGGTGGTGCAAATTTGGTGAGAGCAGCTACTCCTTTTTTAACAATGAGGGTAATTAACCATCAGAACAATTCAGGGATTTCCTTCACTTGCCGTCTTTAAATCAAGATACACTCCAGCTCAACCCAGAGGTATGGGCTTGAGGCAAGTAGTGGGTGAGAGTCTATGGTCTCTGTTATGCAAGAGATCAGACTGGATTATGGTAATGTTCCTTTCCGGAATTAACATTTATTAATTGAAGTGTATGAATCCTAAGACATTCCAAGTATTTGATGCTCAAATTTTCTGAACAACAGCTTGCAACCTGAATCAGAGCACACACTCTGGCCCCCATCCTGAGCCATAACTTAAACCATATACATATACAGACTAACACGGCTGCTACTCTTAAACCAAATACTGATCCAAGTGGCATCATGTCACGCCATCGCTAGCTCGGCTTTACTGCATATACAGGGGGATGTCACACGAGGTGTTAACATAGGGTGTTGTTTCAAAAAAAACCAACGTTTTGCAATTCGAACTGAGCAGCCAGGTTCCAAGCAGATACAACTGCCACCCAGATCCAGCTGCAGACGCTGAGCCTTAAACCGGAGGGAAGACGGACTCGTTTATGATGGGATAATTGAAACGTTGTGAAACTGAGTAAGAGTCAAATTCCTACATTTATCACTGCTGCAACACTGGCTGCTGGGGATATTAGACTCGTCGGGAAGCCTCTGGAATGTTAACATATGTTAAATCACGTCCAGTGGTTTTCATCTGCTTGCAGTCTGTGGTCATGCACACACACATCCACACGTTCTCAATGCACTGTCGTTTTTCATTTAAGTTAAGGCATAACCACCATGTCTCTTTATACAAATATTTACACCGTTTGAATCCGGCTTGGATGGCAGAAAGATACAAATGATATAAGTTTTAAAGAGGGGAGCGCAACCCATCTATGCAGAATATGCAGACTTTTCTTCCAAGGGGAGCCAACCTGTTGTGAGTGACTAATCTTATCCTTATGCTGAACATTTCAAAATGGGGGCTCAAATTCATTCTGGTTAAGTGGACCACATACTAGGCTATTAACATAACCACTGCTCTCGCGGTCTGTGTTACTGCTTCCTCACATTTGGCACAGGTCAACATAACATAACGCGAAGATCAATGTAACGTGAAATCTTTGCATAATTTAAAAAAAAAAAAAAGGACAGAAAAAATGAAGTTGGAATTTGCTTCTGCTCTGGGCGCAGGGCAACTGTACCTAGTGCAGCATGGTAGAGTAATATCAAAAGACCAAGAGCTTTGCTAGATTCATTGAGTGATACGGAACTCCAGTCTCAAAGTCCTTCCAAGACACAAATCCCACTCACTAGAAAATAAAAGTGGAAACAACTGATTATTGCCAGACACGCTGTTTTTCACAACCATGCCTCTAAATCCAATTAAGATCCAATTTGAGGTTCGATCAGTTACATCAAACGACCGCATGGATTACATAGTTCGAGACCAAATCCTTGCCCTGTACCTATGAACGTAAGTGGCAGAACCACTATTAAAAAAATTATTATAGAAACTTGAATTACATATTAATCTGATTTTCCAGAAGGTCTCTAGGAAATGTTTTCAATCAAGAAGTACATTTAGACTGTAATAAAATATTACATAAATATTGACATCAGCTCTGGCTTTACTTTAAAAGGAGCGATTTTTTTTTTCTTTTGCACACTGCCAAAGTAGTTGGCTGGCAAGCTTGTGAAAAAACAAGGTTTGAGAGTCACTTCCCTCCCCGCTGCCCCAGGCATATCCCTCTCTGAATGATCGGATTGTTTATTTTTCCCATGCCTACCCCAAGAACTCCATCATTTCCCCTTCCTAAAAGCTTCCATGTGTCTCCAAAGCACTCAGTCCCACAGGTGACAGAGAGACACTAACTATTTATATAAATTCAATGGAGGCAGGGTAGGGTAGAGACATTTCTTCAAAGCTGCCGTACATTATTAGATGTGTTGTGTGGGCAGGATGCCAGCTAAATTTAATATGGATCTATATACAAAGAAACTGCCTCGTTATACATAATGAATATTTAATCATGGCTAGATCAAGCAATTTCACAGAAGTAATTAAAAACAGGCTTTGTTTATTGCTAAAAATTATAGCTACCCTATTGACCTGGTGTTGAAGATCCTTTGCCATATTGAACATGTTACCTGCTGACATGATGTTATTAAATGGGGATTAAGGCGTTTTCCCCTCCCCCTTTGCAGATAAGAGCTCTTACGCTAGCTTGTCTGTCTGTGCACAGAAGAGGAAAAAATGGCTCGTGATGAAAATAAAATTCCGTATGATATGGGAGGGTTAAGAAAACCCCATGCCACCCAACACTCACGGGCAACAAATACTGAAGCAATTAAATACCAACCATGTTCTTTTTAAGGCCGTGCAGGCTGTGTATATTTATTATATTTTCCATTAAAAGAAACAAAGTAAACCATCGCCATAGACTCGGATACGGTCCAATGGCAAGAAACAGTAATGCAGGAGCATGGTTAACATGAAGGGGCCCTGATTCTGCTCCCACTTACATGAATGTAATGCCGGTCTATCTAGGGCCTCACTCCTGCCATTGGATCAGTGCAAGAAAACGCTTGCATTCAGGCGGTGATCCGACTGCAGGATTGGGGCCGAGGTTTCCACACTCACAGCCGGGGGGGGGGGGGGGGGGAGCTGAGCAATCTACGAAAAGATAAAACAAGAATGTGACCCTTTGCTGCATTCTCTCCTCCCTGCCATGCTGTGCGAGTGAGAGACCCAGGGAGAGCACAAACAGGCCTAGCCTTTAAAACCATCTTTTGATACATTCCCTGATAAGCTGCAGCCTCGTTTCAAGGCATGAGCATAACTGCTGTTAATGCTAGCATGCGTTATCTGAGCAAGCCAATGGGAGAAGAGACACCACAGCCACGAGTCATTTAATTTAATTTATTTATAATATTAAAATGAGCTCCGAGAGTGAGGCAAACGAGTTCTGGGCCTACACAGGGGTGTAAGAAGAAGAATGAAAAAATGCTGGTGCCAGAGAAGTGAGTCCACATCTCAGCCCTTACCAAAGGCCGTAAGGAGGTTAGAGTCCTGCTAATGTTTCTTATTACATGTTAGCAATTGAACCGAATGAGTCAAATCCGGCAGTTCTTGCTCTAGCAAAAATTCCAAGAGACTTCATTAAGAGCTGGGCCTCAAAAAGAAAAGAGGGAAGGTTTGGCTCAGTACCTGCATTCTCTCAAACACCATAAAGTACAGATTCTACATTAGTTTGGCAGGATAGCTTTGGGCGATATATTTTATAGTGGACTGGTGGGCTCTATAGCAAGGGTCCTATTGTGAAGACAGTGATTTTAGAGAATGGACCAGCATCACCTCAATTAGCTCTACAATGTAGCTGTTGGCCCTACAATTAGATATATTTTGAGTATTAGTTTTAATTCCAATGGAAGCAGTTTTGTTTGGTTTGGATTTTTTTAAGACAAGAAACATTCCCTGTAGGATTTGCCATATCAGTTAGGAAACCAAGAAGAAATAAGAACTGAGAGTGAAAGTGACTAGAATCAAAAATAGAATGGTCCTCATAGACTTTGGTTGTCTAGGCTGAGAAAATGGGGAAGGGCGGGTGGGGGGTGGGAAAAGGCAGCAGCAGCAGCAAACAAACATTGAGGAATGAATACACCTCTACCCCAATATAACACGGTCCTCGGGAGCCAAAAAATCTTACCACGTTATAGGTGAAACCGCATTATATTGAACTTGCTTTGATCTGCCGGAGCGTGCAACCCCGCCCCCCACCCCTCCCCCGAGCGCTGCTTTACCGCGTTATATCCAAATTCGTGTTATATCGGTTCGCGTTATATCGGGATAGAGGTGTCGTAAATGAGATTTTAAAAATTCCTTTAGCCTTAAACCCCCTGAAAAATAGACATAAGGAAATTTGTTTGTAACTGTTTGTGGCCTGATTCACCACTATCCTGTCCCTTCAGGAGTCCCATACCCCTGAGCAAATTGGGTGCAAGATGCTACCAGGTCTGAATGTTACCATTTTACACCTACTTTCCACAGGTGTGAACAGCAGCACAAAGTGCCAGCCAGGCCGGATGATATTTAAATTGACAGTGTCCATTTAAACTATTATTGTTTGTCTGATGGCAGCACCTCAAGGCCTCTGCTGAAATCCGAGCGCCATTATGCTCGACACTGGACACACACACATAGTAAGAGAACTAGCTGCCCTCAAGCACTCACAATTTAAGTGAGGTCTTTGGGGCAGAGACGGTCTTTTTGCACAATGCCTAATACAAATAATAGACAAGTCAGACAAAGGGTAGGAGGGGAAACAAGGTAACAGAGCAGGTCAACCCCACAGCTCTGGTCTGGGGAAGCTCAATCCAGTGCCCTAATCCACTGGACCACACCATCCTCTCCCACAGTACAACTTTGTTTAACAGCAACAGAGGGTCCTGTGGCACCTTTAAGACTAACAGAAGTATTGGGAGCATAAGCTTTCGTGGGTAAGAACCTCACTTCTTCAGATGCAAGTAATGGATATCTCCGGAGGCAGGTATAAATCAGTATGGAGATAACGAGGTTAGTTCAATCAGGGAGGGTGAGGTGCTACTTGCATCTGAAGAAGTGAGGTTCTTACCCACGGAAGCTTATGCTCCCAATACTTCTGTTAGTCTTAAAGGTGCCACAGGACCCTCTGTTGCTTTTTACAGATTCAGACTAACACGGCTACCCCTCTGATACTATTGTTTAACAGCTACATTTAGAATCTGTAGTTCAATTTTTTAGAACAATAAACCACTGCCATTGTTTGAAGTTCAAGAGAGTTCATGGGAAAGCTCTAGGTGATGACACTTATAAACACTAAGAGCTAAAAAAAGAGAGAAAAATAGCAACGTGGACAAAGAATTTGAATCGTGCAGATTTTAATAAAAAGTTGGAACACTGGCCAAGGGTTATTCAGTTTAAATATTAAGAGATTTCACATACTTTACTAGCTCCAGTTTTGCTTTGGGACACTTAAAGATATCCCCACCTCTTCCATATCTATACCTACATATATAGTTAAATGTTCATTTCATTCTCTATCCAGCCGATATCTGTCCCAACATTAAATACAGCTCATGGCATACAGCAGTGCAACTGACCTAGAATGCTTTCCCAATAAATCCTTTTGGTGTGTTAGACTAAATATTTAACAGCTTTGTCAAATAAAAGGGTAATATTATGCCTAAACTGGGATTGGTCACAGTTTGCTGCACTCTTAATTGGTTTGCTGCTTTCCTATGTCCAACCCATAGAAAGAAAAATAATTTCCTAATGAAAAAGTGCTGCGTTAGTCAAGATTTGTCCCTTCGGTTAAGGTGAGCAGTAGGTCAGCTCAGAAAATGAGGCAGATTCAAATTCCAAACCCACTGGAAAGCACCAATGCTATGCAAATACAGTAATGATAAATGTGAGAGGCTGTTTGGGTAACAAGGACTTGCTGAGAATCATTTGTTTGGCTTTTTATCTAACTATGCAAAAACAAATCTATTCACAGATTCATAGAGTTTAAGTGCAGAAGATCATCTAGTCTGACCTTCTGTACATCACAGGCCACTACATTTCAGCCAGTGACCCCCTACTGAGCCCAATAGTTTGTCTAACTAAAGCATCATTTGTTTTTGGCTAGAACATATCCTTCCAGAAAGGCATCCAGTCTTGATTTGAAGACATCAAAAGATGGAGAAACCATTGCCTTTGGTAGTTTGTTCCAATAGTTTGTCATCCTCACTGGTAAAAATGTGTACCTTATAATATTGAAAACATATTGATCCTGGTGAATAGATTGCTTTCCATATGGCAGGAAGGCTACTGCAACACACAAACACTGCATGCAAGGTTAGTTAAAGGGGTATTTTTAAAATTATGAAATGACTGTATAGCACCTTGGCAGTATGGGTACTTTATAAAGTTTATATTATACATTGTCTGCAGTCCAGATTTTGAGTTCTCTCAGCAGACTAGGCGCCAGGACTCAAGTTCTAGTTTTGACTCTTGTTTCTGACTTGCTGTGTAACTTCAGACAAGTCACCTTTTTGTGACTTATTTTCTCCATATGTAACGTAGGTAAAAAATACCTACCTCACAAAGCTGTTGAGAGGCTTTATTATTATTTATAAAGTGCTGTGATATCCACAGATGAGAGCGCTATTATTTTTAGCTTTTCTCTGGAGAACTTTCTGCCCCAGATGCTCTACACACTGCTCCCCTCTTACGCTTCATGGAGGACAGGTCCATCAATGGCTATTAGCCAGGATGGGCAGAGACACAACCGCATGTTCTGGTGGTCCCTAGCCTCTGTTTGCCAGAAGCTGGGACTGGACGACAGGGGACGGATCCCTTGATGATTGCCAGTTCTGTTCATTCTCTCTCAAGCAGTGGTTCTCAACCAGGTGTCCGGGACCCCTTGGGGGGCCGTGAGCAGGTTTCAGGGGGTCTGCCAAGCAGGGCCGGTGTTAGACTCGCTGGGGCCCAGGACAGAAAGCTGAAGTCCCACCGCATGGGGCTGAAACCCGGGGCCCTGAGCCCTGCCACCTGGGACTGAAGCTGAAGCCTGTGTAACTTTAGCTTCCTGGGGGCCCCTGTGGCTTGGGGCCCCCGGCAATTGCCCTGCTTGCGACCCCCAATGCTGGTCCTGGCTTTTATATGCAGAAAACTAGTTGTGGCACAGGTGGACTGTGGAGTTTTTATAGCCTGTTGGGGGGGTGGGGGGGGCGGCTCAGAAAGAAAAATGTTGAGAACCCCTGCTCTAAAGCAGCTGGCATCGGCCATTGTCAGAAGACAGGACGCTGGGCTAGATGGACCATTGGTCTGACCCAGTCTGGTCATTCTTACGTTTCTGGTTTTCTCTTTGCCATTCTGCCAGTCATAACACACCACTCGGTTCACCTATGGCCACTGGTCTATTTGCCACCAGTTTCATCCTCTTTTTTATTTGTAACTGGCATATAAATGAACACAGGCTTTCTACAGAAGTGAGTATCTCCGCTCTCCTGCGGACTGCATTTCCCTATATGCGCTGGAGGAATTTACTTCTATTGGTCCAGACGCATGCAGGTAAAGGAGACTGTTCTCGAGCAGAATTACTAAAAGCTTTAAACCTAAACAAACACACGATTAGAGGTCCCTTATGCCCACTAAACTCATTTAGTCCTTTCAGCTTAGGACAGTAATTATTCTAACTATTGTAAGCAATATTAATAGAATCCCTGAGCCTTGTCATCTTAGAAGTGCCACATTTCCTACAAACCAGAGAAAAAGTGAACCATGTTCATTTTAATTGAATTGTGTGGACAGTGCTAGATCCAATTAAACTAAGGGTGTTCCAACCACGAGCCCCTTCTTTCTAATAACGGAACTCACATGCCCCCCTCCCTATCTTCCAGCCCTTCTGTAATGCTACAGAATCTAGCCTAAAAACTGCAGTTCTACCACTGATGGTGGAAGCACACAACAAAATGAGAACTAGCAGTTGCCTACGAGTAGCATGGCAGATCTGGGGCAACCTTGCAATTCCAGCTCCTGCCCTCAGAGACCTGACCTACTTTGTGCAGATTATGTGTTGGTTGTCCAGTGCACGTTACCCTGTGCCACATAATACACAGTGTAGCTGAGGGGTGGAAGGGGAAAGGAGAGAGATAACAGAGTTGGCATTGCACTATGTAGCAACCTGCCGTGGATCTAGAATTGACTCCGGGGATCCAACCCCAAATGCAGCATGTAACGCTATGCTGGGAGAGTTGTACCTACCTGTGACAGATACCTGAGAGGTGTGATTCGCTTTCCCCCCTTTTTTTAGGCACATGTTGGCAATATTCCAATAGCTTGTCATGCCAATCAAACCCCACTGAACTGAGCTGTATTGCCGAGGACACAAGATGCTCAGGCATTTAGAAAACAGAATTCTTCCAAGACTGTTCAACCTCAGTTTTCAATGCAGAAATGGCAGACATCCTCACAGGAACATTAAAATAACTACACATGCTGACATATTTAGCCTTTTGCATTATTTTCCCGAAGTACCGGCTGTATAATTATCAGGTAAAGAGTGTCAGGAGGGGACCTGTAATATAAAGGCGGGAGGTTGCGTGTAGCGGTACTGAAGATTACCCTTTGATACAGTAATTTTCATTTTAGCAGTGGCAGAATAATAGTGCTGCCAGGCATGGAGAAATGCCATTCACTGAGTGATGTGCAACTGACAACCGCGGCTGACCCAAATTCAGCCCTGGTGGGTGTAATTCCAATGAGGTTAATGGAGTTACAGCAGCTGTTAGTTTGCCCTGCTCAGTCTATTCCAAGTATGTGAGCATCCCCTGGCGTTTCTCCAACAATTATTAGAGGACAAGTGTCTACAGAGAGACACTATTAAAGTCTTGACTCAACACTCGGTGTCTAGTTATTTGCAATAGTCACCAGGCTGTGCATTAAAGTACTGTAACAACACAGCACCTTTACCCGTGCTGTGCACTATCACCGCCCCAGGTGGAAAGCCACACTACTACTGAGGGGCTCAGCCCTGGGCCCACATGTACAGCCCCGATTCTGATTCCCTACCTTGCTCTGAGCAGCACCTTACTCCATGAATAGTTCCAGTGATGCCAGTGGACATACCATTTTTGGTATAAGCCCCTATTCAACCTGGCCAAGGCGATCATATTCTAGCCCCCCAATGCCTCTCTGTACAGGAACGGTCAGGGAGCACTGTGGGACTGACGCTATGCCCCACAAGCTGGAAGCAAATTGCAGGATACCCACCCAGCCAGGCACTAACTAACTACTGCTGGTTCAGGAGAGGAGAAGTGTACGTGACCCACTGCCCAACCTCCTATAGGATTACCAAGTGTCCGGTTTTCAACCGGAAAGTCTGGTTGAAAAGGGGTGTCGGTGCGGGGAGAAGGCGATGGGTCATCCACCCGCATCAGCCCTTGCTCAGCCGGGACCGCCTGTTACCTGCATCTCATGGGCAGGCTGGCAGCAGGCTCCGTGTCAGACTGCAGCTCCTGTTCCAGCCCTGGAGCAGAAGGAGCCCAACTGTGGGGAGGGAGGTGGAGAGGATCAAGCAACCAGGAAGGGGGAGGGGAAAGGGAAGTGAGCAGGGGCGGGACCTTGGGGGGGGAAGAGGTGGGGTAGGGCCTAGGGGGAAGAGGCAGGACCAGTTTCCAAAAATTAGAAAGTTGGGAACCCTGCTTCCCATGGAACTGTGGCTGTATGAAAGCCCACTGACCATCCTTCTGGCACTCCCAACACACCAACACGTCTGCCCCTGAGATGAGCTACGAGGTGTCTCTCTGGCATATGGGCTGTTCAGAGGCCTCAGCGCAGGGTCTATGTGGCCTTGATCTCGTATTTGATGCAGTAGATCCATCACAATTAGATGCTCTTCGTTCTTCTGAGAGTGGGAAAAGGCACCTCAGGATTTACCTCAATAATCTCCAGTCTTGGAATGCTAGAGCTGGGTGGGAATTTTGACAGTAGTTTGTTTTTTTTTTTTTTGGGGGGGGGGGGGGGGATGGGGGTGGTTTGAATGCCAATTTGCCAAAACCAAAGCTTTTCACAGGAAAGGGTCAGTGTTGACCATTTTTTTTACTCACAATTTTTTAATAATAGTTTAAAAATTTTTTTTTTCTTTAAATAGAGATATCCTATCTCCTAGAACTGGAAGGGACCTTGAAAGGTCATTGAGTCCAGCCCCCTGCCTTCACTAGCAGGACCAAGTACTGATTTTTGCCCCAGATCCCTAAGTGGTCCCCTCAAGGATTGAACTCACAACCCTGGGTTTAACAGGCCAATGCTCAAACCACTGAGCCATCCCTCCCCCCTAATGAAAATGATCAAGAATGAAAAATTCAAATTTTCTGGTTCAACATGACTTTGTTTTGAAATTTAAGATAATGATAATTTAAAAAATGGTTGAAATCAAATGTTTTGATTAGCCCAAACTGAAATTTTGTCTGCATTTTCAATTTCTGAACATTTAAAGATTCTGTAGTTTGGCCTGATTCAGGACCAGAAAATCTTCTGATATTTCAAAAATGTTCATGTTAAAGGAAAAGCATTTCCCATCCAGCTCTACTAAACGTTTCCTACAGTGGATCAAAGCAATTACCACAGTATGTCAGACCAATCGTCCCGTAATTCCCATTTCCTTCCCCATAGTGGGAAGAACCAGATGCTTCAAAGAAAGGTGCCAGAAACTTCATAAGTGGTCAAGTACAAAATAACCTGCCCAATGGTAAAGTTCCTTCCTGACCCCAGGTAGGCAGGTGTTGATTTATGCCCTGAAGCATGAGGAGAAGTTGATGGCATCTGGACATCATTAAGGTCAAATGGACTATGCTGGGTCTTGAAAAGCAACAATTCAGGGCTAAAACTACACTGATCCTGTACATAGTTATCTTGTATATTCTGTATGTTAACATTAGCTAATCTGCACATATGAAAGGAAACTCAAATCACAGAATGTAATTAAGATATGAATTCTGATTTATAGGCAAGGAGGAGGGAAATAATACATGGCCTTTCAAGGTCAAAAAACAAACCCAGACAAAAGTATTATCTCCAGTGTTGCATAGCTGATTGCATCATCTGCATATGAAATGAAATATAATTAATATTTGTCATGCATAGTCTGTTGCAGAGCCCCCCCCCCCCTTCATTAATCTGTTAGTGACATCCACCGAGTTGCATATGGTAATAAAATACCGAGAACCATCTCCAGTGATCTGAATTGGAGATAAATCTATTCTCTTGTCAGCAAGCCTAGAAGGCAGAAACTGTAACTTCCCCAGCAGTCAGCGACCTAGCTTGCAACAATTTGCTTAATTAGGAGAAAACAATATTTTTCACTAAATTGGGTGACTAATGTTTATCATTATAATCTGCCAAGGAGGTAGATTTGCCCTTCTCCGATGTGCCAGGAAGACAGCTGAATGTTATATTTACCTAGAAAGGGTCCCACAGCCCTATGTTAAAGAGGATGAGAGACAGATTATACCTTCATGTTAATGGATGATGATTCTCTTACTGCGTCCCTGGGAGGCCTCTTAGGTCTTACTTCCCTAAGACATAAAACAATTATTTGTCCCAGGTATATTTTTCATCAACCCCATAAAAACTTCCAGATGATGTTAATGGAGGATGAGTTTATCTCCAATGGGTCCCAGGCAAGCTCATATGAAGGATGTGCCAAGTACCAATTAAACAATAAGACATAACAGAGCATGTGTGAGAGTGCAATCATGACACACCTAGTTGAGCAAGAGGGATTGCACTGATGATTAGAAAGGATTTTCTAAATCAGTTTCATTCTGAAGATAGTTTTGTTGTTGTTGTGGCTGGGGAGGGGGGCGGGCCCTTTGGGATACACAGAAGGGCCCCGTTGATTCTAGTTCTGTGCATTTAAAATCTCCTGCTCACAGAAGCATCAAAGAAAGAAAATCATCAGTGGAACCTGGCTTCCTGCATCTCACTCAGGTTGGGTCACACAGTCCAAAGACTGAGCCTTGGTGTCTGGGCCGCAGCACCACTTCACAACCCGTAACACGACAGGCCCAGTGGCGTGTGGTACCTGTGAGCCCTTTGGCTCTGGGGACCTGTGTCCAGCGGTTGATTAACATGACTCAGAAACACTGCTTTCCAAACAAAGCATTATCGAGTCCGTCCCCCACAGGTAGCGCTAAGGGTTAAACATCAACAGGCCTCTAGGCCTGGGTCTGTCTTACACCTTCCTCTCTGCAGGCCAGCTTTCGTAAGCGCCCCAGAGCCCCGTTAACCCCCAGCTCCGTCTGGGAGAAGCAGGCTGTCCTGCTCCTTAGCCCGCTCTCTGTCTGCATCTCCTCTCGCCAACCGGGCAGCTTTTGCAGACGCTCCCTAGGCAGCCTCTCTCAGCACACTGCCCCCCCCCCCCCTTTTCTAGCTCCAGGGTCCTGTAATGGCTAAGAGTCTGTCTACACAGCCTGGGCTGATAGAGTTGGACTAATGGGACCTGCATTAGTGCTCTAAAAATTGATGGGGAAAAAACACCCCACCCCCGCGTCTCTAGGCTCCAGAGCCCAAGCTCCAACCCCAGCCACAACTTCAAAGCACTGTCTACACGGCTATTTTTAGAGTGCCAGCAAAAATCCCCACTAGCCCGAATCTGTCAACCCAAGCTGAGAGCCTGGCTGCTGCAGGCCGTGTGTGTGCACTTACCCCGAGTGCTCCCTTTGGTCTCTCTTCTCAGCCTTGGCTAACAGCTCTGTCACCAGGCGTGGGGCCTCTTCACAGCTATCATCCTGGCTAGTGCATTGGAGTGTTTGGTGGGATGCTCCTTATCTAGGCCATGGTTTTAGCTCACCTGCTTGATTCCTTTAACAACCCTTTTGATCTAAGGGCTGGTCTACGCCAGGAAATTAGCTCGGTTTAACTACATCAGTCAAGGGTGCGAAAAAGCCACAGCCCTGAGCGACGTCGTTAAACTCCCTGTGTAGACTGTGCTAGGTTGATGGAAGAATTCCACAAATAAACATAGAATAAGCAGCAAAATGCCTTCATCAATGACCCTTTAGCCTTCCAATGCCTTAACTGGATTTTTAGAAATTCATTAGGTTCAAAGGTCTGTTTCAACCCTGCCCCTGGCAGATCACTGACAATTTAGTGGTGACGGGGGTCACATAAGCCCAGCTTTACTCTACAGACTTATATCGGTGTCACTACGTCACTCAGGGGTGTGAAAAATCCTGAGCAATGTAGTTAGACCAACCTAACCTCCCGTGTAGATAGCACCTTGACAACAGGAGAGCTTCTCCCATCGACACAGCTACCACTTTTCATGGAGGTGAATTAACTATGTTGACGGACGCTCTCCTGTCAGACTAGGAGCATCTTCACTTAAGCACTACAGCAGCACTGATGCAGCATTTGAAGTGTCAACCTCCCCTAAGTACCTAGATGAATCAGATAACTTTACTTGGTAATTCTTTTGGGTGTATGTTGAAGCTTCTGGCAGTCACATGGCACATGCCTATAAGGCATTGATCCCACTGAAGTCTATGGCAAAACTCCTATTTGCTTCCATAGTCTAATTCCCAATATCAACGGAGTACTTCTATCACTACAGTCCTGATCTGTCGAACTCCATGTGCTCATGTGTGAGGGTCTGCAGGGGAGCTAGACAAAAAATGCAGCTTTTTCTAGAACTCTTTCCCTGGTTTATAATCCATTCTCCTGTGCAACTGGATTTGAAATTCCTTCCTGGGTTATTTCGACTGTTTGGGGAGCCTCATTCTCATTTGCACTAAGAGCCCTTTCCGTGGCTCTGGCGGTGGAAAGGGACCACAAACTGGGGGGTACATGTAATTTAGATTGATTTTAAGGCCCCTTTCCACTGCTAGAGCAATGAGAATCAGGCCCAGGAACTCTACTTTCTTGTCCCAGTAGAGAACAAAGCACGCCCAAAGAGCATTGTGCTTGTTTTCCTATTTAAGAGATTCCAATGGTGACATTTGTTCTGTGAATTGCAGTCCTCTCTCTCCCAAAGACCTTCTTTTGAGCATTTTCTCAATACTAAATCCTGAATTCCTACTTAGACTTGCCTTAGCTCGAAGTTCAGCGAAGCTAATTACTATTCTCTTCTTATATCAAATCAGAGAGCTTTAGAATTCTTTCATCCAATTTTCCCTTGTGCAGTGACTCTATGTTAATTAGCAACTTTACCCCAACCTATATATAACACCGAATTTTCCTGGGCTGTGATTTTTCTATCTTATTATTTTTCAATCACACACACACAAAAAAGTTAACTGGACACCTCACCAAAAATAGTCAAAACAAGATCCCTGCCTAAAACGGAGCTAGAGCAGAGTCCCTGGAGCATTTACCTAACCCAGTAGCTTTAACAGATTAAAAAAGGCCCTCAAATTGAGGAATTTTTGGCTATGGAATGAAATTCCAGAGAGGACATGGCTTTTCCGGAATCTGATCATCTTCAGAGCATCCTGCAAGACCCTCCTCTTTATCTGCTAGGAAGTGAGGTTTGCCACATCATATCTCACCTGATTTTCTGAGCCAGAGATTTGAATTTTACTCTGATCTTCTCTAAAGCTGATAGGGGTCCATATCTGATGCTCTGGTTCAGACCCACCTCTGAAACATGCAGGGAAATGAGCCACACAAGGGTTTTTAGCTTTCATAAGGCCCACTTCCATTACATCTTTTCTTTCTCTTCTTTGCTCTTTTATTAGCCCAACAAAAGCATTTGAGGTTTGGAAACCATCACAGCAAACGTATTATGGCAGAGGTTTAGGCAGGGAGCCTACCTTTTCCTAGTGTTTCCTTTCTAACTGTCGCTTAAAGCCCAGAGAATGAGAGTCAAATCCTTTTGAACTTGTTTTCTAATTTCTCTTCCCTCTACAAGTAAAAAAAAAAAAAACGAGTATTGCCCTTTTGTTGACACCTCATTTCAGCTTCTTTCAATGTAACTTGCTGTTCCTATATTTATGGCCTCCAACTGACCAGCCCTGTAATGTTGGAATTACACACATTTCCTCAGGAAAGCTGGTGTTTAACCAATTTTCTGCAGCCTTCCAGCTATCGCGCACACCCCCGCGCCCCCGGCCTGTTGTTGCTATTTTAATCCCATGAGTGAGGAGCTGGGCAGGGAGTTACTAGTTTTAAGCTAAATTTCCTAGTCAGTAAAATCTGAGCACCAGACATTCAAGGCGGAATTCGCAGCCAGCCTCAAGTTAGCGCTAGATTTTATACGACCACTTTGCATAGACATCTGATTACACACATAATACTGCACCACTGTAGCAGATGGGCCCAAGTACCTGATGTGCGCATGGACAAAGGTGCACATCTGCTACTCAGAGCAAGATTCACTGTGTGTACAAAACCAGTCTAGGGATGTAAGAGGATCCAGTTTTATACCATCTGGGACAAGCTGGATGGTAGCTCTAGGAGACTCTCATCAATTTTATTGTGTTGCAATAAGACGATGCCGAGTGCCTCTAAGCACTCAAAGCTTATTCATGGCTGTATAACCTCACTTCCTGCAGTGTATTTCAAGAGGACTAGGCTACCTATTCCTGTCTTGTTCAGGAGGGCCGTTAGCCAATCAAATCCTCCCAACACAGTATTAAATTAGCCATGAACTCAACCCTCATTGCCTGGAAGATTTAATTTACCCATTTTAATTCATTTACCCATTCTACTAAGAGGCCACCAACAGCTTGGCTTTTAGATTCTAGCATGTTGCATTTTGCTGGTTCACAAGGTGAAAGAGCATCAGAGGGCGCAATACAATGAATGGGAAGCAAGCTTCTCTGTTCATTCAGATGGAGCTAGACTATTGCAAACTCCTCCACAGTGCGTACAAAGTGGAGGAAAGGGTCCTTGAATCTTCCCCCAGTCACAGAACCTGTGTTTGTGGGGAGCAAAGCACCCCAGAGGGGGACATGGAGGAGATAGGTTCATAGCCCAGTTGCCGCCCCAAAGCTTGCCAGATGTGCTGATGGAGCAAGGTAGACCGCTTCTAAAGGCAAAGTGGTTCTTACTCAGAGCTGTGGCTAAACAGCTCAATATAAACCATGAGCAGCATCCAGTGTGACCTGAATCCTGCATGTGATCTAAGGAAAAGATGCTTCCAGGTCAATTAGAAAGAAGTTTTTCTTTTAATTCACAAAAAGGCCAAATGTGTACTGTCAGCGTATGCATATTACTGCTTTAATTCTGTAGCAGGGAGCCCCAAGGGAAGGTGATGGGGGAAGGTTCTAGGCAGAAGAGCTACAGAGAAGCTGATGGAGAGATCCAACCGGAGTGTGCACACGTGCAAAATCTAACTTGCACACGTGCATCAGGAGGCACGTAGGTTTGGCTCTGAAGTGTGTCTTGCTCTTGTGAATCTCATCAGGAATAGAGACATATTTGTCTTCCAGGCTTCTGTGGGGGTTGGGGAGGAGAGGTTGAGGAAGGGAAATAAGATCATCACATCACACATGATTCAACAACACACATACACCACTTCTGTAGAGCACAGGCCAGTTGTTGTTTTTTGGGGGGGAGGAGCGGAAGGCTTCCTTGTCTGTATCTGGCCTCTAACTCCGATTTAGAACAGAAGACAGTTGGGTTTGGGGAAAGATCAGAGAAGAAGAAATGCCAAGGCAACCAAGTGAATTTTCTGTAAGTACTGAGTACCAAATGGAGATGTGATATTATGGAGAACCTGCAGCCTTCTCTTCCCAGGTCACATAGGAGAGTTAGATAAATAAATGAAATCCAATCACTTCCCGAAAGAAATGCTAACACTTTCCATGAAGGTTTCTTTTCCTAAAAATGTTCCTTAGGTCAGGTGATTCAGTCCGTTGGTGTCAAATTCACCCCCTCTTTATCCTCCTCTGCTTCAGAAAATAGCTGGGGAGTCCAGAATTCCCACCTCCCCCCGTGTAGCAGCACTCACAACCCTCTCCACACACGCACACTGATCTGAGGCTTTTCAACATTTTAAAAGTTCCCTGAAACTTGCACCCCACGGATCAGAAAAGCACGAGACGCCTCCCCTCCCTCGAAGGTAAGCCATAGATATTCAGAACCATCTCAAAACGATACCGTAGTCCATACCGACTTCGAGTACTTGTGGATAGCATTGATCCAGCATCCAGCCGACCCATTTCTCATTCTGTACCCAGCACATGTTTCAGTCTCATTCTCTAATATGGCTAAGAGAAGTCTGGAATTTGAAAGTCCATCATTAAAACTAATAGGCATACAGTATAGTGCGGCTTTCCTCTTTACTGGCCCACACTACGGAGAGCCAGTCCCAAGCGAAGGACAGCTGAAACCGGTCACAGGCACAGCCAGATTGTGGTCTCACTTGCATCCGTGTAAATCCAGAGTAAGTCAAATTTACACCAATATAACTGAAATGAGAATTTGACCCACTAAGAGGAAACTAGAGCAGAAGTATTTGGAAGTAAAACTCAGCAAGCTGCAATTTCCCACCTTCTCATGAACCAAGGGCTGACAACAGACTGCATCTTTCATACTGATTGCAATGGTGACGCGATCTAATAAAAATAGCCAACTGTGCTTTAACGGTCTTGGAATAAAGAATAATTTCTGGTCCCCCCCTTTATAGAGCAAATTAATTCTCATGCTCTTCTGTTTGCTGTACGCATGACTGCCCGGCATAGATGTACATACTTGTGGAAGAGCCCAGATGCTGGAAAAAAAAACACATGCAAAAGCTTGGTAAGGAACTCACAACCTGAGCAAAGTTATGCATTTATCAGAGGAGGAAATTTGGCCTTGTCATAAAACCCCTTCTCCTGTCAGATGTGCAACTGGATCTTTAGCCATCACAAAGTGTTCAATTTTCAATCTCGACTGAAAGACAGCACCCTTCAGCAGCACAGTGCCCTCTCTGAAATGGAGAGATGGGGGACACCTACTGAATCATCAACACCAATGATGGCAGAACCAAATCAAAGTGTTCCTTGATTGCTCTCACAGCCTTGTACTCTGCTGAGTTATGAGGTGTCAGAGGAACACCGCACAAGACCTTTTTCCATTATCGTATTCTTGCTACTGTAAGAGGGAGGAACATCAAAGACCAGAAAAAAAATATAAGATGACCTAAGGAAATTGAATGTCAGATGCAGTGCAGAAGACACACCAATCCCGGGAAGCAAAATACATTGCAGCCTAGGATCTGTGTTCATCTATGCTGTTTGGAAAACATACCTGATTGTACTGGATAGGAATGTGGGGGTTTTGAATGGCTTGGTGCTCTCATAGTCATTGTGGACCATCCAGAGCTAAAAATAAAATTGTGAAAATAGGATGAAGTGAAAAGAAAATATGCAAGTTCAAGAGACTTAGTGAAAAGAAATATCGGAGTGAATTCAGCAGAGAGTTCACGCTTACAGATAAGCAGTATAATCGGGACGGAAATTGAAAATGGAATTCCTTGGAAAATAACGTGTGTTCTAATTGGTTCCCTCTGTGCCGATTGGACGAAACCTCTCTCCATCTGGATCTAATGTCAGTGTTATCGTAGCACCGGTACTGTCCGAGACAATGACCTTCTCTGAACCAGTTTGTTTTGGCAGGAAAATTAACTACACAAGATGAATTTCCAGTTTAATAAAACTTCTGCATCTGACAAGTTTAGCTGAAGTTTTGGGCCAGGTTCTCCATTCTGGCCAAGTTATACTAAGCACAAGATCAGGAGTGGGGCACTTTAAGACCTCCTATGTCCTTGACCTGGCCAAAGGTCAACCCAACCCCAGAGCAGCTCTGAGGTCCAGAGCTGAACAGATTCATGGGGACATTTAGCAGCCAAGAATACTCCTGCCACGCCCCCTATACTGGGGCACGGGTGGAACCGTGTTCTGCCACACTTATGCCACATGGGCAAAATTAGCCCCTTGGGGCACAATATATACAGAACCAGTTTTGCCTTGATTTCTGCAAATCAAAACACTCTGGGTCTCTTTCTGACCAGCAGCATAAAGGGGCAGTGGAACAGAGGATCTGGTCTTTTCTATTGATCTTAGTTATTTCTAAAGGGCTTGTCACCATGAAGTCTACAATAACCTGGACTGAATTCCTCCTTCGGTCACAAGTAAGTGACACTGCCTCTTTGCCTTTCGTAACCTTACAGTATAGCAGAGAACAGACATTATTTTTCATGCTCTATGTGACTGGACAGTCTTTCCTCACTACAGGATACACTTTGAACCGTTCACTAGCCGGTTTTGGGTTCTGTTTACAATAAGAGCTTGCAGGTACATAATGGAAATATATTATGCACTTGCCATGTGGCATACAGGGTCAGAATTTGTACTCACAATTTACCATAACAATAAAGCATGCTGTTGGGGTCCAGATAAGTGGAGTGGACATAATGTAGCAGCTTTACAATTAAAGGAAACATACACGGAGTATGATAGAAAATGTGCAATTTACAGGGCAATGATGACATGGGCAGCAGCACCGCTTCTGTGTAGCAAAAATTATGACATTTCATGATCTGGGCGAAGTCCTGCGTTCACCAGAGGAGGAAATTCGGCTTTTTCACAATGACAACCTATTTTACAGCAAAGTGGCCATTTTCCAAAATGCTTTGATTGTTGTTTTATAAGATTCCAGATGAGGCCAAAGACTGGATCCATGAGGTTTCCCTGGCACTGGGAAAGGTGGGGGCATGTCCGTAATCATCGCTGATAAGTGCAGGCAACTTCCATTCCCGAAATACATCTTTCAACAACCCTTCTTTACCGTCAAAGTCACGTCAGTAAGTGCGTCTTCTTGACAGTTCTGAAGCCTAGCAACATCAAATGCACTTTGTCTGCCAGATGATATGCATTGAACAGAAGATGTTTTTTGCAGTAAAGACAAACTCATACTTTACTATGAAAGGTATCGTTCTAGTTTGGTTGCCTTTCAAGGTGCCCTTCCTGGGCTTGCTGGACAGTGCCACAGATGCTGGAACTAGGAGTGTTGGGGGTGCTGCCATACCTCCTGGCTTGAAGTGGTTTCCATCATAGATACGGGGTTTACAGTTCGGTTCAATGGCTCTCAGCCCCCCACTATCCAAACTGTTCCAGCGCCCTTTGAGAGTACATGAAGTAGTTAACATTAATAAAAGATTAAATGAACTATGGGATCAGAAAGTCTTTCAAGGAACATAGAATGTTATACTAATCCCAGATTTATGGATTATTACACATATTACTGGATTTAAAAATGGAACTGAAACCAGAGAAGGAAAAAGGATTAGGCAACATCTGAACTATCCAAGCATGACTGTTACCCTGAGAGAAATAAATATTCTCAGCCCTTGAAGTCATCTCCTTTGAAGGAGAAGGAACACAAGTTCTTTCCTATTTAGCCAGTTCTGAATAAGGACAGCCCAATTGTCTGGCATAAGGCTCTGATCCAACTCCCAGAGACGCCAACAGGACTTTCCATTAACTTCAGTGGGTTTTGGATCAGGCCCTTAGTAGCAAATCCAGAACTGAAAGCTGCTCCTTACTTAGGCACAACTTAATAAATGATACGATGAGCAAAGAGCTTACACCCATGCTCTGTGGCTCCGACGAGCAGTACCCAGCACTCTGGGGCTCTGATCCTCACTAGGGCCTCTCAGCACTTCCAAAATACAACTCACTGACACACATTAGTGGAGCTGAATGTTGCAGGGGAAAAAATAAGCTTGTCAAACCGGGGTGTGGCAGTTTTCCTTTCAGCATGTGTGCAATCATAACTCTCAAGGGCAGGCAACTTCCACTCCAGGAACACATCCATCAGAGGTCCCTGACAGCTTGTAGCAAGGATGAAAAAAGCACTGGCACGAGACGGACTCTATGCACACGTTGAGCCCCATGTTAAGGGCCAAATCTTGAGGTATTAAATGTTTATATACAGCAGCAGCACAATACAGCACTGAGTTAGGCAAAATTGCCTATTAAAGTTAATGGCCCCCGGCCCTGCACTCACTTCTTAGCGTATGCAGCTTTTGAACCCACCTCCTCTGGCGATTTTCTCAAGAGCGTTTTTCCATACTAACCGGGCTTTTCACATTTCTGCATGCTTTGTTGGGAATAATTGCCAGCCTGCCTAAATTTCACTTTCCCCTCTCCCTCTGCCCCACCCACCCCCTCAAAAAAGTCAATAATTCCGTGGCAGAAAATTATGAGCAATTACCCAACAAAAAACCAGGCACACATTTTCCATAAAAAACTTTCTACCTCCAATGGCCATGCTTACTAGAGTCCTTCTTAGCTCTCCCTCAGTGACTGTCATAGCTGGGTTAATCAGGACGGGGAAAGTCCCCCAAGATACTACATTAGTCAAAAGTATTAATTATTTTCCCCTATTTTTGACTGTATCTATTTTGTGTGGAAGAAAGCAAGAACCAGGATATTATCTAAAACATTTCCCCATCTATCGTTTCAAATAGATGGAAGAGAACTCGTGTCTTGGGCCCCGTTTTTCACGCTAGTGTAAAAGAGGAGTAACTCTGTGGGGTCAGCAGAATCACACCGACGCAAGACAGGAGCTAGTCAGAGGAGACTAAGGCCTCTGATCGGCTGGACATAGTTCAATGCTTTTCTGGTTCCATTCATCTTTCATTGCCTTGCTGGGAAGCTTTCACTAAAGGACAAACACCGAAGGGTGGTAATTATCGTTTTGCGGTACAAAATACACAGAACTGCAGCAGTGCACCAGTTCCTCTTGCTCTCAGCAAACCAAAGTATTAAGTTACACGCTGAACTCAGATTTGGTGATGGTGCAGAAGAAGGGCTTCCATCTGGTTTTTATAGTACTTCATAAACAAACAAACATGTAAATTCTTGCAGCACACTGACATCTTATGGAAAAAATATTTGTTACAGTTACAGAGCTGAAGGCCCAGCAACGTTACACACCACTGTACAGCTTCAGTGTGAATATTCAGAATCGAATTTGCCAAAAGGAGTTTAGAAGGGCACATTTTCCAAATATTTGCCCAAATTCTACACTATGTAAATCCAGAAAAGCTCTATCTTCAAATGGAGTTGTTTCCAGTTACACCAGCGTAAATCATTTGAGATCAATGAAGTTCTCTGGACCTATACCAACGTAACTGGGGCCGTAATCTGGCCCCCTCTGTATACACCATATAGCAGAAAAGGATATAGGATTTGTCATCTCCTGTACAAGTCTGAAATTTAACCCTAATGCAGCTCTGTTTTCTAGCTCTTACATAATATAAGAACATAAGAACGGCCGTACTGGGTCAGACCAAAGGTCCATCTAGCCCAGTATCCTGTCTACTGACAGTGGCCAATGCCAGGTGCCCCAGAGGGAGTGACCCTCACAGGTAATGATCAAGTGATCTCTCTCCTGCCATCCACTGCCACCCTCTGACAAACAAAGTCTAGGGACACTCTTCCGAGTCTACAGCTCTATGTCACAAACCAAAAATGAAAGAGTTTGCATTTCTGTAACACCTTCCATCCGGGGATCTCACAGAGCTTCAGAGTCACCAGATAAGCCTCTCATGCGGAAATTCAATACTATTCTACCCATTTTACAGCTAAGTGAGAGTTTGTATGATGTTTCCCCAAGTGGGACACTGAGTCGATGGCAGAGATCTGCCAGAGCTCTGCTCTAATCAATCACAAGGCAATGCTCCCTCCATAATGAGAAATTAAGGACAGTTAAACAGTATGTGACCAGGGACGCAAATGCCATTGGAAGCTAATTGGAATTGGGGATGCAACTTCCTTAGTCTGCTTTGAAAGTCCTAGCCGACAAAAAGAGATATTTTAATGACACTAACAATTTTCCTGATTATTTTTCAGATCCTGTGGAGAAAGAACATGATTTTCTTTTCTTCTGTCTCCTGTTTTGTTTAATAGCTTCCATTTATATACAGGAGCCCAAGCCTAGCAGATATTATTGGCTGGATCAAAAAAATATTGAACTGATGCAAACCATCTGTGAAACATTCCCTGAAAAAAATCAAACACTTGGGCCAAGGGCTATAATTCTAATGTGAATTATTTCCTCCTTTTCCGTTCGCACATACACAGGAAATGGAAGGACAGTACAGCACCAGACTCCAGCAATGCTTCTATAGTCTTAGTGCTACCACCCTCCGGGGGCACCCCCTGCCAAGGTAAGCAAATAGAGTCAAGTTCATGTCCACAACAGCCCTCAGATCTCCAGACCAACATCTCCCCAAGGCATTGCAGTTACGTTTGCCGACACACAGAGACGAGCCTTTGCCCAAGGAAGGAAAGTTTTCCTCCCATTCAATACATGAACAGTTGTCACAGCCTCCCAGCCATTTTTGCAAAGCTTCGTTTCTTCTTTTTTTCCCCTACTAGAGTGTAATAGAAAAATAAAAAACTCAGTCCCCCAGCTGCTGCTCAGCAGTGAATCCATTACAAAGATTAGAAGAAAACACTTCTCTCTCTCTCTCCCCATGTAAAAAAAAGGGGGGGGGGGAGGATGGATTTTGGGGAGCTCTTAACACTTGGGAATTAGGGTTGATAAATGCTTGGGGGGTGAATTCCTGACGTCAGTGGGAGTTTTGGTTTCAACAAGGCCAGGATTTTATGTGCGGGGTTTTCAACAAGAAACATGTCTCAGATCTGGGGCCAGTCAGCTGCAAAGACATGCTCTGGGGTTCCCTTCATCACAACAGCCTTTCAGGGATGCCCTGAGGCACAACTTGTGGCTGGGAGTTGGCCCGGTGTAACAATAAGTATGCAGGAGAGCGTGAAAGGGCATATTGTGTGCGATACTCCAGTCACGGGGTGCGTCAGGTGTGCGGTGGGAAGCTAATGCTCTCTGCCTGAGAGCTACCATTAGCCACGAATAGGCCAAATGCCCAGAGTGTACAGTGGCTGTTGGTTTATGGCTTTCCATTTATTCTGAAATTTATTGGTGGGGGGCGAGGAGGGGAGGATTTTGTTTCTTTACTTTATAACTTTGCCTCATTTCCAATGACCATACATCTTGCTATCAGGGAGAGATTAAATTTATCTGGGAGCTTGAACACTTGGCTACAGCACTGCCAGCCATATTGGATTCTCTCCCTTAGGGACCAGGCCTGGGTATTCGAATTTGGATTCCCTTGAAGCACATGGTTTTGGTCCAGGCACAGCTCGTGCAAAGTTAAAATTGGGTTGTGTTCTGCTGCTGTCTGAGGAGGACTGCTCAGCTCTGAGGTGCTGTGCTCCTGGTGCCTTTCACCTGTGGGTTGTCAGTTCAGTTCTGATCTCTAGTGAGCAGAGGGATAATTGAGGACTTGGCTGGTCTGGCGAGCCACTGACCGGGGGTGGCTTTTACGATGTGGACAGCTGCTATGAGAAACAGAACTGAGCCTCCCTCTCATCTTTTCAGACAGCCTATTGCACAGCCATCAGAGGGCAGGGACTTCCAGCCAACACTCATGATTGCTTCCTACTTTTGTCCAACGTGTGGTGGGAGGAGCAACATCTCCTTCTCTGAGAAGCAAACCACTCCATATCCTGGCTCTGCTGGGTTTTAAAGCACTGCACACACTCTTGTCAATCCACCCACCCCCAACTGTGAGGTAGGCCTGTATTAGCCCTGTTTCACACAAGCTGTGCCAAGATCCAGATTAAATGATTTGCCCAGGGCAATAGAGGGAATCAGTGTCACGGCTGGGATTAGAACTCAGGCGATCCCCGTTTCTAGGCCTCTGCTCACATTAACACGGCACATCGCTCTCTAAAGACTGACTCAGCACTTGGGGCCTAATCCAGCAAGCGTAAGAGCACTTCCATTGATGTGAACAGGAGCTGGGGGCCTTCGGCATCTTATTCTGGAAGCTTTATCCTTGTCAATTGGAACAACTTGCTGTACTAGCTGTAGCACCAGCTGAGGTTTCTCGTGACACAGAAGTTCCCACTTAAGAACGTTTCCAACCCCTGTGAAGTTAATCCCTCCGATGTCATTTCCTTTCTTTCACGGCACAATTGCTTTTATTATATTACAAGCCAAAATTATATTAAGATGTAAATATTTTGGTGCAAAGCTGCTTAATTTAAGGCAACAACATTAGAGAGATTTGCAGTTTTACAGAGGATGGAGGAGGCGGTGGGGAAAAGAAGCCATAGTTACACTAAAGATTGTGAATGTTTCCTTAACCCTGAGTTATATAAAGTTATGATGCAACTGTCTCTTTAGACCAGGATTGCAAAGATATAGTGACATTGCAGTTAATATTCTTTCTAAAGATTAAGTCAACAATATGAGGAGTCATGCAAAGATTCTGTTCTCAGATGACCGAGTCTCACAAGATGAACTCATGGACAGAATCTAGTCCAATGGAGAGCATTTTTCTGGGTTGCATTTGCAACCATAGGCAACAGAGATTGCAGCCCGTTTCTGAGAGGTGGGTAATACACATCAGCGAAGAAAGTGTCACAACTTTGGCTATGCCATGACCCTGCTAACCAGTGGGATGGCACAACCTAAGTGTCATACCATGATTAAAAAAAGCATGCGTCCGTGAAACATCTCTCAGTTCACTGAAATGTGGGCGTGCCACATAATATAAGGTTTTCCTGTGTTCTCAGTAAGCCATGTCTTCTCTGCTGCATTTACTCATGTGCAAGAAGAAGGGTGATTATGTTGTTAAGGCATATGATAGGAAGTCAGGAACTCTGGGCTCTCTTACTAGCTCTGCCATGAACTCTCTGCAGGCAAATCACTGAATGCTTTGGTATGTGAAATGGGGTTAATACTGCTTCCCTGCCGCACAGGAACTTAATTCACCAGGGACAACTTGTAATCACTTCTCTCACCCGAGCAGGCCCCAGTGAAGCGAACAGAACTTTCTCACATGAGTCACATGATACTAGTCTGGTTCTTATGGATGGTTTGCCAAACACCTTGAGATGCCACTATGCAAGAGTGATTATGTGAGTGGGTTAAAAAAAATGGACGAGAGATTAAAATACTGTTCTTACCCACACACACGCGCGCCCCAAGGTGAGGTAGGAAAAGAAGGCGCCAAATTCACTGCCACATTTTTTCGTTAGTTCATTCATGCCTAGAGACGTTTGTTTTCTTTGTACATTCCAGAGCATTGAGGACAATGGGTCCAGTTTTATTTTACATACTTAAAAATATTGGGGCAGTCATCGGACAGATGTAAATACTTCGTTATTTAGGCCTCGCTGTAATTTATTCGGTGGTTTATGAACCCACAGCTCTCCAGGGAGCAGGTCAAATCCATGATCTTCTCAAATGCCAGATTCTGCATTTGGGGCTCTCTGCTTTAACTGACCGGAGCAACCAGACCGCACTCTATGGCTACACAGCTGGAGAGGGTGGAGACAGCAGGTTAGCCTCATGTTCATTTAGGCTCCACATCACTCTCCCACCCCCTGAATTGCCTTTTGGGTTGATATAAAGCCGCTTAGTGCAGTTTGGGGCAGTTTGATACTGTTGGGGCTCTTCCAACATAAACGTAAGAGACACAAGGATTGTGCCTTTAAAAATGTTCTTTTAAATTCTGCCTGCATTTGTCATGTAGTTTTGCACTGATTGAGGGGCCTTGGGGCAGGCCAGATCTTGGCCGGGGTAGAACCCTTGAAGTTGCTGGAGTTCTGCCGATTCACGTGAGCTGCAAGCTGCTCCTGCACTGGGCTCTCCTCAGGCCTACTGCCAATTTATTGTCAGTTACGTTTTAATGTTACTGGCACAGGGGCTCGGGAACTGAGCTCCAGGAGCCTTAGGGCATGGACTCCTCCTATAAATTATACAGTGTTATGTGAGGAGCTGCCCCGGCTGAAACAGGACACAATACCAGGAGATCCTGGGTAAGATCTCCCCGAAATAAAGAAAGGGAGATTTGGATCAACTGGGACTGAGGAGACCTGTCAGTAGAAAACTATGAAATCATTACTTTAAGGTCTCCAGCTTCCGGAGTTCTGTTTTATTTTTTAACGGAAGAAAGAAGTCAATGGTTGGGGACATCCTACCTCATCTCGTTTCTCTCTCTGACCCCAGCAACTTTCCATGGACATCTGAGCCAGCCTGGCTTGGCTTGGCTTATATCTATGCTACAATTAAAAACCCAGGGCTAGAATGAACCAGCTGTGGGTTTTTAATTGCCGTGTAGACCTACCCTTGGATTTGTTAGCGACGCCTGGATAGGAATCCTCATACAACTCTGAGGAGGAGGAAACAAAACATATCCAGGTTTCCACAAAGTCACATGAAGATACCGGCCAGACGCAGAGATTCCTCAGTAAGTGACAGTATGTTTATCTGGGCTTCTCAAGGGATCCACATCAGCTTGATTTCTACACATCTGGATGTGTTCAGCAGCACCTAGCTAGGATACCAATGATGACAATAAAAAAAATGCTTGGAGCATCACCTGGAGCTTTATAAACTCTAATTAACTCATCCTTTTATGTGATTCCATGTGGGAAAACACAAGCCTGAAACAGAACTGCATGCGGACCCAACTCCAACATAGCTGTGGGAGAAACATCAACATTCAGATTAAATAAGAGGGAGTCTCACACCTCGGCTACATTGAGGGCACACTGAAAAAGCAGGAAAATGTTTCCTTAGTAATGGGCATTCCTGTACCATTCGTCACTCAGCATCGTGCCCAAGCGCCTCACCAGATGAAAGATATGAAGGCGGAGCTAGGTGTTTATGTGCCACCTGTGTAAATACAACCTACAAGGACCTTGGGAGGAGGCTCCAGGACAAGCAGCAGATCGTGTGTATTTGTTTGTGTGGATTTTCCTTTTGCAAAGAGCTGGATTAACAGCCCTGGAAACTGAATTCCTGTGAGTACCCAGAAGAGAGATCCAACACTGGCAGTAGCAATGCCATGCTCCCCAGCATCCCTCACTCTGATCTGGAGCGGCCATGAGAATAATTCAGGCTGTGCCCAAAGATTTGGTCTCTCAGAGGTGGCCATTAGCTGTGATGACTCTTTGTAACAAATATCTGTTCCAGTAGGTGATGAGCCAAGATCAAATTCATTTCATACAGGCTACTAAAGTAGTCAGAGCTTTAGGTCACTACTGAACTAGACTGGATATGAGCCAGCAACCAAGATGTGAGCAGTCATTTATTTTATGACCAGTCTTCTGAACCACTCAGTCCCCAGTGCGGCAGATTTCGATCCTAAGTGGATTCTAGGGTTGTCTTAGTTTTGCTCAGAGTTTTTCCCCATTATAAAAATAAGTACTACAGTATGCTCCAGGACTGCTCCAAAACACTCTGTCTTACCATGCTTTGGGGGGGGGGGGGGGGGGTCATGTAAAATGCTGTGAGTAAACATGTCCCTGTGATATGTGACTGGGTTGGAAGATTTCCCTTGAGGAGATTAAATGAATCACCTGAAGTGCCAACTCTCAGTCTGTCTTCCTCAAAAGGGTTCAGGGAAGTTACTCCAAATTTGCAACTAAGCGACTGAAAGCAAAATCCAGCCCTCACAGCCCTGGTTAACTACAGACAAATCTGAAACAACACTGAAATCCAAAGCTCCCTCAAACTAGCAGGTTTTGTAATCTGGGACCGGACCTCCTTGCTGGTTCTGGTTGGGACAGACAGACCAGAATCTTGTAAGGAGGAGGTTGTGAAGGCTAGGACTATCACAGAGTTTAAAAGAGAACTGGATAAATTCATGGCGGTTAAGTCCATTAATGGTTATTGGCCAGGATGGGTAAGGAATGGTGTCCCTAGCCTCTGTCTGTCAGAGGATGGAGATGGATGGCAGGAGAGAGATCACTTGATGATTGCCTGTTAGTTTCACTCCCTCTGGGGCACCTGGCACTGGCCACTGTCGGTAGACAGGATACTGGGTTGGATGGACCTTTGGTCTGACCCAGTATGGCCGTTCTTATGGATAGCCATAAGGATAGATATAGACCCAAAATGATGGTAACCTCACTAGCTCACTGCTGATAAGATTTCTGCCGACATCTAATCGCAATCACTTCCATTTTGAGCCAAATTATTGTGAGAACAACTCATAAGATTTTGGAACCGTTGAATCTGAACCCCAGCCTTTGATCAACTTGGGGCTGTTAGCAGTGTAGGGCCTCTGAGACACATTTAAGCAGCTCTGGTTTGTCCCAGAGAGAGCAGTGCCACACATACAGAACAGCTAGACCAGTACAATACAATTCACAATCTTACGTTCTCTCAAGGGTGAAACTGGCTCAGGTGCAGGGGCCTCACACGTGCCTTAGACACCACTTAAATCCTAATTTGAAAATTTAAGTGGTGCCTAGACCTTGTGGTTGGTCCTCTGCCCAGGAGTGTATTTCACCACTAGAGCACAAGTCTTTTTCCATTGTAAAAAGAAACCTTGGCATGCTACTACACTTATCTAGAAGCAGTTTGTTTGAGGAGACGCTCCTTAGATGCCCTTTAAAGCACTTGCCTTCTGAATTGGGAAGGGCGTCTTTAAATAAAAATTAAAGGCAAACAAAGCCGATGTCTCCACTTAAAGGTTTGGAGATGATTAATGTGTTTAAACTATAAACTGTAGCTGTTTTAAGAGGAGATAAATATGAGATCAAGACTTCCAACTACACAAACAGTACAAAAGCGTAAGTAAACAGCCAAGACAAGTTTAGCACTTTCTTGGAGACTAACTTCTGCATACAACGCATGTGCTTCATGCCACAGCTCCTTCTGGAATATTTAAAGAGGAAGCAGCAGGCTGTCTCCAGACAGCAATGCGTGATTGGCTTTCCTTTAGCAAAGACGGTACTGTACAAGGTCAGTACAAACTAGGCAGGTTGGTTTGAGAGAGCGTGGCACGTATTTGTACATAGTTTCCAATATAAAGCAAACAGAGAACAGCAACACCCAGTCACATTAAAAAGGTCGATAAACCATCGTCACAAAGCATCCCTATTTGGTTTCAACGATAGTCAATGTATAACTTAGCTGCGTAAATATAGCAGCGTATCTAAAGACAGATTCCTTTCAGAATTCCACCGTCTATGGAAATGTTGCAATGCTGAGATTCCTCAAACTGCCATTTGCAGAGTAATTGCTGTTACTGCCAACTTCCCCTTACAAATACAAACAGGCATAGACTGTACAACCAGGTCTCCTTTTCAAACGTCCTTCTCATCCTGGGCAGAAACCGGAGGAGCTAACAAGATGGAGGGAAGCTGGCCTTGTTGGCACTCTGTGTGAATGTGTCGAGGATGTTTGCCAGAAGCTGCACATTTTGCCAAGACCAACCATAGCAACAGAGAGCTGGAGAGGAGGACACAATAGATGCAGCTCTTTGCTGTTATTTTATTTATTTTACTGAATGGAATGTTTGTGTTACAAGGCGTTTGTTTGGTTTTTTTAAGGCTACAAACCTGCAATTATAGAAGACATTTCCTTGACATTGTCTCATGCCTGGGACTTCTGGTGTGAGAGACAAGAATGAAACCATTCCTGAGCAGGAGATAGATAGGATCCTAGGAATTACAGATGCAAAGTCCAGACCCTCTGCATAAGACATCACCTGCTGTTTTGACTCTAGTATAAGTCAGATAGCAATGGGTACCATTGTGATAGCATCGTGCCTTTTGCACGTAACTGGTAAGACCAACCTGCTTTTTTACTGTAGACCTGGGAATTTTGTCTATGACACTGGCAAAATATTCTGCCAGGGGAGGAAGGTGGAGAAGCAGCAGCAAGCGGGATTCTAACACAAATGAGTAAAGAACCCCAAGTCTTGAACGTTCTCTTGGAACACTTCAGGAAAGGGGTAATCCCCAATTAAAGCGTTTCACTTGACCAGGCTGGCACTGAGTTTGTGCACTGCTTTTCAACAATCTCAGACATATCGGACACAAATAGTCTTGTTTTAGTCTTGCAACCCGTTTTGTTGTGGAAGCATGGCCCATACGGTGAAAACCCACGCATTTACTGTGTCCAAGTCCCCCCTGCCTCCTGCTCAGTATCCCAACACAGTGAGGTAATTTTGTATCTGGAAGTACATCTGTTTTATTGGCTCACTCTCCTATAAAAAAAAATACCAACAGTATTCAATGACCTTCCGCAACACTAGATCTGCAATTGATTTTCTGCATCATCTGCAGTTAAAGACCCCTTTGCCTTATACCGGGGGGTTCTCAACCTTTTTCTCTCTGAGCCCCCTCATACTATAAAAACTCCATGGCCCACCTCTGCCACAACAACTGGTTTTTGGCATATAAAAGCCAGGGTGGCCTTACGGGATAGCAAGCCAGGCAACTGCCTGGGCCCCATGCCACAGAGAGCCCCATGAAGCTAAGTTGCTCAGGCTTCAGCTTCAGCCCTGGGTAGCAGGGCTCAGGGCCCCAGACTTCAGCCCCATACCGGGGGCTTCAGCTTTCTGCCCTGGGCCCCAGCAAATCTAATGCTGGCCCTGTTTGGCAGCCCCCCTGAAACCTGCTCACAGCCCCGCAGGGGCCCCGGACCCCTGGTTGAGAACCACGGCCCTATACCATCCAAGAGTAGTTCTGAAGCTGTTCCCATCGGTGAAATCTCCACCCAAACATATGAGCCAAATTTTCCCATTTGCTGCTGCACAGCCAATCATGTCCAAAGACCAAATTGCTGGATTCATGACAGCCCATCTACCTGTCTTGCCACAGCAAAGATTTGCATGGGGGGGGGGGGGGGGGGGGGAACAAAAAACAAAAAAACCAGAAGAGCCCTCTGGTTCAATCAGAAGAGCCCTCATAGAATATCCACAAGCACAAACTGTAAAGAACATTATGGAACATTCAATCTAAGCATAAAGGAACTTTTTGGAAAGCGCCATTGTAAGGAGCAGGGTGGAAGAACCATACATTTGTCTTTGAAGAATTAATTCTAATGTTGCTCCCCCCATGCAATAGATAAATGGTAGCTTCCCCAAAATAGCCTCGTGGGAATGATTCAGAGAAATAAAGGAGCGTATGTGCACCCATGTGCAATATAATGAGATATTTAAGCAGATGCCTCTTGCTGTGTGATAAAAATAATTGTGCGGGGTGATGGTGGGGGTTTTGGGAATGGTGGGTTTTGTTTTGGGGCTTGGATTGTGTGTTTGTAACACATTGTGCAGCACATGAAGCAAAATGATGCATTGGACTTTCTGCTGAAAGATTCATGTTGAGTTCAGTGGGCCATTTAGTAAGTAACTGTCGCTTCAAACAACATTCAGACAACAGGAAACAAGCCAGCAAAATGCTGTTCATAATCCTGTGCATGTTCAAACACTTTGACAGCTAGATAAACAGACGATTTAATTAAACCAACAAGTCATCATTTATTTTCACATCACAATAGGTTAAATGACTTTTTATTCCCATTTTCCATAACAACAGAGCAGACTTTTTGGTCATAAAAGCTAAACTCTAATTAACAGCTGGTGTGGCTGTACTTGGCAGCATTGTGAGTAATTCAGTACAAAGCAAACACATTTACTATAAATGGCTTTTGATTGTAGAGACCAAAGTAATAGATGTTACACAAATCTGTGCCAACCAACGTCTGTTTATTATTTCTAAGGAGCTCCAACGTGGCCAAGGTGAAAGTAGTGATGGTTGTCATCAGAAAGATGGTAAATGGTAAAACATTTAAATTAGAACTGATTTGTATCAGAAATAAGTAGTGGAATCCATGCGGTGCCCTTCGATTCGCTACTAAATGCCTAACAAGAATGCCAGACAAAGCTTCCCTCGGGTGGGACACGTTTCTTATTTTGATGTTAGGAATGCTACTCTCTGAATTTCCAGCTAAGAACTTTAAACAAATGGCTCATTGATTTCTCTGAATTGCCCACACACTTCCCTCTCAAACCTGGATGACAAACATTTCACATAGACCCTTTTCATGTGACGTTTGCAGAGTTCTTCACGGATTAATTGAGCTACAAAACGTCACCGTGCAATGGATATTATCAACCCCATTTGACAGAGACAATAGTGGGACACAGGTACATGACTCAAACTAGGGCAGAGGCAGAGCCAGGAATAGAACCCAGGAGCCATGACATACAATCCCCTTCTCTAACCACTAGACTTCACCCATTTATAGCCTAATAAGATATATACTGGCTATTGGGTTTGTTTTTCTCAGCACAGAAGTAAGTGTCACCCTTGTTGCTGGATATCAACAAATGTCACTTTGGCTTGGGATATAAAAATGCCCATCTCATCTTTTTCTTCCATAACTTTTTTTATTTGAAATCAGCACTTCTTTTATAAGTGCCTTGCTGTTGTTTCTGCCAGAGAGGAAGGAGGTTGAGTACTGTCAGCCCTGGAGAATAAACGGTGTGTCAGCAGCAGTTGTTTACCTTTCTCCACCCTGCAGCAGTGGTTTAACCTGCCAGCAACATGATTTGCGTTGCTCCCCACACCTTGAAACTGCTCCAATCCCAAGGTTTATCTGGGCATGCTGTCAGTCATGTCTAACTTTTTAATATATTTTATTATTTATGCAGAAATATTGACAACAGCTTGAAGCCCACAGCCGTAAAAATTATTTAAAATCAATCTCTCATGCTTCAGTTACTGATTTTCCATTTAAATGGTCTCCCGGGTGATTTAAATATCTGGGTTAGCATCCAGGGCCTTGATATCGATCTTGTTTTTCAATGGAATGGTCCCTTCCTGCCATGCAGAAAAAGCTCTGGCCTCCTGGTGTCTGACAAAGGCAGAACTGAATTGCTAAAGATGAATTGTGCTTCCCGTCATCTTTTACTTTCTTTTTTTCTCACCCAGATGGCAGTTTTTCTATAAAATTCTAACAGAGTTTATCCAATTAGATCGGAGGGGAACTATTTATTCTGAGATATTATAAAAGGGCTTTGACCTTCAAATTAAACTGGGGATGCTCACAAGGGTTTGAGCATATGATTTTCAGCACTGTAGTATAGACCTCTACCACTTGAGCTAAAGGAGTAATTGCATTATTAGCATGTAGCAATAGTAGGCTGTTATCTAATAGTGAACCAGCACAAAAGGGGTACAACATTCCCAGTGTGTGTTACACTAGAGGCTTGTCTACAATGGTTGTTATCCCTGATGAATTCCATTTGTGGTTGTTCTTATTCTGGAATAAAAATACCTTATTCTGAATGAGTTTAATCCACTTAATCTAATTCAGAATAAGGCACTCTTTTTCCAAAATACATGTCCTCACATGGAGTTAATCAGTAACAGTTAATCCACTTTAAATTCACACCCCACCGTATTCCAGATTAATGTTCATGTGCAGACTATTCCTAGCAAGAGTGCAGGTGACCTTAGATTTCCTCATTTTAGTTGTGTTATTTGGCAAGTCTACAGCATATATAGAACTCTGTTCATTAAACAAGAATTTAGGCACAAGTAATCCCCGCCTTTGAAGGCAAGGCAGAATACAAGATACCTTCCTCCACATTTGGAGAGACAGTCTAAACCAGGCAAGGAATATTACTAGCTGTTGAATGAGATCATGGACCACAACTACCCCGCCACTCCCCCCAGACCCAATTACTTTTTTTTCCCTGGCTTCCCATTTAGCTGATCCAAAAAACTGGGAAATTTTATTGCAAAAGTTATGGAAAAAAATATCCATGTCCTTGTTGAAAAATTTCGATTTTTTTTCCCCCACCAGCTCCAGTTCCCTAAAGGAAACCAGGAAGGATCCTACATCAGTTGGTTAAACACAGTAGCTATGATACAAAATTACAACCAAAGAGAAGCAAAAAGATTCTGCTCTTTCTTGCACCAGTGTGCATGTGAAGTAACTCCACTGGCAATCAATGGCATTACTTCAGATTTTCATCCCAGCAGAAATCTAGTGAGAGCAGATTTATAGAGTGCTGGATTTATACCGGTATAACTGGAACAAGAATTTGACTCGGTCCATAGAACAATGGATTGCAAGACCACAAGGAGGTGAAATAAGTCAACAGAAGAGAACAGGGAAAGTCAGCAAGGACTTTTCCTTGAGAGTTAGCAGTGTTCATGCCTACATGCTAATGTGTGCCTGGGTACACGTACAATCAGGGCCAGCTCCAGCTTTTCTGCCGCCCCAAGCGGCAAAAAAAAAAAAAAAAAAAAAGCGTGATGGCACTTTGGCGGCGGGTCCTCCCTCTCTTCCTCTTCAGCGGCAGCTCAAAGAGGAAGAGAGGGAATGAGGGACCCGCCGCCAAATTCTCGCCAAAGACCCAGACGTGCCACCCCGATACCGGACAGAGTGCCGCCCCTTTGAATTGGCCGCCCCAAGCACCTGCTTCCTATGCCGGTGCCTGGAGCCGGCCCTGCATACAATACAGAATAAATGTAACAATCAGAATATAAACTGAAGACTTTCCAGCTTGGAGTTCATCTGTGATTTCTAGACATGGAGCATGGCCTTACCAAAGGCATTCTCCCCTCTCAAACTGTCCATGCAGTTACCTACACCTATTGGCATTACTGCTCTAATCATTTCCCTGACCACCTGAGCAGTCCCAAACTGGAGTTAACCCTTTTTCCTTCATATGGGACCCAGCATTGCCCCTGCAGTGACTCTCCATAATTTGTGATCAAAAAGTTGCCTTGACATTCAATCAGTACCTCTGGGGATCACATGGCAGTAGGAGTTTGCACGTGTAGGCAAAAAGCTTTCAGTGTGACAGCATGTAACCTTCAGAGAGGAAAGCACAAAAAATAGAACAATGCAAGTGTCAGAATCCCAGTGTCACTTACCAGCTGTCTAACTGGAAGGAGCCATTTTTATCTGCACAAGCAGAGTAATGTTACCGCTGCCAGCATTTGCTTCCTAGTCTAGAAAAAAAGAGAAGAATATAAAAGTTTAAAAGATTACTTTTTTTTGGAATCCTGTGGAGGAGCAGAAAATAAGATAATCACTCAGACATACACACAAGTGTATGAACAAGAATTATTGACATTTGAAGTCTTGTTCATGTCAGCTAGGACATGGGTCCTATTTTAGAACAAATATTCTTTATTTGGGACATCAGTTTATAAATCCTGACATATGACTCTACAGAACCGCAAGGATTTTGCAGCCGGGCAGTGCCAACTACACAGCCTGTAGTGGGGAGAAAATGAGTTCAGCTCCCAAGTAACCCATTAATGACAGTAACAGCCATGTGGAATATTATAAATACACAAAGAAGTCTGCATTATGGTGGAATTTATGTATTTTTACACTTTGGATCCTTTAAAGTGCACCTACCCCTGCTACACCCCTGGTCATTTTCACTCTCTGGACAAAGGGGAGTATTTTAATTTCCAATATAGAAGTATCTGGTTGAAACTAAGTGGTGTAATACTAACAACAGTCTGTACTTCTTTCAGGCTTCTCACCTGAAGAGCTCCAAGCACTTTCTGGATATTCACACAATACACCTGTGAAGTAAAATAATTTAATCTTCATTACTAATACCACCTCAGGTAGGTTGTGTTTCAGTGAATCCCACAAAGGCAATGGTTTACCCAAGCTTTTAGAGAGGCTGATGGTGGGAGAGGAAAGTATTGTCTGGGTTTGATTGTATTTTTTTTAGGGCTGTCAATTAATCGCATGAGTTAACTGCAATTAACTCAAAAATTAATCATGATTAATCGCACTGTTAAACAATAGAATACCAGTTGAAATGTATTAAATATTTTGGATGTTTTTCTACATTTTCAAATATATTGATTTCAATTACAACACAGAATACAAAGCGTACACTGCTCACTTTAAATTATTTTTAGTACAAATATTTGCACTGTAAAATGATAAAGAAATAGTATTTTTCAGTTCACCTCATACAAGTACTGTAATGCAATCTAAGTGCAACTTACAAATGTAGATATTTTTGTTACATTACTGCATTCAAAAAACAAAATGTTAAACTTTAGAGCCTACAGATCCACTCAGTCCTACTTCTTGTTCAGCGAATCGCTAAGACAGACACTTTGTAAATAAGAAGCAGGCAGCATTATGTCTTGTAAATGTAAACAATGTCACCTGAAAGCGAGAACAGGTGTTCACATGGCACTTTTGTAGCCAGCACTGCAAGATAATTATCTGCCAAATATGCTAAACATTCGTATGCCCCTTCATGCTTTGGCCACCATTCTAGAGGACATGCGTCCATGCTGATGACACTCATTAAAAAAAAATGTGTTAATTAAATTTGTGAATGAACTCCTGGGGGGAGAATTGTATGTCTTCTGCTGTTTTACCCACATTCTGCCATATATTTCACGTTATAGCAGTCTCGGATGATGACCCAGCACATGTTGTTCGTTTTAAGAACACTTTCACTGCAGATTTGACAAAGGGCAAAGAAGGTACCAATGTGAGATTTCTAAAGATAGCTACAGCATTCGACCCAAGATTTAAGAATCTTAAGTGCCTTCCAAAATCTGAGGAGGATAAGGTGTGGAGGATGCTTTCAGAAGTCTTAAAAGAGCAACACTCCAGTGTGGAAACTATACAACTGAACCACAAAAAAAGAAAATCAACCTTCTGCTGGTGGCATCTGACTCAGATGATGAAAATGAATGTGTTGGTCCGCACTCTTTTGGATCGTTATTGAACAGAACCCATCATCGGCATGGACACATGTCCTGTGGAAGGGTGGTTGAAGCATGAAGGGAAATATGAATCTTTAGCGCATCTGGCACGTAAATACCTTGCAGTGCCAGCTACAACAGTGCCATGCAAACACCTGTTGTCACGTTCAGGTGACATTGTAAACAAGAAGCGGGATGCATTATCTTCTCCAAATGTAACCAAACTTGTTTGTCTGAGCGATTGGCTGAACAAGAAGTAGGACTGAGTGGACTTGCAGGCGCTAAAGTTTTACATTAAAAAATAAAACAATGCAGTTATTTTTTGTACATAATTCTACATTTCTAAGTTCTACTTTCATAATAAAGAGATTGCACTACATTACTTGTATTAGGTGAATTGAAAAATACTATTTTTTTTGTTTTTTACTGTGCAAATATTTGTAATAAAAATAATATAAAGTGAGCACTGTACACTATGTATTGTGTTATAATTGAAACCAATATATTTGAAAGTGTAGAAAACATCCAAAAATATTTAAATAAATGGTATTCTATTATTCTTTAATCATGCAATTAATCACATTTAATTTTTTTAATCGCTTGACAGCCCTAATTTATTTACAAAAGGTACTGAATTGCTCACGCAATTGTAATAATCACACATGCAAATTAAGCCTACTATTGTACAGAATTTTTTGCATTCACCAAATGCGTTTTCTCCAAAATTCATGCCATAAAACCATTGTCTTGAATTAAGCAATAAGACATAGAAGGGTTACAAAGCACCTTAAATTATAAGCTTACTAGTAATGTTATTTAATCATAAGGTTTTAGTTTCCAAACCTAACATGAAAATGATTGAGCACAGCACAAGCGGCTTGGTATGTCCCAAGTTATGGAAATATCTCCAAGAGAACAGATTCTAGGGAACTTATTTGAGTAGAATAGCATTGTAGGAAAAGCAGCTGCGTTTGGGGAGCTGGAGAAGCCAGATCCTACTAATGGCCCATTTAGTCTGCATTTTGCCAGGTACAAATGGACCAAGAATGTGATGGACTTTATTAGACTGGTCACTGCGGGGGGTGGTGTGGAAGGATACAGTAAGGGAGCCCTGCCTCTTGAAAGGGCTTGTTACAACTGGTTCCTTGGACAGAACACCGCAGACCCCTCCTGTCCCTGCTCTCTTCACGCAACCACCAGCCAGACGGCATTGTTATTTGGTAGATTCAAGCACCTGTACGTATGTATCTTACTCTTCGGGGCCCAGCACTTGCCAGTATGACTGGGACAGGAAGAGCTCTCTTTAAGCTTGCATTAAGGCAGTTTATAATCTGCCTTCAGAGCCTACTCCTGGGGCAGCTGGCAGGGGAAGGGGCCAGGCACTTGGGAGACAAACAAACATAAGAACGGCCATACTGGGCCAGACCAAAGGCCTCCTTCAACTATTTCCCACAGCCTGGGCTTCACTGAAGTGGCAAAAACGACCAGCCTGAGCCAGCTGCCAGCAAAACCTCCTCCCCTGCCCGGTTGATGGTTGCCCCTCTCCTCCGGCCCTAGTACTCTGTACTGTTCTCCCTCTTCTTCCCCCCACTCCTCATATGGCTTCACAGAAACTACAGGAGCCAGGTCAGCAGCTCCCAGGATTCCTGTTGTTTCCTCCTGCTGACAGCCTCTCCCCTTTGTGGGTCCAGCAGCGGGCCCCCATTGGGGGAGGGGCACTCCCCTACCCAAAGGCTGGGATCCTGCCTCAGTTTCACTGTAAACAGATGGCTTCCTTTCCCTACTATACTCCAGACACTACTACCCACCCCCCCCCCCAAGTCAAATGAAGTCAGCCCCTCCTGTAGTCCAGTTTGTTAACAAGGGGGGGTGGGGAGCTGCCAAACCACCACAAACTCCAGCCTAAGCTTTCTCCTCAGGCCTGGCTGCACTTGGACTCCTTCCTCACAACCTACCTCCCCCCAGCCCTACCTCTCTCTCTGCCCCAGGGACACCCCCTCCCCTCCTTATCTCTGGGGGAAGGTAACAAGTGAGGAAACCCCACCCAGCCTGTGCTAGCAGGATCATCCGCTACCGTATGCAGCTTTTGGGGCAAAAGCACCAGCCTATTCCCCCCCCCCCGCGTGCACACACCCTGCCTCCCTCAGGATGTGGGGCTGGGAACAGACACAGCTGAATTTAGCTCAGCTCTGCCTTGGCTCTTCAGTTTTAGGCTCTTTTATTTCCTGCCAGGGCAATAAACCCAAAACACAGTGACTCCAAGAACTGAAAAGAGCATTTACCCCCTTCCATCGCACTAGGACAGGTAGCTGCCTCCTCCACCCAGCCTTCGCTCGCTAGACTGAAGGAGGGAGGCAAGGGAGCCAGTTTTAAAGGGCCTGACTCCTCCCCCTCCAGCCTGCTCCACCAATCACAGCTCGGTTCCTACAGTTTGCTATTTTTTCCCCTGAAGTGCCTTTTGTCTGCCCCTCAGAGCCACGCCCCCTACCTGCCTTCTTCCCAAATTGGAGGGGGGCAGGGCACCTAGCAGCCATGCGTGTGCCTCCTTCCACTGCTATGGCCCGTCTCCTCCAGCCCAGCCCCAGTGCGGCCTCTCTGCCAAGAGGAGGGTGGTATAGGAGCCAGGGCCGGCGCAACCCATTAGGCGACCTAGGCGGTCACCTAGGGCACTACAATTTGGGGGGCGGCGACCGCGGTGGTATTTTGCCGGCGGGACCTTCCGCCGCCTAGTGCGGCAGAAAAGCTGGCGGCGCTCCTGATAGGAGCCAGTATAGTGCTTTAGGACAGTCCCCTCATGCCAAGGTTTCCTCCACCAGTTGTATCTGCCACATCAAAGCCTGCTTTGCTCTAGAGTCCCTGCCCGAGGAAGCCTTAGTAGGCCAAACTCCAGGCCCAGGAAGCCCACCCAGAGTGTAGGCAAGAGCAGAATTAAACCCCGAGAGAAAAGGCTGCCCCACTTGGCCAACCCTTCTACTTCCCCCATTACACAGACCCAGCAAAGCTAAAGCCAGCTCTCCCCAGGGCCATAGCGTTGTGGGCCTGACAGCAGGAGAAGGAAACCCCAAGGCCTGGCTTTCACTCGCCTTGTTCTAGTTCATTCTATCCCCTCTTGTAAGTTGTCAGGTCAAAGCTTAGTTCATTTCACCTGACCTTGAAGCTGGTATGAAAAGAGAGCGTTATGGACGAGGTGCTGTGTGAGTCCAGGGTCACTCATATGTCAGGCCTCCTTTTCTCTTTCCCCCTAGACAGTCTTTTAGCTCGGTCATTGTCTTTTGTTTGGTTTTGGTTTTGAACATAAGCAAAAAGGTAAGGAAGGGCCTTCGGTTCGGCAGAGATTAGCAGCAGTTAAAAAGCAAGGCAATTTGTTTAGAAAGACATCCTTTCTGACTGATTTGGAAAGGCGACTTCAGTAATGAAAGCCAGCCTGAGAAAAACTGGCATTTACTTTGGGTGACCTGTAGCTAAGTCTATCGCTGGTGCTGAGTAAATACAGCAAGGAGAGAAAAACACAATGTCCTAAAGCAAACACCAAGGACAAGCTTGATGAGAGTATTTAAGCAGTTATTAGAGAGGATTTGATTGCAGGCCTTGTCAGAGCCCCATGGAACATGTGATGTTTGTTTTAACAGCACTTAGCAGCTATCCTGTTAAGGAAAAGAACAAAGTGTAGGTGTTATAAAGTCAATATTTTTACAAGAAGGAGTGTGACAAAGGTCCACAGAGCTGCAGTGAAATGAAATTGCTTTCTCATCGGTTTATACAGCTTAACTGAAGTTTGTATTATTTTCCCGTACTTTTCCAGATGTGTATGCCATAAAAGATTAAGATCATAGAACAAAAATGATTATTTCCACTGATGGAAACCTTTTTAGGTTTATTTTATTTTATTCTTACGTAGAAGATGGATTTGGGAATCAAAAAGCATATTATGAGTCCGTGCAAATTTCTACTTCAGCTGGGCACCTACAGTTCTTTCAGTTGGGTAGTCACTTTTATTCTAAAGTTTGGTCTCCTCTCAGGTGCTTAGAGATGCCACAAATAAAATTAGGCCTTGAGCTGAAATTTCTCCTGGTTGTTGTTAGCCAAGAGGTGGATTTATCTGTAAAGCCCAGTAAAATTCCCTCTGTTGGGTTCTGAGTTATTGGAGTGTGAATTTTAAGCCTTAAAAGACAAATTTTCAAACACTTTTCTTACAACTGGGACTGTAAGAAAATGGCTGCTTCTTAAAGCTCCTAGTTGCCCATAAATTTAGGGCCCTCCATAGCAGTCTTTATAGCTGCTAGCCCACGTGAGTTCTGCAGGACTCTTCGCCTTTGGAGCTACAAATGTCTCTCCGGAATTGGGAGCAGTTCTCCATAGCAGCAGATAGCATTACCTCCCAAACATTTCCCTACACACACACCCCTCAAACGCCCCTCTCTCCTCCTCCTCCCCAGTGGTCAACTATTTACATGCAGTGCTGCAAATTTAGTCTTTTCCAGCCCCCTGTACGTTCAAACACTCCCTCTAATTTCCCAATTCCTGGGGAAATCCTTGTTGGCCTCCCACCCCATCCCCAGGGTGCAGAATTACAGGCTGCCCTACATATATAGATCATCCTATCATGCCACCAGTACCAAGGGGAATGGGGTGGTGGGTCAGATTCTTTGGAGGGAAATAATTACCAAAAAAAAAAAAAAAACCTGCCAAAAGAAAGGTTGAAATGTTCCTATATTTTTCAGGTTTTCTACGAAATCCTAACATTTTTCTATTTATGGCAACTGAAAAATTTCAGCCTTTCAGGCAACAATTTTTGGTTTTATTTAACCTTTTTGCCTGCCTGGCTGAATTTTTCCAATTTTGGTTTGCCAAAAAACAATTTTTTAAAATTTGTTTTTGTTTGCCGCCAACTGAAAAATCTACAATTTGGCAGGTATTTGTAGGCAAAAATAGACTTCCCAGAGAAATTTCCAGTTCGATAAAATAAGCATTTGTCAACTTAAAAAAACCACAACCACCGTTTAGACAAAATTTTCAACCAACTCCAGTGTTGGGGCTATGGAAAATGACAACAGCCCCTGTGATAAAGTAGGGTTACCATATCTATTAAATAAAAAAAGAGGACCCTCCACGGGCCCTGGCCCCGCCCATTTCCCCACCCCCAGCCCCGCCCAACTCTGCCCCTTCCCCGCCCTAACTCCGCCCCCTCCTCCCTCTCACTCCCAGCCACGGGGAAAGGGCTGCCCGAGCGCTACTGGCTTCACGGTTTGCCGGGCAGTCCCCAGACCCTGCGCCCCCGGCCGGCGCTTGCCCAGCGCAGCTGGAGCCCGGGAGGGGAAGCGCCCAGCTGGGGGCGCAGGGTCTGGAGCAGGGCCGGCTCCAGGGTTTTGGCCGCCCCAAGCAGCCAAAAAAAAAAAATAGCCGCGATCGCGATCGCGATCTCCTGCGGCAATTCAGCGGGAGGTCCTTTGCTCCCAGCGGGAGTGAGTGATCGTCCGCCGAATTGCCGCCGAATACCTGGACTTGCCGCCCCTCACCGGAGCGGCCGCCCCAAGCACCTGCTTGTCAGGCTGGTGCCTGGAGCCGGCCCTGGTCTGGAGGCTGCCCGGCAAACCGTGAAGCCGGTAGCGCTTGGGCTTCGGGCAGCCCCCTTGCCTCCGGACCCTGCGCCCCCAGCCGGGCACTTCCCCTCCCGGGCTCCGGCGGCGCAGGGTCCGGAGGCACGGGGGCTGCCCGAAGCCGGTAGCGCTCGGGCAGCCCCCATGCCCGGCTCTTAAACAGAGCCGAAGAGTCAGAGGAGGAGCAGAGCCGCTGCGGCTGGAGGCTCTGCTCCTCCCCTGACTCTTCGGCTCTGTTTAAGAGCCGGGCTGCCCGAGTGCTACCGGCTTCGGGCACCCCCCGTGCCTCTGGACCCTGCGCCGCCGGAGCCCGGGAGGGGAAGTGCCCGGCCGGCGGCTGGGGTCCGGAGGCAAGGGGGCTGCCTGAAGCCCATAGCGCTGGGGCAGCTCGGCTCTTAAACAGAGCCGAAGAGTCAGGGGAGGAGCAGAGCCGCCATTTTCCCAGACATGTTCGGCTTTTTGGCAATTCCCCCCAGACGGGGGTTTGAGTGCCGAAAAGCCGGACATGTCTGGGAAAAAGAGGACGTATGGTAACCCTAGATAAAGTTGTCTCCCTGCAGCATCTCTCTAGTTTCTGAGAGGCACGGGATTCTTTTCTTCAGGCCTCTGACCTTATAATCGAGCTCCCAAAGACTCAATCTGGCTGCTGGGTCCCTAGATTTAGCAAACATATGGTACTAAAGAATACTAAGGAGTTGGCATTACTTCCTACTTGCTGCATGGAAACCATATCTCCACGTGTTCTGAGCTTTGCATGTTTAAATTCGCACCTGACCTTGCATTTGCAGTTCTGTGCTTTTGGTGCATGCTGTAGAGAGGATCAGCTGTATCCTTATTGCAGCTATTAACCTCTGCTTTTGAGGACATTGGAGGTAAATGAGTAACTTTTGATTTCATGGGCAATGGGAAGAAAAGACACAATGTTGATGCCAGTGCACTCCAATAAATGATTTTGTTTCCTTGTATACGTGTAAACACAATGATTTTATACACAGAAAAAAGTTAACCTGTCAGGTTGAAAATTTTCAAGCATTTTTAAACATATATACACACATATATACACACACACACACACACAGACACAAACAAACATCAGAGATGGTCCCAAACCAAAACCCCGATTGGAATATCCCCAGATCTTAAGAACTTTGGAATCCAACCGTAGATCCAGATCCACATTTTGTGAAAGGCCTCTGTCCTTATAATGGGCTGAACCAAAACACTGACATTAAACAATCTCAGGTTTTCACAGTCGGATGGAAATCCAGACTCAGATATCAATACTGCAGCATGAGCCCATCCTCTGTATTTTTCCCCTCTGGCAAACCAACTAAATATAGTTTCCTTCAAACGTCATTTAATCAGAGAGTAATATATATGCATTGCCGAGGAACAAAGCAATGGGTTTTCCGATATCTGCCTTTCCCCAGTCCCCGCGTGCGTGAAAACACCCACCCACACACCCACATCCACACATCCACACACACACACACACACACACACTCTCTCTCTCTGCCACAAACATCACCTGCAGGTTTTACTTTTCCAAGCAACGCAGTTTCTATTAGCATATAAATCCTGTCATAAACACCAGAGTCTAATTTGCAACTTGCTACCTCACATGCCAAAGGACTGAGTTAAAAATAGTAAACTGCAGCGAGGTTTCCTTGTTTATAAGATTCGATGACTCTGATTTAAAACTAGGCCAGACAAAAAACACAGTGGCGGTCTCTGGTCATTTTGTTCTTTTCATCCAGGCTTAGCTGTATTTTCTTGCCATTCTGGTCCCCATGCTGACTTTGTAAATAGCAACTCTGTCTTGTTTACAGAGCTAATGTTGGCATTTTGTTGTAAATGGTAATGCCAACATGATAAAGTTAATTACTTATTAGTTGGAATCTAATTTGCGTTGAAGGCTGAATTGATTAATAGGTAGAGCTTGTGTTTAACCAAGTGTGTTTCAAAAGCTCCTGAAGAACTAGCGCTGGTTAATTCACAGCCCAAGAGCTAGGTCCTAGTCACTCTGCAGTGGATATGGAGGCCACAAGAAGCACAGCATGCTCCAACCCCTCCGTTAGAAAACGTATTAACAGGACAGTTGAAAGCATTAACGTACTGGAGCTGAGAATTCCCAATGCAATATCTAGTTCAGCTAGTCTGAGATCAGGTAAACATTTACATTGTGTTATTTTTCACATGAATTTCTCAAAGTGGGTGTGGAAACACATTTGCATCCTAAGTCAAGCAGGGCCCAGCTCTGCTTCCATTTCAAGTCAATGGCCAAACCCATCGTGGTTGTAGTGGGTTCTCAGGTCCATTTAAGTGCAGTTCTGAAAATAAAAAATAAAGCTTTAAAAATAAAGGCCCATAACTGTAGAGAATGATTCTCACAATCCCTTCATTGGTACTTCTCTCAAACAGGCCTTACAACCTTTGGGGCCAGTGTATTCCATCACATCCCATAGAGAGAAAAATTTAGCATCATATTGAGGGGGAGGGGCGAGGAATACTTCTCCACGAAGCTGTTCCGAGTTAAAAACTTGTGATCTGATCTCCTAGAGCTCCATTTTAGAGAGATTAAATCCCACAGTGATTTAGACACCTAACTCCTATTTCACAGGGAGCTGGATGCTGGCTGACTCACCTAAGGTCAGGCAGAAACCCAGAGTCAGATGCAGGTACTGACCCCAAGTCTCACCTTTTTTAGTACCATGCCAATCATCCCTCTAGCTTGAGAGAAATAACTATTTCCAGGGGCGGCTCTATGTATTTTGCCGCCCCAAGCACGGTAATCAGGCAGCTTTCGGCGGCATGCCTGCGGGAGGTCCACCGGTCCCGCGCCTTCGGCGTACCTGCCGCCAAATTGCCACTGAAACCGCGGGACCGGCAGACCTCCCGCAGGCATGCCGCCAAAGGCAGCCTGACTGCCACCCCCCACAGCTTGCCACCCCAGGCACGCGATTGCTGCGCTGGTGCCTGGAGCCGCCCCTGACTATTTCCTAGTGAATTCATTTTTTTCCAAAACCTTCTCTGCTGCTAGTTGCAACATTAATACCGCACCAGACAAAACATTGTCCTTAAAAGACTCTTGTTACAGCCTGCTGGCTGGGATTAATTCACAGAACTCTACATTATCAGTGATTAAAAAAAACAACTGGTGTGTTAAGTAACCAGGCCAAGAAAGTCAGCAGAGGTTATGATGTATACACACCAGTGGCTACATTCAACATCAGATTGGATTATATAGTGTAAAATAATTCTTCCCCCGCATTCAATAGTAGCTGATTGGAAAGCGTGACACTGGCCCAGCAATGGCATATAACACTGCCAGAGAGCGCAGCGAGGGACCTGACATGTTCTGTCTCTACGATAATTGCCAACATGAACGTTTTTTGCCAGGGATAATGTTCCACATAAGCCAGTCACCAGTGGGCCATGTGCACACAGTGATGAGGGAAGTGTTTTCTGCTCTCTTGCTAGTCCCACGGAGTCCTACGGCCTTTGGCCTGTGCCTTGAGTGCAGTGCAATGATCCACCATGAGGATGCCGCAATGCAGAAGAGAAAGAACAGCAAAGCCCCACCTCCTTGACTTCAGTGCAGCAAAACCAGCGTTCTGCAGGGAAGGGGCCAAGATGTACCCCTCCTCATGCCCCCAAATTCCCCCAGCAGCTTTGGGGAGAGGGTCAGGCTCTTCAGAAGCAATATGAGGAACCCCCCACTCGGGCAGAGAAACAGCCTAAAACAGGACTCCCACAGGGGCTCCTGGCCAGCCCCCATAAACTTCCCCCAGCAAAATCAGCTCTCCTGTGGTTGGGCCCTGGCAGACCCCTACCTGTTATCTTCACAGGGGGAAAGCCTTGGCCCAGTTGTCCCACCAGGTACAGCTAGGGGGGGACAATAAGCCTGCTCCCACCTCCAACATCTTATTTGGGAATCTCCCCCTTCTCTCCTCACACCCAAACTTCCCCTTTCCCGACCATTTGAAATAGCTGTGGAATGGCTACTCTGAAATTAGCTAGCATAAATGTGCAGTACTACGTGTAGGGCTACATCCTCTGGTCCAACAGGCCCAGGTATGGGAGAGTAAAGGGGGCTGAAAACCTTTATCCTGAGACCAGCTGGAGACAGGTTTGCCCCCAAGCACAAGTTTAGAGCAACCCTAAAGCTGCTCTAACTTTCCCCTGACCTGACTCCAATGGCCTACTCATGATCTTTTAAGAGAGGGGAAGCAAAGGGCTACCTCTATCAGTCCCTACAGAATCCCTTGGGGAAAGGGAATTCTCAGGCAACCAGCTAACCCCGTTTGTAGTTGCTTTGCACTTGCGGCCTGGTACAAAGTAGTGACATTACAAGCCAAGATCTCGCTCACAGTGTGGTCAGCACGCAGCTCTGCAGTAACCGGCCGCACTGGCGCTTCTAAGCCAGCCGTCCTGTAGGAGAAATTCTACTGTGCTAAGGCAGAGACCTGCCTCTTAGAGAAGCGCTTGGATAAGTTACCACAAGAGCTCATCACTCCTTAGCAAGTGCCGTCGATAAACCCCCTGTTAATGACGCAGGGAGCTGTAAAGTTGTCTGCTGCCATATTGAGATGATAGATGGTCCAGGCAGCTATCACCAAGCCACCCTGAGCTTTTGGGAGAGATTTCCTCCAGTCATCCTTTTCATTAGGAAACATTTTCCACCACCGGGAATGGTACCGCAGTTCTGCAGAGCCGACCGCAGAGACGGAGGTGGCAGCTCAGGACAGGGGCCTGGCCCCTGCACTTCAAACTCTTACCAAAAGCCACTGCCAATTTTGGAGCAAGTCTTGCCCCCTTCTGTGCAGATGGAGCGGTTCCCAGGATAAGCTGGGTGTTCATAGCCCTGTGTTTAACTCACCCCATAGAGGCGCCCTGTACAGGAAAGTCTACTAGGCTTTGGCTCATCGCACCTGCCTCACCCCAGTGGAGTACAGCAGGGTTGTCGTGTCCATTGGGCGGCAAGCTCTGTGGGCCCGGGGTGCCTGGCCACCAGGAATATTCCTGGCCCGGGGTCCAGCTCCAGCAATGGTTGAGGCAGGGTCGCTCCCTTGGTCCCCCCTTCCATCCCTGGGCACTCCTCCCGCACGTCCCCTGGGGGATTTAAAATGGCCCCAGGCCCCCCACCACCACTGGCAGCGCAGGAGAGCTGAGCGACTTCCTGCCTGTTCGCTCCACATGGCTACCGGCCCCTCCCTGCGGCCCGTGTGTGTGTTGGGGGGGGGGGATCTGGGGTGTGTGTGTGTGTGTGGGGGGAATATCTGTGTCCACGTGCGCTGCTCCCACCCCAGCAGCCAATAGGAAGCTGCGGGTACAGTACCTGGGGGTGGGAGTGCGTGGAGGCCCCCGGGCCTGCCCTGCCTAGGAGCCTCAGGTAAGCGCCGCACTCCCCCCACCCCCTCCCAGAGCCTGTACCCCCACCCCCTTCCCACACAGCCCCTCCTGCCCCCAAACTCCCTCCCAGAGCCTGCACCTCCACCCCATTCCCACACCCCCCCACCCCCAAACTCCCTCCCAGAGCCTGTACCCCAGACCCCCTCCCCCACCCAAACTCCCTCCCAGAGCCTTAGGCAGGTGGGGGGAGGGGCAGAGTTTTGAGGGGGGTGGCTCCGGGCGTTCTGGGGACCACCAAAATTTCTACAAACCTGCTGCCCCTGGTTGGGTCTCTGTGATGCAGGAGCAGCTGCTCCCTGGCCTGTAGGAAAAGATTTTTTCACCCACCAGCTCCACCAGGGGGGTACCAGGCTGTGGGCTGCGTATGGCACAGCAGGATTTGAGCTGGTATGTGGCTGCAGCGCAGTTTGACCCGTCACAAACGAGCCGCAGGGTGCCCAGAATTCAAACAGGGCCACAATGGCGCCTGTACATTGTGTTACTTTCTCCCTTTTTTCTTTACAGTTCCCTTGCTTCAGAGAGAAAGAACCTAGATGCAAACCACAAATATCACACATCAGGGAAAATGCAGAGAAGGTCCACCCTGAAGTCATCCCATTTTTTCTCTGCCTTTCAACAGCCTTCCTTACCATAGATGTGGCCAGGCCCTCTCAGAGGTCCAGAGAGGCCTGGCCACTTCCAGCTTTTGAGGCCCCTAGCCCTAATAAAAATAAAAACAACACCTGAAAATAAAATAAGGCACCAAAAAAAGAGGGAGACAATTTGAATATTCTTTTATTTAACAAATACTTTTCTAGCCTTTTTCCGTGCAAAAAAATTATGTCTTTTACCAAACCACCTCTCTTATTTGCTTAAATTTGAAGCTCTAAGCTGTGAGCATGTGTCACATTTTGGTCCGATAGGGATGCGCATAAAAAGAAGTTGCAAAACTTATCAAATGCCGAAAAATTAACAAGTGTCTAAATTTGAGGCCCAGGCCAAATGGCCCTCCTGTCCCCCCCCCCCCCTCGCCCCCGATTGACCCTGGATGGGGTAATACTGACCTAATGGGCTCAGTTAAATGCTACAGGCAGCTTAGCCTTAATTTTGAATTTCCCCGCTTTTGCCAGCCTTCAAGAAAGGCAACTTGTTATTTGCACCGTTATCAGTTATTTACTTTGAAAACATATAGAAAATAAATGTTTCAAAAGAAACCCTGACTGTCCCACTGGTGCATTTCCAGCAGTACAGAATGCACCCCGCCTTGCTGTCACAGGAAGTTCTAGCGCAGTGGTTCTCAAGCAGGTCTTGCAGGGCGTACGTCAACTCATCTAGATATTTGCCTATTTGGTTACATAAAAAGCACTAGTGAAGTCAGTACAAACTAACATTTCATGCAGACAATGAGAAAGTCAGCAATTTTTCAGTAACAGTGTGCTGTGACTTTGTATTTTCATATCTGATTCTGTAAGCAAGTAGTTTTTAAGTGAGGAAATTTGGAGGTACACAAGACAAATCAGATGGAAAAGGGGTACAAGAGTGGGGAAAGGCTGAGAGTGACTTCCCTAGTGTACTGCTGAGAGCTGCCAGTAAAATTAAGCACAGAGCTGTAGCATGAGATCTATAATGATTCACACAGCAAATCTCAATAAGCTCCGTTTTGTGCGTTTGTGTTAGATGGGTAATTTCCTTAAAGAAGAAAATGGTGCCGAAAGGATCCATCTGTGCTATCATTTGGAAAAGGACTCTCAGAAAGGTGGGCCAGAACGTCACTAGTTCCCAGTGCCTGGGCTTCTCCCTTCCCCCTAACAAACTTTAAGGACCCAAGCCTGCAGCTTGCTGAGAGATTCCTGCAGATGCCATGTGCCGTCAGCACCCAGCGCCGTCCATAGATGTTCAGGATATGCAGAACTGAGCCCCAGTTAGGGAACAACTCCTCACCTAGAGCCTTGTTTGCTTTAGTCAGTGCTACATCGCCATCTGCTGCACACACGTTTTATTGTTGCACAGAAAATTCTTTGCAGAAAACATGAGCTTTCCAGCAGCTAGTTTACGGAGGGCTTGTCTACATCAGGGACTTTTGCTCCAGTTTGAGCTACCAGTAAAGGCACTTCAGTCCAAGTGCAGTCCACCTCCAGCAAGCCTCGTACAAAACCCCCTAATGTAGGCAAGCTCAAGAGTTCATGGGTTGTCATTTCTCGCTCCTAAATCCTGAAGCCAGGCCGAGAGGTTTATTTTCAAAGTAAGAAACATCGCTTTTATGACAGGATTCTGTCCAAAGAACTTTCCGCTATTATTCCGTCTGATCTGATAGAAGGGTGAGGACAGCTGTTGCAGAAAGTCCACTGGTCATTGTAAAGATGCAAGTCCTTCTGCACCACCTACCTCTGATTTAGAGCAATGCAAAAGAGGAGAATCAAACCCACAGAAGTTAGCAAACATTTTCAAAACCTAAGTACTCCAGAAGGGCTAGTTAACCTAGACACAGAATGGGATACCAGAGTAATTAACTGATTCTCTGTTTGCTTATATTTTGTCTAATAAAGGTTGTAGTTGTTTGAGCCAACAAGGAACCGGACAGAAGCTTCCCATGATCCACTGCTGTAAAGATTCATTTATTTCATTTCTCTGGTTTTCAGCTCCAGAACACTTTCCAACAATAAAGAACAAAAAGTTCTCATTTATGCACTGGATTGCACTGCTGATGGAATCCAGTGACAAATTCCATCTTTAATAATCCAGCCATATCATCATCCAGAAACTTGCAAAAATCTTAGGAGTAGGGCTTTATTCCTATATGAGAATTGTGAAAAAAAGGGATGGTAAGAGAACTTGATGGTGTGCCTAAAAATAGAGAATAATTAAATATGATTTGAGCAGAAAGAGCCGGGGAGAAGGGTGTGCAACTAGACATCTAAAACTCAGCACACCGAAAAAAATTGTTGTTCACTAATTAAAATGTTTGCATCTGAATTGCAGATTAAATATTTGTTCAACTCCAGCACTTTCAGCAAAGCAGACACGGGGAATTCAATGGAATTCCTCTGCGGGGAAATAATGGTATAAGTAACTAAGTGTCTTCTCCTGTGAACTAATTCATAGCAAATCAGCTGTCGGGAAGCCATATCTGCTTTCTCCCTGGCTGAAGAGGAGATTCCAGAACAAGTGGCAAAATCAAGAGGGAGAAAATAATGTTTTCCAGGAAAAAAGTTATTTTTATTTATTTTTTTTTAAAAGCAGCAGCCTTTTTATAGCATCTTTTCTGTAAAACTGAATGTAGCCACAAGCAGTGTAATTTTAGCGTGCGATTGGATTATTTTTAACATCATAGTAATTCAATATCAATCATGACAGAAAGATGAGATGAATTGTATTTATGGGAAATACGATGTGACTTGGGGGAAAAGGATAATTTACTTACCTGTAATTTGGAATCTGGGACTAGATCATCAGTACAGACTTCTGCGGTCTGTGCAGGCACATCCCAGGAGCGGAGTTCTGTACTGACAGCTCTTGGAGGAGGAAGGAAGGGTTCATGATGTATACTGGCACATAAAAATGCGACTTGCTTATAACAATGGATAAAATCCTGCCCCTTGGCTGCTGAAGCGATGCAGCAGTAGTAAGAGCTAGTCATTTTAGAAATTACTTTTCCCCATAAGATGATTTCTGACAAGAGAGTTATGCAGCCCTAGGTGGTGGTGAACGTCTGGCGCTAGAGGAGAGGGCCAGTGTTTGAAGATAAAGTGGTATCAACACACACATCTATTAATCCAGGTGTTGATATGTGTCGGGGGTCACCGATTTTTATAATTTAAACAAGCTACAGTTTCTCTTGCGTGCCATTATTATTGCTAATAATTATTCATGCTGTGCAGGCAAACAAGCCAACAGGCTTCCCCCCAGGAGTTTACAATTTATATCCTGATCCTGCAAACTCTAGGGGATCAGCAGGCAAGAGCTATGCTCCTGCACTGCCAGGACACGAGTACCAGAAGAAGCGTAAGACACCGTTCCAGCTCCCCAGAACAGGGCCGCCATGGCTTCCTGGAGCAGTGAAGCAGGACTAATGAACATTGTTCTTACTACCATGACAAAGATCATGGAAAAGGGGAGAAGGGAAGGGGGAGAGGTGCAGTTATAAAACAGATCCCTACAGAGAACTGTGCTGTAACGGGTTAGATGCAGCACTCTAATCCCAGCATTGACACCATGGCCATCAGCAAGTTACTTTGGTCAACGTTTTCAGAAAGGCTCCCTTTCTGAGTCTGGGTGCCTCACTTTCAGGGTGCTCAGCTGTAGACATCTTTAATTACAACAATCCTCAGCTCGGCTGTGGCACTTTTCATCCATAGATCTTGTAATGCAGTACGAAGAAGAGTCCCATTGTCCCCATTTTACAGTTGGGGAGACTGAGGCAGGGAGCAAATGTTACTTGCCCAAGGTCTCACAGCAGGGCTGTGGCAGAATGAGGAATGTGAAGCAGGTCTTCTGAGCCCCCACCCTAGTGCCTGATCCTCTGATCCACTTTGCCAGTCCCTAACCTGGCTCAGGGCAAGGATGGCATGATGGGTAAAAACACTGACCTTGGCTCTATGCTGTCAGCCCCCCTGCTGCCAGCAGGATGGCGCTACACTCCCCACGAAGCAACGGTGGGAGATCTGCCAGTTCTCAGTGTGAAGAAAGCCAGAGAGCAGACATGTCACCTTGGCTGGGATGTTTCATGTCAAAGGGTAGGTGACAAGCTCACCTCCCCTGCAGGAGACCTGGGTTAGCTCCTAAACGACCATCAGTTTTTCTGGCCACATCCTACACCGCATTTCTGCAGATTTCAAGATCCACTTGCAGTTTGGCAAGAGGGAGCGAGACTGGGGACCTGCACTTGGCAGAGGTCACGCTCAGAAGAGCTGCAGTGGGTCAGGTCAGAGAGCCAAGGGAAACGTGCCCAGAGCCGGCCTGCATCAAAGGCAGGTTCCACTGTCTTTCTCCTGCCCCAGTTCTCACTAGCAGACAGCTCTAGTGCACTAGGGCGGAGTGCAGTGCGACAGCTTTACCAGAAGCAAAGCTTTTGGAAAAGAGGGTGTGCACAAGTCTAACTCTGCTCCCATCAAAGTCAATGGTAAAACTCCCATCAACTTCAATAGGCATTGTTAATCCAATGCTGAATGCTTCTGAATGTCCCACCTGTGACAGGGGCCCTGCGCGTCAAGCTAGGGCGCCCCCTTCGGCCCAGTGTGGGATTGGTACACCCTGGCACCCAGTCATCAGGATTCCCCGTTAAGCGGGTGATTTCGGCCAAGTGGGTCCCGGCCCCCTGACAGGATCACTTAAAGAAATAGTCCATGGTCTCTGGGCAGGCAAAACCAACCAGTTGAGCCCTGCAGCCTCCTGGTTGGGGCAAGTAGTATTACTTGGGGAATTAGCACCCTGGGCAGGGCAAAACAAACAGTGTATAGGCCTTACTTCCCTCTGGGCTGAGAGCGCAGACAGCCGCCTCTGCAGGTGGCGGCTTGGCTTCCCCGGCTGTCTCCGCAGCCAGCGAGTCGCCTGGCATGTAGTCCGGGTCTTTGGGCTCTACCGCCAGGAGTATCACAGGCCCCTCTGCAGGAACTGGCAGTGCATGTCCTTCCTTCTCCATCGCCCACCCCAACGGAGCTGGGCGGCCTTTTATCTGGCTCCTCCACCTACAGCATGCACAGCAGGGGAAAGGGGGTGTGGCCTCCTGGGCCTACAATGATTGGTCCACTTCCAGCTTCCCAGTATGGGGTTGGTACACCCCAGTCACATCACCCTTAAGGTCTAACTTCTCCTGTTGAACTGAGAGGTAAATCTCAACCTGACTGCCAAGGAACCAGGACCGGGCCCATAAACTCAATGTTCTATACCATGTTGTAAGGACTACAGGCTTGAAACAGCCCGTTGGATAACAGCTCCACTCCCACCCATTGCCAATGGCTAGGTTCGACAGACTAGTTATGAATCATCTGCTTTTTATTACCCAGGGCAGGCAACAGCCAGTCTAACGGTGCCAAGAACACCCAGCCAACAGTGCATAAGCAGATGCCCTATTTCATCAGGTTGAGAGAGGTTTTTTTAAGAGTTTAAAAAATGGAAAGGGAGAACAGGCAGCAAAAGCTTTGGAAGAACCCAACTGTCACCGTGCCTCCCAGGGTCACAACTGAGAATATCAAATTCAGGACAAACTGCTGAGAAACAAGGCAGACACACCCCAAAACTGGTGGGTATTCTTCCATAAGATATACCAAACCAGCAACAAAAGTAAACTTCTGTTTCACCACCCTGGCTAACAAGATGTCAGAAAAGCAGTCTCCTTAGGCCTTCCAGTCCTTGTATCACCAAACACACTAGACTTAATGAGGAGTGGTTATTTAAAACCAATTCCATCAAACAAAAGGGTTCTTCTGATCCCAAAGGGCCAGCCACACACCCAGGTCAATATACAACTCAGCTCTTACCCAATAATCACACTGTTGTTAATCCTTTAGTATCTAAAATCTAAAGGTTTATTTATAAAAGAAAGAAAGAACGGTGAGTTAAAATTGGTTAAAGGAATCAAATACACACAATAATTGAAAAGTTCTTGGATCAGGCTTATAGCAGTGATGGATTAAACTGCTGGCTTAAGTCAAGTCTCTGGCTACTTCCAAATCCTTGAAAGCTCCTCAGTCCGTTGGTTACAACGCTCCCATTAGTATAAATTCATAGTCCAGAGGTCTGAGCAGGAAAGAGGCCAAATGGAAGTGTTTCCAGGGCCTTTTACAGCTTCTGCCAAGTGAAGGGAATCCCATTGTTCTCACTGTGGAAAATTACAGATAACAAGATGGTGTTTGGAGTCACATGGGCCAGTCACATGTCCATGCATTATTTCGCTTAGTCATAAGAGAAGCCATTACCTATCCTCCAGATAGAACGTTCACAGGAAAGTTAAATGTAGATAGGCGTCTTCCATTGTGAGTTAAGTGTTCTTTGATGGGCCATTTAACTTGAATAGTTCCTTCACAATGGGCTGGCTAAACACCATCGTGGTGTTTTCACAGGAGCCAACATTTGAAATACAGGTACAGAGCCAATACTCAACTTCAAATACAAAAATGATACATGCTTACAAATAGCATAATCAGTTATAACCTTTCCATAGACACCTAATTGACATACTTTGTACAAGATTTGTTGCAATTATATACCAGTGATTGCAACAATGATCTACATGGTCATATTTTAATCACATAACGTCACACCGAGCATGTGTGGTAACTAACTTTGACCTTAGTTTACTATGGTATAAATTAGTTATCTCAAAGGAAAAGACATGGGCATGGTTTGCTTGAGAGTTCTCACATCTGCTGTCAGAGATGGTCTAAGGAAACTGAAAAACTCCTTCTTGGTTACAAAATGTCTCCAGAATTAGGCCATGTCTAGAGAGATGTTGAGAACCTGCCACTCTTCCACTGATTGTTTTGGGGGAGGGGAGAGAGGTGAGTGGAGAGTTGCATCCCAGTGCTCACACACTGCCAGTGCTTCAGGGGCTGAGAGTACACAGAGGAAGCAACAACCCATGAGCTTCTTTGGTCATTAATTCTAATAGACAACATACCCTTTCAGCAAAGCAGCATGAGGAATAGTGGCGTCTAAACAGCATCACCCCTCCCCCCAACTCTGCGGAAGCCTCTTCCGCATATTTTTACTCTACAGTGGGGGAGGTAAAGTTGTTGGATGCAGAGGGGATGGAACTGAAGGTGGGAGAGGTGTTTGTGCTCCACAGCATCCATCCACATGAAACCAGCAAGGCTTTTCCTCTTCAAGATTATACTTATCTTGTTTTCATCATACAACAGAGCATTCCTCATCCAGAGTTTGAGACCCCTTCCACCCACAGGTGTTCTACACACAGATGTCTCTGGGAGTGGGGAGGAGGGCAAGCAACAAGGAAGATGGGTGTCTCCACACAAGTATTTTTGTTGCCTACTGCAGTGGTCTCCAAACTCTTCTTACTGATGGGGTGCACGATCAAAAAAAATTTGAGCACGCACCCCCTGCTCCCGGCCATCAAAGCAAAAAAGGCACTCGGACGCCTGAAAGGGGGAGGGGGGGAAGCAGCCCTGTCACACACCCTGAAGGATCCTCTTACGCACCCCACTTTGGAGACCACTGGTCTACAGCTATGGTGAGATATGGCGACAACCTTGGGTTCGGAGAGCCATTTGCTCCTGTAAAGTCTCTGGGGGCAAACCATCAGCCGTATGACTCCATTAAGTGGCCTGGTCTACACTGGGGGGGAGGGAAATCAGTCTAAGATACACAACTTCAGCTACGAGAATAGCGTAGCTGAAGTCGACATATCTTAGATCGACTTACCTCCCGTCCTCACGGCGCGGAATTGACGGCCACGGCTCCCCCGTCGACTCCGCTTCCACCTCTCGCCCTGGTGGTGTTCTGGAGTCGACAGGGAGCGCGTTCGGGGGATCGATTTATTGCATCTAGACAAGATGTGATAAATCGATCCCCGATAAATCGATAGCTACCGCCAATCCAGCGGGTAGTGTGGACGTACCCCAAGACTTCATGAGACCTGGTGGAGATTCCTGACTTTCCCTCAAGTTCCCCCCCCCCACACACACACACACACACACTGGGGATGGTGTGGCCCTGTAAAGGGTTACATTAAAGTGCTAATAGCGATTTGCCCCTTGATTTCAGCAATAAAGGTAGGTGTATATACACAACCACATCCAACTGAAGAGGAAAGAACCTTTAGGGGATTGGTCAAGAAAGTTTAAAGATTTCCTTCACTACGGATATTCTTTTCCACACATATTTACAACACACTGATGGAATGTAACCCTGACTAAACCCGAGAAGAAGGCCTCCATTCAGACATCCTTCACTGGAGAGCATTGGTACATGCAGCTGTCCTACGGCAAGCTGCTGTTTGTTTTAACATTTCCCACTGAAAGTCAATGGAGACTAAAGAATGATTAGTAAACAAAGATACCCACAATAAATGCCAGGTCTTGTTTGCAGAGTAAATTGTGTGCTTAGACTTAGAGGAATCTTTGCAGGGTAAACACTGCCAGTGATGTGCACTAGAGTGAGTGAGTGAAGAAAAAAAGAGCAGACATGAATGGTGACTTCACTGGAACGTGATTTTACTGACAGGAGGGGGGGCAATGGGGGGGTTAAAACGGTGGGAGGGAAAACAAGGGACACAGGATCCATACACTGGAGGCTGATTTTTTCAGCATTTTTCACAAATGAAGAAATCCAACCTCTGCCCCATCCTGTGAATTAGCTAATGACTTGACGAGTCCCTGCTGAAATAATTTGGATTTCTCTTCCAAGTTTTTCCTTCAGTCTTTTGTGTTTAGAAAGAAACATTCTAACAAAGAGACATTTGTTCTCATCTGTCATCAGGTTTCATTCTTTAATTTTCCACTCCCTCCTTTCCCCCAGCTTGAAGAGAATCGCAATAATTAAAGGGAGGGACTCCCACGCTCCAGTGGTTTTGGTTTCAGTGGCTGCGCAGAAGCAGAAATGCAAACCTCAAGTCCTCTGTCCTCACCCTGAGGCAATCATCTAGAATTACACAGCCAGGCCCAACATGGCCCTTCCTGGGCAGTAATGTACAAAAAACCCCACCCCTCTCTTCCTTGAAGATTGCCAACAGGCTCTGCTCAGCAGAGACCCAATCCAGCACACAGATAACAGGGAGAAAGATTCCATCCCTACAAACTGCTTCTATGGGGCAGCACTGGGCCAACCAACAAGTTGCTCTTCATAGACCCATGTACCAGGACCTGGTCATTTTATGACAAAGATTGTCGTCTCCACATTGCTCGTTCCCCCTCTCCCCCCCCTTACAATCCAATGATGTACAGACACATCCTTCTTAGTAGTAAGGTCTTAAGTCTGCCAGTCATTTAAACACCACCCAACTATGTTTTTTCCATTGATGATGCAGTTCTCAGCATGTTTCAAACTATTCTCACTGGAATGTGTCAGGTCTTCAATTTCAAAACAAAGACCTTTTCCCCCCCAAAAGGAATGAGACTGGAAGAAGTTTTGCAACATTTAAGGCTGGGTGTCCATGTATTAGAGAGTTATGCACCCCTTCCCACTAGTGGTCAAAGAGCATTCTGAAAGCTTTACGGCCAGGCACTAGACAGGTTAACAGCAACCCGAATGAAGAAAAACCAAGGGTCACACTCACTTCACAGCTAAATATTCTTTCCTACAAAGATGCTTTGTATCTACAATAAGAACGGCCAAACCGATCCATCTAGCCCAGTATCCTATCTTCAGGCAGTGTCAGATGCTTCAGAGGGAATGAACAGAACAAGGCAATTATCCAGTGATCTATCCCCTGTCGTCCAGACTCAGCTTCTGGCAAATAGAGGCCTTGGGACACCCAGACCATGGAGTTGCTCATACAGTAGTTTCCCATCATATCTTTCTGCTGTTGCTGATGTGTTTAGGTGGCATATGGCCTGAATACTGCTTGTTAAACAGCGACACACTTAGCCCTGTGATTAACACTAACAGATTAATGGGGATTGGGGTGAAGACTTATTTTATTCCCATTCTAAGGGATTTTCTTCAAAACAAAAAATAGGGGACTGCAGCCCCATTTGACTGTTTTATTGCTAATTCCACTAGCTCAGCTTCCCAATACTTTCAATCACTGTGAAGCATCCAAGCTGATGCAGTTAGACTCAAATTCCTCGGAGACAGCTCAACACTTAAGTCTGTATTAGTAAGCCATTTTCTTCAGCTGGTACTGGTCAAGATCTTAGCCTTTCAGCAGAGGTACCAAGCAATAGGATTCGGATCACACAGCCTGGGTTACACTACACAGTATCTAGGTTCCAGACCTGAAACACAAGGATCTGTCTCTCCAATGTACACCTTGCACCAAGAAAAAAAATCTTGACTGACTGACCAGAAAGTACCAGATCCCGGCCCAGACAAAAGCCAAGTGCACAATAGCATAACATAGCCACACACAACTCAACAAAATCCCCTAATTGCGCCAAGTACAGACCACATTTCCCCAGCTGCTCCCAGCCCTGGGAAGGAAGGAACCGTCTATAACCTGAGCAGCAGTCATTTGGTATAAGGAGAGGGGGCTAGCACGGGGGACTGGTTACAAGGTTTCTAAAGCCCAGCAATGCCTGAGGGAGGAGGCACGTCCCACAAGTGGGAACAGACGGAGGCTACCTCAGAAGAGTTAAGTTGTGGGGCTGGGAAGAATCTAAGGTCACATACTGTTTCCTAACACTGGCAACGCTGCTACTGCACCCCCCCTAGTGGCACTGGTTCAAGATGCCCAATGTAATGTATTGCCTTTTTAATACAAGTAGCTGTCATCTCCATGCTAAGCTATTGATACAACAGCCCTTTCCCTTCCATCTCTCCCTTTGTAGAGGTTTAAGTGACGGAAATGATGTACTCCTTCCACAAGGCTTCCTTACTGGTTATTTGAATCCTTGCTTTCCGCTTTCCTCTTCTAGCTATAAGTTACAGAAAGGCCTGAGGACCTACAACAAGGCCTGCACCCTATTCCTGAATGGGTCATGGGAGAAGTAATGATGCAAACAGTGGTGCTGCATATTTGCCCATGATCTCTGTAAGAGCAAAGTGTTTCAATGTGCCTCAACCCATTTTTAATGAGTCCAGTCCCAGGGCAGGCAGCCGCATCATATAATCCTATTCATAAATGTATCAAGCCAAGGAGGAGCAGACACTCTAGATCCCCTGGACTGCCTGCTTTGTATGCGGGATGATCACTCACACCCTTATCACCTGGGGAATCCTGCAACTCCTGGTCAACTTTTCCCATTGTGGAATTGCAGCTGCACAGGTGTGGGCAGTGGTAGCAGATCAGTCCAGCCCGGAGTGCAAGGACTGAGACTAAGGAGGGCAGTTTGCCCTTGGAAGCCTGCAAATGCTGCCTCACAAGCAGAGCAACTTTTGCTGTTTTCCAGTCAGTGCTTTGGGGCTGCTCCACCATTGTGGGGTGGGAACTGGGTTTGCGGTGTTACACGGGCAGACCCAGAGAGGTTGAAGGCCTCATTTTTGGTTTTCCCAGCCTAAGATGGAAGGGCTTTGAAACGTGACCTGCTCCGCTGTCTGCTCAAGGCTACAGATAACAGCAACTAACATCTGAGTGTTGACGTCTATCGTTTTGCTCAGGGAGAGGTTTATTATTATGAAGCCTCACTAAGAATCAGAGTTGTAATATTAGCCGGGGAGGGGGGGGGGTGAGGGGTTACCAGAGTTGGACATGAGTCCTCACTATCTGTAGCACTGGTTTTTGTTTACACACTACACTTTTGGTTCAGACACTAAGGCCTAGTGTTGACTAGGAAACGAGGGATGTTTAGCAAATGTGTTAGCGAACACAAATATGCATATTTTTAAAACACTATTTAGCAGCCAGTGTAAACAAATTGCAGTTAAAACCATGCTTACTAGGTGTGGTCAAACCCTGTTTTTAAAAGCCATATTTTTGACAGTTATTTAAACATGTTAGCCACCATACTCTCTAAAGAGACCTTTTTCCTATTCCTAGTCCAAAATCTAAAGCAAGACAACTCTTTTCTCAAAAGATAAGGCAAGAACTGAAGTGGAACTGGCTGCCTTGAAAGGGGGCCTATATAAAATCCCGAAGGTCTTGTTTGATGCTTTTAACGTATTGGAATTCACTGTAATCCCTTAGTCAAAGTTTCGAAGAGTGCCAAACCCCCACTTCAAAGATCCATTACTGCAGGATATTTTTGGCATGGGAGCTCTTAAAGACCAGACAGTGCAAGATGGTATTGAAATTCTCACATCTCCACTGAGCGGAAGCCCAGATTACATACACTAAAAGTAAAACGCTATCCAAAGTTAACAAGTCTACACTGAGTAAGAGCCATTGAATAAAAGTATTTATTTTAACACATTTGCAGATCCATGCTGAATAGAATTGTCACCTAACAAGTGAGCATATTACCTTCATCCCCACATCTGCTGATGTAATCAGCATCAGAGAACAGTTACTCATTGCACAGAACTGAATAGATAGGACACCAATTCACCATTATGCACGGTCTCAGGATTCCTGCTTTCTGTCATCAGGCTGGCTTGAAGACTGAAATGACTTTCAGAAGACGATTGTATATGTACAGAACACTGTCAGTGCAACAATGAAGTCCCATCTCTTATTGGATAATTGTTCTGATGGGTAGTTCATATTAATAATTGTTGCTAAGTATAATAAAAACCTGAATGGGCATAGAAATATTTCTAAAGTGCATTACTGCAGCTAAATAAATAGCAGCAATTGTGTATTTTTCTTTTAAAAAAAACAACAACCATACAAAGGATTGTGACCAAACTTGAAAAAGTTTTACACTATAAAAAGCAAACCTGGCAAAAACACAAGGCGAAAGCCTTGCATGATCAGTCTACAGGAGATATAGAATATCAAGAGGTTCACACACACACACAAAACAGAAGGCTCTCTTCAAAGTTATCCATAATACACAGCAGGGCAAAAAACAAATGCGTTGGATACATGTATTTCCTCAGAATTGTGAAAAACAATCTTTCCCTTAGCTGCTTGCTGTCCAGCATAGGCCGTTATGAAATGCAAGTCTGCAGCGTTAGCATAGCAGTAAATTTACCAAGACTTCACTGGCTGCAAATTCTGAAGAACTGATTAAAATCCTCATTTTGTCAACAGTATTCCAGTACAATAGTGAATTCCACCTCATGGTTTTCTGCGCCTGAAATAAAAAAAAACACACAACACTCTCAGCTCAAAGTTTTGATTCTCACATCATAACTTTCTATAATAGTGGTCAAGAATGTTACTTAGATTTACACAGTCTGTTGTATGAATACAAGTTTTAAGCGTATATAGTGATGGAAAGACAATTGGTTCAGTGATACAACTGTGCTATGGATTTTATTCAACGCATCAGATCAGGGAGCAACAACTGTTCAGTTCACAATGTGCTTTTGCACAGAGTTCAGCCTACACACACAGTACAACAGCAAGACTGACCCAACAGGCAAAGTGAAGACTTGATCCTGCTTCTCTAAAAGGCAGTGACAAAGCTCCCACCCACTTCAATCAGGCCCCAAGATTACACAGAAGGGGGCTTTGAAGAAAAGTTTATACCATAGCAGGATCACAAGGGAAATGTTTGTAAACAGATCTAAAATCGCAAGTCTTCCAATAGACATTCCCCAAAGCGTCAGATTTCACATGTATTCCACCACTGCTATTGGACTTGTACAGACAAGTTTTCCCACTTGTAGCAGTGTACACCATAGACTGAAGTCTAATGCATTAGCTTCTTACAGTTGTTTAGCCTCTCTATTTCGACCTGAAATTTGTGAAGGTTGTTTGGTCATTATGGTATCACCATCCGTTTCTACCCCCCAATCCCCTTTTTGCTTCATGAAAAGCCTTTTTACCTCTGAAGCCCTCTCTCCTGCCTGTAAACATCGTGTAAAACTGCAAGCTTTCTTCCCCTGAGCTGAATGGATCACTTCCACAGCACTGCCAGCACCTATCTGCAAAAGGCCAAATCTGCAAGTGAACGCTGTTCTCCAGCAGCTAGGCTACCAGACGACCTAATAAGCACTTATTCTGTCAGCAAGTGTTTGAGTCCCAGTCTTGCCGCTTATGAAGCTTCATGTCTAAACTATCGTTTGTTTGAACTCTGGTGTTAGAAATCGGGACTTCTACATGAAATCAGGTGAGGTTTCTATTTGTATAGCGAGATGGGAGCTTTAGATTCACAAACTCTCCAGGGTGAGACTGAGCTACCCAAAAACTCCCCAAGAAGCCTCAGGGTAGGGCCTGTGCTTCTCTGTTAGAAGCTTTACGTACCCAGTCTGGCAAGTGGTAGTTGGAATTTAATATGAACTACATCAACTTTGCCATCAGATTGTTGAACACCATCCCCCTCTAAGGTCCCTTAAACAGTTTTTGTAAACTAATAAAATGTATTTAAATTATCCTCCCCTCCCGCCATCAAGCAGAGATCACGGATATGCCCATTTGCACTGCAGCGTGTTACTAACATTGACAGATTGGAGATTACTTTAATCCTTTGCAACCTTAGATGTATAATGGCCAAAGAAATCAGGGCATAATATAGTCACTTCTCTTCACTTCTGTCCCTGATACACTGCTCCATCTCTGAGCTGTCAGGGCAGCCAGTGTTCCAGCACAGGTTTGTGGGCCCACTCAAACTGCCGCTGAAGACATAAGGTGTCTGTCAGATTTTACTATCACGCCTCAGGCCAAGAGTTCCAAGTGTGACCGGTGATTCTGCTTGAGATGTCTTACATGGGACTGATGTTCAGAAAGTCGGCCCAACTCTGAACGTCAGGCTCCTTTCAAGCTTATCAAGTTGGGCACCCAAAAAAGTCACTGGTCATGCTAAATTTGGCTTCAATCTCTGGATTTTAGGCCACTTTGTCATTCCAATTGCCATGGCATTTAGCTGTCTCCAGTAGTCCCCTCGGGGACGTGTCACTGCTACTTGATAATCCGAGTCAGCAAGAGAACTCATTCACACCAGCAGAGGAGAAAGAGTACATGGCTGGAACCACAAAGGCATAAAGTGGCAACGCCACCTGGCTTGACATTTGAGGACTCAATCCTTGCCTTAAAGCTGGTAAGACTTGAGGGGAATCCTATTTTTCCAGCCAAAGAGCATTGAGAGAAAGAAAGCCAGAAGCTCCAGTTATGATCAGTTAATGTGACACCTACTTGGGCTGAGCATGGTGCTGATATCCAGGTCCCAGATTGGATCCTGCCCTCATTTCCACAGCTACCGAACACTGGAAAGACACGTGCATTAGTCGCTGCTGCTGCATAAAGCCAGCAAAAAGATGACAGACTTACTGGCGTTATTCTAGATTCACAGCAACGTAAGAATCTGGCCGCCTACTTGTAACTTACTCTGGTTTCTACATCTGTCCATTCAGATTCCGCAGCGTCTTCTGGTGGAGTAGGACTTGAAGGCGATGATCTTCGCTTTCGCCTGAAGGAGGCAGAGACATGAGTTAGTCCTGAAGACTGCTGTATGCAGCTCAACAGACTGTCAAACAAGTGACTGCACAAGCCATTACCTAGAGATGGTTTGCTCATCTGGAGATGATGAATAGCTTTTAGTACCCCAAAACCCAGCAGCGTGCCAGCGCTACCTGTAGCTGAAGGATTTACAAGAAACCCTTACCTCAGTTTTACATATATTAAGCCAGTAACTCCAGTTCAAAATCTCAGCAACTTCATTCTTCTGAAGTTTCTCACCAGACCATTGATGGAATTAGAGCTGTGTGCACATTCTGGGGATACTAAGTTCCTGACATTATTGCAATTATTAAATTAAATGTGACTGACCCGGTTGGTGATTCTTGTTTTAGAGTCTCTATATCCGTGAACTGGACTGCCTGTCCACCACCTCTGGTTCTGTAAACGTCACCCTGAGGGAAAGAAACAAACAAGTTACTTACAAATTAATACAATTACTTGGATATTATGTTTGCACAGAAACGTGAATTGTGGCCAACTAGTACGTGACCGCAGCATTTGCAATAACTACCATTTCTTTCAAGGAAGCTCATCGATCAACCCAGAGAGCACAAACACTTGAGCATGCACTAGAGTGAACCATCAGCATATGATGTACCCAGAGGTTGTCAGCTGCCCCCCAAAAATGGGGCAAGCAATTCCTAAGGCCACAGAATACAAACACAACTAAGTAATGCCCAGTTTCAATGCTTTCATTCGGCAGTCTAGACAGGACTAACTGTATTGGCAGATAAAGCCTGGGATAAGTGGGGTCAACAAGCCCTTGGGGTAGCATGGAGGAATTTTATTTTAAAAAGTGACAATGCCGTAGTGTCAGAGCTAAAGGAAAATGCAGCTGTTTTATCCAGTTTAAAGTTCACCACAAGAAGTAATTATCAATGCTGTTTCTTTGGGGGATTTTTTAAGTGACAACAATTGGCATTTCCAAGAAGCATGCTGAAAGCGGCCATCTGGCTGAAGAGACATCTTTTGTGAAACTAGCAAAGCCCCCTGGCACTCGAAGCCTACGCTGCATCCCAACTTGCTTTAGATGTTTGCCAGACTAACACTTGGAAGCTGCACTCTGAAAGTGTTAGATTTCATATTGCTGCTTTGTTGTTGCGGCAAGATGGGAACTGGCTCACGCTGCTAGAGGAACGATGCGACATCACTTCAACAAGATGGTCAAACCTCCGTAACTAGGCTTCAGAAAGCCAGTGGCAGTCACAGGCTTGACACATCCACGGATTATGGATGGTGTCTTACATAATGGGCTAAAAGATCATTTCATTATGGTAGGTGCAATTTCTTTTTAATCAAACTGATGCAGATGAAACTTGGCATGCAAATAGCTAGAAGAGCAATTCAAGTATGGTAAGCTTACTTTAGAAATGTTTTCTAAGAACTGAAGTGTCTCCTACCCCAACATGCAACTTCCAAAATCACAATCAACAAAGGCACTTTAAGTCAAACACATCCTTATGCAAGCTAAGACCAGAAACTCCGGATCAGTTAAGTACGATTTGACAACACAAAGGTATTTGCTTTACCTTAATCAGTTTAGTTTCAATCTCCCCATCAGAAGCTAGTTCCTGGTGCGTCAGCATGTACTTGTCACACTTAGCTAGTGCCTTTTCGTTTGCAGCTGCTACTGTAATGGCATGGGGGACATGGGGCTGCATGACTGTTTCAGTGGGCACATTAGAAGGTGGCTTATGATCTACCCATCTCTCCCCCGCTGAGCGTGATCGTCTGTGTCGGAGACGAACTGGAGGTGCAGTCTGATCAGAGTGGAAAAGGAACCAGAAGAAATAAGCATAATCAGTAGTTAAAGTGCAGTTTTTCAGGCCTGGTTAAAATGTATTTGGATGAAGCCCAAAATTTCATCTCTAAACTTTTAATGAGAATTGATTCTGCAGGGAACCATTACTGACACACTTACACAAAATCGCTATTAGAACAACACTTGGGCCAACTCATATTCTTTGCAGTTTTAATTAAGTTAGACGTAGTTGGATGGATTCCTTAACGAGAACTTCAGACAAAAGGATTTGAACTTTTTTGCAGCAGCTCTCAAATGTCCAGCCAAATTATGAGTTCTACACATATTAAAGAGGCCTGAAAAAGCAGTTAGGTAAGACAGTTTCCATGGATACATTCCTGGGTCAAATGGTCTGTTTCTCAGGTAATCAAGAGAGCAGATTAATGGCACAGGTTTTAGGAGGTGCTACTTCAGCGTAGTCACTCAAAGATAAGAGACCTTAACTGTATTACTGGGTAAATACTGTGGAGAAGGAAGAAGCTTGACATTAGTCCCCCTTTCCAGAGTGAGATTTTGACCCATCCAAAGTACACAAGATCTCTAGTCAGCCACACAGTGCACTGTCCCCATCAAATTCAGCTTTTTTCTCCCATCATGCAAGAGTTTACATTGCTGAGAGAGTGGCACAGTTTTAAGAGAAGAAAGATGAAACTAGCAAGACCACTGGTATGGGTAAGTGATCCTCTGCCATCAGGCTCTGAGAACTAACAGCTGTAAATAGCAAGGGGAGATTTTACACTTCTGTCACACATATACACCCAATGAAAATCCATTTTACTAGTGACATGTGGCAAGACCACCTAACTCAGATCCATGGATACTAACCCCCATGCACTGCACTTCCAAGACTCGAGCATTGATTACATTGTATTTTAGCAACAGGTACAAAGCTTACAGTGCACCCTCTTGATAGGTTTCTTCTCAGTAGCCCCAAAAACGGTTTACAAGCATCTATGTTTTTATCAAAAACTACATGCTGCCAGGATGCAGAAAGCAACATTAAGATTTGGGCAAATAGAAGCTTTCAAGGCTCACCTAAAGCTACCCACGGTAACCTTTTTTTTTTTTTTTGGATGGGTGAGTGAAGTGTTAATTTTTCCATTGGCAATTTTTTGAGACAGTTCTGAAAAGTTGCCTTAGGAGTTTAGATCCTTAAAAAAGGGTGCACTGTATTTGACAGTAGACAATGTTCCTTAACTTGCTACCAACAGGGGTTAAGATATACTTTAAATTTGAACGGCATTAGTATGAAAGCATGTCACTTGCATCAAAAAGTCTCTGTAACAGGAACTTTGATGAACAAGTGTGTAATACAATTAAGGGAGTCCAAGATATGGATTCACAATGTAATAGATTTTGCTCCTGTTTCAAACATCTCTCAGAATAATCTGATATTTGTATTTGTCTATTAGTTTTACCTGAACCCCTGTAGCAAGAATGTGATGATAAAGCGTATAGTGTTAAGACAAGCATCTCCTTGCGATGAACTGGTACACAGAAGAATCACTTAGACCAATTAAAATGGAATGAGAACTGCAAGTAAAACCACCAAGTTTTATTACAAATATTCAAATTTAGTAAGAACATTTTAATGGTTGTATGAATCCCAGACTCAGCTCTTTACAAGCGAGACTGCTTGTCCAAACAGTTTCCAGCTGATAAATGAAATTTGCACAAACAAACAGCTCATGAGACCTTTAATCTGCCCCAAAATGACTCTGGCAATTGCAGACTGCCAAATAAGTTTAAGAGACAGACAAATGGAGACACAAGGAGGTTTATAGTCAGAAAAACGGACTATAATTGTTGTTGCTGGAGAGAGCTACACACACACACTGACGAGACACAGACAGACATACTCCTTTAAGGGCTTTTATACGCTGACTTTAGAAATCAAATTAGACTGTGTTTTGCAAGTGCCGTGACACACAACTTGGAGGCAGCAGTCAAGCATGGAGAAAATTTGTAAAATAGGGTCCAATTCCATTTCAGGGGTGAGCTCACATATGGCAGAACACAGTAAGCTTAGCAATTGTTTGAGAATGGTAATCTTCTGAGCCATGGCAACCAAGCACTGCTACATGTAACCATTGCTAGGAGTAGCACTAACCCTGCAGCATTGGTCCTCTTCTATTTCTATCTCATCTCTACGGCTGGGGACCTCAATGACTCCAGTCCAGTGCATCCCTCGCCTTCTGTCTGACACATTACAGTTTCTATTTTGCTCTGGTTCCTGTTGTCTACTCCTTGCCTTAGGTGTGCCAATGGTATGCTTGCTGTATGGAGGAATTTTCTGCTCCCACTCCGAGATACAGGACGCCACAGAAATACTGCTACAAGAGTTAGAGCGTCTATGCAGCTGTGGCTGGCTCATGAGAGGTTGGCTGCTAGGGCCTTGAGTAACATAGTTACTAGAAAACTGAAGAAAACGGGAGAGAAGTTAGTGAACACATACAATTTTGAACTGGTAACAAAGTAGAACACTTCTCAGAAATCGTCCTGTATGGCGAACTTGCATATATGCAGAGAGTAATCAACGCAAGTACTTCACATAATTAGGTGTTTCGTGGTCAGCTTTAAAAAGCCAGGGCACTCTTTCAATTAGTCAAGTGTAAGGTAAGAGCATGCAGAGACACAACACACTGGAGGAAAAAAGAAAAACTTAAGGAATTTAGTAGAGCCCAAAACATATACTCATTCTCATGTCCCATTCCCAACAACTAGACAGAAAAATAATCAGTCACATTTAGCTTTATAAAACTGGTTTGTCTCTGCACTGACATACAAAGAGATTCATATATAACATACTGGTGCTGGCGGCGGGGACACAGATCTCTGAAAAGCTTTCTCCCGGTCCTTCTCCCGTGAAGGCCTCTCTGGTTTTTCATTCTTTGGTTCAGTAACAATAGCTTTCAGTTGCTTCAGTTTCTCGTCTTTGACCCAGAGCTTGTTCTGCATCTCCAGCTGTTTTGCTGCCACACGGCGCTCCTGCAGGTGAGAACAGGATGAAGGCTATTGTTTTAAATAAAGACCAAATTATACAAACATACGTTATCGTGATGAAAACTGAATTGAGGAGAGCTGTGTATTTCAAATGGAATGAAGTCTTTCCAGGCAAGATGTAGACTTGTCAAAGTACTCACTATGTAAACTAGGCCTGGCCAACTTTCAAAGCTATCTAACATCGTTAATGTCCTAACTGAAGAACAAAGTGATTACATTCATTTAGTAGCACACATACTTCGCTCATATTGTAGTGGCTCTCTAGCTCAGGTAATGGATCACTATAGGAGGTTGATTTCTCAGAAGCTATTTTTTCCCCCTACACACACACACACACACAATTGGCAGAAAATTTGCTGTTGCTAACGTACCACGGGAAGAGTAGAACCCTAAGTTCACATCAATACCCTTCTAGAAAAATTCTACCTCAGCATAAGATCACACTTGTCAACATTTCAAGATGAGAGTGGATGGTCTGGTTTCTCTCTCTCAAAACTGGATACACAAAGAAAAATTAACTTCAGCCTTAGCTTGGTACAAGCACCATTGCTCCATGAAGCATTTCTAACAGATACACTAGCGTACTTACACATTCCTTCTCCCACTTCATTGTTGTCTCTGTCACCATGCCTTGCAACCGTGCTTCCAATCGACGCTTATCAGAAGCCTGCCGCTGCAATTTCTGACTCTTGCTTTCTAGCTCTTGCTGCAAATTCCGTTTGTCTTCTTCATAAATTGTAGTCGTTTTCTCTAAAATCTCAATCTGGAGAAAAGACCAGAGCAATTTCTTTTACATTTCACATTCATTGCTCACGAGGCATTTTCTTGAAGAGGTGCACAATAGAGCAAAGGAGCTAATCGTATTTTAAGATGCTTTAGAACACAATCCGCGATTTTAGTACAGACACAAACACACACTCCAGTAAGATCCCTTTGAAATTTCAAGACAATTTCAGAAATTTGTAGCACGTTTAGCAATTTCTGTTTTTCTTGAAAGAAACTTAACCGTAACCTATGCTAAAGCCAAAACAAGACATTTTGAGTAATATCCCCACCAAATAAGAGAAATAACAACTAATGTGGAACCTTATGTGGAAAAGCTTCTGGCTTTGAATTAAAAATTTGCCATTTGCTAAGTAGGGTATAAGTTTTGTGCCTAAGAACTGAGTAATTTCAAATTATGCAAGAACAAACCTTGTACTCTAATGTTTTAGTTTTCTTTTCCAGTCGTTCAATCTCAGTTTTCTGTCCTGCTATCATTTTCTCCTTTTCCGTGAGTTTTCCTTGAGCGTAGTTTTCCTTGGATACAATGCTGCTATCAAATTCTTGCAGCATAGTTTTAAATGCGAGTACTGGAACAGATTCAGACATTGTAATCCATATAAATCCACGTAGGGAGAATCTTTGCACTCCCGCCCCAGAACATTAAACTAGATCAGGGGTCGGCAACCTTTCAGAAGTGGTATGCCGAGTCTTCATTTATTCACTCTGATTTAAGGTTTCGCCTGCCAGTAATACATTTGAACGTTTTTAGAAGCTCTCTTTCTATATGTCTATAATATATAACTAAACTATTGTTGTATGGAAAGTAAATAAGGTTTTAAAAATGTAAAAAAGCAGCTTCATTTAAAATTAAATTAAAATGCAGAGCCCCCCGGACCGGTGGCCAGGACCCGGGCAGGGTGAGTGCCACTGAAAACCAGCTTGCATGCCGCCTTCGGCACGCATGCCATAGGTTGCCTACGCCTGAACTAGATCAACTTCTGCCTCTTCCCAGCTAGCTTGAAATATGAAGATTGTCTTATTTGCTTGCTGACACAACCCTGCCAAAAGTCTGATTTATTACATCAAACCACAATGAAGTTTTTGAAGCATCACTCGCAAATTTAGGTGAACAAAGATATGTTCTGCCACATGCCTACTGGGATAGAAGATATGGCTATTTTACTCCAGATGCTTTACCTAACTGTCTTTCATGTATTAGATTAGCAGAGGAATGGTTTCACATGGAGAATCAATGCTCACCATTTTTGGTAAACTCTTCTGACAGCATCTGCCGCATTCTGTGGCGTTTCTCAAGGACTTCAATCAGCCTAGGAAGGGTTTGGTCATCATTCACGTCCAATAGTTCACATGATGGTAACGGAGGGAAGTTCTGCAGAAGCATTTCTGTAACAGATTGTTCTTCTGTTTCTGTAAGGATTGAAAGCAGACAATCCATGACAGCAAGCTATTCTAAAAACACTTCAGTATTACAGGGCACAGACTGAAGCCACACACTCACTCCCTCTCACCCCAAAGCATTTTGGAAATATAAAAGCCTGAACATTTTAATCAGGAAGTTTCCACCACCTAGATGGTAGCTGATCAGGCACAACTGTACCAAAAGAAGGGTTTGAATGTGACATTGCTGCATATAATAAGTGTTTCAATAAGAGAAGTTATAAACAAAAGGTAGGTGAAGAGGGAAGCTTGGAAATTTGAGAGAGAGAAATTAGAAGTCCTTTGAGCATAACTTTTTTTATCCTGTTTAAAAATTATTTCTTTGTCCAAATATTGCTGTATTTCTATATCCATGACCTCCCCCAAGGGACAGGGTAAGGGAAAGTTAATCTAAGTCTGTTATCACTATATTAAAAATTTACCTTGCAACTAGTAATATGTGCACTAAAACCAACTGTATTCATTATAATTTATACCCTGCAGTATAAACCCAAGGTAACAGATATACTTATGACTTTATTGTATAGGTTAAGTTATAGATTATGTAAGAGATTTTTGTTTTCTTGTAATGTCTTTTCTATTAGTCAGACTGGACTAATAAGTCTGGGCTATGAAATCATGTAACATCATTCCAGGTTTTACCTCCGCTGATTGGGCCACCTCGAATCTCAAGTTTTCGTGAGAGTTCATCCTTAAAGGCCTGGTTTCTAAATCGGCGTCCGGGGGTTAAGCCAAAAAGTGGTTTATCAACAGGTCTCGCAACTTCAACTTCTTGGGTCATTTCTGCAAATCGCATGACTTGCTATGATAGAACAATATTCAGTTTTAGATACGCTGTATTTAGTTACCACAACCTTTAGCCACAGTGTGAACTCGCAAGTACTAAGATACATATTAAAAAGGACATTATCAAATTGAGATGGCTTTTAAAAAACCAAGTTACAGGTAGTTCCAACTACTACAGCTCCGCCCAGTTTCCCTAGTGGTCTTACAGGGGCGTGTGCACGTCTCTCTCCCGCCCCCCCTGCAATGCTGCCAACAAGGGAAACAGTGAAAGTGACTATACAGAGTGCTGGCAAACAGTTAATGCCTAGAAGAAATGTGACTTCTTTCAGTTATAGTATTCTTCATGCCATTTCTAGGAGTAGGGAGTGTGACTGTTAGGTTGTGGGTTTCCCTTTAAAGTTTCAGTTTTGTTCCTTGTGAGAGATTCCCTCCCCTTTATATTTTCTATCTCTTCGTATTCATTTCATCCATTTAGTGGGGATGGGATGCGCGGGGGGGAGGGGAGAAAGAGGGGAAATCACATGAAGTTACCAAGCTCTCCTCATAGTCCTCGGCCTTGGGGTTAACGCACACGATCATACGCACTTTTCCTTCTCCATCAAAGTAGTTCTTGAACAGATGGGTTAATTTGGAGTCTCGATAAGGGACCATCTAAAAAAATTGAAAAAAATCTAACCACATTCTCAAGCAAAAGTCTTGACAGGTTAGATGACAGTAAGGAGGTGGGTTGTTGTATACCTTGTTGGTTCCATACATTTGGTTCTCCCGTAAAACTTCAATACATGTTCTTAATGTCATAAGTGACTGGTTAATATTACCTGAAAGAAACAGAGCTAGTGTTAAGCGCTCAGTTGGATGTTGCCCCTCCGTTACAATACTCCAAAATTAGTGACCAGTTTATGCCTAAAATAGCATTGTTTGGGGGATAAACTACTCTGACTAGATTAGGAATATCTAAAGCCTTTTCTAGTTACATTAAGACAACAAGTAAATGCTACAATGAGTGGTGTCCAGCTTTCCAGACAAGGGGATTTAAGAGAGTCATTTGACCTAATAGAACAAAGAGACACCCCCACCAGGATTTTCCCAGGGTATTGATCTTGAGCCAGGAGGCATTACCATACGACCAGCTTTCTAGTCCACAAATAGTTGCCTATGAGCATATAAGCAACAGACCACCCAACAGACACCAAGCCAACTATGTACCTGCTTCCCGTAGTCGGTTTCCTTCAGCTTTTGTCCTATTCGTTCTTTCACTTCCAGCTAAATCAACCAAGGACATCTGGCTTAAAGTTATTTGTTCTCTCTCCTGTTCAAGAAAAAAATTAAATGTTTAACGCCATTTGCAACACTTCCCCAATATAGGGGAAGAAATAAAATTACATGGGACTTAAGCCTTACATAACTGTTGTAAGTTAATACTTAAAGGTTAGAGTGCGAATTGAGGCTCTCTTATAATTATGGGAGAGGCTAGGAGCTCCAAATGGTTTAGTGCTCTAGCATTCCTGGTTCTGGAACCCAGGATTCATATTCCATCTCAGGCAGCCTCAAACTAGAAACGCCTTTCCCAAAACCTCTCCCAATTTCTATAGGCTTAGGTTTTGCGTAAGAGTAGCCAAGACAAAGAGCAAGAGAACAACAAGCTTTGCTAATTTCGTTAATGCTCACCTTGACAGAGGGAGCTTTGACTTATGAGACATTTAAAAAGTGCACCTGGAAACTAGTAATTAGAACGTCCCAGACAGGAGCCATTATCTAGGTAGGTCTCCGCCCTTCCCACACCCCCATTGTGCTCTTTTAAATAATTAGCCTCTGAATTTCACCTGCAGAACATTATCTCCATCCGCATCCAGTGGCGCCTGAGCCAACTTAATCATAAACACACTGTGAGAACGACTAGATTCGCGATTCAGCTGAGTGTTAGCAATCCGCCTCTTCTTTTGACCTGTTAAATAAGAGAGTCTTATAATCTGAATGGCAGATCTGCAGAGGTCATGCAGGTCTTCATGCCACAGGGTTTCTATTGTACATGAAGGGATCTACATGGTTAAAGTGACCACTACTTCTGAACACTTCTTACCTCTCCAAAAAACTTCAAAAGCTTCTTCAGTAGATTTTACCTCTACTTCGGTGCATCCTATAACATACATGTTGTGATTCTGGTCCTCACGGAGTACTTTGGATTGTGGAGGTCTGCAAAGAGCATGGTTTAGATCAAGCTGACAGACAGCAAGGCTTTTAAAAGAAGCACCATGCAAATCCTTATGTTTAAGGATCAAATTCAACCTGAACACAGATATCAAACATTCTCCCACACCAACAGGACGGAGAGCCAATACAAATGCATGGGGAAATATTTAGGCAGGATTAGTTACACTTCCGTTATTGCTTAAGCCACATTTAATTGCAATGCATAGTAGGCACTAGGAGGCTGGAGGACTACTGCTACTCTCCTACATGCATAAGCTCATACAGAAGCATGTAACAGATTTAAACAGCATTATTCTGAATTTGCTAGAGAAGCAGAGAAAGAGATGGGGTCGGAATTTATTTACAGCAACACCATACAATAAATTCAGCGTCTCCAATTTTAATAGAAGGGACAATATGCTGGGCACATACATAAAATCACCATTCTGCACAGGAGTGTTGCAACTGTTCCACCTATCGAAGGAATAGGGTAAAATATTACAGCAACCACCTAACATTTTAATCATTGTAGTTTGCACAACGGGAAATCATGTAAAAGTTAAGACCAATTTATGGAAATGTTCAACAAGATGGTGATCCTCTAGTGAGAGCTTAACAAGAGGTTAAACAAAATAAGTGTAACTCTCCTCTTACAGCCTCATGACAAAGCCAATATGTTCTATTGGTTTGTGGACCCTATTCAGAGAAGGAATCCAAAAAGATTAGATCCAAAGACCTCAGGCCAGAGTCATGGCAAATCGGTGTGCGTTAATTGTTCTGCCATAAGTGTGTCAAGTTTCACAAAGATATTTGTACACCAGTAGCTATTTGGGAGAACCTTAATTTTAGATCCATTTAAACAGAAGCACAAAGCAGAGAGTTAACGTGGAGACAAGACAAAAGTTTAGAGGCAGCTCATCCAGAGGCAGCCTCCAAAAGCCAGCGTTTCAGATCGACACCTAGCATTTCTGTTCCTGTTTCAATGGAGTGTAAAGTTGATTAACAGTGAGTCACCTTCCCCACGCCAGTATCAGTTTCTTTGGAAACAGGAGTAGAAATGGCAGCTAAGTTGTCGTGTAGATTGCAAGTTGTAATCATCAGTTGCGTGCTGTTTGTCAGACAGCATGAACAGGTTTGGGAGTCCTGCAGGTTCCAAGAGCCTGTGCCAATATAACGGAAACTTAAGTTCCTCTTTTGACATTCCCTCTAGAGCATGTTACAATTTAGCGCCAGCAACAAGACACCTATTCTGCAGTTTTAGACCCTGCTGTAGAAACTTAAACAAGCCAACTCCACACTACATCACAGCAAGTCCCTGTTTTTCAGATGAGGTTGAGGCAGACTTGCACAAGGCTACAGAGGGTGTCAGTGGCAAAGTCAGATATATAACGGTCTGGTTCACAGTCTTGTATCCACACCCCTGTACCCAATATTCCTTTCTTGAGTAATCTTGTTTGGACTCAAGACAAAAGTGGTGGGGGTTGTGAGCATGTCTCGAGGTAACCCAATATTAATTACAACCTGGACAGGTGATAATCACTCAAAGAGGCATATTAAAAGAGACACTTACTTTGGTTTTATTGGATCGAAGGGAATTTCCTCCAACAGATCATATATGTAGTTATTGTAGATTTCAATATACGAGACAAATACACTGTAGACATTGTCCTCCTCAACCTCTTCCACTTTGCAATGATCTCGTACACTGATCATATCAGCAAATTCTGGATCTATTTGTCGTCTGTTAAAACATGTATGACATTGAAATACAGCATCCATGACAAGCTGAGAACTCATCACATGTACTCTAGAATTCGAAGCTATATTGAAAGCAGCACAGCAACTGTACGTCTACACTGCAATTAAAAACCTTAGCTCAGGCTAAGGCATCATTCAAATGCAGTGTAGATGTTTTAAGGCTTGGGCTGGAGCCCAGGCTCTAGTACCCTGCGAGGGTCCCAGAGCTTGGAATGCAGCCTGAGCCAAAAGGTCTACACTGCAATTAAATAGCCCCATAGCCAGTCAGCTGGCATTGGCTAGCCACGGGTATGTAACTGAAGTGCCAAAAATGCCCACATTGAACACTGATGCCAGGCATCCAGTTCTCCAGAAAGAAAGATCTAAAGCACTCGTGAAAGCAGTAAAAAGCTTAAACAGTCACGTTTATTACTATATATTGTGATATAAAATGTTCAGATGTAGTTGTGTTACCTAGTCAATTACCAAGCAGTTACAGTTAGTCAGCCCTATGCAGAGCTCATTAATACTTTGTACTTATAGCATCTTCCATTCATTAAACTCAAACACTTTTAATTTAACATACCTTTTAGTAACAGGAAAGACTAAAGCACAGACAGTTTAAGTGACTTAACCAAGGTAATGCTACAAATCATATTGCAAAGAACAGAACCTAGGTTGCCTGCCTGCAAGTACACAGCTTTAAATGTTGAATAGACTATCTTTATCTCACCAGAAGATAAAGGAAGAGTGATATATTAACGCTCCCTGAAAGTGGTGAGAAGTGTTCATGAAGGGCGTCTAAGTCATCAAAACTCAAGTTTTAGAAGGACATGTATCAATAGAGACAAGGTAGGTGAGGTAATCTCTTTCATAGACAAATTTACGAGATTACACAGAGCTCTTCTTCAGGTCTGGGAAATGTACTCTGAGTGTCACAGCTACATAAACTCTCAGAGAAAAATGAGAAGCCAGAAACACCACATCACCTGGGGGTGAACACTTTTCACCTCTGTATCGGACGTTCCAGTCCGCATCCTCAAAGGAAACCTGCACAATACCATCAAAAGTAGCCTGGGAGCTTAAATGCATAACTTTTCTAGATACTAAAAATCATAGACTGAACGGAGACACTGGATTTATGGCTTATTACAACAGTCTATAATCTTGCATAGTGACAGGTTTCAGAGTAGCAGCCGTGTTAGTCTGTATCCGCAAAAAGAACAGGAGTACTTGTGGCACCTAAGAGACTAACACATTTATTTGAACATAAGCTACAGCCCACTTCCTGCCAGTTTCTCTCCCCCCACCCCAACCCCCATGCATGGAGAACTGTTAAAGGGCCACTTTACCTTGAATGGTCTCTTACAATGTGTTAATTACTAGGGCTGTCGATTAATTGCAGTTAACTCACACGATTAACTCACAAAAATTAATTACAATTAATTGTGGTTTTAATCACACTGTTAAAAAAATAATATACCAATTGACATTAAATATTTTTGGATTTTTTTTTACATTTTCATATACATTGATTTGAATTAAAACACAGAATACAAAGTATACACTGCTCACATTTTCGATTACAAATATTTGCACTGTAAAAATGATAAAAAACAGTATTTTTCAATTCACCTCATAAGTACGGTAGTGCAATTTCTTTATTGTGAAAGTGCAACTTACAAATGTGGATTTCTTGTTACATAACTGCACTCAAAAACAAAACAATGTAAAACTTTAGAACCTACAAGTCCACTCAGTCTACTTCTCGTTCCAATCGCTAAGACAAACAAGTTTGTTTACATTTACAGGAGATAATGCTGCCCACTTCTTATTTACAATGTCACCAGAAAGTGAGAACAGGCATTCGCACGAGACTTTTGTAGACGGCATTGCAAGGTATTTACGTGCCAGATACGCTAAACATTCATATGCCCCTTCATGCTTTGGCCACCATTCCAGAGGATCATACTTCTATGCTGATGATGCTCGTTAAAAAAAAAAAAAAAAAAAAGCATTAATTAGATTTGTGACTGAACTCCTTGGGGAGAATTGTAGGTCTCTGGCTCTATTTTACCCACATTTTGCCATATATTTCATGTTATGTTATAGTAGTCCTGGATGATGACTCGGCACATGTTCATTTTAAGAACACCTTCGCTGCAGATTTGACAAAATGCAAAGAAGGTACCGATGTGAAGATAGCTACAGCACTCAACCCAAGATTTAAGAATCTGAAGTGCCTTCCAAAATCTGAGAGGGATGAGGTGTGGAACATGCTTTCAGAAATCTTAAAAGAGCAACACTGCAGTGTGGAAACTACAGAACTTGAACCACCAGAAAAGAAAATCAACCTTCTGCTGGTGGTATCTGACTCAGAAGATGAAAATGAATGTCGGTCCGGACTGCTTTGGACTGTTATCGAGTAGAACCCCGCATCAGCATACGACTCTTTAGCGCATCTGGCAGGTAAATATCTTGCAATGCCGGCTACAACAGTGCCATGAGAACGCCTGTTCTCACTTTCAGGTGACATTGTGAACAAGAAGCGGGCAGCATTATCTCCTACAAATGTAAACAAACTGTCTGAGCGATTGGCTGAACAAGAAATAGGACCGAGTGAACTTGTAGGCTCTCAAGTTTTACACTGCATTCAAAAATAAAACAGTTATTTTTTTGTACATAATTTTACATTTGTACATTCAATTTTCATGATAAAGAGATTGCGCTACAGTACTTGTATTAGGTGAATTGAAAATTGCTATTTCTTTTGTTTTTTACAGTGCAAATATTTGTTATAAAAATAAATATAAAGTGAGCACTGTACACTTTGTATTCTGTGTTATAATTGAAATCAATATATTTGAAAATGTAGAAAACATGCAAAAATATTTAAATAAATTGTAATCTATTTTGTTTAAAGTGCAATTAATTTTTTAATTGCTTGACAGCCCTATTAATTACTTATTCTAAACAATCTGTTCCTCCTTGTATTTAGCTGTGACACTGACTACCTTTCCCAGATTTGAAGAGCAGGGCTGTGTAGCTCAAAAGCTTCTTTCTCTACCCAATAGAGGTTGGTTCAATAAAAGATATTGCATTCCCCACCTTGTCTCTCTAATATTCTGGGACCGACACAGCTACAACATTTGATACATATGTATTAATACATTATTTCATTCTACTTACTTGCCAGACGGAGTCTTTGGAATTGGCATGGCATCTCTTTTCTGACGCTCTAACAAAGCATCAACTTCACACTGCACATCCACACCATTCTTGTCATCGAGTTTAAAAACCTGAGGGCAGCAAATGGAGTTAGCTGTCATGTGACGATCTTAAACACTGGAAATGGCAGGTTGTAGCGAGGGTTAGTGGTGATAAAAATGTCAGCACGATAAGAGTGAAAATATGACTAATGATCTCTGGGATAGTCAGACCAAACTACTTCATTTCATTGACATGCCATCCTGTAGTCGGTCATTCTCCTTTTTGACCAGGCTCTGCTTCGTATGCAGATGTTTTGTTAGATTAATCTATTTCGAAGGACTGTAAGGTTACTCTTACAATTTAACTATTTGGAACAGTGTTTTAGGCTATTACTGGGAAAGTTTCTATTAAGACTTAAAGCAAAGCAACTCACAAATCGCTTGGCCTGAAATGGTCCTATGCTGTTGAAGATCATGTCTAAGCACCGGGGAAGAAGTCCTCCATCACCAGGAGAACCTGTCATTGTGTGTGTTTTCCCACTACCTGTCACACCATAGGTGAAAAGGAGACCTAGGAGTAAAACAGTTACAGTTAAATATTCCTAATTGGACCTTATTAACTAGAAAACGTTCAACTTGAACGGTCACTTGATCCTATCCAATAAAGACAGGGGCTGGGGAAAAAAAAAAAAAAAAAAACACGTCCTCATTTGGAACAGTTGGCACTAATACTCAAGACATGTTGGTACCATCCCAGGCGTGGGAAAGGAAAGAGTTAGTCCAAAGGAGAAAAGACCACAGCTGCATGTCTTCAGAGCAGTGACTGCCCAGATAGTAGGACTGGGCCAGCCAGTGTGAAGACATTTCCCCAGCACACCGTAATGCCACTCAGGACAAGGCTAGCTGGTGCTAGTGGACAGACCTCAGGAAAGTACTGAAAACAATCCGTTTTTAATAAACTCTAGCTGCTCAGAGTCCCCCCCTTTCTGGTTAAGTACATTTAGAAAGGAGAGTGAAGGCAGCCATTTTGACCGTCACTTAAAACCTGACTGCGGGAAGCTTGTTTGTTTTTATTCTGCTCTGAAGAGCTTCAGATACAGCAGCCAGATGGACCTGAAGAACCTGGCCTCATGGTATCAGACAGTTTTTGATAGTTCACATGAGCCAATCACCACCACCATCTAACTTTTCAATAGTACTTTTCATCCGTAGATCTCAAAGCTCTTTTCAAAGAAAGATAATGATAATGGCATCATTATCCCCATTTTACAGGCGAGGAAACTGAGGCATGGAGTGGGAGAGTGACTTCCCAAGGTCACCCAGCAGGCCGGTGGCTGAATCCAAAATAGAACATAGATAGAGCACTGGACTGGGATTCAGGAGACCTACTAGGTCAAACTGCTTGCCAATCAAGACTCTAGGCTATTTACCAAAATGATACAATGTCATTGTTTTGTAGAGAAAAGCCTCTACAGTTGATTGGTATGCAAGAAAATTAAGCCTCAATATAAATATCTTGTATGCATCTGAAACAGGAGTAATTTAGAATTGGAGGCCGGGGTGGTGGTGGTGGGGGGGGGGGGGGAGGGGTGGATTCTTTGCACTTTGTTACAAGGAAGTAGTCCTATTCTTTCATGAAAATAGGAACAATTTGAAGACTTGTTTTCAGCAGACAAACTGAGAAACCTTGACAATTTGGGGGAGTGCCAGAATAAGCGCAGTAAAGCTGAAGAAAATAAGTATCCTTAAGTTTTGAACAGCCTTAACAGTGGTTAAAAAAAAATAAAAAAATAAAATTCCAGGAGAAAGGCAACCAAACGAGTAAAAAAAAAAAACAAATTTGGTTTTAGCTATGCAGTGCCACTACAGCATGTTAAATACAAAACAGCTGCATACCATTTTTCCCACGAATGAGATCTTCTACTAGAGGTCTAGCCACAACATCAAAGAGTGCTTTCTGAGTGACAAGAGTTCCAAATACTTCCTTAAACGTATACTGCGTCTGGAGAAAAGAAAAAACACTGATGTAAATCTGTTTTTTAGATATCTCTCTGCATAACTAAAACTCTGATTTTCACTAGCCTAGCAAAAGGGCAAAGTAGATTCTTTAGTGTAAGATTTCATATAGACAATCAGATTACATGTGTATAGGGCTGCACACAGAGTACCATTCAAATTCTGGTAAAGTCTAATACTAAAGACAACCACATTATACTTAAACACATGCTGTAGTATCAGGACATACCAATCACCACCATGTTGTTCCTCTCTGCCTGTCATCTTTTTTAAATTAGAATACATGCTTGTTGGGCCTTTGTGTGTGTTCAGGAAGTACCTAGCACATTCCAGACAGAAGAAAAAGCCACCTTCCTTCCCCCAAGATAATAAGAGGTTAGAATTGTGTTTGAGTAGGAGGATGAGGAACTGGATGTGTGCACATTGTGTGGTCCCATGATGGAATTGAAGGGGAGTGTGTTGTGGAGCTGCAGAACTGAAGCCTGTTTCAACATGCATTGAAGTCAGAGGGATTCTTTCCACTGACGCCAATGAGCATTAGATCAGGCCCTTGGTAGTATGTTAACATATTATGTTTGGGAATTAAAGGCATGCAAGTTGAAGTTATTGTGCATATTAATTGGTTAGTACCCTGGTTTTTAGCGATTGAGTTTAAGCCATTTAACTGTAAATTAAGAACTAGTGTGAGAATAAATACATAGTTTAATCAAACAGTTTACAAAAAAGTGAAATACAAATTTTAGAAGCCAGCCCTCTGTAGATTGATATACGAACTGTATGGCAAGCCTATGATAAACAGATTAAGTCCAAAGTTTGCTGGACAAAGTCAGCATGAGCATTAGCTATCAACTTGCCCATTTTAAATTTGTTTCTATTGCTAGTCTTAAAAAGTACTCTACCTCCCTGTATTCCCCATTCCGGAATATTCTGTAGCCATCAGGAGGATGAATCTGAATGGTTGTTTCACTGATCACTTCTATGCAACACTCCTGATCCTGAACACTTAGGGGACGCACCCTGCAGTACACCTGATGGAACAGAAGTAAGTTTTCTTAGAATAAAAAGTAGTAACAACAACACCACCACCACCACCAAGCCAGTCTACTCTTGTTCAGGTTTTGGTTTTTTTTGGACACAGTCAAGTGAAATTAACATTTTGACGTTTGCCACTACGGTTCACACGCACCTTAGACATTTGGTCAATTGAATCTACATTAGCCAACCATTCCCACCTGCTGATATTTTTGCCATGTACTTCATGCTGTAGAACGCTTAATTTGTTCTACTTTAACGTCACCAAAGGAATCGTTTTATTTCAGCATCTTATAATTATGTAGCAGATCATATGTACTTGAAAGTACACATGATTTACCCAAAAAGAGAGCCACATAAAGAAATTCCCTGGCTGCTTCTCTTCAGAGAAATTCCTACTATGGCAGTGACAGGAGAATTTTAAGACAAAAAAAAAATTGTCCAGTGCCATTAGCAGATTAACAAAGTCGCTCTTTTAACAGATTTGTATCTACTTCTGTCACTTGCCACTGTATACTGACAGCGCTGTCCTTTAGATTCTGGAGCACACACTGCCCTCGTGGGAAAAGGCCTGCCTGTCAAGTGCCTCCCGTCAACCCAGGAGTGCCACTGACAGATTCTTATGATCCCATACAATCCTTGGTGGCAAGAAGTAAAGTTATAACTCAGGACCTTGAGCCACCGCATCAGTGAAAGATGAGAGGGGAGTAACTCTGCTGGGGATGGGGAAGAAGAGAAAATTTGAGGGAATAGTCTCTGCCACTACATGGCTTTCCTCCCCATTCATTCCCCAGAACCACAGACTCACCAGAAAACAAGCAGAAAAACACTGAAGACATGGATTAGAAATGCATAAGCCTGATCGCAACAAGTGGATTCCAAAAAGACTTCAGCACAAGTAAAAATAAGCCTGTACAACAGGAGGGGAGGTAGGGGCTGCTTTCACCTCATCAGCATTATGTCAGGCACACACAAACCAATGAGCCCACAGTGCTAGTAGAAAGTTAATCACAGAAATTAGCCTCTCAAAGGTACAGCAGGATTGCTTTCCAGTAGACCGCAAAAAGAGCAAGAGTGGAAAGCAAGACACCTTACCCCAACTGGATCTTTCAGACTTGTGTTGGATGACTTCTTTAGCACTGGTTTTCTAGGAGTTTTAGTTCTACTGAAAATAAAGAACTGAAAGTTAGACTTGTCATCCAGTCACACGATACATATATTGATTAGCATAGTTCTACCTAAAGAACATTAACTTGCCTCTGCCCAACAATCTTTTAGACTAACTTTCCAACAGCAATGATCTACCTACATCTCTTTAGGAAAACATTGGTCACTTATAGAAACAGGACACCATTGCTCCAAAATGGCAAGTCATATGCTCGCTCCTAAGGCCTTGTATTCACTGTTGAAGGCTTTTGTTTTTGATTCTTATCTCGGGGTAAAAAAACACGAGAGCTATACCAAGGTACAGACACAGTGAAGACAAGGCATTTTACTTTTACCTGAGGTAAAATAGGAGAGGTCAGCATTGTACTGTAATACTTACTTAAACAGGAATTTATTATAACTCTGCAAGCACACACGGGAAACTGAACTTCCTGCTACACCTCCCCACCAGATATAACATAACCACTAAACTTGGACAGATTAGATTTCGTAATCGATAAGTGTCAATAAATATCAATTTAATCATAAACACAGACTAAAAAAATACTTCCATCGATAATCATCAAAATTTACAGATAGGCAAAGAAAAAAATGCTGCCTGAAAATTGTTTTATTTAAGACTATTTACTATGTATACTTTGACATGTGATGTTGACAATGTGTTTTAACAGTATAAAGCTTTAATCAACTTCTGTCATTAAATAATTGTCTGACCAGTTCCCCATAATTTCCTGCAATTGTGAAAATTTAGATAAAAAACGCTTAAAAATAAGCATTATATATTTTGGCAGATATGATATATATCATATCAAATTCTGCCAAGCCTAACAACAGAGAAATTAATAAATAAAAATATGTTCAGAACCCCCTCTTCTGGTCTTCAAACAACCCCCAACCTCATCATCACAAGTAAGTTACCCACAGACCAGGACTCACCAACTCAAAACAGTAACAGAACCTGCCAGAACGACAGATGCAAAACCTGCAGACATATCTCCACTGTTATTAACATCAATAACCCCACATCAAACCTTTCAAGATCCATGGGTCCTACACATGCCTATCACAACATGTGATGTACCTAATCCAGTGCACTAAAAGCCCCCAATAAAAGTTATGTGGGCAAAAACAGACAATCACTACGCTCTCAAATGACATACCAAAAAAAGATAAGAGACAAACACACTATACTACCCAAGGGCAAACATTTTTCACAATACAATCACTCCATATCTCTTAGCCCTCATCCTCAAAGGAAACCGGCACAACGCCTTCTAAGACAAGTCTGGGAGTTTAAATTCATAACTTTGCTAGACACTAAAAATTGCAATCTTAATAAGATGCATCTGACGAAGTGGGTATTCACCCACGAAAGCTTATGCTCCAATACATCTATTAGTCTTAAAGGCGCCACCGGACTCTCTGTTGCTTTTTAATAAGGATACTGGACTTATGGCTTATTACTGCAATCTGTAACTCACTAACCCCTTTTTTGTCTTATGACAAAAGTGGTGTTAACGGCCACTTCACCTTGAATGGTCCCTTACAACGTGTAACTACTTATGATAAACAATCTGTTCCACAATGTATTTAGTTGTGGCACTCCAAGTACTTTCCCCAGACCATGAAGATCTCTGTGTAGCTGGAAAGCTTGTCTCTCACACCAATAGAAGCTGCCCCAGTAAAAGATAATATCTCGCCCATCTTGTTACTCTAAGGCCTGGTCTATACTAGGGGGAGGGATCGATCTAAGTTACGCAACTTCAGCTATGTGAATAATGTAGCTGAAGTCGACGTACTTAGACCTACTCATCGTAGTGTCTTCACTGCGGTGAGTCGACTGCTGCCGCTCGCCGTCGACCCTGCCTGCGCCTTCTGCAATGGTGGAGTACAGGAGTCAAAGGGAGAGCACTCAGGGGTCGATTTATCGCATCTGAATCGATCGCTGCCTGCCGATCCGTTGGTTAGTGTAGACATACCATAAGGCTTGGTCTACACTACAGAGTTAGGTCAACATAAGGCAGCTTATGTTGACCTAATTATGTCAGTGTACACAGTCCACCCTTGCTCCCGCCGATGTAAGTGCCCTACTACACTGACATTATAACTCCACGAGAGGTGTAGGGCTTATGTCGGTGTAGTTAGGGCAACCAATAGTCCGTGTAGACACTGCGTTACTTACATCCACTGTTGGCTGTCATTCATGCAGGAGCCGTGAAACCGAGAAGCAAGCCGGGCTCCTGGCCACGGGGGAGCTGCGTGTGGGGCTGACAGCCCAGGCGCTCAGCCCCCCACGCTGCCCCTGTTAAGTCAGTAGACGCGCGGCTGGTGAGGACGTGCACCACGGACAAAAGGAGGGTAGCCTGGACATGAACCCCTGCAGTAATCACTGTGAGGGCTGCACGTCGACCTAACACAGGTCAGCTGACATCTCTAGGCTAGACCTGCCCTGGGGCCAACACACGAACAAGCCTCATACTAGGGGCACGCTGGGTGAGGGACTATGCTGTACTGGAGGTGAAAGAGACGGGCTCGCACCGAGCTCTGTGTCTCGCTCGCACCACGGCAAGGCCTAAGAGCACACAAGGCAGGGGCCGAACCCCCTCTGATGGGGGGGCGGGGAAGGAGGGGCCAACCCCCCCCCCCCCGATCACCACGCTGCCCGCCCGGGGCTGAGCGGGTTGTCGCTGGCGGCAGCGCTGCTGTAGTTGTGCCGGTCCCAGCACCGGGGGGGGGGGATTTCTCAGGCCCGGTGCTCGGCCCCCTCCCACGCGGGACCCTTGCCCGGGGAGGGGGTGGACAGGGGGTGACTTTCTCCATACAAGGCCCCAGAAGCCCCCCCCCCCCCCCCGCGCGCCTCCCCCTCGGCGAGCGGCTCAACCCCCCGGCCTCGCTGGGGCATTTCTACCCGCCGGGCTGGCCGGGGGAGGGCGGTGACCCGAGGCCCCCGGCGGGGAGAGAGCCCGGGCCGTAGGGCCGGGCCTGGGGGGGGGGGGGGGTCCCGCGCGGGGCCTGCCCCATACTCACGACGCCTTCATGGTGCCGCTCCCTCGCTGCGGGGCCGCTCTCGGGACGGTGGCCGGGCGGGCTGGGGTCGGGTCCCAGGACGGTGGCCGGGCGGGGCCGCTCTGTCGCGGGCTGGGCGGTGCTGGCCGGAGGGTCTCGGTTTCTCTCTCTCTCACTTAGTGATCGTTCGATTTGAACTTTCCCTCCGCTCCCATCGGCCCGCGCGCTGCTGTGATTCAAATCCGGCCAATCAGAGCGCGCCGTTCGGCGAGCGTCGCCACGCAACGCGTATTGCGCGCCGGAGCGTCACGGACACGCGTCGTCACCATGGAGACGCGGACAATACCGCCCCGGCTCCAGGGGGGTGGACAAGGCCCGAGGGGAGGAGGCCGGGTCCCAGAGGGGCCTGGGCAGCGGAGCGGGCAGGCAGACCCCAGGGTGACCAGACAGCAAGTGTGAAAAATCAGGACGTGGGTGGGTGGGTGTGTGTGTGTGGGGGGGTAATAGGAGCCCATATTAAAAAACCAGCCCCCAATACTGGGGCTGTCCCTATAAAATCGGGACCTCGGTCACGGGACGGGGTAGCTGCGCTGCAGGCCCCGGGGGCAGGAGCCCAGGCCCCAGGGAACGGTGTAGGCCGAGTGAGCCTGGGGTAGCGCTCGGGGCAGGCGCAGGGCGTCGAGATCCACCCGCGTGGGTTGGGGGAAGCGCTGCCTAGGACGTGCGCCTGAGCGGGTTTTCGGGTTCAGGGCGGTTTATTTTCCTTCCCTGTTAGATGCAGGGTAGCTGGAGCCCGGGACAGGAGCAAGACGAGGTGGGGGAGGTAATAGCTTGTATTTACTGCTTTGTTTTATTTATAACAGCAGTGGGCCCAATAAAAGATGTTACCTCACCCACCTGGTCTCTCTACTTCCCTCCAGTTGCAGGCAGGCGAGAAGGTGCAATCCCACCAGCGTGCCTGAAGCCTGAGCCGCTGCATGTGCCTTCCTGGTGGTTAAATGGCTACATCTTGAAGTGACTGAAGACCGTAGTAAAGCGTTAATTTCTTTTGGCAACTTTAGGGAAGTATCCTTAGTGCTGAAACCTAGGTAGGACATGTGACAACATCCAAAAAGCGAACAAGCCCCATGAAAAAAGAACAGGAGTACTTGTGGCACCTTAGAGACTAATAAATGTATTAGAGCATAAGCTTTCGTGGACTACAGCCCACTTCTTCGGTATGCATCCGCAGAAGTGGGCTGTAGTCCACGAAAGCTTATGCTCTAATAAATTTGTTAGTCTCTAAGGTGCCACAAGTACGCCTGTTCTTTTTGCGGATACAGACTAACATGGCTGCTACTCTCAAGCCCAATGAGGGACCCAAGGGAGGTAGATGAATGGGCCAAATGCCCCAACCTCATGTTATATTTACTATAGTAGTTATCTATCATTTCTTTAGATTTATACAAACTATAAGAAAAGTAGTCCATCTGTGCTCTGAGCACCCTGGATATAAATATATCTGTATTTAAATACACAAAAATAAGCAGATGCATCAGTTTCCCTAGATCAACTTAATTACACAGCAACACTAGGAATATAGCTGAAATTAATCAATCCCCTGAGTCCCACCCTCTGCCCTACTTGTTTCCTCTGGAGCTAGGGAGAAAAGGTGGGCCCTGGAGTAGGCCCTGAAGGCTGACAAAGTTGGGCTGTTTAAGACCTGGAGAGGAAGCAAGTTCCAAAGTCCCAGGGCCCTAACAGAGAATATCCTGCCTGCTAGCCAGCCAGGACCTCCTCTCTTATATTGAAAGCACTACAGGTGCTTTCACTGACAAGAGCTGCGGCAGTATGTCATAGGGACAGCAGAATTTCTTAGGTAGGTCCCAGGAAGTTTAGGGCATTATAGGTCAAAACTAACCTCCTAAAAACAAGAAAATGGGCCATCAGTGGAGGTCATAGAGCACAATTTAATATGCTTATGAGAGAGATTGCTTAAAAAGAGAGCTGCCAAATCCTACATCAACTGCCGTTTCCAAATACATTTAATATGTAGAGCGCACTCCAGTGTCTAATCTCAAGGTGACAAAGGCATGGGGGACAGGTGCATGGCCTGCCTCAAAAAAAAAAAAAAAAAAAAAAAAAAAAAAGAGGGGGGGGGGGGCATTACTTCCTAGCTCTCCCTAGATGGAAAAAAGGCTAACTTGGCTATAGCAGCTACCTGATCTTCTAGCAACAGCCAGGATCTGATTGCTCTGTAGATTGCAAACCCTGGCCATAAAAGGCCAGAACCACATCTCAGTCAGTGGGCAGAAATAACCCACCCATCTCTTCTGATTGCATCTGTCAATCAATCAACATCACCTCAGTCTTATGTGAACTGAGTCTCAGCCAGTTAGCCCTCATTTATGCCCCAGTTTTCCCCCACCATTAAGTAATACATTCAAGAGCTCCTGATCATCAGTAGGGTGGAGATGGAGAACATTGGACCTAAGAGGTGTAGAGGTTGCCATGCCAATAAAGTACCACTGAATTGAAATATATAACTGAAATAATGTTCTAGATTTGGTCTTTAAGAAATAGGCAAAGCCCTTCAACTTTGTTGGGGGTCTGATGAAGAGGATGCAAATTAAGATCACTGTTTGGGGCAGGATAGGCCAAAGATTGCCCTTCAGGTTGCAGGATTCTGTGTTTGGAGTACTGTACAGACATGGTAGAGAGGCTGAAGGAAACAAACAGTTATTCTGGCATCTTCACATGTAATACTATGACAAGACCAATTCTTCATAAATAGACTTTATTTCTTTACATCGGTATAGCTTAATTCATGGTATGGTTTTGAATGTGTATCTCACATTATAATGAATCTGGCTTCTCTTTCCATATGATGTTTCAAGATCAGAAAATGTTGGAATGACACTCAACTAATTTGCTCTATTAAAATGTGTAAGCGTCAGACCAGATCCCCTGCTGTAGGGTCTAGAAGGATGAAGGAGCAGACTATCATGTCAAACAGAAATGTGTTGTTTTACAGGTAGTTCTCCTATGAACCACTGCATATTTGAAGTGACCTAATTATGGATGTGTAATAGTCACAGAACATGGGACTTATTGAATCTGAAACGTTAGACTACCAACTGAGAAGGAAGTTCCAGATTAATTAATTAATGCTGTAGAATCTTAAATCACTTCTTGCAACCAAAGCCAGACTCTTTCCCAGTTATACTAAAAGACAAGATAAACAGATCAGCAGCACATATTAGCGCTTTTCTTGTCATAGTTATGATTTTTTTAATTAAATAAAATGGATAAAAACGTGATGTTCCAGTGCTAATAAATGTTAATAGAAATCTTGATCAGCTTTCAGAAGAAAGTAAGATCATTTCCAAGTTGTTTTTTTCCCCAGAATATATTTAAAGATTTTGTTGTACTTTCAACCCAAAGTGCATCTATTACACCTCGATGGAGGCTACTATTTACAAAACATATAATAAACCCATACAGTTATCAGGAAGCTTGATAATCTCATTGTAATTTTCTGCATTACATGTTTATGTACCTAATAAAAATATCATATTCCAAGGTATTAGATAATCCAATGTGCAATCAAGTCACAGATAACCTCAAAGCCTGAGACATTTGAGTACCACTCCTATGTATAAAAAACAGTAGTGAAATACTCTAACGGACATTATAACCTGGCCTAGTACCTCCCTGGTCACCAGCTGAGTGCAAGTCGGTCCAATCGCAGGGTGCCACCTGCTTCCAAGCCAAAATTTATGACCCCAGATTGCAATTTTGATGGCTTCTCAGTGATAGTCTTTCAGTGAGGTGTCTGCTACAGCAGGTGCATACTGGGGGGAGGTTTAATTAGGAGCAATGGAGGCTTGATTCTCCTCTCATTCACATTATTGTAAATTAGGAGTGTAACTTCTGAAGTCAGTGGAACTACCCCAATGTAAGACTGATATAAGGGCCTGAATTACAGCTCATTGTACTCAATGGAAAACACCCACCAACTGATCAAGCCGTAAACAAGTGCAGAATCAGGCTAAGGAAATTTAGACTGAATATCGGAAAAACATACTAACAGTGAACTCAGACTGGAATAATCTCCCTAGGGAAGAACTGAAAGGCCCAGTCCTAGGGACACTAGGATTCTAGGGTGAAATCCTGGCTCTTATTGAAGTCTGTTGCAAAAGTGCCATTTACTTCAGTAGGATCAAGACAGCCCAGCAAGCAGGTGCTTGGGGCGGCCAAGGGGAAGGGGCGGCACGTCGGGCTGTTCCGTGGCAATTCGGCGGCGGGTCCCTCTCGGAGGGAAGCACCTGCTGCCGAATTCCCGCCGAAGAAGAAAGCGGCGCAGTGGAGCTGCCGCCAAAGTGCCGCAGATCGCAATTGCGATCGCGGCTTTTTTTTTTTTTTTTTTTTTCCCCCACCGCTTGGGGCGGCAAAAACCCTGGAGCCTGTCCTGGATCGAGATGCTACCCCACATATTAAATATATAAAATATAGACACTTATGCCTATGAACTGACATAAGCACAATGTACCATCATGTTATAATCAAAATAATCAAGTTTCCTGGTTCCTCCCTAAAGCAGTCAACTGAAATCAACACCGATAAATGGCCATTGACTTAGAAGATGGTATCACAGTGAGTTTCGTCATTTGGATTAAATCTGCCCTCAAATACTGGCTTGCAAAATATGACACTTCTCCCTTTTACAATGTTTTCATTTTTTTCTAAATAATTTCATGCTAAAATATCAACTTGACCCGATTTTAAACCATGTCACAATCTGTCTCCAACTTTAAAGTCGTATGTACAAAAACCAGTGCACTATAAAATGGTTCACTCTTGAAAACCCCTTGAGTATCTTCCCCAAGAAAAACATTCATCAAAATATCTCATCACCTTCATTGATCCAGTACTAAAGTTACTTGGTATTTCTCATTTGCAGCAATGTAACTAAAAACCAATCTCTACTTAAAGTTTAATGCCGATGTAGTTTTTCTGTCCTAGAGGACTTTGGTGTTGAATAGAGAGCCAGTGAGAAAGCCCCAATGATAGTTAGGCTAATGATAATGGAGATACCAATTGAACCAGCTGTTTGAGAGAAAGAGAGAAGAGGTGAGGAAGCTAAGAGCCAGTCACGGCGAGCGTTCATGTCTATAAAGATGGCCTCCATTTGGAAGTGTGTGCCAATGATCCCACATACATGGAAAAGCTGGTGGCTGTGCCCTGCAACAGAGTCAAAAATATTTAACAAGAAATTTCTCTGGGTTTCATTAAAATACACCTCTAACAGCTTTGAAAATCTTATGTGCAAAAATTCAATTTATTTATTTTACTAATTTATATTGCTCTTATTGTGATGCTGCTAAACTAAGGCAATTGTCCATCTGGAAACTCACTGAATCCCTGCTTATCATAAACCGAAGCTCTGCCTTGTCCTGTGATTCTGCCATGACTACAAACTAAGTAGAACTTGGCTGGATCACTGCTTGGATGGGAGACCACCAAGAAACACCTGTGTGCTGCAAGAAGTAGTACTGATGAGTCAGTCTTTCTTTCAACTCAGTACTGTGTAGCATGGCACGATGGTGTAGATTGGGTCGGCAACTTTTCTGAAGGGGTGTGCCGAGTCTTCATTTAGTCACTCTAATTTAAGGTTTTGCATGCCAGTAATCCATTTGAACATTTTTAGAAGATCTTTTTCTATAAGTCTATAATTTATAACTAAGCTATTGTTGTATGTAAAGTAAATAAGGTTTTTAAAATGTTTAAGAAGCTTCATTTAAAATTAAATTAAAATGCAGAGCCCCCCAGACTGGTGGCCAGGACCCGGGCAGTGTGAGTGCCACTGAAAAATCAGCTCGTGTGCCGCCTTCAAAACACGTGCCATAGGTTGCCTACCCTGGTATAGATTTTTGGATGGCAAAGAACCACTTTGTGGTCATTAAAGATTCTACGATACTTCTTGAAACAACAGGTCATTGGAGATGGCTTCTTGCACAACTATGCATGGCTACTCTAACCATGAGTGTGAAACAGTGAATGCATTTTCCTGATATGAACCATTTACTCTGCTCCGGATACATTATATCCCTCATGAGATGCCCAAGCTTCCGTGCTCTTAAATGCTGGAAATAAAAAATAGCAAAGACAAGAATCACAGTGTTCTGCACTCACCAATATAGTCAAAGCGTCCCGGTGCAAGTCTCTCAGGCAAATGGGCAGCAAAAATGAAACAAGTGAGGAAGGCAAACACACAGTGCCTGTAGTGGACTGGGATTACGCTTTCCACGCAGCTTTCCCCAGTACACAGATATAGCTGTGATATCAAAAGGAAAAATTACACATGGGGTACCAAGAAAAGGAAAGTTAGAGAACTACTGAAGAATACCTCTAGATTGGGGCCAGATTTGCTGCTATGCTAAGGTCCCCTGGCCTCATAAAACGGCTAGAGGTGGCTCATGGAGTAGTCACCCCACACACCAGAACGCTCCACTAGCAGAAAGCTTGCAACCCCTGCCCCCTGTGCTAGCCACTTCTTCACTTCCAGTGTAAGCCGAGAGTGGGGCTAGGGCAGGGGCATTCATACATTGGGGCATGGGTGGGATCAACAATGAAGTGGGCGTGGTTATATCTGAGTCTTATTCGCCACTGGTGTAAGGTCACTAAGGGCCCTTATGCCAGTGTTGTTAGTTAAAGCCTTTTTCCTTGGAGCTTCAGTTTAGACTGTGGCTGGGAATCAGATAAATTCAGTCAGCTCCTGTGCCCTCCATGCTGGGACACAGTGGAGAATCAAGCCCAAGCTGTCTCTATATAACAGGGCTTTCTTGTCTGTCTGTTGCATGTTTCCAAAGAACACACCACCTATCCCCGTAGCCCTATATACCAAGACGATGAGGCTTTGCCATCTTTGACTACTAGCCATCTTAGTCTGAGGACTAAAAGTGGCCACTTCGGCTGGATTATTGTACACTGGGATCTGGAACACTGTGGGCAGAGCCCAGTAGTAGATATGAGAGCCGATGCAATCATCTCTATTTTATGCAAATTATGGTCCAAATACTGATTACCTTACTCAGGCAGAACTCCCACAATTGGGCCAAGGGCAGCTTTTGGGCTCATGGTAAATTGCCAATGTGTTTGAGTGCCCCTGTACTGAGCACAAAATAATCTGTACATCAACAAATATTTGGTAAAAATAGCCAAACACTGTTTTCTAGCTCATATAGTTTTCCTTTAAAAAAAAAAAAGTCTGTATATTTTCCTAAATACGCTCAGTCTCATGTTAATAGCCAATAGTTACTTCGCTACAGGAAGCCAATGTATTTTATGGGACCTTAATAAAAGTGGAATGTTCACTGCATACCCTGTAGAAGAGAGGCGTGCTGTCGAACAGGTACGGATATGCAAAAGCCAGCATGCGAAGACTTTTACTGAGCCGGGGCTGCTGTATCTCGGGGAACCTACATAAGAAAGCATTTCAAATTACAAAATCAAGGCAAATAAGGATTGTGGAACTGCCAGGGATATTTTCGAAGGAACTGTGGCTTGCAGAACATGCTTTTTATGTAAATTTTTTGCACAAGCCATATTCTCATAGTTGTAGTAATCTATACCAGCATACAAAAAGCTGTCGAAGTCCAGAAGTAGGGCTGGAGAAATTAAAGTCAAATTACAGCCATCCTCAATTTGTTTTTGCAACTAATTATTGTGAAACGTGGTAACAAACAAGCCACATAAATGTCCAGGTTTGTTCTAACAATGGCCTTGTTTATAATGTATCAATCAGCTGAATTATGCGAAGACTGGTTAAAACTGTGGGCCTGGCCCAGCTCTACTGAAGTCAATGGAAAGACTCCCATTGCCTTTACCATGAATGGATCAGGCCTTTTGAGACAGGGCACCCACAATCATTCCCCACTTCCTTGGCTCTCATGTTGTAGATAAGACAATTAAATTGAAAATAGCTGAATCTTGCACTAATACAGGAGCCATAGCAGGCCAGTCATCATCAATAATAAGGAATGATGAATGGAGCAGACGGACATCTTGATTCTACAATTCAGCAAACTTCCATGTTGGGTCTCCAGCCTGATTGCTAGTATTGTGGTGTGCTGCTGTGTCATTGTGGTGACAGAGTCCAGCAGACAGACAGACACTGGGAGCAGTGTTGGAATTGCTGGTTCCTTGTGTGGTTCTTTCCAGTTGTTTTCTGCAGGCCACAGTGGAATTAGCAGCATATTGAGGAGTCTGTAGCCATTTCCATGATGGCTGAATCACACTAATTTATTTCCCAGATTACAAGATTCTTACCATTGAGTAAAATCACTGAACAGCAAACAAATCAGACACAATTTTCTAAGCTCTGATTGACTAAAATGGATGTCTCTTCTAGATGTAGATTGGCATGCTAATCTTCAACACCGACTCTGAGAACAACTTTGAAAGTATGAAATCTTTTTACATCATCTTGGCACACATTTCAAAGCAGTATTAATGGCCTAAGGGAAAACACTGAGAAAGTGCTTCCTTTAAAATTTAGCAACATCTGTCATAGCTCAGTTGGAAAAAAACAGAGTTTACTTCTTTAAATAGTTGCCAAAGTTATAGTTATTTTGACCTCTGAGTTTTTGTACTGCTTCATCACAGGGGCTAGATATTGAACTCAGTGTTGTCATAAAAAGAGATCTATTTATATTGGATTACTTGTAAGTAAAGCAGCATTCATGCCATGGTCATGAATGTTGATTCATTAAATTGAATCACAGTTTCGGTTTACAATGCATGACACTTGTTTCAGAATACTTACATTTTACATCCGGCCAAGATTTTGTAAATGCAGCATTTCAGGGAATACAAACATATCAGCTAAAATTCAAAATAAAATAAATCTGGCCCTTATTACCTTTCTATGACATCACTGTTATAATGGAGGTATGGAGCACCAAGCCTGTTGATTACAATCATATGGTAAATGAGAAGGAAAGAGTATGTTTGGGTGGAGACATATATGCTGGAATTTGTTAGCACTACCAAGAAAATTGTTGAGATGCACTTTATACTTTGTTGGTGCAAAGTCTAACATAATTTAACAGTCCTCAGCTGAAAGAAGTGGTAATTGTGCCAAAGAGGAGAGTTAGAAAGAACACCACACCTTTCAGCAGAAAAAACATGTTCATAGGTGACTCATTTACTCAAATGAAGAGCTTGAGATTCCAAACCAAGACAGAACCAGAAAGAGACACATTATTGCTCAGTGGTACACATACAAAGTTCATAGTAAATGTGATGCATTACCATTCTATTCAGGTCAGAAAATCAGTGATCACAGACACTTCACTTATCCCTTAGAGTCGGATTCCTCTATGTCTGATATGGCGGTCACTCCACGCACAATACTCTCAGTGCAATGAGCCCAATTCCATCTTGTGTCATTTATAAAGTGGGTGTAAAATGACACCATACTAATTTGGTAACATCAAGCACCCAGTTTGCATTGGTGAATGAAGATGCCAGTTGCAGGGCAATGGTAAATTGGCACCTCTCCGTGTGATTTTTCTCATGGATTGAGCAGAAAAGGCCCAATGTTTACAAAGTTATTCAACCTCACAAGCAAGGCCAGTGAGAGGTTATGGGCACATATCTTCAGTAGTCTGTGTTTTCACTCGAATTGAATTATGAAAGATCCACTCCCTCACCGTTAAGAATTTTCCATACCAAAAGAGCTCTACTACCGATGCAACCTCAAATGTACCCTAGAAGGAAGTGAAGAGTTCAGATAGGGCAGGTCTACTCACGACCCAACGAGCACAGGCCTGTTCCCCCGACCTCCGTAGGAATTTTGCCACCGAGTTCAGCGCAAGTAGGATATGGCCCAGTTTCTTTTTCACACCATTCATTTGTAAACTGCATGTGCATTTGTATGACAATTACTGCCGGGCACAGCCCTGATCTGATACTCACAAATCAAGGAATGAACACAGCGTCCATTGGTTTTGTATTTGCATTTTATTTATTTTAAAACTAAAACCAAAAAAACAAAGATGAGGAGTAGACGATAGATGGGGAAGAAACCAGATCATTTCCAACCCCAATATTCCTAGAAGAGAAAAATGGAAGCCTCAGTTAAAACTATTGTTTGCAACTCTCGTGGTACTGTGGGATATTTAGTTGTGTGAGAGTGGTTTCTCATGGCAGACTCAACTGTGTTTTTCTACCTTTCATTTCTTTTAGCATCCTAAAAAGAGAAGAGAGACAGGCCTTGATCCCGTAAATCCTTCAGCGGTGAAGCACAAGTGGAGACTGGTTCCATGTGAGGGCAAGGAAAGATAAGCATGGGGTGTAGTATGGCAAAAGTAAGCCTCAAATCTCTTTCATCCCTGCTCCGAAGTGTGGTTACATACAGTGTATTGAATGGGTGTGTCTTGATGCTAATTTGGGTTGTCTTAACTCTGCATTTCTTCCTTAGGTCTTATTCTTGCTATCAAGGAGAACTAACTTGGTAGCTACGCAGCAGTTGTTTCATTACTGCAAGTTCAAATTTCTCACTGCTCCTTGTCCTTGCACCTTCTACATGCAGCATTCTGTGCTCAGGTCATCTAAGGCTCCCTGCCAACTTCTCAGCTCATTTAACACCCCGTCTCTGCAAAACAGTTCTTTGTAACTCTCCGGACTTTCTGAGCAATGAACTAGATCAGTGTTTCTCAAACTTTTGTACTGGTGACCCCTTTCACACAGCAAACCGATGAGTGCGACCCCCCCTTATAAATTAAAAACACTTTTTTGTATTTAACACAATTATAAATGCTGGAGGCAAAGCGGGGTTTAGGGATGGAGGCTGACAGCTCGCAACCCCCCATGTAATAACCTGGTGACCCCGAGGGTTACGACCCCCAGTCTGAGAACCCTTGGGCTAGATACTTACTAGTGCTCTTCAAATTAGATGCGAAGCTGGCTCCCAACAAAGCTCTGACACAATTTGGACCTCTGTGAAAGCCTGTTGTAAGCTCTGCAGACTTTGGGTATGGAAAACGATGATGAGCCTATTGGCTTTCTTTTTATCCTCCTTGTAGGGTGCTGAGCTTCAGGTGCAAGTGTTGATTCCATCCCATCCTTCATGTCCTCATGCCACCCATTCAAATACTGCTGTGCTACTATTCGCCCCGCATTTTGCTACTTCTTTTTAGCAATGTACAAATCTACATTTACTTCCATTTCTGAAACACAACACCAATTCTTCAGCCCAGGTGCGCAATAATCCATGGGATTTTATGTTCTGCAAGAAAAGTTTAAGTGAGATGCACCAAATCCCAGAAATACTTCTCTGTTTTCTTCCATATGTCCTGTCTTTATTCTAGCTCCATGTGGGAATCTGAAGGGAGATGCCCAAGTTCTCAAGCATGCGAGAGCTCTTGAGATACAACTGCTTCACAGATGTTGATTCAGTGGGTGAGAAGGATATGGGAAGAAGTAGGAAGTTCTCAGTGAGAGCGCAATGGAGGCATCCTGCTTCCCCTAAAAGTCAAAAATAAGTTCGTTTTCAGCCATTTTTATACACTTTCACATTTGACAATTCAGTATTCATAAAGTACCTAAAAGGAAAAAATGCTTTATTACTGATTCACCAATCAGCTATCCAGTATTGGAAGAAATTCCTGAGAAGCTGGTAAGAAGTGGTATGGTAGGTTTATAGAAACACTAACTTTTTTCTGATGACCATGATAAAAGTTCCTGCCTTCATCAAGAAGTTCCATCTTCATGGTGATACACTGATTCATATTCCTGTTGATCTTCATGAGGAATAGTATGAAGTGATTAAGATGGATGGGTACATAGAATCATAGAAATGTAGGTCTGGACGGGATCTTGAGAGGTCATCTAGTCTAATCCCCTGTGCTGAGGCAGGACCAAGTAAACCTTATTCTGCTGCTCTCGCTTTCCTTTCCTTAGAATCATGAAATCTATCATTTCATGGGCACTTTCATCCAAATTGCCTTCCACCTTCAGATTCGCTACCAGTTCCTCCCTGTTGGTCAGAATCAAGTCTAATATGGCTCTCGCCCTGGTTATTGCCTCCACTTTCTGAAATAAAAAGTTGTCCCCATTACATTCCAAGAATTTATTGGACATTTTGTATTTTGCTGCATTATTTTCCCAACAGTTGTCTGGATAGTTAAAGTGCCCCATTACTACCAGGTCTTCTGTTTTGAATATTTCTGTTATTTGTTCTAGAAATGTCTCATCCACTTCTTCTTCCTGATCTCGTGGTCTACTGTAGCCCCCTACCATGATGTCACCCGTATTTTTCCCCTTTTATCTTTACCCAGGGATTTTCAACTGGTATGCTTCTCACCTCCTTCTAAACCTCAAAACAAATGTATATATTCTTGATATATAGTGCAACGTCTCCTGCCTTTTTCCCTGCTTGTCCTTCCTACACAATCTCTACTAATATTCCAGTCATGAGATTTATCCCACCAAGTTTCTGTGATGCCAATTAAGTCATAATTTAGCTTATGTACTAATACTTGCAGTCCCTCCTGTTTATTCCCCATACTTCTTACATTTATGTACAGGCATGCTTGTTGTTAAAGGCTCCAAGTACCCAAAGGAATCCTACCAGGACCCATGAATCTTTCTCCATTTTTAGTTATTGTAGAGCAAGTAAAAATAGTTGCCAACTGCTTGATGTCCCATTCGGACAGGTTAATACTGAGATGGCTGTAATCTGGAGCTGCAGGCTGTTTGATGGTAGTGGCTACAGATTATACAGTGGCTGGGATTAATAACCAGACCCATGCAAGCTACTTTGCTGTTTACGACCACCTCAATATTAACCTGTCCAAATGGGACATGGAGCAGCTGCCAGCTGTCAGATACTTAAGTAGCGTCAAAGGCAATGCTGAACAATGCTTCAAAAATGTGGACACTTGTATAGCAGCATCCATGGTTCAGGCCTTTCAGCGGCCTCTGGGGGGACCGCATGACATCAAGCTTTCTACGAAGCTGCAGGTCTACAGAATGACAGTCACGCCAACTCTGTTGCACAGAAATGAAACGTGGGTGCATCGGAGGGCTGAAGATCACTGGACTGATGGTTCTAATTTTCATTGTCTCCGTCATCTGCTCCATATGAAGTGGCAAGACAAGATCAGAAATGAAGATATTCGAAGCCAAATCCAACAATCATCTCCATCAGGGCTGGATCAGTTGCAGCAGCTTTGTTGATATGGATATATTATAAAAACGGAAGACCAATGAGTTCTGATGCATGCTTACCAATGAATGCTGTTACCCCGCCGGTGACCATGTGGGTGCCAAACACTTCGGTGGCATGACAAGGTTGCCAGTGATGGACAGAAACCTCAATATATAACCAGACAACCTTAAGCACCATGCCAAAGATCAATCCGGATGGCGATTGCTTTACAAGAAGGCAACGTCCCTTTGGGATTTGCCAAGATGATGATGATGAAGTGCAAATGGCCTCAGTATTAATCAACCTGAAATCGTTATACCGTATTGTTGCAACTACATCATCTTTTACTCACTAAAATGATCTACATGCCTATGAAAGTTAGTGCCCAGTACGTTTGAAGGAGTGGAAATATACCTGTTTATTGGTAGATGTGGTTGTGACGGGATCCCCCCAGGGTGCAGCCTGGGACTGTGGGACCACTGTGCCCCCTGAACTCTCTCCAGCCTGGGCTGTCTCTCACAATGCCTTGCTAGTGACCAGCAGCAAACCCTTCCAGGTGCTGTGATCACACAGCGCAACAGCATGTGGAGCCCCACACCCAGTTAGATTGTGTGAATGCTCCCAGAGCCACTCACGAATCACACAGAGAAAGGCACCAACCAAATCCCCCCAGCTCCCAGCACTGTGCCCCAGGAATATACCGTCTTGCACTGCTCAAGACGAACAATACAGATTTATTAATTGGTTCACCACTTCAGCAATGGAAAGTGGATATACAGCAGCCTTTGCAAACCTGAGCAGATTTGCCACACACTTCATACAAACTCACTGGTAAAGATAAACAGTAAAACAAATTTATTGACTATAAAAGGTAGATTGTAAGTGATAGGCAAAATATCAGAGTTAGTTACCAAAAGAAATAAAATATGACCACGCAGTCTAAACTCTCAACCCTATTAGACTGGGCAACAACTAGACTAAGCAGTTTTTCTCACCCCACTGGATATTGCAGTCCTTAGTATACAGATGTCCCCCTTGAAACCTGGGCCAATCTCCTCTGTTGGAGTCTTGCTTGCCGCGTAGGTGGGGGAAGGAGAAAGGCCAAACATGTGGCCACTCTGTTTTATACCCTCAGTCCATGTGCTTGGAAAACAAGTCCAGGCATGTCTGGGTGGGCCTTGCTGAGTCCCCAGGCAAGGCTGAGTAATTCCCCTGTTGTGGCTTCATGCAGGTGAATCATTTCATCATAGCTCCCTTGCTGGACAATGGTTGTTGATGGGTTGACGGATACCCCACCCGGGCGTTGGTTACTTTCCTTGCTGTTGCCTCTGGGGAGCTAATATCTGGCTGATTCCCCAACTTACAGCATGTTTTAGTGACCACCATACAACACAATCTCATAACTTCATATTAATTAATGATATACACATATGGACAGAGAAATTACTTTCAGCAGGTCATAACCTTTCCCCTGATAATCTAAAGCATGACTTGTAAGGTAAGATCACAATAATATATAAATGAGGAATATGAGGATTCCAGGACACTCTCCCAAGATATAGAATGTCACAGTGGTTTTTCTGTGAATGGTCATAAAAGCTAGGGTAGATGTGGATGGCTCAAGATTGCATTGGCCTACTACTGAGAGTAGTTTTTTAAAAAGACAAGCGAGAGATTCATGGGTGGCTGCACTTCTAAACGTGTTAGACTGCATTGCTTCCAACATTGGCCATTCCGCAGTTTGGACCAAATTTTGCTCTGTTATAGTTCACATTGATTTTGAGGAAGAGTTGCACTGGCATAACTCAGCAGAATCTGGTCCTTTAGCTATAGCAATTAAGATTACAGAAGGATTCTGTGTTATATGAAAGCAAATGAGATTTACTACTGTCACTGAGCACTAAATTTCCTGCATGGTGCTGAATGCCTTAAACTCCCAGGGACTCAGTCAGTCCCATTTTCTCTCCAAACTTTTCCTGTTGAAGCAGGCTCTCTGCCCCTTGCGTGGCTCATTGCACCCTTTGGGAATGCAATCGTGAGTTAGCCACTTACATAAACAAGGAAGAGGACTTTGGCGAAGAGACATTCACAAAACTATGGATTTTACGGAACTGTGCACTCCTAGTGTATTTCACTGAACATCAAGGCCCCCTGGGGAAAATGATTCCATGCCACAGGGTGGCATTGCTCTTCCTCTGCAGCTGCGGGCCTGAGCCTAAAAGAAAAAAAGAAAGGAGAGAGACAGACAAAAAGAAAAGAATAGATGGAGAGTCTGGTAGCTAACAAAGTCATTGCTGGCACAGTATAAGCTGAAGCTCCGTGCTACTGCAGGTCATTTGACAGGGAAGCTCCATTTTGCATGAATGAAGTTAGGGAAATATATAAAAGCTTCTGATAAGAGTTCAGCGTCAACTGCACAGAGATATTCTCTGATTTTATTATATGTTTATTATTAATAATAGAGAAGTTACCTACTCACAGGGGACAACATTGCACTGCCGATTGTGAAGCAACAGGATGGTTTGGTAGGAAGAGGAAGATGTCTCTAGGATTCAAGAATGATAACTAGGGCAAGAGCTATTATCCCAGCAGAGATGGCAATTAGAAATCAGTGGGCCTCATTCTCCACTCAGACTGGTGTAAATCAGGAATAATATTATTTGAGTCAATGGAATCACCCTGCTGTAAAGTTAGAGCAGAATCAGGCCCTCTAGCCACCATTTCTGCTTACTTGGGAACCTTTTTTTGACTTGTTAAAATGGTGATATTTGACACTTCAGCATTGCTGAGACAACAATGTGACACTGTCTTATCCGATCTATTTAGTGCTGTAAAATTTTTACATGACCATATCTACAGTTCTGCAATTGGGTGATGCTGGCATTTCAATTTGTAAATTAAAAAGAATTTAAAAATAGGTTTAAAAGCTACACTTGGACTGGTCAAACTCATTGACATTTCATAACTGTGTTAGCCTGGTAATACTTGAAATTGTAAAAGCTAGAGTTAACCACTGTCTTCATTTGTCTAACCAGACAACAGAAATCAAAAAAGTCAACCAACACAAAAGAGGAGGGAAAAACAAACAAAAGAAGAGAGAAACAGAGGGGAAAAAGAAAAAAGGAGAGGGAGAAAAAAGGCAAGACAAGTGGGATGGTCTAAAAATATCCGTTCCTAATTCTGCAGTTCACATAATACTTGGTACTAAAATTAAAATGGAGGCAAACCTGCAGCCCTGACTCTAGTGAGTAGTCCTCTGCAAGTACCCTACAGAACTCAGTAGAGCTACTTCTGTGAGTAAGTGGCTGGATCAGGACCCATCTGGGACAGCCAAGCTTTGCAGCATGATTTGGTAGACCCATGTACTGCTATGCTATCAATTTGTTCCCCCCTGGAGTTGCTTCTTTTCTCTGCTACAGCAGAATCACCTCTGCTGCTGTTGGTGTTTTACCCTTGGGAATTCAGCTGTCCCTGTTCTATGACAATATCATTTCAAATGTATTTACATGCCCAGCGAAGGCCCCGGGTCAGACGTGGACTTAGAGCCACTAAAGCGGATAGGGAAGCAGAATCTATTGTGGTGCTTTGTCCTGTAATGGACACACATGCTAATAGGAAAAACTGGGATCACTCCTCCAATAAAAGGACAATAAACTAATTACGCTGAACTATTCATGCAGCTCCAAAACCAAAAATCAGTTATCAGTTGCAGAGGCAAACTGTGTCTCATCCTAATGGTAGCGATTAATCTTCTACAAAGAAGGCTTTAAAGAGGATTTCCATCAGAGATTTGGTAGGTAATTCATAACCAGAAGCTAGCTGAGTACTATGGAAGTTTTTAGAAATGTTGCTCAAATCCAAATTCCATGCCAGGCCACTTTCAGTTTATAATAAAGTCAGATTTTCAGGGCAGTTAGATTTGAATGATTTTCTCCTGGTAAGCATACAGTACACGTCATGTTTATTACCCTTTACAAAGGAGGCAATTGGGTGCGAGGCCCCAATCCTGCAAACCCTTACGCACGTTCCTAACTTTATGCCCATGAGCAGTCCCCTTGACTTCAACGGGACTATCTGGGTGCTTAAAATTAAACCCATGCTTAAGTGTTTGCAGCACAGGGGCCCAAATTTCTTTACTCCATGTATCAGGCACACTGTAGTTAAAGAAAAAAACGAGTTACTTTAAGCAGACATATTAAACATAGTAAGATATCAAGCTAGCTTTCAGCAACTCTATAAATAAAGCTTTACCGATAAGTTATTTCACATGCTCTAGCTTCCCTGTATGACATGGTTCTAAAATTAAACGTCCTTTCCCCTTTCCTTTCCCCAGTGCACACAGCGTTACATATTCCAAAGCTACATTTGTAAATAAACCTGTTTTAGCAGTCACAGTGGGATAATCGGGAGGTAACTGTACCTGGAGTAGCAGGAAAGACCCGTGCTAATGACCGTGTTAAGCACAGCAATGGGTACATAACAGTGATGGAAAGTGCTATCGATCCATTCTTCTGGGAAAACATACGTTGAATAAGCAATCGCAGAGCCTGAAAATAAAATCAGTGCCCAGGTTAGTTTTGAATGTTATTAGTGCTCTTCAGTAACCTCTCGGGTAATTTGGTGATCTTGCAGGTTTCAAACAAGCAAACCTATGTTATCCTGTGTTTCTTGTAGACAGATCCTAGATATATTTCAGAGGTGATGAGCACTTGTAGCTCCCTCTGCAATTAAAGAAAGCTGCAAGGAAGGACAGGATTTCAGCACCTTGGAAAATGAAACCATTGATTTTTAAATAACCCTCCAGATTCAGGGGCAAGACTATCAGAAAAAGTCCATTGTTGTTTGAAGCTGACTGATATTGGATATGTAGTGTTGTTGTAGCTGTGCTGATCTAGAGACAAGGTGGTTGAAGTGATATCTTTTATTGGACCAACTTCAGTTGCTGAGAGAGGTGTCTGTCTCTCTCACCAAGAGGAGTTGGTCCAGTAAAAGCCATTACTTCACCTACCTTTGTGTCTCTGATAGTGGATAGTCTGCCATGGACTTGATCAGAGGTGTCTGCGAGTGGACTAGGGACCTTAATTTAACACATGTGAAACACAAAATAAGGAAAAAAGTTTCATCATTTCAGATACTAGGTTAAACACTTCATTAATTAGAGCTTTGAAACTGGTCTGTATCACAGAACAGAAACAAATTGACTTAGTACAATAGCATTCCCCTATTTATTGGCAGCCCAGCCTGATAACATTCTATTCTAGCTATGTTTATACCTCTTTTTCTGGTAGAAAAAATTAAGGCAAATTATGTAGCCCTGGGCTGATTCTGTTCTCACTCACATTGGGTTTTATGCCTGTGCAATGCCATTGACTTCTTAAATATAAATAAATAAATAAATTAATATCCTATCTCCTAGAACTGGAAGGGATCTTGAAAGGTCATTGAGTCCAGCCCCCTGCCTTCACTAGCAGGACCAAGTATTGATTTTTGCCCCAGATTCCTAAGTTGCCCCCTCAAGGATTGAACTCTCAACCCTGGGTTTAGCAGGCCAATGCTCAAACCACTGAGCTATCCCTGCCCCCCAACTTCAGTGGAGTTCCTCTTGATTGACCCCAGTGTAAGCAAGAGAAGAATCTGGCCCAGAACCTTTTGTTTTTTCCTGTTGTAAAGTGACAGAATTGTAGTTTGCTTCAGCCTGCTCCTTTCAGGTATTTTACAAAAAACGAAGAGCCCGACCCTGCAACCAGTCCTAACTCAGGCATTTCCCCAGCAGTGAGTGCTAGGGCTAAGTCAGGACTGCAAAATCGAACCCTTCAATGGATTTTTTTTAAATTGCAGTGGAGATGTTCGTACGTTTCTGTTATATTTATGTGGTTGCCAGCGTATATGCTTTCTTCAGTGTGATTCATATTTATGCTTGAATTATTTCATTAAGTGCTGAAGATAACTTTATCGTTCCAGTTGCTGTCAGCATGACTTCCTTGTAACAGAGATGACGCATCCCACAGGGCCCATTCCTTTACAAATATCATAAATAAACCCAAAGGCAGTAACTTCATGTCAGGATCTCTCTGATTTATAAGCAAGACAGCCAGGTCCCTCTGGATCCTTATGTAGATGCAGATTAGACACATCACAGAGGGGAAACTCTGACTCAGAGCAGGGTACTTTCAGCAACCCCTTGCATGACTGTGCATTGATAAGAATGACCAGCAACTTCAAAGGAGGCTGGACATGTCCCGTGATAATAGATAAAACATGCTATGTTGGCACTGCAGGAATGCAGAACATCTGAACCAGCAGGTTAGGTCTAATTTACCTTACTTAGTTTTTTGGGGGGCTATGGAGCTATTTGGATCGTGCGATTTCATCCTTTTACTCTGGGCATTAGCAAAATGGCAAAATCTAAAAATGGTGGTGACACGTGTTTTACAAGCCACAGGCCACTCCAAACCGAAACAGCAGGTGTAATCCATTGTAGAAAAAAGCATGGAATTAATTCACAAATGGTGAGATGGCCTGCATCTCCCTCGATGGTATCAATAAATAAAACCAGAGCTCTTCTCACACGGGTTGTATGTACTCCGCATTCTTTCTCTAGAGCCATAATAGTGTCAGGCCACCGCTTTGGTCCCCTCTACCTCCAAGATTAACCATTAACACATAGCACAGATTCATGATAGAAAAAATTCAGTTTTACTTCAGCGCTCCCAGACAAAGTGTCTTTACCAAATGTTAAAATGCAGGACTGTACTTCAACATTCTGCGGCTGGTAGTACAAGTATCTAGCAAGCCACGTCTTTGACTTCGGCAGGCATCAGAGTTGGATGAAGTGTGTGTGTATCTGTCTGTCTCAAGCCCTGGGTGTGTCTTCAGCACAGTCATGTTGCAATAGTGAAGGACAAGAGGTCCTCCAATCTCCCCTTGCTAATCGGTGGAGCAGGATTTCAATTCTGGGGTTGATGCAGGACTTGACTTGGGGGGAACAAAAGTAGCTTTAAGCCACTTTTCAGCTGTCAATCTCTTAGTTCCTGGCATAAATACCAGCAGCCTCGGGACTTCCTGTGTGACTTCAGACAAGGCATTTAAACTCTGTGCTTTAGTTTCTGTAACATGGGTATGACAATACTTCCATACCTCATGAAGGTGTTGTGAGCCTTACTTCATTAATGTTCATAAAGTGATTTGAGATCCTTGAATGGACGGTGCAAAGCATGAATTATTATTGACTGAAAAACACCCACAGCAGTCCCAAAATACTTAAGACATTAAAGACGAATGAGAAAAAAAGAGAGACATTGGGCAACTTTTTCAAAAGTGCCTAAATGACTTAAAAGCCTAAGTCCTATTTTCAAAAGTGAATTAGGAGCCCATGTTCCATTGACTTTTAATTAGATTTAGGCTCCTAAATACCAAAGTCACTTTTGAAAATGGGGCTTAGGCCCAGATCTTTAAAGGTGTTTAGGTACATAATTCTTACTGATATCAATGGGAGCTAGGGGCTCCCATTGATATCCTTTCAGGATCTGGGCCCCAAGTCACTTGGATGCTTCTGAAGATGTTGCCAATTATTTTGTTACATATTTAACAAGACAATGTTTGGAGACTCTTACCTAAGCTGTACATACTAAGGGCACCATAATCAAAGAAATAACAAATATGTCTCGCCTGGATGGACATCGTACTGAATGTGTGAGCACAGCTAGATGTGAAAGGATAAATACAGCATGTGAGCATGTAGGCAAGAAAGGGCCAGGCATACACGTCGTTCCAGATATCCAGCGAATAGGCCAAGGCAAACAACTTCCATAGGAAGTACCTGAAATACAAAATACTGAGTTAGGACCTTGTGCGTTACTAGTGAAATGCTGCCCCCCATTGAAATCAGTGGCAAAACTCCCATTCTCGAGGATTTCACCCTCACTGATTTATTGTTATTTTGTCAGAACTACAATGAATGCATTGATTATTATTTGAGTTCTCAGTTATATTTTCCTTGTCCCTCCATTAGAACATTTCCCACCCAGGTCCCATAATCCTTCAGTCACCCCCGCCCCCCCATCACCAACAGCCATCTACTTAGGGTGATTTTAAACATTTGAAAATACAGCAGTTAATAAAAACCAGCTCAAGTACCAGGCAGGCAAAAAGTGTGTCCATATATTTAGTGTTTCGTTTGTCATCTGGAAGGCACTGAGGAGACAGTCTGCTGCAGAACTTCTTGGATGCCGATACCCAAACAGGATGCCCTGCTCTCGAAACACCTGCAAGGGGATGATTAGAAGCGCGTTGTTTAGCTGGACTGTACAGTCTGTATATTTCACAGTGTGTCACAGGAATCGGAGCATGAGATGCCCAATCCTGCAGCTCAACTCCCACTAAACATCTCCTTGTAAAAGGAGAACTTTATCAAGCTGCAGAGCAGAATATTAATTCAGAAAGCATGCTACAAAGGAAGGCGAACACATGTTAACAGTGCAGTAGGGTTGCTGCAGAAACATGGTTGCATGTTCTCCTCTAGGACATAGGCTTGGGGGGTGAGGAACAATCGAGGTAATAGCTGCTAAACAGGGTCCTAAAAATGGCCATATTGGGTCAGACCAAAGATCCATCTAGTCCAGTATCCTGTCTTCTAACAGGTGCCCCAGAGGGAAGGAACAGAACAGGTAATCATCAAGTGATCCATCCCCGGTCACCCATTCCCAGCTTCTGGCAAAAGTATGAGGATCATGGGGAAATTCTTGATTAGGACCCTGAGCTCAAAGGACATCTGCATATAGGAGCTGACCCTCTACCTGCGAGCCTGCAGCAGAACTGTTGGCAATGGCTGGTCCCCCAGCGGCTGACTGCTCCTAGCCTCTGTCCCCCCTCAGTGGCATGTGGAAGCTAGGCTCTAGCCCAGCCCAAGCCCCGCCAGCACAGGTCTGGGAGGCGCATTCCAAGATGCAGTGTAGACACACCCTAAGGGGCCTGGCTTCGGGCACCCGTTTCTGAAAATCTTGTCCTTTAAGTTCAGACTCTTCCAAAAATAAAAACTCACTGCAGCACTGGCATTCCACTATAACAGTGAAGCAAGCAATGTCCACCTAGACAGCTCAGACACCAGTGTACGATAGTCTCCTTTCCAAAGGCTAGACTTTACGCAGCAAGTCATCTATTGAAGTCAGTAGGACTCCTGTTTGGATAAGTGTTATTTAACATGAGCAATGATGGCAGAATGTGGCACGAAGACATAGTAGCTAATGTTCCAGACAGACTTCAAGTGTCTCCAGTAACTTTATATTTCCTAACATTTTAAGATCAGGAAGGAACATATAATTGAACTGCATCTCAGTGAAGTGGGTTATAAATGTGGCACAAAGACAGCTGGGTGCTGCTATTGTTTTAACAGAGATCTTACCTTACGTTAATGAGCCCATTACCGCAAATAATTCCCCTCAATATCCTCCCAGTGTCCTTAAATAACAGAGCGTGCTAGATGTGACTCGTTCTAACATTACCCTGCCTAGCCCAGAGCACTGAGCTTGCTTTTGAGATACTCAGACAGTTCCTAAAATGAATCTGATTCTTCTTTATCTGAAATTCAGGGTCTGACTCTGATTCTCTAACCTAAGCGAGTGAAATACCCTCCCTGTGCAAGAACAGATGTTTTCTTTACCTTGATGTGACCAAAAACAAGTCAAGATTAAACTGCAGCGTCGTCTCAGTTTTTCTTTTAAATCTAAAGTACTCCTGATAAAAGCCAAATCTGTGTGTCGTCTTCTTGTAAATCGTTCTACTATCCCCAATGGGAAGATGGGCCAAATTTCATTCTCCACCTCTTTCTGAATAATTAGGCCAATTTTTTTTTAAATGGTCCTGATAATTAGTCAACTTTTTTTAAACTAAAAATATTTTCATCCAATAAATAGCTTTCTTGTGAAAACAAAATTTTATGCAACAAAACTCAACATTTTTTCTTTTTCACAAAAAAATTCTTGCTTTTAGTGTTTGTGCATACAGGTATTTAAATGAATTCAAAATATTATTGAAAATCATTATCAAAATATTTGATCAAAAACCTGTTTTTTGGTGAATGTAAGTTTTATAACCATTTTATAATGTTTTCAATCAAAAAAATTAAAAATATGCTGAAAAAAATTCTCTGCACTGTTTTTTCAATGCCTCTCTTTCAAACTCTTCAAAACAAAAAATTACACAAAACAAAACAACTTCACCATCTCAAAAAATTTCCACAAAAATTGTTTTTTTTCCCAGCCAGGTCGCGGGCCACTGATTTGGCTGTAGGGTTTGGCCAACATGCTTTAATCAAAAGCTTCCCATGTAGAGCATTAGAAGAAAGTTATAATTAAAAAGAGAAGTTGTAGCTGAAGTTTTATTAGGCTACTGAGCCCACACAGATCAGCAGCCAAATAGGAAATACATTTAACAAAACCTTACTTACTTGAGGCACTTGATTAATACTGAGTAGCTTGGGCAACTTCCAACTCAGCATTGTGTGTTGGGCTAGGTGGTGTTGATTTTGGCTTGGAATGCTTGTTAAATCTTCACCTCCTTAGAGACAGACTCCTACATAGTCTTCATCTATGGCCTCAGGCCAAACTCAGCGTTATCGACACCTTCCTGTCTCCTCTCCCGGCTTGTTGCCAAGACCCCCAAGCGCTTGGGTGCTAGGGAGAGCAAGAGAACAACACAAGGGAGATTGCTATGTAAGAGAAACAAACAAGGATAGGGCCCCGGGCCAGGTAACGGGATTCAAACCGTCATTGGCAGTTCTAGCTTGTGTCACATTCCTATCAGCTGCTCTCTTTTCTGTTTCTATACCAAGTTAGGGTGCCAGTTTGGGATTCTTGGGTTTAGTGAAGGCGGGTGTGATGTGGAAGGCAAGACAGTGACATTCACCCCTGTGCAAAGCCTATGCACAGAGTATGTCGCACGTAGGCCATCAAAATGGGCAGACGTGAAACCTATGCTCTGTGATGACCTTTTGCACGAGGGAATGAGTACATAGAGAGACTCGGAACTCAGCACCAGATGCTGCAGACCTTACTCAGGGCTTGGTCGGGTCCCACGGCTTTTGAGAGCAGAGGGTACCCAGAGCTGGAAGAACCAGCTTTGAGGCACAGAAAGGAGAACGGCGTCTCCATGGCAATGCCCTTCCTCCTAATCCCAGGGAAGCCTCTTCATTGGCTGAGGTACTACCAGGCTAGGCCCAGTGGTACTTTGAGACCCCAGCCCTCTGGAAACTACCAGGGGTCTCCAAGGAGGAAAGCAGGATGTTGTGTAACACAGATCCCCTGCAAGCGAGTGAAATCCCTGCAATATGGGCCAATCGGCAGGCCTCTACAGCACTGGCACAGGGGTGGGAAACAGGGTAGAGGTATTGGATCTCTGCCTTGAACACTGCGTGCAGATGTGGTCATCCCAGATATATTGGAATTGGAAAAGGTACACAAAAGAGCAACAAAAATTATTAGGGGTATGGAACAGCTTCCGTATGAGGAGAGATGAACAAGACTGGGACTTTTCATCTTGGAAAAGAAACGACTAAGGGGGCATATGATAGAGGTCTATAAAATCATGTTTGGTGTGGAGAAAGTGTTATTTATTCCTTCTCACAACACATAACATAAGAACTAGGGGTCACCAAATGAAATTAACAGGCAGCAGGTTTAAAACAAACAAAAGTAAGTACTTGTTCACACAGTCAACCTGTGGAACTCATTGCCAGAGGATGTTGTGAAGGCCAAGATTATAACAGGGTTAAAAAAAACAACTAGATAAATTCATGGAGGATAGGTCCATCAATGGCTATTAGCCAGGAAGGGCAGAGATGATGTCCCTAGCCTCTGTTTGCCAGAAGCTGGGAATGAGCAACAGGGAATGGATCACTTGGTGATTCCCTGTTCTGTTCATTCCCTCTGGGGCACCTGGCATTGGCCACTGTCGGAAGACAGGATCTGGGCTAGATGGAGCATTGGTCTGGCCCTGTCTGGCCGTTCTTATGCCTATGTGGACCTTGGGAGACCTGTAAGTTTGGGCTAGAGCTGAGCGAATAACCAGTATTTCAGTTTGGTGGCCGAGCTGAAAAAAAACAGAGAAAAAAAGTGTTATGGATCACACCAAAATGAAAACGTCTCTGATTTCCTGGCAAAATTAAAATTTTTTAATAATTTCATTTTCTTTCATTCTGATGGGTTTTAAAACATAAATTTAGGGAAATTCAAAATTGGAACATCTTTCCAAAACAAAAAATCAAAATGTTTCACTCTGGAACATTTCTGAAACTTTTTGGCCCCCCCCCCCCCTTTTTTTTTTTTTTTTTGAATTCGCAGATTTTTTTGGTCACCCCACAACTGCATTTTTTGGTGGAAAAAAAAAAAACCAAGTCTCATGAAAATTTTTACCCAAGTCTAGTTTGGGCCCTGCCTATTCTGTCATGGGGGTTCAAACTCCCCACCGTCGATGGAAATATTGGGTGGCAGCTCAGATGCCCACTTGAATTGACATTCTGGGGCCTGATGCAGCCAATCAACCCACACTGAAAGCTCCCATCGGCATTGACGTGTGCTCCATTCCAGGCAGGACTGGCCCCTTTGCAGAATGTCACTTGTTTCCCATATTCTTCTGCGGGGGGTTCCCGTTACAACTGGGTGTCAAGGGGAATACGCAGCACGAGTGGCATTATTGCCTTAATGCTCCATCTAGCGGTGTCTGAAATTTCCATTTATCATCACACACAAAAATCACTCAAGAGAGAACCAGCAAAGTGGCAAGAGGACCAGCCTTCCATGTGCAGTACTGTGCTACCACGCAGATGGTCTCTGCTCAGCTATGTCCTTGGACATCAATAGACTGGGGAGGGGAGATGAGGGGCAGGCGGGCTCTCCTTAAAGGAGTGGGGAGATGGGGGGGATCCAGGCAATGTGCCAAACCTGCAGCTGTTTGGGGTAGTCTCAGGCATGGGAGCCCCTCCTCCTTCCAGCCAGTATCAGCCAAAATACTAGTTTAAGTGCTTATTGCTCCCAGTCCAATGCCACAAGGTGTGGAGTACAAACTCCTCCATGCCTAGTGACAGCTTAGTGGTGTTAATAACATGCAGCCCCTGGGAAATCAGTATGTCTCCCCCTTTATCTCAGCCCCTACTGGCAACTTTCCCTAACAGTAAAACTCCGTCTGTCCGGCCCTCTGGCCCCAGCTGGCATTGCCGAGGAGGTTGGGAGGTGTGTGGGAGACTGACAGATGCTGAATCCTGGGCATTGGCAGCTAAAGGCTAGCTTGAATGCCCTGGCAGGGGGGCCCAGATGTGTTGGAATAGGTCCTGGGTAAGAGACACAAGCTGCTGGCTTCTACAGCAGCCAAAAGGAGCCAAGCTGCACTCCTGATGTCGGAAAATGCAGAAGGATAAAGGGTGGGTGTTACAATAGTCTGCAGTTGTTAGAGGCGCAGACTCAGGACTCCTGGGTTCTAATCCCAAGTTTCTTTCCTTTTTTGACCACTTCTCACAGCATGCAACTGCAGAGCCCTATTTCCATGCTCTGTGCTAACGTATTGCAGGCTGCTGGAGTTGAATCTTTGAACCTAAGACTAGAGGGGAGTCCTCTGAGCTCTTTAAGTTTGATTACCCTGTAAGGTTAATTTCCATACTGATTTTACAGAGATGATTTTTACCTTTTTCTTTAATTAAAAGCCTTCTTTTTAAGAACCTGATTGATTTTTCCTTGTTTTAAGATCCAAGGAGTTTGGATCTTGATTCACCAGGAGTTGATGGGAGGAAGGAGGGGAATGGTTAATTTCTCCTTGTTTTAGATCCAAGGGGGTTGGATCTGTATTCACCAGGAGTTGGTGGGAGGAAGGAGGGGGGATGGTTAATTTCTCCTTGTTTTAAGATCCAAGGGGTTTGGATCTGTATTCACCAGGAGTTGGTGGGAGGAAGGAGGGGGGATGGTTAATTTCTCCTTGTTTTAAGATCCAAGGGGTTTGGATCTGTATTCACCAGGGAATTGGTGAAGGTTTTTCAAGGCTTCCCAGGGAGGGAATCCATTGGAAATGGTGGCAGCGGACCAGGGCTAAGCTGGTAGTTAAGCTTAGAAGTTTTCATGCAGGCCCCTACATTTGTACCCTAAAGTTCAAAGTGGGGATGCATCCGAAGAAGTGGGCTGTAGTCCACGAAAGCTTATGCTCTAATAAATTTGTTAGTCTCTAAGGTGCCACAAGTCCTCCTGTTCTTTTTGCGGAGTTGAATCAGCAGGCTTTCTAGCTCCAGGTCCCCAGACTTCTTACAGCCTGAACATGTCCTACTGTGTAGTCAAAGATTGTGGAGAAGGGTCATTTAAGGGTGAGTATCCAAACGTATATTTTATCAGCTTGCCTCGCCTTCCATTAGGCCTGTAGCCAAGTGTTACTAACGTAGCCACATACCAATCGCAGTGCCTGGACAATATTTAAAACAGTATTATCCAAGTGACAGAAACTGGCACCACAAACTTAGATTGGAAAATGGCAGTTTCATTATTTTCTATAGCAATACACACTTCTTGTGACAGACAGCCCAATTATTCCATCTTCCCCTTTTCTCTTGTGCATAACGTCCCCGTCACAACTTCCCTAAGAACTATGGGGCATCAGCCCAGTACAGGATCAGACTTTAAATGTAGACACACAGCACCAGTGGTCGAAAAACTCCAGATCAAGCAAAGCCTTTGATATCCTTTTCCACCCTACAATTATTCTCTACCCAGAGAAGTAAACACACTCCCCTTTTATTTTCCTGCAAATGCCCCACACCTTATCATTAGAGTTTGCCTCACTCTCTCATATCCATCCTTCCAACACTATTAAACACAGTTTGTGGCTGTGCAACTCCCGAGCTGCACTGCATAATGGGAACAGAGGGTCCTGTGGCACCTTTGAGACTAACAGAAGTATTGGGAGCATAAGCTTTTGTGGATAAGAACCTCACTTCTTCAGATGCAAGTAGCACCTCACCCTCCCTGATTGAACTAACCTCGTTATCTCCATACGGATTTATACCTGCCTCTGGAGATTTCCATTACTTGCATCTGAAGAAGTGAGGTTCTTACCCACGAAAGCTTATGCTCCCAATACTTCTGTTAGTCTCAAAGGTGCCACAGGACCCTCTGTTGCTTTTTACAGATTCAGACTAACACGGCTACCCCTCTGATACTTGCATAATGGGAGTCCTCCGTGCAAAGCTACTTCCCAGGAAAAAGGGTTAGATGTTCACTCATCTATTTTAAAAGAAGAAAATGACCATATCCCAGAAATGTAACACGTGACATGAAAACAATCAGAAATGCTTTTGAAGTTTACACGTCTGATTTTTTCCATGATCTGTAATTACTTTATTTCTTTCAGATTTACAACTGGGGTCCCACAGGCTCAGATTTTTGTCTTGTTACATGCAGGGTCTGGTCTGTTAAGGTCCCCTTTATAGTTAAGCATTTTTCTCACTGCAGTACAAGCGATGGGCCGAATCCCGTGGGGGAATGCTCCAAATCCCCATTGAAAGCATTCCCTCCATACAGAACTGGGCCCTCCAGTGCTCACCCAGACTCTCAAGGTCTGGAACAAGCTCTACCCGTTCCTATCCTTTGCCAGAACACATTTGCTATGAACACAACTGAAGGGAGCCCTGGGACAGAAAAAATACAAACTCTTATTTTAGAGAAACTGGAAAAGTCATGTGAGCTGCTCAACATGTTGGATCATCAATCAGCACCCGACCCATATTTTTAGTCTCAGACAAAACCGAGTATCTGATTCGCTGGGTTACCACGATTGCAAATCGGGTAATCGGGCATACAAATGACTAGTCACTGACTCTCTGTCTGTGTATCTAGGTTCTTGTATTGGCATCCATCAGTGTAGTACACCTCTACCTCGATAGAACGCTGTCCTTGGGAGCCAAAAATTCTTACCGCGTTATAGGTGAAACCACGTTATATCGAACTTGCTTTGATCCACCAGAGTGCGCAGCCCTGCCCCCCGGAGCGCTGCTTTACCGCGTTATAGCCAAATTCACGTTATATCGAGGTAGTGGTGTATCTAAGAGCAGCTGATAGTACATTTCAGAAACGTGTCCTGGATGAGCAATATGCCCTTGCTAGTGAATTACTGTGTTGTGAATCAATATATTACAAATTTACATAGGATTGGAAGGGACCTCCTGGGTCACCATGTCCAGGCCTGTACTTTTCCAGGCAGCCCCCTCATAGAATTCCCTTCTGAAATTTATCAAGCTCCATCTTCAAACTAGTTCGTTTGTTTGCCTGTGTTAGGGCTAATGGGAGGCTGTTCCAAAACGTCATTCCTCCGATAGCTGGGAACCATCTCATTTCCAGCCTTGATTTCGTCATGGCAAACCGTTCTCCCTTGTGCACCACTAGCTTGCCTGTTCGCCCTATGAGCTGACATTCACTGCTGACCAGAGAGAGTCAAAGTACCCAAAAAGCTGTGTTGATATGAATACATCTCATTAATTACATGCGACTGAAACAGCTAAAATGTCTTCTGGTCTCATTGTTCAAGTGTCAGAAATATAGTCCCCTCTCTAAAGCAGAGTCAACTATGCACAACTCTAGAACCAATGAAAAGACTAGCAAGGGCAGACAACCAAGTCCCATTTCCCTCTGCTCCTATAGCAAGACCCCTGTGGCCTCTGGGACGCTGCCAGTGGTGCTAGTAGAAATCATTTCTTCCTGGAACTCGACTCATGGGAGGGACATGGGGGGGGACGTGACGTGACGTGTTTATATATATATATATAAACATCAGCGTGCTTAACTACTCACTTTCCCCCAAAATATGTAGTATTCAGTCTGTTTATATGGAATAGAGGAGTTGGGTGAGGAGCCATTTCAGCATATGTATGACTTACTAAAAGACAAATTTGAAGTAGAACTGTATCCTAAACTGCTTTATGGTATTGTACCCAAACACTGCATTTCAATGGGGGATTCAACTTCCTTAATAGGAGCAGACTCCTGAAACACGTACAAGTCCACAAGAGTGGCCCATAGTCATGCAAATAATCCCACTGTCTTCAATGGGATTGATCAAATGATTAAGGGTTTACAGGATTAGGTTCCAAGTTTGTAAATTGTTCTGGATGAAACTGACAATGCCTGAGCTGTCAGATCAGAAGAAGCTTCATTTGAATAAAGGTGGGCAGATGTCTGATAAGTCTTAGCTCCGTTGCTAAGATGAGGAACATATTTTCAGCAAAGTTCTTGGCAGATTCCTGAGGCAGCTGGTTTAAGGCCGTCAGTGTCCGGCATTATAATCTTCACTTATAGTTCTCTCACCCACAAAGCTGGAAAATGAGGCATTTGTTTTCTTCGTTTTGCTGCTTCAGTGCCAGTTAACAAAATGGGAGAGCTCTTCCAGTGCTGTAAAAAAAAAAACCCAACCCCATGAGGGGAATAGCTACCAGCACTGGGAGCACTATCTACACTGCCACTTTGCAGCTCTGAAACCTGCATCTCTCAGGGGAGGGGTGTTTTTTCACACCCCTGAGTGAGGAAAGTTTCAGAGCTGTAAGTGGCAGTGTAGACAAGCCGTTAGACTAGTTTGGCTGCAGAGAAGAATTCTACGTACACTGGGGACAAGACCGGATTCCCATGAGGCTGCAGAACTGGGCCAACATCGGAATCCAAACATCCTCTGGTCAGTGCAAGCAGAGGCATTCCTCTAATGATTTGGACTTGATGTGATGCAGTATGGATGTCACGGATAATTCAGACCAATGGGGAGAAACAGAATAAAAACACTGTTTAAAGACCTTCCGTCCCCCCCATGTCTCCGCTCTTGAGGACTCCTGACCAACATAACAGCACAATACATAGGCTAACAAACTTAAACAAAGCCTTTGTTAGCCTATGTATTGTGCTGTTAAAGCCATATAAAGAATGAACATCCTCCCTAGCTGTGTTCTGCTCCTTTAAGGAGCAGAGTGCAGCCCCTCCCCCCAAGTCTTTCCGGTACCCGTACCTACTAACAATCTCTAGCCGGTACTGCGCACTGGAGGGTACCACCCTACTTGCACTCCTGGACGCTGCACTCATTTGAATAAGGGAAACAGTAACAAGCAGCCAGAAAGTGGCGTATGAAGGGTGGTGAGGTGCACATGCAGGTGAGTGCTGCATGCAGTCGCGAGGATAGAGAGTTCTTTGTAAAAGTTATGACCTCTCTCCCCAAAAACAGAGACACAAACTTTCTCACGGTTTGTCCGATTCCCTTTAACACAACTTCCCCTTGTCCGAGCCTCATGTTACTCCCCATTGAGTTCCATGGGAGCAACATGCACCTAAGGGCTTCAAGGTCCTGGTCCAAATTTGGCTTTGAAGCTTGAATACAGAGGAGCGTCTCCCTGCTTATCCTGCAAACTCAGCAAAGCATATGTCCACACATGCCGAGTAGATTTTTTACAAAACACACTACATACAGTGCACACCCACATCTCCAAGGGCAGGAGCCAGCCGTTCTTTTGCTGTTAAGTTTACACAGGAATATTTCAGCCTGACAGTTTAACTTCCAGTTTTTCAAGATGGGTTTCTGTAAATGAGAAGCCCTGACATTCCCCGATAGAATCACCTCTCTTCTACAAGGGCGTGCTTTTATTCAGGGAAATATGGGCGTAGGGTAAACAGGTCTGCCTGAAGCACAACCTTTCATTGTAGAGTTTCTATAGTTACATTTATTAGCACTGGCTGCATGGCAGACACAATCAGAGTTAAAATACAACAGTGCACACAGGATGATTTAAATTCAAGAGAAATATTTTAGCTGTTAATTATTAACTTTTATGATTTACTCTGTACAGCACAAGAGAGAATTGTTAAACTATAAAACCAGTGCCATCCCGCATAATCACCACTAAAGGTAACAACATAAGAAATGCCAAAACCTTGTAGGCAGAACGGTGAGGAATTTAAAATAGATTTGTTATATCATTTATTACTTGTTTAGGGCCAAACACAGCAAAGCATTTAAACACAAAGAAAAAGTTTTAAGTGTTTGCTTAAGTCCCATTGAAGTCACTTTCAAGCAGACTTAAGCATGTGCTTAGGTGCTTTGTTGAATCCAGGGTGATCAGATTTCTACTGCACCCCAGAGATGGCTGCATTTCAGTGGCGTATATGTCTGCTTGTAAAGTGTTTTGGAATAACAGCGCAAATGGTATTATACACTTAAGATATTATTGTTACAGTATGCATGCACGAAGGAAGCAACTTCTTAAAATAAATGAATTGTTCTTATGACACAAAATACATACTAATTTTCCATTGTTCGTTCTCTCTCTCTCTCTGTGTGTATATATATATATATATATATATATATATATATATATATATATATATATATATATATATATATAGTGTGGGCATGAGAAAGTTCAAACTTTCTCTTGCAGATTGCATATAGTTGGGCTTGGCAGAATTTGATTTTTTAAAAATAATTTTGACAGATAATATTGAGGTTTATTTTTAAAGTTATTTTTAAAGTTAAATTTTCGCAGTTGTGTAAAACTATGGGTTTTAAGCATTTTTTTGTTTATTTACATTTTCACAGTTGTGTGAAATTATGGGGTGGTCAGACAAGGGGGGTTAAACAATTATTGTTTAACGATAAATGTGGATATTCAAAAAGTTAAAGCTTTATAACCGTTAAAACACAACTTCCCAATATCACATGTCAAAATATACAAAGGAACTATCCTGGCATTAAACTCGGATAAGTACTCATGCAGCATTTTTCTTACTTTGTCTAGCTGTAAATGTGGATTATTTTCAATGGAAATATTTTTCGTTGGTTTCTGTGTGTACAGTGAAATCAACATTTACCAATCTCATCCTTCCACGCCTAGTTACAGTCAAAGTGCTGTTTGCATTTCTTATATAAAAATTCAGTATATTTCACTACAAGCAACATAAACAATCCTCCAAAAAGCTGCATAAAACCCAGAACTGCTGCTGGGAAGCAAATATGCACTGTACTTACATCTCTGCCTCTGGGAGCCGGGATGCACTTGCTGATGCCCTACTAACCAGAGGAGCTGGCAGCCCCCTCAGCACCAGGATGTCAGTACTATTCTTCTTTGTACAATGGAAAATGCACAGCTCAGCCCTGTGCTAGAAATGTGGTAAGTAGCAGAATTGTTTGGGGCTGAGCTGGCGTGTAGACAGCAGCCCAGTCAGAGTAAGTGGGCTGACAGGTTTGCAAAAGAAACAAAACCAACCTGTTGACCTCTTAAGGGCAGGGCAACCGAAGCAGAGAGGCTCGGAGTGAGATATGCTTACAGCAGCCACTTGGCCAGGCAGTACATACACATTAGCATGCTGGCACAGGGCAGGGGACGGCGGTTCAGCATGTATGCCGCTCCCTGGGATTAGGAGCAAATTCATTCTGACTCACATTGTATTGGAAATAACTGAGTCCAAAATAATATCAGATTCTGTTCTGGATTCAGTTTACTGAGACCTACAGGAAGCAGAATACAGGTACATAGTGTATAAACCCACAGGCCTCTTTAGTGTCCCAAGTCCTACCTCTCTGTCCCTCAGTTTCCCCACCTATGAAAGGGAGATAAAAACACACGCCTGCCTGCCTGCCTTCAAGGGTCTGGAAATCTTAAATCATTCATGTCAAAGAGCTTTAAGAAATCAAATACTATAGAAACAGATGGTAATATTGGGCCCAATCCCGCCACATCTATACCCGAATCACACCATACTTCACACGTAGTTCCACAGATTTCAGTGGTGCTAGTTGTGGAGTAAGGGACTGTTCAGGGTGAGTAAGAGGGGCAGAATCTGTCCCATTGTGATCATCATTCAAACAGAAAGGCTGGGGGAAAGAGCCCTGCGTATCTCAAAAACTGGTCAAACGGAAATCATCCATTTTGAATTCAAACGTGCTTACGACAAACTCAGCTGCTGGGATCAACCAGAGCCTAAATTGTCCCTTTGCACGGAAGACTACGTTTCCCGAGAACAGCAGGGAGGGGAACACAGGGCAGCACATGGTCACGGCTCTCTTTGGTAACATCCAAAGAGGTTACAAAACGGGGATTGCTTAAAAGTGCAGTTATGGGCAGGAAAGTGACCATGTGAAAATGGCACCTTATATATGCAGATATCCCTATCTCATAGAACTGGGAGGGACCTCGAAAGATCATCGAGTCCAGCCCCCTGCCTTCACTAGCAAGACCAAGTACTGATTTTTGCCCCAGATCCCTAAGTGGCCCCCTCAAGGATTGAACTCACAACCCTGGGTTTAGCAGGCCAATGCGCAAACCACTGAGCTATCCCTCCTCCCTTCTTACTCAACAGACCGGCTCCCTCACTTTTTGAGTCACAACAGCTTGTTTTATCCCCCAGGCAGCCACGGGAGAGTGAGCTAGATTCTGTTCTAGGGCTGCCTATCCTCACCACTATGATTAATAAGAAGAAGCCAGAGACGCGTGCATTCGCCAGCATTTCTTGCTGCTCTTTGCACCACTTAGCAACTCCCGAACTTCTTGTACAGAGAAGTCTCTTGTAATTAGGGACTGTTGGCAGCCCTGATTCTGGCTCACGCACCATCAACAAAATTGTTAACTAGGCACCAGCCTCAACATCCTTCTTTGACAGGTCCCAACGGCAGGTGAACCAGAGCCCCCAGCTTGCGTCTCAGAGCCGGCGTGGGGTCTGCAGAGCCGGCAGTTGGGGGTGGGGTGGGGAATAATCCAAATCATCATTTGATGTGGAAACTGCGCCTACTTGTGCTTGAGCCACTGAGACGCAATCGATAGGAGATCTCCCATCACGGTTCCTTGGAGTAAAACCACACAGTCCGGCCTCGACCCTGCTCCTATAGAAATAAATGGCAAAACTTCCTGTGACTTTAATGGGACAGGATCAGGCCCTTAAAAAAGATAAACATAAAATGCCAGAAAAGAGATGGATGGGGCAAAAAAGGGTGGGCAGGAGGCAGGGTCATAGCCTCCCTCCCCACTGCCTGGGGCAGGGGGCGGAGATAGCACACCAGGGGGGAGGAGAGTAACCAATCCCATCTGAACGGCTGGAACCGCTCATATGCCCAATGTGCACAAGGAAACTCTGGAAGAACGGTACCTGCCTGCAAAGCAAGGTCCCTGGTACTTCTGCCCCATCTAGCCCTCCATGCTCACAGCGTTGCTGGTTACAGTTCTTTTGACTAGTCAAAGTTACTGTATGCAAACCAAGCATATTCTTCTTCTTCTCTCTGATAAGGCCCCTATATTTACTTTAGCCCTCACAGCCATGAGTAACATATTTCACAATATTTGAATATAACAACAGACTAAGAGCCTTGAATCACTGAAGTGTGACACAAGGTCATTACTCTAGTATTAGTAAGTAGTTAAAAAACTATATCGAGGCACAATGCATTATTCACAGATCACGAAGAGCAGAAATAATGGTCATTTTAAATCAGGCCTCATGAATATGCAACAATATCCCAGGTTTTAATCACAAGGGGGAAAAAGAATCTTGACATAAATTTAAAGTCTGGGCATGTTAACCCTCCCTTTCCCAGCTCCAGAATTTTAATCCTAGCTTTTCCTTGGCTGAGAATTACCTAGTGTTCTTACTGCTTCTTTTAAAACCTTTTTCTTTTTAACCTCAGACTGAAATATACAAGCCTGCATCGCATCTGTTCTGCAATCTCTTTTCAGCGTCATTTCCTTCAGTTGGACTATAAAGTTATCCGCACAAAGCAGCAATTTCAGATACAATGCCAGCAAAGTGCTGAGGACAATGCAATAAACAACATTATTGGTACCAGCGTGTACCATGCAAAAACAAAAAGCAATATTCTTCAGGGTCTTGCTGGCTCTGAATTTGTATAAGAAATCACACTGAAGATTAGCTAGCTAAGTATTCCAGACCTCCTGCTAAAGGCCTCTGTCATATTGATGACCTAGGTCTAGTAAAATCATGACAAACCAGATCTTTGGATACAATAAACAGCTCACATTCGGTTCCGTGCTGCTTGGGGGGTCATGCTGGTGGGTATTTCTGAACATTCAGGTGATCCCTGAAACTTTCAGAAAACGTTTCCTGAGCTCTGTAAGTTTCGCACATTCATGCCAGAAGCACGTTTTTTGGCATTTGATGTTGTCCTCTTAAAAAATTTGTCATCCACTCAGGGAGCAGAACCAAATGTCACGTGACCAGCGACACTACAAATAGTCCAAATGCACAATTTACAAACAATCCCCCATTGTTACAGTTATTCGTACAAACCATTTCGTGCTAATACTTACACCTTGGCCCAGTCTAGTGCCGACAACTGCTGACTGCATCCACAGCTAACAGGACTGGCTCCCACATGACTCCCAATACTCATATCAGAAAAGGCAAAACCCTCGGATTTCCAGCTGTGTGACTACAACACGACCAGCGTTGGTATCACGGAGCGATTGAAGAAGCTTGGTAAATCACAGCAGTGAACGCTCGCCTTTGCTTATCAAGAATAAATGAAAAAAAAAAATTCCAGACATACCAAATGCTCCACCAGTCAAACATTGAGAACTGGGTGTGTCTCCAAGGTGCTTATTGTTAGCTCAGCATTGGGGAAGTACGTGCAGCGCAGCAGATCAGTACCCAGGAAAGGCAACTGGAGTGGGTATAGGGAAAGAATGCAGAATCCGGCCCATTATGCGGTTAATGTTGCACCCACACCTTGCACCGAGGGCACAGAAAACCCCAACTGCTGAGAAATCAGTGGAGGTAGTTTCCACTACATGGAAACAGTAAGCATGCAAAAGCAGATGCCAGGCTGTAAATCTGGTCTGTGAAGCAACTGAAGGCCTCGTGACACAACCTGACAGGATCCTGGCCAAGTTACACAGTCACGTAAAGCATTTTTTTTCAAAACCCTGGGAAATGAATTTTCCAACTGGAGGTGAGTCATCGATCCCATTAGACAGACGGATGTCTCTGGATAAAGGTCAGGCGTGGGCCTCCTTTTGGTACAATCCTTAAACAGCTGATTTATTTGGATTAACAAACTCAGTTCATCCCCCATGACACACACCCCCAACATTACACCACAACATCCTCGGATTCTGGAACACGGTCCCAGAGAACAACGAGATGCTCTTCGGCTGCACAAAGCCGATGCATTTTTTTCCCCCATTGGCCAGCAAGTTGGCACAAAATACTGATTTGCTAGGAAGCAAATTGATGGGTAAACACGTCATTGGTGAACTGGACATTTGGCCAACGCCTCTGCATGCAGCTGTGGTTCAGAGCCCACAGGTCTACTCCCAGGAGAGCCAGTGGGGACGCTGCCATTCACTTCACTCAGTGGGAGCAGGATTGGGGCCCAGCTTCGTAAGCGCTTTATATTCTTGAGCCCCAAGTTAGATCGCCCAAGAATGCGGAGAGCAAAGCAAAGACGCTGGCTTTCTGCCTGCTCCTTGCGGTCAGTGTGGACTGTATATGTCAAATCCATTTCCTGTACTTCTGTCTATGTTCAGCCATGCTCTCCTCTGAACCATTTCCTGACCATTCATCAGACCTCCGGGTCTTTTGCCCCACAGCTGCAGCTTGAAACTGGGGGCGCTCCATGCCTTACAGGGAAGGGCGCAACGTCCCGGAAGCCATCACCTGTGCAATCACATTTTAATATCAGCAGACTGGACTCTCCCAGACACGGCCAGGAGAGCCCCCTAGGTAAAACATGCTCCGAGTCCACTTCCCTCTCATGCAGGCACGGGATAAATGATGTTGCACATAGTTACGCCGAATCTAGTCTGTGCCCTGGGAGCTGATAAACATACGCACCGTATTTCTGAACCAGATGAGAACTACACGGAAAGGGACACGGAACAGGTGTTATCCATTCGTTATTGTGGGGCAGGTCTTTGACCTGTGTCATGCAGGAGGTCAGACTAGATGATCACAACAGCCCCTTCTGGCCTTGAAATCTGTGGGTCCATCTGCACTGCAATAGAAACCCCTGGCACCGAGTCTCAGGGCCGAACTGCAGGGCCGAAAACAGCTGGGGAGACGTTGAGGTTTGGGCTGCAGCCCAGGCTCTGAGACCCTTGGTGGAGTGTCAGAGCCCTGGCTCCAAGCCAAGTGCTTACACTATTTTTAGCCTTGCGGCCTGAGCCCAAGTCAGTTGGCCCAATGTGGTGCTGCGGGGTTTTTTTTCCTGTGTAGACAGACCCTCTGAATCGATTTATCTGCTCAAGTTGTAGGTAGCTCTCTGATTCGACTTCTCCTCTCTCTGAAAATTTAGGTGAAGATTTATGTAACCTACTTCCATCTATTCTACCACGGCCAATCAAACAAGCTGGAAAGAATAAAACCTGGTGCTGTATCATGATAAACCAACTAAACACTTACCAATGATTCCTGGCGATTTTTACACAATAGTTGACACAGACCCACCAAATAATGATTCCACTAATGGAGCAGCAGCAGTTTTTCATGTTGCACTGCCAAGGATGAATAGATGCGCAGCTGGTAACAGAAAGACTCCTCACTGGCTTCAATGGGAGTTCCAGATCTAGGCGCTTGCATAGCCCTTACCGCTGTATAATGAGTAACTCAGTCATTAACGGATTGTTTTCCTTACACATTCTTGTAAGGCAGGGAAGAATTATCCTCCTTTTCCAAAGGGGAAACTGAGGCATAAAGAAAATTAAGTGACATGCCGAATGTCACACAAACTCTATGGGTGAGCTGAGAATAGAACGCAGGTCTTCTGAGTCCCACTCCAGTGCATTATCCACTAGACCCTCTTTTCTACCCTGGGATCTATTGCACCCTTTTAAAGATCCCATACCCAGGGTCTAGTCACGTGCCTGTGACAGTTCATATTTCCAAATCAACTAGACACACACATGCGTGTGGGGAGAGCGAGCTAGTATCTCGTGTAACCAGAAGAGGCTGGGAAGGGTAGCAACGGCATGCCTTGGGAACTAGGAACTGGTATAACAAGTTTTGATTCAGTGGAAATTTACCAGTTAAACATTGTTTTCAGATGTTGATGATAAACTTTTGGCACAACCTTAGCTACAGTTTTTGCGAAAGCAATGCTGTTGTCAAATTCAGACTCGAAAGAAAACTGTTAGCAGGAAGTTCTAGGTACTTGTAAAATAGGAACAAAGCAAAAGAACTTGGAGTTTAGGCTCTCTCTTTCCTCAGGTCATTAGCCATTTCCTCTGGGGAAATTGCAAACTATCCTGGGCTTTCCACACGTTAAACACCTCCCAATGCTATTACCTTCAGGTGACAGCCCTTTTCAGACGCAATACAAATTCCATGGCTATGGGGGAATTTAGCTTTCAATGGAGTATCTGGGCTGGCTCATTGCTACTGGAATGAAACGTTATCTGTACGTCAGAATTGCTCAGATAGCGTCACAGCATCATCTAGGCAATCTTTCCTTACGCTTAGATCTAGGATGTCCACTGGATGCAGAGAGCGCGAGCGAGCGCTTTTATTCCACGAACCCATTCACATGAACTCTGCACCTTTAAACTTAACGACTCTGATGTGGTGCAGCTTCTTTTGTGCCCCAGCACTTGCAAAATCTGCCCCTAAAAAGGCAACTGACCCAGCCCTGGAAGGATTGTCTCCAGTGCCGAGATGACTGGCAGAGGGTCCCTTGCACTATGCCTCGCCCTAAGGCCTGCAGAACAGGCCCCGGGCGGAGGGGCGGGGGCCGCAGCCTCACGGCGAGGGCTGGGGCTGCGCAGCCCGGGAGCTGCCGGCAGGGTGCTCTGGGGTCGCGGGGGCAGCAACCAGGTTTGTGCTGCGGTGGGGGTAGGGTTGCCAATCCTCCAGGATTGTCCTGGAGGCTCCAGGAATTAAAGATTAATCGTTAATTAAAGATTATGTCATGTGATGAAATCAACAGGAATTTGCCCAACCAAAGCTGGCAGCCCTAGGTGGCGGAGCGCAGGCACTGGCTGTCCCAGGCTCCCCATGGCCGGTGCGGAGCCAGCGAGGTGGGGGCGGCTCCAGATGGGACAGATCAGTCTGGTGGGGCCATGTGCTGGGGGCCGGGGCCCGGGACAAAGCCCGGGAGCAGGCACTGCTCACACCCAGCTGCAGGCCTGGAGGAGAGGGGCTGGGAGACAGACAAAGGGGGAAGCGCAGACACAGGGGCAAACACCAGGGCCAGCTCTAGGTTTTTGCCGGCCCAAGCAAAAAATTTTTTGGCTGTCCTCCACCCCAGCCCTGGGCTCTCACCGCCCCCGTACCCCCTGCCGCCCCAGCTCTGGGCTTTTCCTCTCACCCCACCCCACCCACACCCCCTGCTGTCCCAGCACTGGGCTCTCCCCCCCCCCACCCGCACCCCCTGCTGCCCTGGGTTCCCCCCCCAATAGTGCTGACTCCACCTGCTCCCCCCTTGCCTCCAGCCGGTCTGGCGCTGGAAGGGTCAGGGTAAGCAGCGGGGCTCCCCGGCCGCACCTCAGCCCAGGGTCCCTCCAGGACCGGCCGGGACCCAGGAGGGCAGAGCCGGGGGACTGGAGGGCAGAGCCGGCAGGGGGCTGAGGAGCTGGGGCAAGGCAGCCCCAGAGGGAGCAGAGCCCCGGAGAGCGGGACGCGGGCCCCGCACAGCAGCACCCCTCCCTCTATGGCCCCGCTGCTGCTGCTGCTTCTGGCCGCCCTGCCGCAGTCCCTGGGCGGCTCGGGCCGCTTCGCTCAGCCCCGGCTGTGGCGCTGGGGGGCGGCCGCCCTGCGGCACCTGCAGGCAGCTCCGTGTGCCCCGTGGGGCGGCCCCCAGTCCCAGTGTCCCCCGTTCGGAGTCTGCCCAGTCCAGCCACAAGGTGCGGGTGCTGCTCCCCCACGGCGCGAACCGCAGCGGCCACAGGGCGCCCCTGTGCACGACGCGCTGCTGCTGCTAGGGCCGGCTCTAGGATTTTGCCGCCCGAAGCGCAAAAAAAAAAGAAAAAGATGGGTGGAATGCCGCCCCTGAAAATGTGCCACCCCAAGCAGGTGCTTGGTTTGCTGGTGCCTAGAGCCGGCCCTGGCAAACGCTCACTGACAAAGGGGGGACCAGATAGACAGACACGGGGAAAGAGAGACAGACAGACAAAGGGAGAAGAGAGACAGAAGAGCTGGGCTGAGACAGGCAATGACACAAACTTGGAGCCTGCCCCCAAAGACTTGGGAAGAAGATAAAAACACCTAACTCTTAGATAGAGCTTTGCCCCGGGAGAACATTCCAAAACCCCAGGGACCGATTCCAGCGGTGCCTCCCCCACCCAGAGCTGCCAGGGCCTCGGCTGGGACTGTTTGTGGGGAGCAGGCACTCTCCAACATGAATACAGGGGGCAGAACCTGGAGCATCTGCACAGCTTCCAGAAAACAAAGCCTGGCTGGATGGTATCATTATGGCTTGGAGTATTTTAATGGAAAAGGAGGGATGGGAGGAGGGGTGCAGCTCCTTTGTTTTTTACTCTGAAGAACCTAGAAATTACCAGATTGACAACACAAGGATCCTTTTCGACCAGAATTTGCCTCTGCCAGTGGCCAGCACCAGATGCTTCAGCGAAAGGTACAAGGGATCCTCCAGCGAGCAGTTCTGGGGTACGCTGCCCCCAGGGAAAGCTGTCTCTAACCCACAACATAGCAGCATTTTTAAGTGCAAACTTGCAACCTTCTCAATACTGAGCGGCACGTAGAACAGTCACTGTGATTTTTATAGACCCACATGCGATAGCGTGACCTGTGCCTGACTGTTCCAACACCCTCTAATCGCTTTCTGTCTGCACATGCCGCTGTGCGATCTGGGTCTCGCTTTACATTTGCGGGCATCGGGCTGCACGTTGGATTTAAAAGAGTGCGCACAAATTATGCTAAACAAAAGGCAGCAGCGCCTAGTACATGTGCACTTGCATTAAGTGGCTGCAAATGAGAGGCATCCACTTCACCCATCGGACATAAGGGCATTGCCATAGCTGCTACTGCGTGAGCAGAGGAAAACGCAGCCCAGGGCAACAGATCTCCAGCCACGCTGCGTAATACGGGGCTGGGCGGTGCTCAGATACTGCAGCGATGAGTGCGGTGTCAGAGCCGATACGGAACAGGATAGAAGGTAGCAATCAGAGTGAAAATCAGAACTGTAGCTACGAGTATCAGTGTCAGAAATCCCAAGGACGTCCGGGAACAGAGCAGTAGGGAGGGAAGCATCATTGACAAAAGGTGATTTTTTTTTCTCCCCCCCGAGATGGAGCCAAACAAGGAGCAGCATAGCTGGTGCTCCCATCTCTCCTAGGTGATGATGCAATTGAAAGGAGGAGACCTGGGAGCCCCATTGTCTGAACATATGGCAGAACACTTGAGAACACAGTTTATCCACCAAGTACTCAGCTGTTGGGGACAGTCTGTGTTTAATACTTCTCCAGGCCGCGTTTTACTTACAGCCAGCTAGCAAGAGGCAGGGGCAGTTGGTCCTGCAGACAGTCTCCAAGAAAAAGAAAACTTTTACCATGGACAAACTTCTGCCCTCAGAATGACTCTACTGGACGCTGCAAGGACTTGTATTGAGGGCACACATGGGCCTGTATATAAATTCCTATCAACAGGCACTTGGGTTACAACCACTTGAGGTTGCTGAAGTACCAAACCCATCCACACAGACTCGTAAAGCACAGAAATAGCAGCTTGAGATTGACTACTTACCAGCTCTCAGCACCCTCACATCCTGGTAACCACAGACATTGGCGGATTCCAAACCTCCATGAGGAAGTGCCTTCCATCTCCAACCTATAAACACACACAGCAAATTCCTACAGCTCCCACCAACACAAAGCCTTGACTCCATCCTAAAGTAGATTAACATGCATGTAACATAGACAGATGTGCTTTAGGGGTTTGTTGCTGAGGTAAGGTTTCATATGCATTTTCGGATGCTTAGAACTTCAGGTTGAAATTTTTCATGTTTGGTCTCTGCCTCCGGTTGGATCTTTAGGAAAAGTTTGGGCCAAAACTCTTCAGCTGATTTTGAGAATGAGATTAATGAAATATATATTGTTCACTATATATATAGAGAGAGTGAACGTTTGCCAAAGATCCAACCTGAGGTAGAGACCCAGGGTGGAAAATTTCAGCCTGACGTTATAAGCAACCCAAATCAGGGTTAATAATGGAAAGTGTTGCACTATCTTAACTATAGGTGTCACTGCTGCTCCTTCTATGTGTGCGTGGACTACAGGGTTATTTTCAAAAGCGCCTAACAGGGCACAAGAGCTAGTGAAAGTCAGTCAGATAGGTGCTCCTAACCCCCTTTGGCACTTTTGACAATCTCCCTTTAGATACCCGATAAACACACAACATCTTAATGTACTGATAGCTAGGGACACACCACACCCCGAACGCAGACCCCAAAAAGGGAAAAGTCCCCAGCATTCCTTTCCGCTTTCACATTGCCTGTAACAACCCTGTTGATCATACCCTTCTTCAGGAGACTTTCGGTTCCACCGCCGACAGATATCAAAAAGCAATAGGTGCCCCAGCTTCAGCTAACTCTCAATCTAGGCAAAACCTTAGCAGCAGCCTCAGACCTTCTTGTACCAGCAGATCTGCACATCTGTCACACATTCCATGCATTATCCTGCCGTAACATTGCTGAGGTCACCGTTGTGTGAGTTTGATGAAGGTGGTTGTGACCATCAGGGTCCAGATGCCCCAAGGAGAGAACAGAAAGTTTAAACCCCAAAAAAGCAAGATGTTAAACCAACTGATTGCATACGATGTTATTTTACTGTAAGAACATAGAGTAAGATCTTTTATAAAAGCTTTTAATGCACAGAACTTAAAAATCATTACGAGATCCATATACAGGTGATAGCTATGAAGGGCCGGGGGTGTATTCGTAGAAAATTGTAACGGTGATACAACTTCAGCATCACCTCACAAAACGACACTGAAGCAATCAGGCAGGGACGGCTACCTCCCTATCCCCATGAGACTGGCTTCGAACACCATTGTCCAGCCAGAGGAACCATGAAAGCAAATGGAAACCAAGAAAGGAGGGAGTTTTCCCCACTTTGAGTATCTGTAGTGAATGAAGGGCAGGGGGAGAACAACTGCAAACCCTTTTAAATGAAAGGGGGTTGAACTGAAGACTAGACAGAACTTGGGGGCCAGTCCCGGGGCAGGAGCCTGTCCGTGAATGCTGGATCTCTCCTATCGCTAGGGGTTACACTGGGAATCTATTTGAGGGCAACAGGTAACGGATTAGAAAAGGGATTTTATCCAATATGGAAGCGTAAAGCCTGAGGTTGTCTCTTTATGTTCATTTTCTGTGTGACTTGTATTTTGTTTGCTCTCCCCCAGACTATTCAGTCTTTGAATCTGTGGTTTTAACGTATGTTTATTTTTATTGCCAGCAGGTCCCTGGTGTGCAAACGGTGTGGCCTGTGTGTGCCAGGGAGAGCTGGTTAACTGGGGGGGCTGGTTTCACACCTTCAGGAGTGCTAACCACAGGGGATTGGTCTGAGTGTCTGGTAATTAAGAACTTGGGGAGGACAGATTAGGGAAGACCCAGGCCCGGAAGGGACATTGGTGTCAGCCTGTTTAAGCTGGTGAGAGCTGTGGTCTGGCTGCTGGTGTCAAGGATCTGAACCATAGCCGCACAGCACACAGGCCCCCTTACTCTCTGGTTGGATCTCAAAATGTCACAGTGGTAAGAACCCTGCTTGGATCCGGTCTAGACAACATGGCGGTGCAAATACCACAGGCTGCTGGCACTTTGTCCACCAGGAAGCTTCCACTGACTTCAGTGGAAGATGGATCAGGCCAATTATTATTTCATGTAACAGACGGCAGGGCCCCATTGAGCGAGTCACAATACCAACACGTAATACGAAACAGACCCTGCCCTGCGGGCTTTCAGGATAAATAGACAAGGCAGACAAAGGGATTACGATCATCCTCCATTTTATAGCTGGATAACAGGGCACAGTAAAATTAAGTGAGATTTAGAAGTATTTATGTTTGTTTTAATTGAATCACCACACTCCATAAACCCTCCATTGCACACACTACATGAGTACACTAGATTTCTCCTGTGCTATTAATAGTAATTCAGCGTGTTGCTATGCATCTCTAATTAAACTAGTTTTTTTAAATATTGCAAATGGATTTTAATGCATTTGACTTGGCCTGTATCTAACTTCTGTCAATTTTTCCATATTACCATTTACTTCCCTTACCAGCTACTTAAAAAAATTGTTTGCCAGGGAGTATCCATTCAAGTTAACCAGTTTGTTAATTTCATCCAGTAAATAACATCTGACTGGAGCTTCCAATAGAATTCAATTTGGTATAATGTCAGTGCACATCAGTTTTGATCACTTTGCCTCAATGCAAATTCATGGCAACCGATTAAAGAGAAGCGAAATAAAAACACAACAACTAACTTGTTTCCTTGTTGACCAGTTGATCCCTCCTCGTTGACAAAGCCCAAGAGCCTTGTGTGACTACACCACGCATTAGCTGTTCTGACGGTGGTGCTTTGACTCTGTAAGGGATTTCTGGTCGTAGACCTCCCAGCACTTTACAAGGTGAGGAGTGTCAGCTCCAGCGTCCAGAGGGGGACAGGGCAGTGCAGAGGGGAAGAACCTTGCCTGCGGTCGTGCAGTGACTTAGGGAATGACTGCAGCCAGGCTGGAGGTGTCGTTTCCAGCTCAGGCGCACGTCCCCAGGTGAGCCTGGATCGAGCTAGCCTGGGGACAGCTCACATTAGCAATGCAGCCATGGCTGCACAGGCAGCAGGACAGGCTAGCCGCCCCGAGTGCAAGCCCACCCGACACTCGAGCGGTGCACTCCAGTCAGCCAACCCATCCTGCTGCCCAGGCCGCCACAGCAACTCTATCTTCAGCAGGCTCGCTCGAAGCTGGAAGGGACACCTCCAATGTAGACCTGGCCAGAGCCAGCAATAGAACCTCTGCCTCCTGACTCCCCATCCCAGGCAGGCTAACCCCCTCGAGGTCACAGGACCACGTTAAGTGGAGGCCGTCCGCCATTTGACACGCGGAGCGACACAGAACAACTCTTCTCTGGGAAGGGCCCGATTCCACCAGTCTTCCCCCGCGCCTGCTGCACGCAGGACTTCAGCAAAGCCCCTGGGAGTACAGGGCACACAGGGCTTGCAGGAGCAGCCTCAAAGTGCGGAGAAGTTATTGTCACGCCACCAGCACAGCTTCCTCCATCAGAGTTGTCTCCTGCTCCACTTCAGCTCGCTGGACCCAGAGCCCGCTGGAGTCAGGAGGAGTCTGTCCATTGACTTCAGGGGGCTTTGGATCAGAACTTCTGCCAGCTACATTGTAATCCTCACCTAAACGAACACAACTACTGGATTGTTTCCCCATCCTTCGCTCTTCCTTCCTGCCAGGAGCCCTCACATGCCTGGCATGCTGGGTTCTGATCCCCCACCCCCAATTCTGGCTTAGGGTTTACGCAGAGAGGGGGCAACTTTCAATGGGAGTGACCATGCCTTCTTCCCCATTGTAGTCCTGGAGATTCTGGGCATAAGGAATTAATGCAGGGAGTGGAATAAGCAGCCAACATCTATGCAAACACATGCATATGTAGGTAAATTTATGCACATCTGTATTGTGTTTTTTATTTGCAAGTGTGGATGGGTATGGATCCTGCCCTCAACCAAGCACGGGCATGCACCATCGTGGTCTTCTTGACGAACGTAGAAAATATAAGCTCTTTGGAGCCAGGATTGTATTAATAGATTTTAGTACATCAACTAGCACAATGGGCCCTGCCTCAGGATTGGAATCATTTGACTGCTACCATAATACAAATCCATTCATAAATACTGATAGAAGCACGGAGGTTATGATGTTTTCTCCTCCCACAAATGCCTGTTTTGTATCAAGTATCAGAGGGGTAGCCGTGTTAGTCTGGATCTGTAAAAACCAACAGAGGGTCCTGTGGCACCTTTAGGACTAACAGATGTATTGGAGCATAAGCTTTCGTGGGTGAATGCCCACTTCGTTGGATGCATCCGACGAAGTGGGCATTCACCCACGAAAGCTTATGCTCCAATACATCTGTTAGTCTTAAAGGTGCCACAGGACCCTCTGTTGTTTTGTATCAGACGAATATCACCACAGCCTGGGCAATTTTTTGCAAACTATCCAGTTATTTAAAAACCATCCTCAACCCCACCCAGAATAAGACAAAACAAGAAGGGCAGGAAGAACGTGCAATTGCATGTGGACATGGGCTACTTTAAAGGGAAACGTCATCAAGAAAATGTAGGTTTAGATTTTACTCCCCCCATTCGCTCCTCTGAGGACTCATTGTTGGTGGCAACTCAAACGTCCTACTAGCCACAAATCAGACAAGCCCCTGAGTTATAAATTGTGTATGAAAATATTCTAGTGACATAGGGGAGTCACTAAAGGAGAAGTGAAAGGATGACTAGGTTAATATTTAATTTAGCCCTAAGCCAGTATCTTTAATAATGTACATTTAATTCTTTGCCTTATTATTCAGAGTCTAACCTGACCTATTGGGCTTCATAGAATCATAGAAATGCCAGGCTGGAAGGGACCGGGAAGAGTCATCAAGTCCAGCCTGAGGCAGGACCAAGTTAACGTAGAACCATCCGTTTGTCCTGCCTGTTCTTAAAAACCTCAAATAATGGGGATTCCACAACCTCCCTTGTAAGCCGATTTCAGAGCTCAGCTACCCTTACAGTTGGAAAGTTTTTCCTAATATCTAACATAAATCTTTCTTGTTGCATATTAAGCCCATTACTTCTTGTCCTACCTTCAGTGCACATGGAAAACAATTGGTCACTGTCCTCTTTATAACAGCCCTTAACGTACCTGCCGGCTGTTATTAGGTCCGCCTCAGTCTTCTTTTCTCAAGACTAAACATGCCAAGGTTTTTTGTAGCCTTTCTTCATACATCAGGTTTTCTAAACCTTTATTGTTTTGGTTGCTCTCCTCTGGACTCTCTCCAGTTTACTCACATCCTTCCCAGAGCGTGACACCCAGAACCCGAGACAGCTGAGGCCTCACCCGTGCTGAGTAGAGCAGGACAATCACCTCCCCGTCTAACGTACCGCACAGTGGTTGATACCTCCCCAGAGTAATATTAGCCTTTTTTGCAGCTGCACCAGAGTGTTGACTAATATTCAACTTGTAATTTACCATAACCCCCCGATCCTTTCCAGCAGTACCCGCCACCTACCTAGTTATTCCCCATTCTGTAGCTGTGCAACGTAAGCACAACTTAGTGTTTGATCCAGCACCCATTAAGGTGAATGGAAAGACTCCTCTTGACTTCAGTGGTGCAGGATCAATCCCTTTGGCCCCAGTCCTGAAAAGACTCATGAATGGGCTTAACTGTAATGGGAACATGTACAGGGCTTAAACTTAATGGGGGCTACTCTCAATGCATTGCAAACTCTACGGAGACTATAAGCTCTTGTGGACAGGGACTGACTTTTCGTTATGTGCATGTGCAGCACCTTGGCCCATGGAGACTTGACCCCTGAGTGAGGCTTGTAGGTGCAACCACAATACAAGTATCCAATAGGAACAAGGTAGAGGATTGTGACTGGAATATAAAAAGCAACATTTTATTCTAAGAAATTGTTCCCGCTCCATAAAAGGGAGTCAGCTACCTAACCAGTTAGTTGTCGTGACCCAGAACTGTTGCAAACAAAGGCAGTCACGTGTACCGTAACCTGTTTTCATTTAGAAGAACCACACAAAACATTAGCAAGTTTTCTAGTTCACTATGAATCGAATGTGCAAAACTGGAAAATGTCACTAGGTAACAAAAGGCCGAGCGTTCTGTTGCTTTAGGTACTGAAATGCTGATCAGACCCCAATAGAGCAAAACACGTAGGCAGGTGCTTCACTTCAGTGGGACTTACACATATACTTAACAGCTTTCCGGTCCCTAGACCCATGTTCTGTTTATTCTGGACATGATACCACTCTTGGGTTGGCATAGTCTTAGCTAAAAAGTGTGTTTCATAGAATATCAGGGTTGGAAGGGACCTCAGGAGGTCATCTAGTCCAACCCCTTGCTCAAGCAGGACCAATCCCCAGACAGATTTTTGCCCCAGATCCCTAAATGGCCCCCTCAAGGATTGAACTCACAACCCTGGGTTTAGCAGGCCAATGCTCAAACCACTGAGCTATCCCTCAGTGGCGCACACTCACCGCTGTAGAATGCTTGACGGAAGTCGCTGCATAAGGAGGCAGAATGGGCAAGTCAACATGGCACACGACAGAGCCAGGAGATTGGAGCTCTATTATTGGCTCTTCCAATGTCCTGCTGCGTGACACTGAGCAAGTCATTTACAAACTTTCTGTGCTGCAGCTTCTCCCGAGCGAAGAGGATAATGCTACTTAGCCACCTTTGCAAAGTGCTTAGAGATCTAGGAATGAGAAGCACTAAACAGTACCCACTAATACTGACAGAGCTAGAATAGTATTACAAGATAGAGAAAGTTGCACCAGGAATAAATCTGGCTCAGTGTGTTTAAAAATGTGGACTCCAAACCTTCTAGGCATGTTTGCCACATGCTGATGCAGGCACAAAGCTGGCAGATAATTCCACTCACCTGGGTCTTGAAATGGTGTGGGATAAGGGTGTATTAGCTAAAGGCCTCACTTTCTTTCATATACATAGTATCCTAAAGGCATCAGAAGTTGCAGCAGGTTCTCTGCAATGACTTACCAGTGGCTGGTAGGAGAGCACAGTCAGATGGCGACGCTCCTTTAGAGTTCACCAGACTGGTGCGGTCCATCTTCTAGTAACAAGAAAAACCAGGCAGCTAACTGAGCCAAAAAATAATTAATATAATGCACTTATGGCCGGATGTATTAAAACAACAGATCAATCATTTATGCTACAAAATACACACAGCTCCTGGAGTGTGTGGGAATCGTCGTCCGACCCTGTCCTGCCCTCTACAGGGAAATGAGAGGCCACTTGTCCTCACCGAGCTGAGTTTGACAGGACCACTTGCCTGTCGGTTTGGGCCCGAAGAATCCTGCTCGATGTGAACGCTCTGTGTAATGTCCTCAGAGAATGGTGCACAGATGGGGAAGTGTGGCAGCGGGCTTGCTGAGCTGTTGTACATGTGAGTGTGATCACGAGGAGTATCTGTAGTAGTCTGTGGACCTAAGATAGTGGTTCTAGTCTGGGATGATGGACTTGGCTGGACAAGAGAAGAAGAATACAGACAGGTGTGATATGCTAGGATGCCTCCCTCACATTTTACAACAAGCAGCAAAGGTTGATAGTTTCACATGCGTCTCTATGGATAGCGGCTCCCAAAGCGTAAGGTAGAACCCACCGAGTGGGCTGCCTGTGCACAGCTCTCTTCCACCCATCAGCTGGAGATTCAAACACCGTGGCGCTAGCACCAGACCTGGCTGGAACCTCAGAAGACTTTCTCCACAAATGTACTTGAATAAAGAAACAATTTCACTTTCATCGTGTTTGTGCTCCTGTTGGGTTTCCTTTCTGTGAGTAACTAGCAAACATTCTTACTGGCGGGAATCTTTGCAGAAACAGCAGATTTTAAGTGAATCCATGAGAATGTTCACAGAAAGCTAATTGTGAATTCAAATGCAAATATTCACATGTGACCCTGCGACTGAGTTACAGTCATCCAGTCAGGGAACAGAAACAAAACCATGTGACCTGTTTATCCAATCAAAACTAACCAATGCTGCCCAAATTTTGTATTTTATATATCTAGAAACGTAACTAGAGCTGAACAATTTACACACTGAATTAACACCACAAATATAATTTAACAAATAATTTTGGTAAAAATAAATGTGAGAAAATCAAACTCCTACTGTACAATTCACAAATAGAAAGAGAGGCAAAATGCAAGAACACGCTACTTGCTCGAACGATTGGCTCAGCTGTAGTTAGGACATGGGTGGGGCTCTGGAGTTCTCACTTACCTCATGAAATCGGTAACATGATGCCAGTACAGTGAAGCAAGCTAAAGGCAGCCATGTTGGTGTCTGCGTTAGAAAAACATCCATTTTAAATGTTTGCCAAATGAAGACAGATGTTGGTACGTAATCGCATTTTATTTTCAAAGTTTACTGGGCATCATAAACAGTGAGATAGAAACTTACAATTGTAGCATGTCGTTTTTTTCCCCTTGAAGACATTTTGACTTTTTATTCCTAAAAAAATTTCTGAAGACATGACAATTTTTATTTGATTTTGACAAAAATTGAAAATTTTCAGTTCCCCGCTTTCTTTCTCCCTTTCCACTTGTCCCCAGAAAAGGAGAGAGCAGAAGTGGGGGAAGGGAGCGGGGAAAGGAAATATTTTTGTAGGGATTTTTTTTTTAAATGAAAGCTTTGCAAAATTTTCTGTTAAAAACTGACATTTTTCAACCAGCTCTATTAATAATTGTTTTTGGAAACGAAGCATGATCTAGTGGATAAAGCCAGGATTCCTGGGTTTTGTTCTCAACCCTGCTAGGATGACTTGCTGTGAAAGTCATTATCTGTTGGTGCCTTATTGCCCCATCTGTAAAAGGGGCATTAAAAATACCTAGCTCCTGCACTGATTTGTAGTGAGGCTTAAACAACAACTGCCTGGAAAGTGATTAAAGATCCTCAGAGGAAAGGTGCTATCGAAGTGCCAAGTATTGCTATAAATCATTGTTATTAACTACCTTTAAATCAGAGGGATAGCCGTGTTAGTCTGAATCTGTAAAAAGCAACAGAGGGTCCTGTGGCACCTTTAAGACTAACAGAAGTATTGGGAACATAAGCTTTCGTGGGTAAGAACCACACTTCTTCAGATGCAAGTCATGGAAATTTCCAGAGGCAGGTATAAATCAGTATGGAGATAATGAGGTTCCATAGTGATTTATACCTGCCTCTAGAAATTTCCATTACTTGCATCTGAAGAAGTGAGGTTCTTACCCACAAAAGCTTATGCTCCCAATACTTCTGTTAGTCTCAAAGGTGCCACAGGACCCTCTGTTGCTTTTTACCTTTAAATCAAGACTGGAGGTGTCTCTGAAAGCTCTGCTCTTGTTCAAACAGGAACTAATTCGGGGAAGTCCTATGGCCGCTGTTATGCGGGAGGTCAAATGAGATGATCCCCAGTAGTCTTGGACTCTAGGAAATCAAGACGTATATTTAAATGTGTTCATTTAAACAAAGTCTCCCCTGCAATGAAAGGGTTCAAACACACAGAGAAGCAGCGTGGCCTAGTGCACATGACTGGAACTCGGGAGACAAAAGATCTATCTGCCATTGACCTGCTTTGGGGTCATGGTCAAGTCACACCTCTCCGCTGTCCTTCCCGCACCTCACCGTTTGCCTGTCTTGTCTTTTTAGATTGTAAGCTCTCCAGGGCAAGGGGACGGGCTCTGACTGTGTGTGGGGGGCTGCCATCTTGGTTTTGATCTCCAGGTGCTCCATAATCTGAGTCATCACTAAGAGCCGCTGTAAAGTGCTGCCCAGAGAAAGCCATTTGCAGCACACGGCAACCGTTTATTGAGTCTACAAACCCCAGGGATGCAGCTGTAGTTGGGCGCCATCTACTGGCACTTTATGAACTATTTCCTTATAGACAGACCTAGAGCGTGGTGGTAACAGCAATAAGTGGCCCACGCTCATGCCTGTTGACGCCAAAGAGTTTTAACCTGGATTTTAATGGGAGTAGGAACAGACCTTTTATCCACGTTGTTTTGTCTTTTCTTGGCTGTCAACGAAAGGCAGCTGAGCTCTTCTTGTTTACCAGTGTCTAAGCACCTTGTGATCCATCTGGTATGTTTCTAGCCCTGCTGTGTTGATACACGGATGCTGCTAAATCAAGTCAGGTGCAAAGTAATTACTGTGTAGATGCTGGGTGAGTAACAAAATGTTGCTGCTACTGGAATTGTCAGGAATGTAGCAATCCTGGCTCAAATGTTGTGTAATGAGCTACTGACACCCCACAAGTGTAGCTAGGCCTACGGACTAGACAAAACCAGCACAGCCAGAACGAATGAAGTGCATATGGGGCCACGTTTTCCTGAGTCATCTTACACATTGCAAACTCTGCTTGCTCCCTTTGCAGAACGTACGAAAAAGGTGCTTCCCAGAAAAGCTGCCAGGGACTTGCAGATGGCAGCGTTGTTGCTCAGTTAAATGGAGGGACTCAGTGAAAAAAATTTCCCAGACAAAACACACTTTCAGACAGTTAGTCGGACACACAGATCACAGAACGATGGGAAAGTCGGGTCAGCCAGCCCGACTCCCCATCAATACAGCACTGTCCCTGCAGGACATGGGCCAATATTGGGTTCCGTCTATTTTAAAAGTCCCAAGTGATAGAGTCACAGTGCTGTCTTCCTCCCATCTGGGTCAACCACAGTCTCTAGGTTTGGTGTTGCTGGAGTCTCCTGTCGAAACACCCTCTTACACCTGTTTTTCCTGTGGTGTGCCCCCGACATGGTCTTCTTCCCACAACTCTGCCTCAGGATTCTCCTGTTGTAGAACCTTAAGCGGGGTGTGTTGTCCATAATGTCCTTGGAGGTTTCTTTAACTTTCCGGAGCTCCTACGATTTCATCTCACTATCTCTCTATTGTTCATTTGCACTGGAGATGACCTTAATTGGTTTCCTGGTTGCACCAGTGCAGCTTTGTGCCAGAACTTACCCTGTTTGTTAATGGTTGTATCTGCCCTTTGTCACCCAGCTCCAGATCTGGCAGATCTCTCACAGATCCGTTACAGTAAAATGCTTGTCATTTGGGTCGGTTTCTCCGTAGTTCGCCAAGTGAAGCACCTTATTACTCAGGCGCTGACAATTTTCCGCTTGTCATCAAGAGTGTCAATATTCTCTGGCTCAGCAGTCTTTGGGCTGGACTAGAATTTAGGCCTTATGAGGGAATATTCCTGTGATCTAATAGTGCTAAGTATGGGTCAGCTTCTGCAGTTTTTCCTTTTTTCAACAGTTTCTTAGCAGTTTTTGCTGCTGATTCCACTTTGTTGTTTCTCTGAGGATACCCTAACGAAGATGTTCTGTGATCAACATCCCAGTCCTTACTGAACTTCCAGAACTCTCCTGAAAATAAACGGCGGTCTGTTATCAGAACACACACAGTATCTGGTATCCTGTAGTGTGCAAAGTGTGCTTTATCTTCCGTACGACCGTTCTCAATGCTGTGTCTGGTCAATAGTCTATCTCCCAGAAATTGGAAAAATAGTCTACAATGATCATGTATCTTTTGTCTCCAAAGGTAAATAAATCCACTCCCACCTTTGCCCCTGGGCTTTCTGGAACTTCATGTTGTCACAGGGTCTCTTTCGGTTGATGGTCTTCCCAGGATCCGCATACATCACATGCTCCCATAAAAGTCCATAATTGTGCATTCATTCCTGGCCAGTACATAGTCTCGCTGGCTTGCCTTAAGCAACTTTCAATTCCCAGATATGACAAATGAACTTTGTGCATATTCTCATTCCTAAGAGCTGCAGGAATAACTGTTCTCTCTCTCCAAAATAGAATACCATTCTACGCACACAAATCATCTCTTATCTGAAAGAATGTTGTTCTCTTTGTAGGTCTTTTGTCCCTGGCCATCCTTGTAGGATCATTAGTTTTGTCATGCTCTGTACCTTTCAGCATCTCTCTCAGCCTTTCTTCGGAGATCGAGATGTACCATATTTATTGTCTCCACCTCAGCCTCTAAGGATCCCTCCTTGCTGGATTCTGTCAGGTATGCACAGCCCAAGGTGTGCATCAACACCAACTCTCTGCCTGGGTAATCCTTGATCCGTACGTTGTACCTCTGCAGTCCTATCTGCTGTATGCCCTTTGGTGCACTGAGCAATGGCTTCCTCCAGATGCTTTGGAGAGGTTTGTGGTCAGATGGTCTGTCCATGGTGCAACTCTAAAGTGTATTGGTGAATTTTTTCCATTCCAAAGAGTATTGCTAGCAACTCTTTTTCAATTTGAGCATAGTCCTTCTCGGTCATGGACAATGCTCTGCTTGCAAACACAACAGGTTGTCCCACTTGCAGCATAGTAGCTGTCAAGCTGTCTGGACTGGCTCACAACCATGAGTGCCAACCTCAGGGCAGACCATTAGGAAGCATGACACAAACCGCAAATTGGTTCTGAGCTCTACACTTAGATTTCACCAACCACGTATCAAGTCTGAACTCTTCAAGCACTACAACAGCCTTAACATGGAGTCACAGACAATCTCCTTGAGTACCCCTGTCCATCTTACCACCCAGGCAAGCCTGCCTTTGTGATAGATGGTCCCTTACACCAAAAATCACAGCAATATTCAGGTTATTCCCAGTCCCAAAGCACCAGTCACTTACCCCAGGTCAATTGTACCTCAGCTCTCTCACCAAAGACAAATGCTTATAGCCAATCCTGAAATAAACAAACTAAAGATTTATTAATTAAGGAAAAGAAATGAGAGCTGTTTACAAGGTTAAAGCAGGTAAACACACACACACACACAAATGAGTTCCAGTCTTAAGTTCCAAAAGACGATAGAAGCTGTTGTAAGACCCAAGCTCTATATGTCCTTTCGGGCTAACCCAAGCTAAACAGCCAGGGATCCCTTGCTTATGCCTAGAAATCTTGCTTTCTCCCTGAAGTCCAAGCATCACAGGGATAACAATTGCTCCTAGCCAGGGTTATTACTCCCTTCCCCTAGAGCTCAAACTGATGGGACGCGTGTTCTTCATGGGTGTGTAGGGGAAGCGATCAACAAGGTCTTTTGTCCACTGATGTTCCACAAAGGCCTATGGGCCTTCTTTTGTTGGGCAAGAGATGACAGCTCTTGCTGTAAACTAGCATTTCACACTTGGTAAAGGTTCTCACTGGCCAGCGGGGGGAGGAGAGAGGGAGGGGTGGTTACAGTTTCAGAGCAAACATATTTATGGTTATGGACCAAACACTTAAATATTACCTTATAACATGGGATACAGATATTATAAGTGTGATTGCTGCATGTGGAAACTCTCAAGTATTTCATAAAGTCTAAACACATGTTTTATAAATCTAATGCCTATTTTAACAATGCTAACACACAGGTGAGCCAGACTGGTTTCTAGCTATGCATGTGTCAGTGTTCAACTGAGTCCTAGAGGCCTTGGCATGAGCTTGCACCTAATCTGCTAGAGAGCCTCCCCAATCATCTCTTTTGCTTTTTAGAAAAGGCTCGCTCGTGTTGGTCCATCCGCTCCCATAAGGTGTCTTGATGTGTCAGCTGTTTCAGGATTTCACAGCTCTCAGACACATAGGTGCCAACTCCATGGGTGCTCTGGGGCTGAAGCACCCACGGGGAAAAATTAGTGGGTGCTCTGCACCCACCAGGAGCCAAACTCCCCTCACCCCCCACCCCACCACCTCCTCCTCCCCTGAGCACCCCACATCTCCGCTCCTCCACCTACCTCCCAGCATTTCCCACCCGGCCACCACCAAACAGCTGTTTGACAGCATTAGCACACTCCGGGAGAGAGGGGGAGGAGCGGGAACATGGCGTGCTCAGGGGAGGAGGTGGGGAAGAGTCGGGGCCAGGGCAGAGATTTAGGGAAGGAGTTGGGATATTGGCAGGGAGGGGGAGGAGTTGGAGTGGGGACTTTGGGGAAGGGGCGGGAAGAGGTGGGGCAGGGGCAGGGCCTCATGGAAGGGGTGGAATGGGGGTGGGGGTCGAACACCCACGGGAAAGAGGGGAAGTCGGCGCCTATGCTCAGACAGAAGGGTATAAAACTTTGCTAAATATTTGATAGATTCCCAGGAATCTACAGACTCCTTTAACATCGTGGGGGTCTTGGCATTTTTCTAATTGCCCTCACTATCTCTGGGTCTACTTTCAGGCCTTTGTTAGGTCAACAAATGTCCAAAGTATGGCACTTCTGTTACTGGTCTACGTTCAATTTAATATTCTCTCTATGCATTTCTGTAAAACCTGTAGTAATTTGTAGTCATGATCTCTCTGTGCTTGTTCTAAATCACTGTTCTTTCCCTCTAGTAGCACATTGTTCAGATTCCTGTCAAGCCCTCCAATGCTTGGGACAATCTGCTCTGGAATACCTCTGGTGTCGTACTGATTCCCATTGGCATCCTTAACCATTGGCTCCCAAATGAAGTTGCTAAGGTTGTCAAAAACAACAAGGAGTCTGGTGGCACCTTAAAGACTAACAGATTTATTTGGGCATAAGCTTTCGTGAGTAAAAACCTCACTTCTTCGGATGCATCCGAAGAAGTGAGGTTTTTACTCACGAAAGCTTATGCCCAAATAAATCTGTTAGTCTTTAAGGTGCCACCAGACTCCTTGTTGTTTTTGTAGATACAGACTAACACGGCTACCCCCTTATACTTAAGGTTGTCAAGTAACTGAATTTTTCATCCAGTTCGTTGGGCCAGAATCTATTTTTTACATTGCATACTGGAAATAGTCTGGGTTTAGCCAGATCTGGTAATTTGTCCTCAACTGTAGGCAGAGGGAAATGGTTCCATTTCAAAATGTTGTTTAAAGGCTTTGGGTCTGTGCATATTCTCAGTTTTCTGGATGGCTTTCTTCCCACCGCTTATCCAGTCTGTGCTCTTCTCTACAGGCTGTATAAATCAACAATTCCATGGGCTCTGTGGTTTGTCTTGCAGGGGCTGGAATAATGCAATGGGTACTTTTCTTTTTGCATATTTAAATGGCTTCAGAGTCTGTAAAGAGTGTCAATCTCTATTTTATAAACACCATCTAGTTGTCTGTCTCCTTGAAATATCATCTCCTGGTCCCAAGTAAACCATCCAAGGTATCTTCAGTCACCCCGCCGTTCCCTTTCATTATGTTCTGGAACTGTACTTTTCTCAGGATCATTGCTTGGACAGCCTGACTGCTGTCTCATCTATGACCACAAAGTCCAGACTCGATTTTTTTTTGTTCCTTTGATTTCTTAATTTAATTTTATATTTCCCAATGAGCTTTAATGTGGTACGGTTGAACATTGTTAACTGCCAGTTAACCTCTTCCAGCTGTATGTCTGGGTTCACCAGACTGGTCGGCATAATGTTACAACTTGTGCCACAATCTAATTGAAATCATATCACTTTCTTCCCAAGTAACACGGCTACATACAACTGTTTCTGGTGCTTACTAGGGTCTTCTTGCACTGTGTTTACCAGGTATCAGAGGGGTAGCCATGTTAGTCTGAATCTGTAAAAAGCAACAGAGGGTCCTGTGGCACCTTTGAGACTAACAGAAGTATTGGGAGCATAAGCTTTCGTGGGTAAGAACCTCACTTCTTCAGATGCAAGTAATGGAAATCTCCAGAGGCAGGTATAAATCAGTGTGGAGATAACGAGGTTAGTTCAGTCAGGGAGGGTGAGGTGCTACTTGCATCTGAAGAAGTGAGGTTCTTACCCACAAAAGCTTATGCTCCCAGTACTTCTGTTAGTTTTAAAGGTGCCACAGGACCCTCTGTGTTTACCAGCTGTTTGGTCACTCACTTATGGCCTCATCCTCACTGCTGCTCTCTTCAGTTACCGTGGGTACCTTGGATTTGTTTTTCTTCTCTCTGGATAAACACTTGGCTGCAAAATGATTAAATTTGGCACCGACATAGCACTTTCCCCCAAAAGCTGGACACTTTTCTTTCTGACTTATACGGATATGTCTGTATGTATTTGCATTTGTCTGTACCGTTGGCTATTGATTATGTATCTGGTTTCCATTTCTCTTTCTTACGTACTGCATGGACAGGTTCTAAACCTCTCTTTGGACAGCCCTGTATAGTGCCAAGCTTTCTCTACAGTTAAGTCGGGTTCTCTCAGCAGCCGCTCTTGGATTTGCAAATCTCATGTCCCACACGCTATCCGGTCTCTTATCAATGAATCTTTAACCGTTCCCAAATTGCAACTTTCTGCCAGCACTTTACTCAGCTATTGCCTCCCCAGCGGCTTGATCCCAAGTGAAGGAATTCTCTCTTTCCACTCTTTTCATTCTTCCTGGAGTTACAGCGAGCATCAACACAGCCCGGTATTGCTTCCTAGGTGCACTGAGCTTGGGAATTTCTGCACCCAGAGTCTAACTTAGCTCTCTCCCCTTTTCTCCAGTCAGATACAAACCAGGCTTATTTTCATAGCATCCTCTTTATCAGCCATAGCAATGTCTACATAGAGGTTAAATTCCTCTTTCCAGCTCTTCCATACCGGAGCTAAAGTCTTACTTTGCAGGTTTAATGTCCCCAGAGACTTCAGCCCCTCCATAGCCTCTTATCAGCATGGTCTTGTCAAACAAACTGTGCACTCAGACGTGTTCTGCTCTCTGCAGTGCAGCTCTGAACGGCGTCTCCTGCGGTCTAGGGCTCGATTATCACTGCCACCATGTTATAGGCTTCATTGTCTCTGGATCACCCGCCTTATAAGAGCTCACTCTGGCACACGGTTAATTAACCAACTCCAGCTTCACTGTGGCTGCTTGCAACTGTGGCTTCTTCAGCCGCATGGCTTCGCACAGACTTCCAAACAGTTCCCTCCAAGGAACTGTCTTCTGCCTGAACGCGTCTGCTAGTGCTTCCATATTGTTACATGCAGGAGGGCTCCTGCCCTCGCTCTTATCACTGGGATGGAGCGGGTTGATGAAGCTGGCTTAGGGTGTTCCTCCCACCCCCATACCAGGCATGATTCCCCTAGACCAGGAGTGGTTTGGGGGGGGGGGGCTGTCCATCCATCCTGCAATGAGGCATCAGTGCCAAAGGAGCCCTGTGCCAAAACTGGACTTGTTTGAATGCACCCACCCGGCCTTTGAAGCTGGAGTGTGGTGCTGGGTGTTCGTGCCTATTCATGCCAGCAGGTCACGGCTCAGAGGAGTGTGGGAGCAGCCCCCCTTTGTCCTCCCTCTTCCGTTGGGGCAAATTTTTATTCTATTTTATTCTATTGTTTGTTCCTTTTAGCAGCTGGTGTCTATTTCCCGTTTAGGGGTTAGCTTTACATTGGTTTCCTTTGGTGCCCAGCTCCAGATGGCGCTGTTGTTCAGATCATGCTATTCCACAGGCTCCACGGGGCTAACCCTCAATCAAGCTGTTCTGTTCGCTGGCCCTTGCACCTGTTTCGACAACACGTGGCTACTCCTGCAGGCTGGAAGGATAGGCAAGAGAATATCCTTTTATTGTGCCCGGGCAACCTTCCTTATGGCGACAGGCAGGGACTTTGCTTCCCCATCAAACCGTCTATTCAAAAGGGCCAGCCTAGGGGCTTTCGAACCCCTGTTCATATTGTCTCGCTGCTCCCTCCGTGGGTGGTGGGATGACTGGGGCTGGAGACAGTCCGGTTTCAGGAGGGAGCTAGTTCTGTGGGACTGGAGAGGCGCTGGAGCCAAGCTCTTTCCTACAACTCACTCACTGATAGAGACACGCCTCCCGGTTGTGACCGCACAACATCCCCACGCCGACTGCCTCCCCGCAAGCTGGGTCAGGGACGCGTTCACTGTATTGGCCATTTAATGCGGCTTAGCAGATAGAAATGATTAGGGGCCAGCAGCACGGGACCACTCGCTCGTCCCGGGCCAGAGGCGGCGAATTCTCCAGCCTCGCCCCATCCTGGACGTTTACTTCATGTCGCTCTTCGCAGAGGAAGTTGAGCCAACTGCCGGCTCCAGCCTCCAATCCTGATTTGTCTTAATTAGTATTTTTAATTACAAACTAGCGTGCTGACAAGATCTGCGTCGGGGGCCTGTCAGACTGCTGCTATTAATTCAAGGCCTGCGTGTACTACAAACAAGAACCACCTCCTAATGATGGGTGGTGGGTTACCCTCACCACGGTTTGTTCCTGGCTTTCCTTTGTAGCTATTCGCTTGGGTAGAGGAGGCTGTTGGGACAGATGGACAGTGGTTGGGAGGGCAGGGGAGGAGCAAAACAAAACAGGGGTAGGAGTGAGGAATCAGCATTGTGTGACTGTCGGATGCAGCGGTGCCGACTGATAGCAGGGTCCCCCCGTGCTTGTGCATCAGAACAGTCCTGACCCCAGCTAGCTTAGACAAGACCAGGCAAAGCATGAAAGGGGACCCAGAGGCTCCTGCTGCAGCCCAGGGGAAAGGGGAACTTGTGGGGGGGGGGGAGAAGAGGGTGACAACACTGGGACAATGTAAAGGAATGGCAATGGGTCCGGGGGCCCACTGAGCACTTGAAGGGGCAGAGGAGGAACAGGGGCTTCGGCAGAGGAAGACAAAGGGAGACCAATAACCAGGCTGTGAGGAGCGGGAACACAGGACCAGCCGGCTTCTGAGTCAGTGTTTAAGGATGAAGGGTCATCGCGTCTGACCTCCTGCACCTTACAGACCACTAAACTTCCCCCTGGCAAAGCCACCCCAAGCCCAGCCACCAGGACTCGGCCACAGCTCGTGGTCAGGCACAGCGTGAAAGCAGGGATTTGAAATGCAGGGGTAGGAGTGGGGAATCAGCATTGCGTGACTGTCGGATGCAGCGGTGCCGACTGAGCTCCCCCCTGGGGCGTTCGACAGCCGGGAACCAGGCCCCTGGGCACTTCCCCCACCCCGGGGCGTTCACCAGACGGAAGGACTGGAAGAAAGGCAGAGCTACTGGGGCCCAAGGCACAGGGAGAAGGGAAACCAGACTGCTACGCTGCAAGGACCACCACAGGGCAGGCTGCCAAGGGCAGGATTGAGGTTTCCTATCAGGTGCCGAGGGCCAGAAGCTGGGATTGAAATGGCCACAGTCTTGGCGAAGTTCGACACCAAACCCCGGGGAGCAGATGTCATCCCGGTGTTCAGAGTCACGGCAATGGGGCACAGGGTGGGAACCTGAGTGGAACAGCAGCTGGCCTGCTCAGGGTGGGGGGGGGGGGGTTTCCTCTGTGGAACAGGGGCCGGTCTCTGACAGGGAGAGGAGAGAAGTCCTAGGAAAAGGACAATTCCCCTTTGGCTCAGGAAGGCGTCTCTTTCCCTGCAGCCCATACAATGGGGTCAGTTACATAGGCAGATGGCTCAGGCCCAGGGAGGCCGACGATCGTTTCTGGCAGCTAGGCACAGGCCCAGGGCAGATCTCTGTTTTTAAACTTGCCGCCTTCCCCCTTAAACAATCCCCAAACTACGGCCCCACTGAGATTCAGTGTCGCCTTCCCCGGAGAGCCAGGAGTCACACAGAGGAGCCTGCTTCTGGGCAGTAATTTTAGCCTAAGCCTCCAAGCAGGGGCACATTCAGCAGACAGGCGGCGGGCACAGTTTGAGCCGATTCCTGATCCTCTCTGGCTCTCGTTGGTTTGGAAATCCAGCTGCCCATGCAGCGAGCGAGTGCAGGCAGACGTGCTGGTTTCAGAAAACGGACTCCCTGCAAGGTTAAGGTGGGATTGCTGACTGCATGGGACTTGGTCCTTTGCTGCACTGACGGGCAGGAGACATGCCTGCGCTCGCTTGCTCAGAACTGTCATGCTAACAGCAGAGCGGAGCAGCAGGAGGGGCTAGGTCCCTGAACATGCTCAGGGCAGCTGGCCCCTCCTGCTGCCGCGGCTACGCTCGTTTTAAGAAGCTGGCTCAACGATGGCCACCGCCGGGCTGGGTCCCGGAGCCGGGAAGCACACGCCAAGCTCAAAGTCCAGACGTACCTTTGGGCGGAGCCCAGGGCTTTGAGACGTGACTTGGCTCGAAGGAAGCTAGTTCTGGGGGTTAGACTGTTGAGCTGGCACACGCTAGCACTTGAAGCGACAGGCACAAGGAAGCACTGGACACATCATTCAGTTGTTATGCGATCGTGAGGGGCCTTTGGGCTCGGTGGAACAGCTCGCTAGGGTGCCAGCCAGCACCCAATGGGAGACTTTCCTCCTCGTGGGACTCTGACTGGTACTAACGCACTTCTCTCCTAGAGCGCTGAGCAGCAAAGGAAGCCTTTGGCCCACTGGCTGGCTGGCACTCCTGGGCAGTATGGGAACACATGCCAGTGACGAGTAGTGCCGTGGGGGTGCACTCACAGCCGTGAGTGGACGCCGGCCCGTTGCACAGGCTGGCCCAGCTGCCTGAGGGTGAATGCCATGCCCATGAATTACAACCTTTGCTCTTTTAAGGAACTTCCATTTTAAACGCTGACATCAACACCGCCGGCAGATTCACCGCGGCATGCGACAGCTGCCCACATTAACTGGGGGCACCTTGGCGGACTCCAGCTAATCCAGCACTAAGAGGGGCAGCCACCGCCAGCAAATAGGGTGAAAACCCACCGTGCCAGGAGGCCACGTTGCTTTTCCAAGGTTGCCCAACAGCCTCCGTCCAGAGCGCTCGCCCACAAGGCCAGCAGTGCGAGGCAAGGGTCTCACACTGTACCACGCACCACGGGGGGCTCTGCAGAGACGCTCCGCAATGCACAGAGTGAGCCACAGAGGAAGGGGGTGGAGACTGGCTGCCTAGTGGGTTTTTTCTTTTACGACGTCATCTGCAGACAGAAAGCGCTGGAGCAGCAGGGCCACAGCCATTAACAGCACAGAGCATCACCGAATTCCTGCACCTCGCACATCTTCAAACCCCTGAGGAGCTCGGTGGCTTTTCCCCTCCCACCCCCCGACATCACAGCCCCGGCCCTGCCTTGAGGAACTGACATTTGGAAAGTCTTGGTTACACTGTTACACTCTTCATAGCAAAGCCCTATGAAAGTCATCTGTTCCACACACACACACACACACACACACACACACACACACACACACACACACACACAGCTCTAGCTTCAGTGTGTGCGAGGCGTATAAAGGCTGGGAATACACTCATGCCAGAAAGGAACAGAGTCGCAGCTGGGTAGTGTTTTGAACGGCACAAATAAGGTTTAGTGCATTAAAAGACCAGTACACAGTATTAATATTTAATTCACTCTAAGCAGCTCATCTCCCGATTAAGCACACAGCAGCTGAAGCTGAACTCCCTAAACACGGACGAAAAAGGCAGTTTACCACCAGCTGCTTCTGCTGACATTTGATTGTTCAAACAAGCCCCAGTAAAAACAAAAGCGAAACAGTGGAATATGAGTATTTAATAAGATCCGACCTACCCAGGCTAGCACTTGGGATAAAGAAGGGATTTTAATAAGGCCTCTTTATGATCCAATTAATGGATTCATATTCCCCACCTAAGCGAGGCCATTTGAACGTTGGCAGTAATGGCTTTGCGGAAGCAAATCCTTTCAGATGCTTCATGTGCATTGGGCACAAACTGCTAAAAATGCTTCCCTTAATGCCCCGAAGGTCCTGACTAATTTCGTACATTACAGGGCACCACGTAAATGTCATTTTGATTTCCGAGGCAGGAGGCAGCGAAAGGCATTTCAGCCGTCGGAGACGCTGCTGCTGAGCGTGAACATCTCGTTGCGCCTGACAGCACAATGGGGCACTGTCGGATATACCACAAACTATTCATCACTGATCCCTAGTAGGCAGGAGGGGGCACCATTGACCTATCCCCGCCGGTGGTATGTTCCTGCACAGGGATCAGTGCTTGGCCTTTGCACTAGCCCCAGGGACTCGGAAGCAGCATTGGTGAAGGTTTGTACAAGCGTGGGCCGGCTCCACAGCGAGTGGCTATCAGCCCAGTCCTACTGACGTCAATGGAGATACTCCAGGGGACAGCAGCTCAGGATCTGGTCTGCACAAGTCCAAGTTCGGGGGAGTGGATGGCTCAAGGAGCCAGTCATGGAGTGAGGAGACGACCCTCTCTAGTTCCCTGGTTCCATCCCAGAGCTCTCCAGTCCCTGCCCAAGGCCTTCAGCGCCATCCTGCCTCCTTTTACAGCGGGCGACAGGATCATTTTGGCGGGGAAGTGACCAGCCTGCCACGGGTTCTGGTCAAGCCTCCAGCTGAGGCCTGGACTATGTGACGTAGAGGGGAAGCACGCACGGTCACTGCCCATTTGGGGTTTAGCGCATCACCCCAGAGCAGTCCGCAACCTCTCCGACGGACTAGGTTAGAGCACGACCCGTTCCCACAAGGCCTGAAAAGTGGTGTTTGGAGAAACAGAGTAGCAGTTCGGTTTTAATTTACTGGAAACAAAAGCACTTATTGCTCTGGCTGGTTTCCAGCCACACTAATCCTCTACAGTTGGGTGGCTCTGTCACTTGGAAGTAATGGCCCCAGGCTTCCTGTGGTGCCAACTCCTGACGTTCCGGCTGCTTCTCTAGGCCAGCCTGGCGCGCACGCTCTCGGGCCCCCTACGGTGCGCAAAAAGTTAGTTTTTTACATTATTTTTTCTAAGTGCCTGTAATTGCCTTTGAGGTTTAGAACCATGATTCAGGACTAAATGGAAGAACAAAGTAGGGAGGAGTCACCCCTGGACAGAGCACGGTCCTGGACTATCCCACACGCTAGTCCTCTCCCGTCCACTCTGCTGTGCTTCCCTTTAGAGCAGAGAAATTCTTACCGCAGCATGGGAAATTCTTCCACCTAGTCATTTAATTTTGTAAGATTACAGAAGTTGCCTCACTAGGAGCAAAGCCCAGATACCAGCCAAAGGTGGGTTTTCTCCCCTCCGTGTGCTGATTATTGTACTGTGTAGGCAAGATTAACAGAGCCAGGGACTCCACCACGGCAGCTATCCATCTCCAGGAGGTTCCTACAGGTCTTTCGTCCCACCCCCTGGTACATGGCTGTTCTCAGAGTCTGGTGGGTAACTCCAGCACTACAGCAGGAGTTTACGAGCATCAGTGACCGATATTCTCACAACTGCACATGTAAACTAGGTAAACTGAGGCCAGAGTCTGCGCTAGACCATCAATATGTCATAACATTTGGGATCAGTAGATGACTCTGAACTATCTACAGAGCGACAAATCTATTGCTATTAACAATCAAGTGAGCCTGGTAAAGGAGCACATTGCTGACCTCTGACGTAAGCGCTCTCTAGGATTTCTGGTTCATAAGAAAGTGTGTTGGGCCACACCGTAGACAAAAGGCAGCTCAGTGAAACTTGCTGCAGGTTTGCAGTCTAGTGGAGAGACTGTAGAGACGTTTCTCCAGAAACAAGACAATTAGGGTCCCAAAAACGCAAAGAAAGGATGGGAATGGTGAAGTTATGCCAACGCAGGCTGCCAGGATGTGCTTTATAACTGCAAGGTTGTGATGCCGAGTCCCAAAAGCGAGCGTGTGTAACATTCTATTAGCCGGAGCAGGCAAACACAACGAATGTTTAGTTACTCAACAGTAGATTTCACAAGGCCACACAGCAGGTAGATAGCCGCCTTTTAAGTCAGGCTTCAACAGGGCCTCTCTTTTTATGCCCACAAATACTTTCACCCACACAGAATGACAGGCACAAATAGACAGACATCAAACTGTCTATGCTCACAATTCATGTATACGTCTCACCGTTACCGTTTGAGCCCAGCAGTCATTGTTGGTGCAAGAGTGGAGTGGCCATCTTTGTGGGTGCGCAACTGTCTCTGTAAAAACAGGGATCATTACTGGAAATCAGGCCCATTTTGAGCCCAGAAATACGAGAATCCATGGAAATGCAGGACCCAAGACAGGAGGTTCTTCCCAGGCACGATTCACCGACCTACTCCCTGATCTCATGAGTGCATCTAAAAATAGCCCAATGCTGCTATATATTTTCCTAGCCCTGTAAACACCAAACCTGCACAAGCTGCTACTTAGCACAGTCACACAGGGAAGCAAAGATGTTCAAATGACCAGGAAGTTACACGTCACAGACTGACTGTGGATGAAACCTTTTCTTTATTGCCTATCAATAAAATATGAATGAGTCTTTCTTCGGGGATGTACAAAACGAAGGGATGGTGGTAGAGACTGGCTCATGCGCCGTTTTAGAAGCAGGAAGCCACACACAAAAACCGGACTGTGCTGCATTAGTAGCTAAGCAAAGCACATGGAGAACGAAAGCGACTGCAGTCTCCAGCACGCTCGTGGCCTCTCAGTGGCTTTCCCGAGTCCTTCGTGGAGGAGATGAAAGTGATGTTAATGAGCATCGTTGGGCTGTTCTTGCTGCAAAACAATACGGGCTGGTGAGCATCGTGAGTACATCGCTCATTGCAATGGAAACAACTCCCACGACCTCTGACGGCTAGAAGCTGGGACTGGGAGACGACGCATCACTCAGTAAATTGCCCTGTTCTGTTCACTCTGAACACCTGAACTGGTCACTATCAGAAGACAGGATACTAGGCCTGGACCCTGTATGCTCATTGTTATGTTCTTGTTAACTGACCAAACACTGCTCCTGCGACCCCAGTGAGTGAAGCAAGCATGAAAACATCCTGTTGGCATTCGGTTTTGTCCAGTAATTAGTTGGCCTACAACCTATTCCAAAACACTTTTTACAGGCCTGCTTTGCCAGGAAAACCCAAGCGCCTGCTGATCCCATCGTGGTTTTATAATGTCACCTAACACGCTGCTCTCCAAATACAGCCCCTTTTTCAGGAACTGCAGGGAGAGTCATGGGAGTTTAAGGCCAGAAAGAGCCATTCGATCATGTAGTCTGACCTCCTGTATAGCCCAGACTATTACATTTTACTCACTTACCCCTGTACTGAACCCAGTACCTTCCCTTATCAATCTTCTACACTTCTTAACTTGTAATTTATACTGATTTCTCTCTCTCACGCACGAGCTTTTTAAATTTCACTTTGCAACTGCACCAGAATGGGCTTTTAGAGGAAGTTGTTCTTCGATTGTGGAATCGTGGCTTTTTGACTATCTAATAAACTCTTCTTCGGGAACTCCCAATTTTCATTTTTTTTTTTAATGTTTCCTTCCAGTCAATTTCACTCTGTTTTTCCTGGCTTTGACAAATTGACTCTTTTGAAGATAAGAATGAGTGTGAAGGTAGGAGCTTCAACCCTAGAGGCCCCGTCTTCTCCCAGGGATCAGGAATCCCCCACCACTCTCAATTGAGCAGAGCCTTTGTCCCATTTAGCTGGGAGTTGGCTCTGTAGCTCCTGTGTCTGATGGGAAGCCCTGGCTGCAGCCATCTGGGCTGTCTACCCTACAAAGCCTATGTCAGCATAGGTCCCTAGCATAGAATTTTTCTGCCGGTGTAGGAACAGCACCTCCCTGAACAACATTCGTTATGCCGACAAAAGCTCTCTTGTGTTGGCACAGCTGCATCTCCACAGCGTAGCTGTGTTGGTCAAGAGTGGGGGTTTTCCACACCCCTGACTGACACAGCTATGCCAGTAGAAGTTTTAAGTGTAGACCAAGCCTGTATCTTATGTGGTCTAAGTTTCCCAGCCAGCGTCTTGTCTAGAACTAGTCGTTTGGTTGGGGGTGATGGTTGTTGGTTTGAGAGGCTGCCTGGTTTGCTTTGCTTTGCTTTGCCAGGTTGTGGATCTGAGCTGTTTGTCATTTTATACTTCCTTCTTTTCTATACTTACATGACTTATGAGAAGCACCTTCTAACTGGGTTAGCTACAGCTCTTTCCTCCAGAATCACAGACTTTAAGGTCAGAAGGGACCATTATGATTGTCTAGTCTGACCTCCTGCACAATGCAGGCCACAGAAACTCACCCACCCACTCCTGTATCAAACCTGTCTCTGAGCCATTGAAGTCCTCAAATCACGGTTTAAAGACGTCAAGGTGCAGAGAACCTTCCAGCAAGTGACTCATGCCCCACGCTGCAGAGGAAGGCAACCCCCCCCCCCCCCAGGGCTTCTGCCAATCTGCCCTGGAGGAAAATTCCTTCCCGACCCCAAATATGGCAATCAGCTAAACCCTGAGAAGCTGCCCAGACTTGTCCAATTTGTCGGGCATACCTAGGCCCGAGAATTTCTTGGGTTTCTGTAGAAGGGGAGAGAGAAAATCATCTTATCAAGCTCCAAGTGAGTCTTTTCTAGGATTCCTCAGATTTCTGTTTTGCCAGCTGCCCCAGGGAAGGGGCCAGATGGTATAGAACAAGATGCAGGCACTTGGGGAACAAAAGGCTTTGAGGCTGGTTTGAGCACCAGTGCCAAGTGTGAATCAATTCAGGTCCCCAGGCATTGCTTTCCAGTAGGAAATGGCACTTGGCCACAAGCCTGATTGGACCCATCTCCAGCAGGGCTTGGGGGGAGGGATAGCTCAGTGGTTTGAGCATTGGCCTGCTAAACCCAGGGTTGTGAGTTCAATCCTTGAAGGGGCCACCTAGGGATCTAATCAGTACTTGGTTCTGCTAGTGAAGGCAGGGGACTATGACCTTTCAGGGTCCCTTCCAGTTCTAGGAGATAGGGATATCTCCATATATTAATGTAATTCCAGGCTTCTACCTTTTTCTCCAGATTTCCTGAATTACTTGGAGGGTATAAATAAAGAAACCACTTAGAAGACAGACAGACAGACTGAGCAGATACCAGCTTCCATGGTCTTCTTGCTCAGGGGAATAGAAATAGATAGTCCACGTTGATGGGAGGTTTCTCTCTAGCTTTCTGAAGAGATGTGGTTTACTCGTTAAATGTCACTTGGGGTCATTGGGTTATGTACATGTCCCTTGATAGAACAGAAACCCCAACTTCATGTCAGATTGAGTGGCACGGGTTGCCATTTATAGATACTAGAGAAGGCACATCCATGATAATTTTCGTTAAAGGATCATTCCTATCAAAGGCTCAGTGGTGAGGAGCAGAAGACCTGGGTTCTATTGCCAACTCCAACAGTGATTTGCTGTAAGAGTGTAGGCAAGTCACAGCTATGTGCCTAGGTTTAGCCATCTAATGGGAGAGTGTTTATGCACAAGCATGAAGCACTGAAAAATCCTTGGGCAAGCGGTGCTATAGACATGCAAAATACTAGTTATAAGAGAAGCAGTTTCATCACATGATTTAACAAACACAAAGCTTATTGTGACAATCAGAAAAGCAAAGCATGGAAAAGGAATTATCTCAACAGTAACAAAGCACTCTCTAGATTGGGGTGGGCAAACTACGGCCCAGAGGCCGCATCCGGCCCATCAGACCTTTCAATCCGGCCCTCGAGCTCCAGCCGGGGAGCGGGGTCGGGAGCTTGCCTGCTCCACGCAGCTCCTGGAAGCAGCGGCATGTCCCCCCTTCCGGCTCCTACATGTAGGGGCAGCCAGGGGGCTCCACGCGCTGCCCCCTGGCCAAGCACCGGCTCTGCAGCTCCCATTGGCCAAGAACCATGGCCAATGGAAGCTGTAGGGGCAGCATGCGGAGCTGCCTGGCCGGCGCCGCGCCTCCACGTAGGAGGGGGCACATGCTGATGCTTCCGGGAGTTGCTTGAGGTGCCTGGAGCCTGAACCCCTGACCTCCTCCCACACCCCAACCCCCTGCCCCAGCCCTGATTCCCCTCCTGCCCTCCAAACCCTTTGGTCCCAACCAGGAGCACCCTCCTGAACCCCAAACCCTCATCCCCAACCCCACCCTAGAGCCCCCTCCCACACTCTGAACCCCCCAGCCTGGAGCCCCTTCCCCCACACCCACACTGTAACCCCCTGCCCCAGTCCAGAGACCCCTCCCATATTCTGAACCCCTCTGCTCCCCCCCTAGCCCGCAGTCCCATCCTGCACCCCAAACCCCCCATCCCTGGCCCCACCCCAGAGCTCGCACCTCCAGCTGGAACCCTCATCCCCTCCTGCATCCCAACCCCCTGCCCGGAGCCCCCTCCTGCACCCTGAACTCCTCATTTCATGAGCATTCATGACCTGCCATACAATTTTCATACTCAGATGTGGCCCTTAGGCCAGTTTGCCCACCCCTACTCTAGGTCAACCTGTATCACCACCACCCTGTCTTCCTGCTAGGACACGTGATTAAAGCAAGACTGTAGCGTGATGAAAGAAAGCAATGTGAAGACCACAGCCTAAACCTCTGGTGACCATTATAATGTGAGTTACTTACTGATAACTCCTCTCTAGGATTACAGAATCCTAGAAAACGCAGGGCTGGAAGGGACCTTAAGAAGTCACCAAGTCCAGCCCCCCGAGCGGAGGCAGGACCAAGTTAACCTAGACCAGCCCTGAAAGATGTTTGTTCAACCTGTTCTTAAACTCCAATGATGGGAATTCCACAGCCTCCCTTGATAAGGGAGTTTCTTTATTTATTCCAGAGCTTAACTATCCTTATAGATAGAAAGGGTTTCTTAATATCAAACCTAAATCTCCCTGGCTGCAGATTAAGTATTAAAGAATGCTATATTTAACAAGCATTGTACTGTCCTAAAGACTCATTTGTAGTACCGTTCGCACTTCACCATAGCAAAAACCGACCTTGTTTAACACACTAAAATGCTGAGCAGTTGTGTCATTTAAATAGCTTCTTCCATTTTTGGAAGAGGATTAGTAAGTGATAGAAGGGAACTATTTAACATTCAGGAAACGTAATGCACACGTGCAAGTTATCAATCATTGTAGGCAGATGGTAAATGTATCTCCTTTCACCACAAATTGAGCAGCAAACATTCAAATTCATCACCAAGACAACATATTTAAATTCACTTCTATTTTCAGTTCAGACATTCTTAACAAATTGCTAAGTAATGAAAATCAATACTTTTGTCCAAATAGTTGAGGGAAGATGCTGGAAAGTCTGCATCATTCTAGCAGAGGCATGGTCTAGCTATTTGAATTGTATAAAGTTGTTAAAAAGACACATTAACTCACGGCTTACATACGTATGTAGGTCAGAATGTTCTTTGCAGCTAAAAATCATCTGACTTTTCACCTCCAAGCTACTAGTGACGGAGGCCACAGGAGTGACTAGCAAGGTATTTCCAAATTTGCTGTCCCTGTGTGTTAAGCAGGAAGTTTCACTTCAGTCTTGGAATCGTAGAATATCAGGGTTGGAAGGGACCTTAGATGGTCATCTAGTCCAACCCCCTGCTCAAAGCAGGACCAATCCCCAGACAGATTTTTGCCCCAGATCCCTAAATGGCCCCCTCAAGAATTGAACTCTCAACCCTGGGTTTAGCAGGCCAATGCTCAAACCACTGAGCTATCCCTCCCCCCAACAGAAAAAGCCTTGCAGAATAAAATTCAAGGGGCCCCCAATTCCTTTTTTGTTGCAATTTCAATTGCAGTAAGTTAAGCCACGTTTAACTTTTCTACCTACAGGTAAGGCAGACGTATTTACACAAGACGTATTTAGCTAAAGCGATAGATAACGAGACTAGTAACACTCTTGTATAGATTACTGCAAATGCAGACCATCCATTTGCTTCGTTAGTTTATTGTCCAATGATTATCAGTTCAAATTTAGAATGATCACACAGTCTGAGAATTAAATATATTTAGGTTCTGGGGCCCTTTAGTGGAAATAACTGACAGTATCCAGCTTATTTGGGAGGTTGGGGATCAGAGGTCTGAGTGGAAGTCACCTCAAAGATTAAGAGAAGCCCCAACAAGCAAGCTAGGAAGAGGCAGAAAGAGCCTGCTCCACCTTCACCATAGAGGGTCACTGCTTCGAGGATACTGTATCCTGAAAGGGACATTTATCTAACCATTAGGAAGATTGCTAACTAGATAATGGGGTTGTTTTTACTTGCGTGCAATCAAGCAATTACTTTTTCCTCATGTAGGTGATTCATATGCCAATTAAAAGGTAACACCCAAAACCATGTCTTAAGATAAAAAATTTTATTTTACAATTTTATAAAGCAGCTTTACATTAAGCACAAATGTTGATCCATTTAATTTGTATATAAACATAATAGTACCTCTTTCCCTCTGCAAAAAATCATGTCTTGCTGTATATAAAACTAATATGTGCACATTGTGCTTAAACTGCAAAGTCTATACAGCTTTACAAAGGACTACCCTTTAGAAGGGCATCCTGTAAACAATTTATTGCATATTTAACACATGGTGTGTACCCCCCATGTAAAATGTAGAAAAGAATAAAGTACAATTACAAAGTGAGTGAAAATAGCAGCTTTCAGTGAATGTCTCACACAATGGCCAAGAAAAACAGCACTGTCACACTTCTATAGTTGTGCTTGTGTCACTGGTTTGCATATACCCACGTGCACTGTGTTTCTGATGAAATATATATGTACAATAATCCTAGCGAATGGGTTAAATAGACCTTAGCATCGAAGATCTTTTGTCAGTTTAAAAACAGAGGTACAAAAGGGATTATACAGTGAAAACAAATAAATGAAATTACCGGCACTGGTGTCAATTAATGCTCTCCCAGAGCCCACTTCTTTTTTAAAACGAAGAGGAATCCATGCTTTAGGTTCCATAAGCACTCCTGGCTGATTGCTTAATTTACATGCATATGCACTCCAACAACAAAAATGCAATGTGATTGCTTTAAAAATAGAATGGTACAACATCAGTTTCTCAGTTGAAATGACTAACCTATGTTTCTTAACAAATCTATTTGTCTGCTGCCGGATGGACTCCAATGTGAGGTATGAAACATGGAAAGATCAATGCCACTATTTGTTTTTAACACTCTTTTCCTAATCAGTAGGAAAAGGCGTTCACAGTTAAGGCACTGATATTTGTCACAGAAGCAGTACCCAAACCTCCTCATTTGATTCTCCAAATTTAAAATGGGTATAATGTTGAGGAAACACACCAGAAAGCTGTCTCTGTCAGTCTCAGATAGTGATCAGCTATCGGAGAAGTAGGTTTTTTTTTCTTTCTTTTTTGTAATTTGAGGAAAATCTCCTCTCTGAACACTTTGGTATTGATAAAGATTTTAGGGTTCAAAATAGTTCTGCTGTGACATCTACTTTTTGTTGGAATCAATACGATCATGTTATGTGTTTGCAAAGATCAAAAGAACTACAAACCGGTTTCGTACATTGGTGAGCAAAATAGAAAAGGCTTTTAAAGTCTTACTGTGATCTGCCACATCTCTCCTTTCACTGGTTTGAATTTATTTTGTCCCCAATACAAACATCTCTCCCCACTCAAACTCTCCTTGGTATTTTTTTTAAACCACACATAAAAATTAGGAACATACAACAGGACCAACAGAAAAAAAAAATCTGTTAACTAGAGGGTGTACTCTACTATGCTGGAATGTGTCTACAACTTAAAGGTTTGGGATCCATCATCTGTACTGACCAAAATATTAGCAGATATTAGTGATACAGACTACCATAAAAAACACTATTGGTCCAATGACATGAGTTGGTTCGTTTACTCTCTCCGAACTACAAGGAGGCAAAACACATGTTTAGAGCCTACCAAATTCACGGATTATTTTAGTCAATTTGACGGTCATAGGATTTGAAAAATAGTCAATTTCACACTGTCATATGATTACATCTGAAATGTTACAGTGTTCTAGGTGTGGGGTTCCTGACCCAAAAGAGGGCAGCGGGATTGCCACCCTCACTTCTGCGCTGCTGCTGGCTGGATGCCAAGCTCTAAGCCAGCATCCCTGCCACCAGCAGTGCAGAAGCAAAGGTTGCAAGGTCTGGGGAGGTGGGTTAACATATGTCCGGGTTTTCCCCGCAGCCTCTCCACCAGGATTGGGGGCTGACAGCTGGGGCCGCAGCCTCTCTGCCTGGCTCGGGGGGCTGTCACAGCCAGCAGCTGCAGCACTTCCTGCAGGTGGGGGAAGTTCCTGGAGGTGGGTCTGACCCAGGATTGAGAGCGGCCCCTGCAGGGGAAGAGGAAGTCCTGTCCCTCCTCACCCTGGTCTGGGACTAACAGCTGGAGCCCAGCCCATGGTAGGAGGCCCCAGCTGGGGCGCCCCCAGCCCTGCCCTTCCCCTACAATAGCCAGATTTCATGGGGGAGATCAGATTTCACGGTCCATGATGCGTTTTTCACGGCCGTGAATCTGATAGGGCCCTACACATGTTGAAATGAAAGACTGCAATGGCTACTGAGAAGACTTTATAAATATCAAAAGGAAATGTCAGGTTAATTCTGAACAATAATGTAGGTCACTGAATGCATGGGTTCGACACATTCAGTTATTGCACAAGTACTCTTCCTCACTTGTCAGAGCAACTGAGAATACAAAAAATTAAGCCAATATTGTGGGTATAACTAAGTGTAGACACCTAGATTGTAATTTTAACATTAAAATGCTTGATCCACTTTTTAAAAAACAGTTTAAAAATTAAATCACTAGAAAAAAATCATATTGATACAGAAACCTCTCAAGTGTGGGTGAAAATACAGTACAAAACATCAGATTCCACAACAAGAGATTCCAACTATGGGGGGGAATGTTGATTAGCAAGCCTCAAATATGATTGTAAATTCAAATTTAAATGGTATGCTTGCAGTTTTTGTGCAGTCAACTAATCCCACTTTGAGTTGTGCTTACATAACTTAAGAAGCCTGAATGCTGGCTATGTGTGTTTTCCATTTACACATCTTTAAAGAAACCATATGTTCAACATATTTCTTGATATATAGAATTTAAAACAAATTTTGTGTATTTTTCCCCCCCAAGAAAAAAAACTATTAGAGAAACACTTTTTAAAAGATACACTGTCGACTACCCAGGTTACAAGTAAATACACATTTACTGCATTACATCACATGATCTGTAATTCTGTTTCCAACATATATACAGATAATTCCATTTTAAAAGAGGCCACATACTAACTTTTCAGGCAAGTGCTGGACTTTAGAGACCTGTATGGCTTCTGTAAATTATCTTTTTCCTACAAAAAGGAAAAATAAACTCCCCCTCCCCCCCCAAACTCAGGAGTACAATTTTGTTCAGTGCGAATAATTTCGCTATGGAACACTATGGGCAGGTAAACAAGATAAAGTACCAGCTTTTATTCAGTCCTTTGACTGGACCCCTGCTTCAAATTCCACCTCCCAGACAGAAGTATTCTCACGCTGGAATGCAATTACTTTCTGAAGATCAGTTTTGAGGACCACTTTGAAATAGTCCACAAAAAACTTAGTATGCAACCTTTTAAAATGTACCTTTGTTTAGCTTTAAGGAGTCCAATAATTCCTGTCAACAGCAGATAGCTGAAACGGGGTTTTGGTTGTGAGCTCTAATTGTGCTTTGCCCTGCCACCTTTAAGGTAGCTCTTCCATCTCTTGACGAATTCTTTGAAAATTGGGGACTCGTCAATCGTGCTTAGCAGCTGGAGTTGGTTTATGTGGGTGGTGTGATAGTCCCACCGGGCCAGGTTGGGAGCAGAGCCTAGCATGAAATGACGGAGGTCGTAGATCGTTCCTGAGCCAGTATCATAGAGCGGCAGCATGGCTTTGAGGGACTCCATTCCTCGATCATAGAGAGACTTTGCCTCTTTCCCTAGCTTCTCACCTGCAGTTTCTTTTAAGTCATACAGTCCAATCAGAGAGTACATGAAACCGTTTAAAACAAATGAGCTAGGGGAGGTTGGGTACTCTTCATACCAGTCATGTTTGTTCATAAAGACAGCTTTCACTCCATGCTGCTCTGACGGGAGCTTGTACGGTGCTGTGGCCTGTAAAGCGGAGCTGAGGAATGTGTGGTCTTTTGTTAACAGATAAGCCCTGACTAACGTTGAAATGGCCTGCCCTTGTGCCATGGCAGAGTACCAGCCAGGCTCTAAAGATTTAAACCCTTCCCCTAACTTCCGTGTCACCATAATTGGCCAGCCACCTTTTTCATCCTGGTTCCTCACTAGCCAATCACTTGCAGCAAAAAAAGCCGCCATGTGGGCAGTTGTCGATATAGTGATGTTATCAATGAAGCCTTTTCCCTTCGTGATCAACCGAATCACTTTCTTAGGCATTATTTTTGTCTGCTTCACAGCTTTTGTGTTGGAGAGACCAACTCCTTTCCTTAAGTCAGTTACCAGATCTCTAGTGACTGTGCTCCAACTGGTCCTAGGTCCAAGGCCATAGTAAATATCTCGGTCTTTAAAAGCGATCAGCTGAGTGTTCGAGACATAGTGTATGGTGAAGAGCTGGTTCTTCTCAGTTGTTTCTAGAACCACAGATATGCTCCCATTTGTGATGAATTTGAGGTCAAAAGAAATAATAAAATCTCTGGAGTTCCCAAGCTGCAGAGATGCCCCTTCAGTATTTTCTGGAAAAAACACAACACACAAACAAAAGAAAGCGGTTAGGGGTAAAAAATGATCTGCCAGGATGTATATTAATAAAACATTTAAAAGGAAGTTACGCCATGCAATTAGGTTTGCCAGATAAAATCTGAAATAATTCAATGGCACTTAACCTAAAAATCTGCATTTCCATGGTGTGTGTCAGTTCATTATTGCTTATTACTAAATTAAAAACACAGCATCAATTAATGGGTCAAGAATGACTCCCTGTACCATAAGGGAAAATTTCCCTCCTCTAGCCTACGTTAACGCATTACTGCATTCTGTCTAGGAGAAGTGCCAAGGTATTGGCCAAATTGCTTCTTCAGGATCTATGCTAGCTGATCAACACCCCGGATGCAATGCAGATGCCAAAATGGACTCTTCAGGCAAACGACAACTGGCATAAGAGGAGACAGAGAGGGAGAGTTGAAAAGAGGTAGATGGGCTGCATCACTGAGAACCTGAAATATGTTTGGTAGTATTAAGCTATCCATAGTAGACAGCAATATGAGCTAACAAAGCAACACAATTCAAAAAATATAAACCCCTCTAGCTACAATAAATCTTATCCTAATCCGGCCTGGCATTCTAGTAACACAGTATGGGCAATTTGTTCCAGCTGGTTATGATTCAAAGAAAGAAAAGCAGAACAAAAAGTCACTTTACATTGCATGTCCTCTTTCAATAAAAATCCGATTGTGTGGGCGCAAATTGGGTGTCTGACACTAATTTGGCATTCCGTATTCTGGAACTTGTCACATAAAGCAGTTGACATGATTTGTGCCAACAGATTATTAACTGCCCACTTCTCCTCAATTCCCCAGTCAGAAAATTGTATACAGAGGTGCTGGAACTAGTTGTGCTGCTGCACCCCCAGCTTGAAGTGGTTTCCATCGTATACAGGGTTTACACTTTGGTTCAATGACTCTCAGCCCCCCACTGTACAAACTGTTCCAGCGCCCCTGCCTGTGTAGCTAAAATAAAAGGCAAAACACCCCACAGCAGATTCTACGGTCATCAGCTTAGATGTTCACCAAGTTCCACCACAGGGCCCACCAGCTAACTGTGCAAATCTACTGAAGGCAATGGGTGTTGCGCAAGCATAACTGAGGCCCTAATTGGGCCTGCGGGACATCTGTTACTGGCGATGCACCAGAAGGAAAGAACCTAGCTTGATTTACAGAGATTCCATTGAGCTTATTAGAAAAGAACTCTTTCTAGTTGCAAACTGAAAATATTTGAAACTGAAATTGAAAGGAAAAAAGAGCTCCAGCTATGCCATTTTTAGTCACACTTCAGACTAGAGCCACATTAAGCAAAACAGCTTGGAGAACTGAGAAAGCAACAGGTAGTTAGAGATCCATTGGGACTAAAATTAAAATCTATTAGCTGAGGTTTTGCCTGCTTGACAGTTGCAAGAGCAGGGAACTGATCAATTTAGTGGAAAAATGAACACACAGAAACTTTACATTAATTTATTAACCTCTGCAAGGGCAAAACTCAGTGCTGTCTGGTTTTATTTATTTATTTTTTTTAACATATGTCAACCATTAAATAAGGTTCCAAAGCAATACACCATAAGGAAACCCTGTTTCTTCACACATTAGCTTTTAAGTACAAGACCAAATCTCCCCAAAACTGTAGTAGATGATCAAACAGCTAATTAGTTTGTAAGACTGTACAGGTCTTGTAGTTTTGAAAGCACAGAGGTATGATAAACGTTTAAAGACAGTCATTTTCAATTAATGTTTTTAATGGAATAAAATTCTCATGTGTGAAAGGTGATTGTTTCTTTGCTTGTGCTCCTTGATGTGTGAAATACCCCATCAATATTTCTAGGAGCAACAACTGAGTTATGACCCACATTCCCTCAAGAATACAAGGCTTTCCCCATCTACCAAACTAATCCATTATGCTTTACATCAAGACTATCGTTTCACATGCTACACTGTACAATCTCAGTTCTACCGTATCTCCTTTATGACTGAATTGTATGTGGTTTTTTTTTTAAATAAAGCTTTATTTCCTTTAAGCTCTGAAGTTCAGCATCTGCCTTTGGAGTAAAGAAATAGCCATGTTTTGTTACACTAGTGTTCTTCTTTCTGTGAATGACTAACTCCACCACCACCACCAAAATTCTGTAAAATAAATTAGTTCTTTAAAAAAAAAAGTTAAAATGTTGACTGTCCCCATCTATCACTACTACTTATTCCTTTTGCTTTCTACCATACAAAACGCTATGGGAAGAAAGGCAAAAGTTAAGAACCAAATAAAAAAGACCAAAAAACTAAAGGTTGCCCATTACTTGTACTGCATTAAGCACCTATAAATCCATTACTTAAGGCCAGCTAAGATGAGTGGATTCGTACTGTGGCCTTCAAGGTCTGGAGATTACTCTGCCATCAATAAAGGATGAGGGGAGAATACATAAAAGATCTTATAACCTTTCCTCTCCTTATATTTATCTACTACAAAGACACAAGAGTGTTCTGACAACTTTTTCCTTAGAGACCCAGGCTTAAGGTGCTGACTAAAATTACTTCATTGTCTTTTTAAGTAATGGACTCATTAATTCTAATGGGTATTGATTAGGAAGAAAAATACATTCAGTCCTTACTAATGAGGCTGTCTTAGTACAAGGGGAAAATGTTGCATAAAATAATGCATTTTGGTGCATCGATGATTTGTTTTGTTAAGTATGAAACAGAATATGACAACTCAAGAGGAAATAAAAGTATATTTTAGAACACTGAGTGGAGAAAGGAGCCGTAAACACATGGTGTCTTAGCAGCTAGATACATACTGACTGGGAAAACTCAGAGGGGCTGGGTAAGAACAAAGGCTCAGAACATTGGCTATAGCCGCCAAGCAAACGGTGCAGCTGGGAAGGTAACCTTTCGCTCCCCACCTAGGCTAGTTGTAGCTGTGTGTCACTTAGAGCAGCCTGAAGGCTATTTGACATTACCTCAGCCACCCATGACCCCCAAGAGACTGACATGTAGCTGGGGCTCACAGAGCCCAGGGAAGCCCTCAGTCTAGCTTTTCCCCAGCCATACTCCCTTACACTGGCAGTAGGAAGCCACTACACCACTGGAGGATCCTCCTATGCTGAGATGACCCTTCAATTATCAGCTACTTTGGAGTTTCAGGGTCGGATTCTACCAGCAATGGCGCATAAAGCAATTGTGCTAGACCTCTTAGGATCTGGGCCAAGGTAAGAATACCAGAACACCTTCGGCCCGATTCCAGAGCCATCCGGTGCACGGAAACTCATGCACAATGAACAGAGGGTAGGTTACAGAATTAGACGTTCTTGATTTCCTCCATTAAACAGTAGTACATCTTTCAGTTCAGGAGGGTTTTGAACATGTTGGTTATTTTAATGTACAAGATATGCTAAACCCACCTTATGGATTAACCCTTGCTGCATGAAACTGCAGTACTGTTACAGAGCAATAGAATATTTAAAAAACCTGAAGCCACATGTAGTCCAACTTCCCCTCTTTCCTTAGGCTTAGGAAGGCCTGAATTGACTGACTAAATATCGTAAAACTTGTATGCCAAGTTTCAGCACAACACAAGCATTTACATTCTAATGAAAAATCTTTGGATACAGGGATTGATAATGGAAACACTGATGGGATCCATGCAGTTAAGCCTGTAAAGAGGATATTGCAGGAGCCCCCTATCTGTAATTCGTTAGCACTAAGACTGCAAATTTATTTTACTCCCATTTCCTATTCTACAGACTGGTTCCAAGGTTATTTGCTTCCTCCTATTCCTGTGATAGGATTTCATCTGGAGCTTTTCTGTTCTTTATCTGTGTGGTAAAATCTCGTCTATAATACAGCTTCTGTTCACTTTAGAGTTAGTTACCAAGTTGAGAGAGAATATAGAAGGAAAATAAAAGAGACAGACAAAGGAGAAGACAGGTTTTCAGGTGAGATTTCAAAGATGAAAAGTCAACAAGGTTATAGACATATGTATTTAATAAAGGACTCCCATGGTAACATCTGCACAAAATTAACACAAATGGCTTATCTGTGATGTAGTTACAACAACACACCTGGAGCGACAAACTGTTTAACATTAGTGAACCTGGATTTATCAGGTACTGTTAAAACAGAACAGCCTTTTGGTACAGTCCAATCAACAGGTCTGCTGCTTTTGTCCTTGTCTTCAGCTGTTTCATACACCTCTATGTGAGGTGGTTTCTCAGTCAGATTTTTACTATAATGACTTAGCCCATATTGTGCAATCTGGATCGGGTAGAAATAGCCTTGAGGTCCCCACTGTGTGGATAATGGCACACCTGTAATATAGGAAAAACATGAATAATTGTTAGAATATTTAAAATACAGTTTAGAATTCTGTCTCCCTTCTCTCCCCCACAGTTTTACATAAATAAATGCCATTTACCAGAAGTAACTTTCACCATTAGTTCTCAGGCACAAAGAAACCCTGTTCAAAAAAGGTGAATTATTCTCCTCCTTTTTACCAAGGTCTGCAAATACTAAAAACGGATATCAAAACCGACCAGATGCAGAAGGCAAAGTGAAGTTCTCACCACGTTCTACCATACCTGGGCATTTACTTGCTTATTGCAATACCATACTTTAATACATAAACATTTTTATGGATTTTTCCTTCCACTCTGGAGACCATTAAATCCCTCTAATACCACATAAATCTTTGCAAATTAAATGTAAAACAACATTAGTAGAATTTTACTAGCATTGTTTCATGGTGAACCTGCAATTTTACTCAATACTTGCAAATCTAAACTATTACAGCTCCCGAACTATAAGGCTATTACAAATACATCTTGAAATAATGTCTGTGTAATCAGAGATTTCCCCCACCCTGCTCTTTACAGAATTTACACATACTTTCTGGTCTAAACGTCTCTCCTTCAGGTTTAGCTCAACGTATAAATAAAAGACATGGCAACCTAAACTTTTGTCCCTTAAGTTAGGGTTTCTCTGCAAGGGCTTCCTTATCCCAGACCCTAGTTGCCTCTGAGGAGAAAGCCACTTCCCCCCCTTATATTCAAAGTGGAATTAAAAAGTCACATCTACCAAAATCAGTCAATAAAAATTAACTGGCACATCTGTGCAGAGCTCCTACATCTGCTAACAGTTGGGCCCCCAGAGACCTGCTACAACCTGGTAATTTGTATAACTGAAGCTCAATGCGTAATGTAATGCTCTTGAAACCTCATTCATCAATACATTTTCTAACATTCTCTGTCATGACCAAACCTCCATGATGTGCTTAAAAAGAGCGCCCCCCCTTGTAGTCAGCTTCCTTCTGTCCAACTTACTCATTAATGTCCATTCAGTGAGGACCACCCCCATTATCATAGCCATAACTGATGACAGACAACATATCACATCACTGACTGACCAGGGGAAGCAAGTGGAGCCTTAGTATATGGAAAGAGGCTTTAATTTATATGCCAATATCTGGATAAATGGTAATATGAAAAGAAATGCACACAGAGCATGAAGCACGGATAAAAAATTTTCAAAACCTGCTGGAGTTTAACAAACATGATTTACTGGTCTTCCAACTTAGTCTCAAAGCTGAATCTTAAAATGGAAAGTGTCTTGAATCCCCTGCAGGAAACAAAGGATCCCAGCCCTTCAAACCTTTGAATGGCACAAAGTGAAGAAAATTAAAAAGTGAAAATAAATACGGTGGCATTTGCACCATTTTTGTCCCTTGGAAATGTCCAGCTTGGAAGCTAGCAATCCCTGGAACCTGGTGTAATGAAAAGATTAAATTAAATTAAAGAAGATACATGTTACGAATAATAAGTGTTCCTGAAAGTAACTTGATGGACTACTTCTGCCTGAAGAGTAAAAGCATCAAGGGAAATATTTAAGTACTATGTATTATCTCAACTGCTGGAAGCTAGCTCACTTATTAATACTGAGTGTTCTCAGTTAAGGGTGCATGTATTGGGATCATAAGATGAAATCTGCTATAAAAGCTTTACTTGTAGCTGTTAATTTAAGAAGAGGACATGATTAAATTTTCCAGGTCACAGGACACAAGGCAACATATTACCTTGTACAAAAGAGACAAGGTAAAATAGAACACGAGCTCTTCTGGTGACAATATAAGAACTACTCGATATAGACTCCCATCTCACATCATTCTATTAGTTTGCCTTTGAAACCTAAAACCTTTTCCAACGGTTTTACTTTGATATCCATCCTCTCCCCCACAAACAGTCATTATTTCTCCTTGGAAACCTGTCTGCCAGATGCTAGCAAGTCTATTTCCCTAACTACATTAGGGATCTTGGCACCGCATTGCAAGACAACAGCTCTAAATGGCATAATGCAGAAAGCCAAATTTATAGGTAAATGACATTTGACACGTTGATTAAATTCATTCATAGAAATGTGTGGTTGAAATATACAGCAGCTAGACATATTCCAGATCGGCGTGGAGCCTACATATTTTGCAAGTTGAGATGCTGCAGTACTTGTCCTGCCTGGTTTTATATTGCGGTTCATTTTGCTTTTCAGCCTAAAAGTCAGCAGTACTGCAAAGTGACCAACTGCAGTGATCTTCCAGATACAGTCTACATTTAACATCCAAGACGGATAGCACATTGAGCACCACGTATGCGCAAAGAGGGGAATTTTTAATGAAACAGACTATCGATTAGAAAGTCTGATGTCGATAACCAGACTTTCTAAATGATATTCTACATCAGACTTTCTAATCAATAGTGTGTTTCATTAAAAATTCCTCTCTTTGCGCATGTGCGGTGCTTACTGGGTCTGTAATTTATTTGTAATTTTGGGAGAGTCACAAGACTCAGCAACATGCACTCTCCCTTTACCCTCCAATCAGAGACGAATTATAGTCAGGCATCTTAGGGCTGGTCTATGCTCAGAACTTACATTGGCAGAGCTACGTCTCTCAGGGGTGCGCTATGCCATGGAGCTATGCCAGCCTAACCCCAGTGTAGACAGTGTGTGGTGGACGGAAGACTTCTTCCATTGACTTAGCCACCACCTCTTGAGGAGGTGGATTACCTATGCCAATGGGAGAACCTCTCTTGTCAGCATAGGTGGTGTCTACACTGGAGCACCACAGCAGTACTGCTGCAACACAACAGCTGTGCCACAGCAATGTTTGAAATATATAGACAAGCCCCTGGGGGGGGGAAAAAAGTCTACATTCAGAGCTAGGCCACCTTGCAACCCAATTGAATCGGCATTAGTAGAATTAATAAAACACCTTTCTTGTAGGGCACAAGAACAGATGTCCCCCCTCTCTTTCCATCTCATTCCAAAGCAAGGTGGCAGTTTAAAAGACAGGAGGAGAGTACCACTGCATTGTGAGATATTAGAGCTAAGATGTCACCTGGCAAACGTCCAACATTAAGATAAGCTGGTTTTTTTTAAAAGCAGCTACAGTGAATCCAAAATGGCAGTTATGGGACACCGGAAAAGAACACTAATTTAAAGAATTGAATTCAATAGTCTTGAAGTGATATTTTAACACCATCTCCACTAAAAATAATAGTTTTTAGAAATGTGTTTTGATAGGGCATCTTATATTTTTTTCAAAATATATGCCAGAGACTAAAATAATTTAATACATTGACTGAAAAGATATAATAGTATTTGCTTGGCTGATACCTAAATTAGTAGGAATGTGATAATATAACCTGGAAGGATCATAGTACATGGTATCATGATTAATTCAGACATGGTTCATTCACTCCTGTGCATCTTTTAAAACAAACCAATCTACTGACGTGCAGGGGTTTAGAAGTGACCCTACCCTGGAAGTTAGAGCGGATACTAGCATACAGTGAAACATCACAAATGACATTACAAATTACTGAGTTTTCCAACTAGTAAGTTAATTATTGTTAGGAAAAGCTCAGGAATACAACACCACATCATGCACTTTGTTCATTTATTTCACAAGTGCAGTTTAGTTTTAGTTATTTATAGTATGTGACAGTATGCCAGTAAGTTTGCTATAGTACGTTTTGTAATATTAATTAATTCTTAGTTATGAGATCTCGCTGGAGTTTTCTGCTATTAAATCTTTCCTATGAAATGGAATGAGAGCTGTTTGTGTACGAATTATCGATTGAGTGGCTCAGCAAATTAGAAAAGTTCTACTGTACTGTAATTTTATTCAGAGTCTTACGAGATAATGCTTTAATGGCTTAAATGCCTTCCCATTCAACTCACACCATTCTTCAAAATCTCTCCTGTAATTACACAGAAAAGCATGAACTCTCATAGTACACACTTGAAAAAATACTCTTCTCCGGTCTTCAGAAATCGCAGTGACTCTGTTACCTTGTTGCATACAACCTGTGCTGGGCCAACCTAGATCTGGAAGAATCTAATTCTGCACTGTTTTCTGCTTGTACACATTTATTGTTTTGCTCTAAAAATGTTCCAAAGCAGAAGCTTACATTATTGTGCTAGCTCAGACATTTATAAACCCAAACACATAAAATTCATAATCTTGTTAAATACAACATAAAAAAGACAAAATACAATAGACGGTTTAGCCATCGGGTATTGTATGGTCTGCAGAGCTCTGCTGTGTGGTTTGTCATCTCTCTCCATGGGTGCTAGTAAAGCATAAGAGTACTTTCTAGCACTGCAGGTGTCTGCTGTAAACCAAAATTAGAGATGTCAGGACGACACTGGAGGAATGGTAAGGGACAGACTAGAATAAACTTGGATGTCACCCATGACTCACATCCCCATTCTTTCTTAGGGAGGCTGAGAAAATGAAAACAAACATCTTGAATATCAAATTAGGAGAGCCAATTTTCAGATGCATTTCATTCAGTTGTAAAATACATTCCCCACCTACCTTCAACACCACTTATGCACTTCACTCTATCTCGAACTTCTACATTGTAGCCCTCAAAGGACATGAAGACTCCATCGGGGTGGTAAGGTGCTCTCTGTGCATATACTTTGGAGTAGCTATGAGAGAACTCAAATCTGTCATAGCCATCATACTGAGCAATTTTCCCATAAACCTCAAAGTATTTCTCCACCCAACTGAAGGGCAGAAAGACCTCGTTGCCCTCTCTCCTCCCTTTAATTGTATGCTCATCATTGATCAGACAGTCAATTTCTTCATATTTAAGTCCCAAAATTTTGTTTCCATTGCTATTGAACCCTCCAACAACAGGGGGTGCTTTCTGTTGCTCTTGGGGGGACGCCTCCTCGCTCTGCTGCTTGGCTAGGTTGTTTACATAGTTGTTACTTTCAGATGCAGCTGTTCGTTTTTCCAATCCGTCTACTCGGAAGCCATTGTTCAGGTTTCGGGGAAACTGAGTAGTTTTATCACTGGAGCATCTATTCCACAGCAGGACTGTGACCAGAGTGAAGAGCGCGCAGATGATGATCAAAGTCTTATAGTTGACCCGAGCTGCCAAGCAACGCATATTCACACCATACCTACAAAATAAAAGGAGATGTTCTCAAATATAAATGTGAAGCAGATTAAAATCGGGGAATGGATGGTTTTTGCTTTTGCTTCAGTCGACAGCGATAAAGCTGGTGGCAGGGCAGTGCACCAACATGTGGGGGAGAGAGGGGGGAAAGGTGTCAGTTTGGATTCAACCTCACCCTGGCTCCGGTGGGAGGGGGTACAGGGGAGGTGGGCAGTAACACCTTCCGTGATTCGCTAGCAAGCTCTCTGTCCGACACATGGATTCTTTAACAATAGTATCCGGAGGGAGATGCGTGAAGCGCTCAAACAGAGGGAAGCGTGACCGAGGGCTTTCATGCAGCGGGGTTGTGCGCAGACATGACTGAATTAGGAGCAGCATATAGTGGGGTAACCCCCAGGATCCCTCTAGGTCACCTCCATCCCAAACCGATTGGTAGCTCACATCACCAACTTTGGACTATAACAGAAAGGCATTTATCAACACAATTTTGTTGTGCAGCATGAGCAGGGCACACCACAACTGGCAGTAAGCTTCAGAGCCACAGTATATTTTTTCAAGTAAAAAGTCATAAATCTAGCAACGAAATGGTCAGCAGCAGGCGATTAGAGCTGCAAAAGCGCACTAATCACAGTAATCCACTCCGCAGCGCACACAGACAAGTCAAACGAAGTACAGCCGCTACCCAGTGAGACATGATGAATCATTTCTGCGCCAACTCCAGAAAGAAGAGGGAGTCGGAGCGGAAAGCTCAGACAGGTAATAGAACAGTAATTGGTTAAACGCTAATGATGCACATAATACTACCTATAAATCATAAATTTCTGACAAATGAAAAGACTGAGCTCTAAACTCGGATGTGCTTTGCTTTTGTTGAACTGAGATGCCACCGAAAGATGTTCTTAATTGGTGTTTTTAAAGAACTCTTTGTGGTTGGGAGTTCTGTGACAGGCTGGCACACCTGTTGGCTTATGTGTATTTGGAGAAGAGTGAGTAAAATGTTTATCTAAAGTCATTGCTGATCATTTTAAACTGCCTCATTTCAAAGATTAAATCTCAATCATTGCTTTCTTCAAACAGAGACGCTTTTGAGATGTTAGCAGCTAATGCTTAAAAAAAAGTAATTTAAGTGTTTAGACCGATAAAAAAAGCGAGCGGATTTAAAAGAACTGGAAATATACAACATTTGCGCCGTGTGGACCTTGACATTCAAACCTAGATCAATTTTTTAAGTTTCAACTCTTCAAATATACTTTTTAAAGTTACAGTTTATTACTGGAGCAGGCAGGCAACTGGACTAGGTAGTGCTAACTACAGCCAGATCTCAGGCTGGGAAAGACGCCAGGGAGTTAGAGGCCTCTCTAAAGTAGGAACAGAAATGGGAAAATGGGAGAACATCCCAGGGGGCTACAAACTCCCAACAGAAGTGTTTTGGGGACAGATTTCTTGCACAAAGTTTCCACAGGGTTAATAACATAAAAAATGAGTTGGAAAGGCTTCTCTCATAGCAGAGGTCCCACTCCCCCTTACCAGTTTTCTTGCCAAAAATTCCCCCTGCCTCCCCTCCCCCACCCTACATTATAGTAGGTGAAAGATCATGGTGAAAGAACACATCAAAAGACCTAATACTGGGAAATATAGGAATAATGATAATAAATTTAAATTATAAAGCATACTGGCATAAAAAGCTAGTTTTACTCAAGGATGAAGCAAAAAACCTGACACCACAAGGAAAACGGGAGCATTTAAAAAAAAAAAAAAAAAAAAACACAATTACACAATGTGGTGCAGACTACTATGTTTTCAATTTTTGATACTTGGATTTCTCTTGACCAAGGAGCTTAATCAACAGCTTAATTCACATATATCCTTCAGGCCAACATCTTTTCCCTTTGAAATGTCTCCTGAGTTGATGGCAAAGAGTGCCCAAAGGTTAAAACATGTAAGTACCTGATCTGATTTGTGAAGCACAGAGCTGAGTTTTTATTTAGCACTGTGCTGCCGGAGCGGCCCCTGTCTTGCCAAGACGCTTAGAAGAAATGCTTTTATAAAAATCTTAGGGCTACTCTCACACATCGAATTCAGTATGGAGGGGAGACATCACTACATAACTGAGAAGCAGTCAGAAGCGATGGGGCAGAGGTGAGGACTGAGAAAGTAACAGCAGATCTGATCTGGGCCATTACACAAACCACCCATGCTAATAAATAATTATTATAATACAGGCTGAAGTACTACAGATTAAGACCAGGAAGTCAGGCCAAGAACAGTTACCACTGCAAACATCTCATTGTATGCAACCATCTGTAACAGACTTTTCCCCCTTAGCTGATTGGTGTACTAAAGAAGTATGCACTCCCACCCAGAGATCAGCATTAAGAAGGTATCAGGATGACAACATGATAAGATTTCTTGTATCTGGTGGCACAAACAAAGTAATGGTTTAATTGCAATTGAGGAATATGAAAAATGGCTTGTGGGTTCTTAAGTTTATTTCTGAATTCAGAAAATGTTTGGCCCACAACATTTTAATAAATGCCGTAACTGTACAAAGTTGTAGCACTATGTACTGCCTTTGGGCAACTACAGAAGGAACCTAAAGGAATACCCAGCGAAATAAGTATAGGAGTACTTGTGGCACCTTAGAGACCTAACAAATTTATTAGAGCATAAGCTTTCGTGGGCTACAACCCACTTCTTAAAGCTTATGCTCTAATAAATTTGTTAGTCTCTAAGGTGCCACAAGTACTCCTGTTCTTTTTGAGGATACAGACTAACACGGCTGCTACTCTGAAACCCGAAATAAGTATGTTAGCTCTTAATATTCTTTGAGGCACAATTGAATAGACAGAGCTGGTGGTTAAATTTCACATTTAAAATAACGGTCACACACATACCCCGCTAAGGACTATTCACACAACTCTCTGAATCGACCTCAGATGACTAAATGAAATGTTGCAGCAATGGCTGTAGTTTCTGCAGACAGACAAATATGCACGAATGATATGAACAACAAGGAAGGTTCTTTCTTCAGGTTGCCTTTTTTTTTAAAATAGAAAATGAATCACCTCACTAATTTTATACTTCCATATTGTAAGCACCATCTGGCCATCTGAAACTGGACTTTAAAAGATAAGTGTCCTCTTTTCCTGAAAGCCTAGTTTACTACAAGCTTTTAGAGAATATAAATTTGTATATAATTGTATTTTTATGGAAATGCTAACATAAGAATAAATTTAATTTTCTGCATCAGCAGATAATTTTTAGTGATGATGCTTTCAGGATGACCTCAACAAGTACACTTTGCTTCTTTTATACAGAGAGATAATTCACTTTTAAATGGAGAACAGTATTTCCTATACTTCACCCCTAGCCATAAAGCACACTTTACATTTAGTTAAGCCATCTGTATTATGGGGGGGAAGGGGGAGAACAGCTCAATACATTTTTACGTGCTTATTACTGCATATTTTAAACAGACTATTAGATGTCGTTTTATGGCACTGAATAGGCCCAGCTGTCCCCCAGTTATAGAATATCTTTGTTTTAATCTGTGTGTGTCCAGTGCATTGGGAGGCAGCACGTCTGCTGGTTAGAGCAGAGGACTTGGACTAAGCACAGCAAATTTCTGCTCAACTTTTTCCACCAACTTGAGGCGCGATCCTGGGCGCCTGGATCCTCAGATCCTCACTCTGCTTAATGGAGAGGATTCCTACTATTGTGACAGCACTGAGATCCGCCGGTGAAAAACAGAAGCATGAAGTATTAAATTAAACCCAACATTTTTGTAAGATGACCAACAGCAAGCTGCAAGTAACCTCTGGGATGGGAGCAGACAAAAGCCAACCATCAAACTTCAAAATACTTATCATTAAGAAGGAAATCATCTTCAGCCTGCTTTCTGGTTAGAATTCTCTGGGTATGCCAGAATTAGTGTCATGAGCAAGACCTGTCATCCTATACCACCAATACTCTGAGTTGTTGCCTATGCAATATGGCCTCCCTTGACTTGGGTCACACAGATTGACGCCTACCATTCTTCTAAAATGACAGCTCAGATGGGCAGCAATGGCATGGCTAACCATCTTCTAGGTACCACTTGGAGAGGAGACCCAAGTTGCATTTGGCTCACAAGTGGAAGAGAACGGTGTTCGCAGTCCAGGATTGTGAGCATATTTGATCACAGTGACAACTGTTCACCTCCATTCAGAAGCCAGGATTAGGCACTGCTGCCGTTCGGGATTAAAGAGCCCATGAAGCTTTGTGGGAAAGGCTGCCTGGTGCCAGTATATTTTACCTAGAACGATTCAGAAAGAAAAAAGTGAAACATTTTGGAAGAACCATCATATTCGATTTCATCGTGCAATGAAGAGGCCCTGATCCAAAGCCCATTGAAACAAATGGAAGTCTCCAATATCATCAGTGGGCTTTGCAACACATTGCAAGGGGAAAAGCATTCCTGATGCGCTCAAGACTGGAAAATGATGGAACATTAATATTGGAATTAAGCATTTTTTGTTTTGCTCTAGCCCAAGTTTAATACTACAAAAATATTTGTAATTAGCCCCCCAAACACCATGTTAAATAGGACCCCAAAATGGTATTTAAAAAACACATGCAATCTTTATGAACATTAGCTGAAGACACCACAAAACCAGAGGCATCCAGCACTCACGTTAAGAAACAGATCAAATATCTGCAACCAACAAGTCCCTTTCCTCCCTTGCTTTTTTCATTTCTGAATGCGTTTCTCTACTATGAAAAATATTTAACATGTAAAGGTAACTGTTTTTGAACTACTCCTCAGCTCCTCCCCTAAAGTCACAATTCTGGTTTATGACAATTTCACAGCAACCACCTGTGAAACCAGAGATAGGATTTTGGGTACAGAACAAGCAAAAGGCAGAGAAATGTAGTTGTCAGACAAATGCCCATAGTTACCAAGAACAAAAACACAAACATTCTCTGAACTTGCATAGACATCTACACTTTGAGACATTCCTTAAATCTTTAAAGCAAGTGTACACACTAGATGTAAATGGATGTACCAATAACTGTACAAGTCTCAATAATGTAAAGCAGACCTACAAAGGATTGTTTTAAATTGAAATTGTGCCTTTTGTTCTTCATTATGCTATATAAAGGAATACATTTTATTTCAGGATTTTTTTTAAAAAATAAGGTAGCAGATATGGGAGGGTCTGCTCTCTCTGGGTAGGTCTACACTTACCTCCGGGTCCGGCGGTAAGCAATCGATCTTCTGGGATTGATTTATCGCGTCTTGTCTAGACGCGATAAATCATGCCGGATCGATCCCGGAAGTGCTCGCCGTCGACGCCGGTACTCCAGCTCGGCGAGAGGAGTACACGGCATCGACGGGGGAGCCTGCCTACCACGTCTGGACCCGTGGTAAGTTCTAAGGTACTTCGAATTCAGCTACTTATTAACGTAGCTGAATTTGCGTATCTTAGTTCGAAATGGGGGGTTAGTATGGACCAGGCCTCTGTATATCAGGGGTATTCTGTCTGGTCTTCCTGGATTTTGCTGGAGTATACTAGGAGAATCTCTGGATGTGTACTGAGAGTTCTCACACCATAATTGAAGGTATAGATTAGATTGTCTTTCTCCAAAGTTTCCATTAGTATTAGAGTTCTAGGTATTAGCAAAATGCAAGCATTTCTAAACAGCCTGACACACACTCAACTGCTCAGCTGTTAAAAGCCGTTACTACCTGTGACTATTAAGACCTACAACTAATCTATGCCCATCTGTTTGATGTTATTGTGACCAATTCCCCCTCTCATTTGTCTTCGGATTAACCAGTACAATGGGGACTCTGATCCCCAACTTGAAGTCCTTAGGTGTTATCACAAGAGGAACAAAGTTACCTTTAAAGAATAAGTTTCTAAAAATATAGTGAATCCAAATTACCTCTGAAAGTTCAGTATATTCTTGTTGAAGCAAAAATTACTTCACAGAATCCTAATTAATATGCAAGGCAATATACAATATTTTATTGAGAAAATAACTAGTCAATTTCAAACACGTTAATGGATACAACTTATTTTGACCACACAAATGAAGTGTCAACATTCTTTGTTTTGAATACAAAGAATAAAAAACTAGGCTAAAGAAAAACTAAAACTTCAACTATTCCTGCTACTACTGTTATATTAATTAAGTCTGCAAGCAAAGAAGTCTTGGTACTCTGTGCTATGAATTATAAATGAGGAGTCACTTTATACCTTGGGCTGAGAATGCCAGAATTTAATGCAGTGTTATTGTAAGCGTGTTGGTCCCTGGAACTAGAGAGACAAGGTGGGTGAGGTAATATCTTATTCTTTAAGAGCTCTGTGTAAGCTTGAAAGCTCGTCTTTCACCAATAGAAGTTGGTCCAATAAGAGACATTACCTCACCCACCTTGTCTCTAATATCCTGGGATGAGCATGGCTACAACACTGCAAACAACTAATATGCAAGGACACCTTGCCCTGGAATCACCTAAAGGTAAGCAGCTCATGGGTCCAGGCTGCTGTCAGGTCTCCCTGTACACTGGACACAAAAGACCTATTTATAAAGAGATCATGGCAAAGGAGGATGTAAACTGTTTCACAGCCTCTAACCATCAACTCCTCTGACTTTATCTACAGCGGTAACCCAATCCAAAGCAAGCTTGGTGGATGAGAAGGGCTCCAGCAGGAATCCTACACATATTTATAACAGTTTGTTTTGCAGATGCTCCTTTGTTCAAGCCTCTTCATCTCATTACCTACAGATTAATATACAGGAACTAACAGACATGTTTACTGGCTAAATCTTTTCTTGACTAGGTTACCCCAGGCCAGACCGGCACACCCCAGAACAGCAAACAGGCAACAATCAGAAGCAGCTAAACATGTGAGCCTCCAGTAAGTCTAGCTATCTGCTCTTCAAATCAGTTGAGAAACTGCAGGACTAAACATATTTCTAGATCAACCTTTGCAGAGCAATTTATTGACTAGAGATCAAACGGACAGGTTAGCATCTCAACTAGGGAACAGTAGCAGAAGAAAGCAGGCAAGATCTTTTCTGAACTGGACGACACTAGTACAGATGGATTGGACTGGGTAGCAATAACTAAACGTTAACTAAACATTACCCAAAGGAAGGGAAAGAAAACGAGAAAGCAGAATAAGCAGGAATAGATGTTTCCTGGAGAAAGGATGCACACAAAGAAAGGGAAAGCTCAAAACCAACTCCGCAAGCTATGGACAGTCGTCCTAGGTGCCTCGCTAACCCAGAAGACAGGGCCCCAAAAGAGAACATTTTGCTGCAGAACGTGTATAGGGAAGGGCAGGTGCCTGCCTTATACAGCTCCACATGTGTGTGTGCGCAGCCGTGTCCCAGCCAAACAAGGGAGATTTGTATTCCAAATGTATTGATCCTAGCAAGCGAAAAAGCACAGGATGTTTTGCTGACCAGCCATGAGAATATGGAAATGTGTCCAGCAAGAAGTGGACATCTGTGAGGAAGTCCCTTTGCCTGTAGCTACAAGCACAGAATAAAAAGTTACCTATTCTCCAGGGCGTTTTGGTCCTCGGCAATTTTTTTCTGAACAATTTAAAGACCTGCCCTGGCTGGTCTCCCTGGGGAATGACATTAGGGAAGAACAAAAGTCAATAGTGCTAGTTCCCAGTGACACCGTGTCACGGAGTCCCCGGGCGATGCTCTGGAACTGTGCCCCACAAAGCCAGTCAGGACTTAGGGGAGCCTCCTCTCCCATGGAGCAGACTGTCTTCAGGGCAAGAAGCTCACACGGCTTCATCTTCCTGGGTCTGACCTTGGAGCATTCAGCATATGCTCCTCCATGCGCTTCCCACAGCGAGTCCGCCCAGGCGGGGTCCTGGGGAAGCCAAAGGGTCCTGCACGCACCCCCACTCCACTTCGCAGTCAGATGTGACTCTTAGCCAGCCAGTAAAACAGAGGTTTATTAGATGATAGGAACACTGTCTAAAACAGAGCTTATAGGTACAGAGAACCGGACCCCTCAGCCGGGTCCATTCTGGGGCCCAGCGAGCCAGACAATCCCGTCTGCACTCACTCCCCGTCCCCAGCCAGCTCCAAACTGAAACCCCCTCCAGCCCCTCCTTTCTGGCCTTTGTCTCTTTCCCGGGCCAGGAGGTCACCTGATCTCTTTGTTCACCTTTAGCTATTCCCTTGTAGGGGGAAGGGTCCCAGCCATTTGTTGCCAGGATACAAAGTGTCAGCCATTTATGCACACTGGAGACTTAAGAAATGCATAGGGGAAACTGAGGCACCCACACAGTATTCAGAGGAAACATTAAGAACAGTCCCACTTTGTCACACAACAGCCCAAAGGAAAAGGATGTCTGTGTATGGCTATCACAAACCTTCCCACCGAGGATGGGCCGCCACAGTGGTCTACTGGTCAGCATGGCTTCTCAGGTGACACGTTTGAACGCTGGAGTGAAATCCTGGCTCTGCTGAAGTCAGCATCAAAATGCCCATCAATTTCAATAGGGCCATGATTTCACCTGGTCTCTTGCTCTGAAGGTCAGTTGAGGCTGGGAGTGAGGGAATGTGCGAAGCTGCAAAGAAAAGGACGGGCACCTTGTATAACTAAATGCAGACCTCCATATGATTAAGCAGGAGCAGCAGATAGGCTCAGAAAGGAGTCCTCAACTTGGATGGACATATACTGTATCCAAGCAAAGGCCTTGAAGATAGGTGGAAAATAATTGTGGATCTGTATGCATTTCTCAGGGCTTCAAGGGCACAGAAATCCTATGCTCTGGGAGCAGGAGAGAGATCTTTTACAAAACAGACTACTGGCGAAAGAATTAAAGACAGGATTCTGGGAGGAAACACTGGCACTCAGAAGAGAGTGACCCAAGTGAATCAATATTGGGGATTTATGATGGATCACCAAGATAGAAATAATGAGGAAAAACAAACAATCAGACTTCAAGTGGTTACTGCAGCTTGTAAATTTTCAGAAGTCTGGAATGACCAGAGGGTAGGCATTGTCACAGCTTTGGCAAGCTGAGTTCTGATTTGGCACACAACTCACAATCCCATGAAAGAATGAGCAGCGCACAAAAACACTGACCCAGCTTTTGACCCAAATTGTTAGCATTTAAAAATTGAGAATATGGAGGGACTTTTTAGGGAACTATTGTTGCTCTGAATTAAAACAAAATCTTTTAAGCTCCAGTTTACAAAGGCAATTTCAACACTAATGAAGCATTAGGATGGGGGAAAAAAGGTGTCAGGATAACTAATTAAGGTGTAAACTTCATCAGAATGATGGATTTAGTTGAAAACTGCAAACTAGTCTTTGGTTCCATTTTCAGTCAGGTCCTAGCCAATTATTGGCAAGGATTTTTAAACACATCATGTAAACCCCTCACCTCCTATTAGACTGTCTACTCATCATTCTGTCTCCTGGACTAAAGAAGGCTCCTGACAGCATGAGTCGATGTCACAGGGTGTCTTTGTTCCAAGGCCTGACAGGATGTAACTGGGGAAAAGCTTGATATGGAGGAATTAGGCCATGTCTACATGACAGACTTCTGATAGCACACCTACGTCGGTCAGGATGTGAACAGGAGCAAGCCCTAACCCATATGATGTGCTGGCAAAGTCCCTAATATAGACACAGTTATACCTGAAAAACTGTGCTTTTATGCATCCGAAGAAGTGGGCTGTAGTCCACGAAAGCTTATGCTCTAATAAATCTGTTAGTCTCTAAGGTGCCACAAGTACTCCTGTTCTTCTTTTTGTGCTTTTATGGGTAGAGCTTTTTTCAGTTGGGGGGTGGGGGAGGGAGAAGACAGAGGAGAGAGAAAAAAATAAGCTCTACCAGTAAAAGCATTACTTTGCCAGTATAAATTGGTGTCCACACTAGGGCCAGGTCTACACTACAAAATTGTACTGGCATATCCATCAGGCATGTGAAAAAAAATAAAATCTCACCTTTAAAATCTCACATAGCTACTCCTGCAAAAACCCCAAGGTAGACAGCTTATATTGGCAAGAGTTCGTTTGCTAGTATACGCGGCTTAAGTATACAGGCCAAAGACCTCCTTCTGCCAGAACAAGCAGTGTCTCCACAAGGGGGTTTTGCCAGCAGAGCTAAACTGGCAAAGCTTTTATAGTGTAGGCTAGCCCAAGGAGCTCTTTGTGGTAGATTATACCAGTCAAGTGCCCCCTAGTGCAGACAGGGCCTTGAACTGGAGCCTTCAGATGGAGGAGAGGTGTTAGTACCAAAGAATTCCACAGAAGTACCTAACCATGCTCACCTTATGCAAGCAAATAGCTCAGCTGATTCCAAATTAGGCTACTTGCATGAACAGTGTCAGCAGGATGTCCCTGAAGATCAGTAAGTCAGAACAGACTAACCCATTGTGCAGAATGATGAATAAGAAAAGAACTTTCCGGTAAGAAATTAGTCTATTTATGATAAAGGTCAGGGCTATAGTTATTGCCCGTTCACTCAAGACACATCATAATGACAAGCTCTCTTGTAAAGTAATGTTAGATGGCAAGAAAAATGTCCCAGAAAAGGACTTTGTTACCATGTAAGATGATGAATCCAAGTCCCCCTCAGCACTAAAAAAAATAAATAAATAATGAAAATAAAGTTGTCCATTATCAACCTTCACTATGCTACATACAAACTATGAAACAGTTTGTAGGCAGGGCAGCACACTCCTTTTTTATTTGTTCACAAAAAAACTGATTAGTCATAGAAAAAGACAAATAGAAGAATAAAACTTACAAATTGATTTGGTAAACAGACAGGACCAAACAGTTCAGGTCTACAGAAAAATCTTGCAATGCTACTCAAAGACAATTTTGTTCTACCTTCCTTACAAAACTTCACTATCCGGTAAATGCAGCAAAATAAATCCTGCAATTTGCTGGCCAAAACCCTTAGTTTGCAGTTCTGACATGCCTTCAAAATACAGAACCTGGTTATCATTTTGTAAATTCAGTGTGCCTTGATATATGCTAAGAAGGGCAAGTTGCCCCCCCGCCCCCGCCAGCTACTGTACTAGCTAGTTTGAAGTGCTAATGTAATTCTGACAACTTCACCTTACAAGCTGTTCCCAATCATATTTGCCATTAAAGATGCAGGATTCCTCATTATTCAATGTAAAGAATTCTCACTTGTGAGGAGGATGCAGAGATGTAGAATTGAGGGGGAAGGTTTCACTGGTGGATAAAGAGCAGTGTCAATTTGCACTACTCTCCTTCACAGATTGTAGCTATAGTGAACCGTCTGCAGTTAAGAAAGGAAGGTATATTGTACAAGAAAAGGGAAATTAGAGAGACCAAGCTTATTAAACTCTACAAGAAAATGAATCAGCCAAAGGAGCTGTATCTATTTTTTATTTAGCAAATATCCTTTTCACATTCTAGATAGCTGCTTTGCAAGACTTTGTGCTGGGGGATTCTCTCTTCATCCAAACATGTGCCACTCCTACACGGAGCTACTGTAGCAGGTCTGTGTATAGTTACCCTGAGGAAGCCATCACCATAATGTTTACATAGCTACATAACTGGTCATTGACCTTCTGTAGGTCACTCCTGGGCAAGCATGGTCTAAATTAGGCAGCAACGGGGTGGGGGCTGGATTTCACAGCATTCCAGTGCAGCATACTGGAGATTCCAGGGCAGCTTTCAGATAAAATACCTCCATTAAAAAAACCGAATATGAACATGAATACAGTCAGTACATAGTTCCTCGTGCTACTGAACACAATAGTTAATTGTATACTGACCGCACATTTTTAATGGGATGCAGACCTGTCGGCTGAAAACGCACAGTGGCACTATAGAAAGCAAGGGTAAGTTGGAGGTTTTGGGAGCTGGGGAGAAGACAGCTGTGGCTTTGAATGCCTGGGAAAGGGTGGGAGGCAGTGTGCGATTGTGGGGTAAAGCACATTAACTGAATGTTTCTCCTAAAACACTCAGCAATGAAATGATCAACACTGGTGGTTTCCCAGGCACCACCCCACTGAGATGAACACGGCAGTTCACACCTCCCTTATAGCTATCATTACTACAGACAATATGCCATTCCTTGGCATGTCATGCGCGTTTTGGAAGGTTTTCTTCACAATGATATAGGCTAGATTTTTTTTTTTTTTTAAATGAACACTTAGGCTTTGGAGCACCCAACTCCCCAGCCACAGAAAAGCAAAGCACACAGGATCCCAGCTATAAATCACCTGTTTGCCAAGAGCCGTATGCCACAAGCATCCAAATACAGGCTCATTCTTGCTTGCTCAGTCACAGCCAGAAGGCTCAGAGTTTGTGGAAGAAGCAGCTCCTCATAGCAAGTTGAGTAGGAGATCGGATTTCCAGTAATCCCTTCATTTGGCTTTTTGATCCCAATTCCCCACCATCTCGTTTCAGAAATATTAATACTGCTGCCCCTTCTTCCAATACTAGTGTCCCATTCTGAACCCGATGTCTCTCATCCTCTGCCTGGACGCAACAGATGTTTGGGGCTATGGAGCTCAGCTTTCCAGTGGAGGAAAAACCAGTGACAGGGAGTCTGGGTATACTAAAGCACGCAGACTCTTACAAGTACACAATAGTCCGGTCACAACAGTGTGCAGGCAAACCCTTCTTCCAGAAATCTCTGCACCGAAGCCCGGTTTCTCTGGAAGCAACTCGGCACTGAGACTGAGGCAGAGCACAAGCTCCCCCGCTCACCGCATCTTCTCTCAAAGGATCCTTGCGTAACCAAACGAATGATTACATAAGCATTTCTACCAAGAATAAAAACTTGTTTGCATGCCAAGAAATAGCTCTTCGAAGAGGTGTAGCCTTGTTATGGCGGAGGTCACCAAGAGGCCCTACTTTGTACCGCTATAGTCTGAACACTTTGCCAACAGGTATGAAACCTTCTCCCAGATCTGGCATCCATCACGTCTGCAATGTCTGCAGTGCCCACTTGATCTAAAAATCACCTCCTGCCTCACCCCCAAAGATTTTGTTGGCTGTATCCAGGCTAGGAAGTTAATGGGAAAAAATCCCACCGGTGCTGCCACAAATTCACCGGCAAGAGCAGGAGCCATAGTGTAGATAAGGTGATGGCAGCTTCCAGCATTTTACAATCACTTCATTTGCCCCTGCTTAGCATGGGCTTGTAGGGCACTCCCAGGCACTCTGCTAACCACAGGCAATGGGTTATTTTAGTGCTCCAGTTCTTTTCCCTAACATTGTATGGATCACTCTTGAATGGACTAAATTCAATGATTACATAAAGCGGGGGTGCCCAACCTGTGGCTCCAGAGCCGCATGCAGCTCTTCAGACGTTAATATGCGGCTCCTGGCATAGGCACTGATTCCGGGGCTGGAGCTACGGGTGCCAACTTTCCAATGTTCACTGTTCAATCCCTGCCTCTGCCACAGGCCCTACCCCCTCTTCCCACCTTCCCCCAAGGCCCTGCCACTTCCCGCCCCCTTCCCCGAGCCTGCCACACCCGTGCTCTTCTCTTCACCCCCCAGAGCCTCCTGCGTCCTGCATGAGGCACAGGGAGGGAGGGGAGGCGCTGATGGGCGGGGCGCCTGGCAGGCGGGGCAGGGGAGCTGCTGACCTATTACTGTGGCTCTTTGGCAATGTACAATGGTAAATTCTGGCTCCTTCTCAGGTGCAGGTTGGCCACCCCGGCATAAAGCTTTTTCAAATTATTAAATTCTAGCAGTCTTTCAGCATAGAAAGCAGAGAAACATTAGCAAGCATGAAGCACAAACTACATTTTCCAAACAGGCTATATCAGTTGGTAATGCATTAGAGTATTCAGTTTAAAAAGTAATGTGTTTAAAAACAGTCAAAAATAAGTTGCCCACCGAGATTTTTAAACTTCAGAATAGTTCAGTACACTGACCTTCTGTTTACTACGTATAAAGAAAGACTGTATTTTAACTGAAGACCGGGGATTTCTGCTGAGTAGTGATAAGCTACCAATTTACTTTGAAGCTTCTATACCAGGCTAAACTATTTAGTCAAGGGGGGAAAAAAAACCTGAACAGTAACAGCCCATCTTAGATATGTTAAATATGATACGAAGAAAAACAAAAGCCAATAACAATTTAGCAACCAAATAAATCTGACAGACTAGAATTCCAACAGATATCCTGTATCAGAGGGGTAGCCGTGTTAGTCTGAATCTGTAAAAAGCAACAGAGGGTCCTGTGGCACCTTTGAGACTAACAGAAGTACTGGGAGCATAAGCTTTCGTGGGTAAGAACCTCACTTCTTCAGATGCAAGACTTGCATCTGAAGAAGTGAGGTTCTTACCCACGAAAGCTTATGCTCCCAGTACTTCTGTTAGTCTCAAAGGTGCAACAGATATCCTGATCACAATAATGGAAAAAATAAATACTGCTATAGGTACCTAAGAGTAAAGAAAAAAGTTTGAAGCAGAACATGTATATTTAAGCTGTCATGTTCAATACTATAGAAACAGGTCAGTTTGCCTCAGTTGTGGTCATTTTCCTTCATAGGAAAATAATTTAATAAAAACTCCATTGTACTTCTGTACCACTGATGTTTACTTAAGCCTTGAAAGCCAGATTTTTTTCAGTATTTATGAAGCCTCGCTGACAGAAATTCTGCAATGCTCTCAAACACTAAGTCTGCCCTTCGAAAGCTAATTAAAGATAATTTGTTACTAGAATTGGTTTCATGAGTGTTTGCCAAATTCTGCTTCACAACATATTTATTCCCACAGCAGCAGATGATGCAACAAAACTAGAACTATAATTCTGAAATAGGCAGAACTGAGAAATAGATGAGAATATGGCTGCATTTATTTTAATAAATATACACATTGGCAGGGGCATTAAAATATCTAGTAGGAAGTCTGTTTTAGTTGAACGTTAATCTGTGAAAACTGGTTTGAGTACAAGCGCCTAATTTACTACATTAATTATAATTAATCTGCATTTAATCTATATGCAGTTAGCATTTTAATATGTTTTGACTAAATAAAATCAGAAGAGAATGTGAACAATACATATGGTTTCCTTTTGTACTGAGAAATTATAATACTGTACAAATACAAATTAATAGGCCTAACATAATTGAATCTAGATCACTACTCTACACTGGCTGACTCCAAGATAGATTTACTATTTAATTATGGCAGTTAGCAATATTCCATCTGTATATTACGTGAAAGGAAGATCTAAATTGTAAAGTAAAATGACAGTGTCCAGTAATATACCCTATAATTCTCTAATGTGACTAGAGCCTAATATAATTTCCTTTATTGTTCAACAAATTCCATCTACTGCTTAGATTTAGAACAGAAGTCTATTTACATTACAGTGCTGTGACGAGGAGTTGTTTTAAAAAAGCTTACTATAATTTTATATCAGTGTATTTGTAATCATTATCCTAATTAAAACAGCGGATTCCTTATTTCGTTTCAATGCCAGCCACACTCAGAATATTCATATTTTTAATAAGATTTTGAGCATCATTCCTTTGGTGTAAAACTGCACAACTGATACCATTTTCATGTACACTTAGCTCCTGGCTAGACAGATTTGGTGAGAACTAAAGGTTAGATCACCTTAGAAAAAGCATATTCACTCATTCCCTTCAGACCCTGGCCCCCTTCAGGGCCAAGCTCCCTCGTGTTTTCTTCCAGTTCTGACAAAAAGCACATCTGTGTGCACACAAGCACAGACAGCTAACACAGGCTGGGCTATCAAACAGGCAATATATGCAAACTACCTTCCAAGTCAAATTGCAACATTTTTGCACTATGCATATACATATACAATATACTAAAAATAAACAGCAGCACACAGTACAGATGTGTGTCTATCCTTAGTCTGTAAAGGTAAGCAGGAATGGTTTAATCAATAATAAAGTTGATTCTGCCTTGATGCAGAGGAATGGACAAAGTAACAACTTTGTCAAATGAGGGTGGGGGTTTCATTTCCCCCCCCCCCATTTTTCCTTTCACATCAGAATATTCTTCAAATCACTGACGTTTCATGGTAGATAACCTGTCTTTATAATTGCAAGAAAGCATTAGTTTTACATTATAGAATTTCATAATTTCTATCCAGATTTAATATATCACAATAATTCTGTATATTACTTTAAACTCTTTTGTAATAGAATTTTTGACATCTAAACCATAGTCTTTGCTAGACTGTTTTTATCTTTCTACACTTGACAACTGACAATATTACTGGGTTTCTCATGCAGCAGAAGCCAACTTATCTGTGCAGCAGTAATGTCATGAGCAAGATACACAACCTGAGGAAGGGTTTTAAACAATAAAGAGCTAACACAGCAAACATAAGACCTATTTAAGTGTTAGTTGTAGGGGCGTTTGTCTGTCTCCCTCCCTCCTTTCTCAACCCCACTCATGCTGTACAGACTCTTGAAAGCATTCCCCATCAGATTTTATTAATTTTAAAAAACTGATCTAGGTCAAAGTTCAGTCGTGTCCTCCTAAATCTACATTATCACTGAAACATTTCAGGTTAGATGACAGAGCCTGAGGCACCTACAGGAGTTACACGGCCAACAACCTGAATTCAGCTTATGTGCACAAATACCCCACTTGTGGGTGCATTTGTGCTAAATGGATGTGCAAATCAGACGTTCAGTTACATGCCTATTTTTAAAAGTCAGGACTTCAGTTATCAAAGTAAGAATGCATAAGATGTCTGTGTTGTGTGCAATGATGTAGCTGTGACGGTCCCAGGATATTAGACAGACAAGGTGGGCGAGGTGATATCTTTTATTGGACCAACTTCTGTTGGTGGCAGACAAGCTTTTGAGCTACACAGAGCTCTTCCTCATGTCTAGGAAGCTCACCCACCTTGTTGTTAAACTACTCATGCTAAAAGAACCAATTCCAACTTGTATATAGCAGCAAGACACTGTTTCCCAGACCTGAAAAAGCTCGGCGCAAGATCGAAAGCTTGTCTCTCTCACCAACAGTATTTGGTCCAATAAAAGATATTACCTCACCCACCTTGTCTCTACGATGCCTTAGTCATTCTACTGAATTAGAATTTAACATAAAGCTTTGTTACAACGCATTTAAATTTTCTCAATATTTTTTTCCATATTTATGCGCCATACTGGGAAAGACAGAGTTAGTGGAAATTGCTGTCGTGATTATGAGCTCATTTAGCAGAAAGTAATAAATCTACTTGCTCTCCAGATGGATTAGGCTATTAAAACACTTGTTAACGGCACAAACTCCAAAATCTAGCAACTTCTTACAAAAGTATTACTATGCTTTTTAAGCTAAGTATTACATTGTTAACATATGAACGGCCATACTGAGTCGGACCAAAGGTCCATCCAGCCCAGTATCCTGTCTACCAACAGTGGCCAATGCCAGGTGCCCTAGAGGGAGTGAAACTAACAGGTAATGATCAAGTGATCTCTCGCCTGCCATTCATCTCCACCCTCTGACAAACGGGCTAGGGACACCATTCCTTACCCATCCTGGCTAACAGCCATTAATGGACTTAACCTCCATGAATTTATCTAGTTCTCTTTTAAACCCTGTTATAGTCCTCGCCTTCACAACCTCCTCAGGCAAGAAGTTCCACAGGTTGACCGTGCGCTATGTGAAGAAGAACTTCCTTTTGTTTTAAACCTGCTGCCCATTAATTTCATTTGGTGGCCCCTAGTTCTTATATTATGGGAACAAGTAAATAACTTTTCCTTATTCACTTTCTCCACACCACTCATGATTTTATATACCTCTATCATATCCCCCCTTAGTCTCCTCTTTTTCAAGCTGAAAAGCCCTAGCCTCTTTAATCTCTCCTCATATGGGACCCATTCCAAACCCCTTATGTTAGTTGCCTCTCTCTGAACTTTTTCTAATGCCAGTATATCTTTTTTGAGAGGAGGAAACCACATCTGTACGCAGTATTCAAGATGTGGGCGTACCATGGATTTATATAAGGGCAATAAAATATTCTCCGTCTTATTCTCTATCCCCTTTTTCAATGATTCCTTACACCCTGTTTGCTTTTTTGACTGCCGCTGCACACTGCGTGGACGTCTTCAGAGAACTACCCACGATGACGCCAAGATTTCTTTCCTGATTAGTTGTAGCTAAATCAGCCCCCATCATATTGTATGTATAGTTGGGGTTATTTTTTCCAATGTGCATTACTTTACATTTATCCACATTAAATTTCATTTGCCATTTTGTTGCCCAATCACTTAGTTTTGTGAGATCTTTTTGAAGTTCTTCAGAGTCTGCTTTGGTCTTAACTATCTTGAGCAGTTTAGTATCATCTGCAAACTTTGCCACCTCACTGTTTACCCCTTTCTCCAGATCATTTATGAATAAGTTGAATAGGATTGGTCCTAGGGCTGACCGTTGGGGAACACCACTAGTTACCCCTCTCCATTCTGAAAATTTACCATTTATTCTTACCCTTTGTTCCCTGTCTTTTAACCAGTTCTCAATCCAGGAAAGGATCTTCCCTCTTATCCCATGACAACTTAATTTACGTAAGAGCCTTTGGTGCGGGACCTTGTCAAAGGCTTTCTGGAAATCTAAGTACACTATGTCCACCGGATCCCTCTTATCCACGTTTGTTGACCCCTTCAAAGAACTCTAATAGATTAGTAAGACATGATTTCCCTTTACAGAAACCATGTTGACTTTTGCCCAACAATTTATGTTCTTCTATGTGTCGGACAATTTTATTCTTTACTACTATTTCAACTAATTTGCCCGGTACTGACGTTAGACTTACTGGTCTGTAATTGCCGGGATCACGTCTAGAGCCCTTTTTAAATGCTGGCGTTACATTAGCTATCTTCCAGTCAGAAGCTGATTTAAAGGACAGGTTACAAACCATAGTTAATAGTTCCACAATTTCACATTTGAGTTCTTTCAGAACTCTTGGGTGAATGCCATCTGGTCCTGGTGACTTGTTACTGTTAAGTTTATCAATTAATTCCAAAACCTCCTCTAGTGACACTTCAATCTGTGACAATTCCTCAGATTTGTCACCTACAAAGGACGGCTCAGGTTTGGGAATCTCCCTAACATCCTCAGCCGTGAAGACTGAAGCAAAGAATTCATTTAGTTTCTCCACAATGACTTTATCGCCTTTAAGTGCTCCTTTTGTATCTTGATCGTCCAGGGGCCCCACTGGTTGTTTAGCAGGCTTCCTGCTTCTGATGTACTTAAAAAACATTGTTATTACTTTGAGTTTTTGGCTAGCTGTTCTTCAAACTCCTTTTTGGCTTTTCTTATTACATTTTTACACTTAATTTGGCAGTGTTCATGCTCCTTTCTATTTACCTCACTAGGATTTGACTTCCACTTTTTAAAAGATGCCTTTTTATCCCTCACTGCTTCTTTTACATGGTTAAGCCACGCCACGGTGGCTCTTTTTTAGTTCTTTTACTGTGTGTTTTAATTTGGGGTATACATTTAAGTTGAGCCTCTATTATGGTGTCTTTGAAAAGTGTCCATGCAGCTTGCAGGGATTTCACTCCAGTCACTGCACCTTTGTTACCAAACAAATAGACGAAGCAGAAGCCTAAGCAAAGCTGAAACAGTTTCATCACCCTCTCATTTTATGCTTTAAAACTGTAATACACTAAATGCCAAAAAGTCTCAAGATAGCAATTTCTAATCACTGTAACTAGCCTCTCAGGGAAACAAAATCGTTCACCATATCTTGTAATATATTATTTCAGGTGTCAGGATCCTTTCATTAGACAGGTAAAATTGCAAACAAATTCTCATTCTTGTTTTTAAGAAGTGTTTTAATTTCTTTTGGTGTTAGTTGGCACATCATCTTTGTCACTGTACAGTAGTTACCTGCTCTGGACTGCCATAACCGAGGAGGCTGTCTCATTGTCAAGAGACGTAGGCAGGTAGGAATTTAAACTCCAGTCACTTTCACTAAGGCATATTTGAAAAATTTTCCAGGCTGACCTGACATCAGTTTAATTCACTGACTACAGTTAATCCCTTTGTTCCTTTAATAAATCATTTGTAAATGTGAAACATGTCTTGATAATTTTATGTAGCCAAAACATTTAAGGTTTTGTTTAATAAAAATAAATGGTATATGCTGCTTTGTCTAAATTCCAGGTACCATCCTAATGCAGCTTGACACACATCATGAGCAAAAAGTTGATCTAGTAAATAAGCACTATATCATTCACCACTTGCTAACATACTAAACATGTACAATTAATAAGAACCTGAAAATATTGAGCTATGTAATTGCTTAAATAAATGTTTATAGTTATAATGTATCCTCTGAGGTAGCAAAGAGATCACTAAATTTGGTGTAAAGGCTCTATTTAGTTTTAAATCAATATGCTTTAATAGTTATACCAACCAATGAGAATGCATCTTTCTTCAAAAAAAAAATGAAAGTACAAATGGAAAAGATTAAAATAGTTTATTTAAAATTGCCTTGATTTAAATCAATCCACGCTGGGTGAAACAAATTGCACCATCTCCTTTGGTAGCTAAGAAGAGACAAGAGACACAACTACATAAGACTACTGGACGTTTCAGAGATGCAAGAAAGGAGAAATAGCTTATTTGTGGATCTATAGGTAGCAGCCACTCTGCATTCCTCAAAACCACCCTGGGAGCTGACTGGAAACAATGAGCAGTTTCACAATCGTCTCACGTCACGTAAGGAAGTTACTAAAAATAGATGAGCACCTGATCCATGGACTCATAAGGAAGTGCAGGAGAGTTAGGAGTCTTGCCTTAGGTCAAAGCCAGCAAGCATATCCTCCTCCAGTGACACGTACCCTGGCCCAAACCCTGTTATTCATTCTTGCTCCTTTCAGCTGAAAATCCATGGAAATCAGATGAACTGGCAGATGCATTCTTTACATTAAGACAGCATAACAGCTGCGTACTGGTGGTCAGATCGGTTGTCAACTCACATCCCAAGTAATTCTACAGGAAATTAACAACAGCACCTGAAGAACACCACTGAATAAGCTTGAAAGCTTGTCTCAACACCAACAGAAGTTGGTTCAATATCAGGTATTACCTCACCCATCTTGTCTCTCTAATATCATGGAACAAACAGGATTACAACCACACTGAAAACAGCAAAGTCTTTCAAGGCTAGTTACCAGGAGACTTCTGAAGTTCGAACGATCATTAGATACGAAGGTCAAGTGTCTAAACCACCTCCTTCAGCCATTCCTAAGGATTTTAATTGTCTGCTGCAGATTACTGCTGATTAGTTTGAAATTAAATTTCAGAAAGAATCAAATCACATGCTGCTATGAATGGTTAGTTGCTTTAGGAAGCAAATAGCTTTTACTTCAGTAAAAATGGCTTGCAATATTTGTCAGTTTGAGTGGTCTCACCTTTTATCCTTGCAAACGTTGGGGCTTCATTGGGTCTACGCTGTGCCCTATGATTCTGCCACTTATTATACTTATGCAGTCTTTGCACAGGTCACATTTAATCATGCATGCTGGCAACTGTTACAGATTATTATGTCAAGCCCTATTTGTGAACTCCCTTTAACAGTGTGGGTAGAGGCTAGAGAAATTTGAAATTGGTATAACTCCCCATCTTCCCCCTTGTGGAGGAAGGATGGAGTCATTCTTGAATTAATTCCTGCACGTATACTATGGTAGGAGTGCTAGCAACGGACAGTTCAGCAGGGCACTATGGTTTCCATTCTACCTCCATTTTTGGTTGCCCATAATATCCCCTAATTTTAGCTTTTTGAGCTCAATGTTTCAAGAGTGATCTACGTTCACAAATTTATTTATATATATATATATATATATATATATATATATAATTTTTTTTTTTTTTAAGTTTAAAGCAATCATCCATTTGGGAGCTCTATGATACAGAAATAACCAAGTCACCTGCCATTTCTCATACAATACAATTTATTCTACAACCATAGATACGTAACATCTCCTAGTGCTGCCCAGAGCTCTGCACGTTGAGCTCAAATATTTATGTGACAAGTATATCATAAAACATCCTTACACAACATACTGTGTATTAAACATAATACAGTAATGGTGACAGGGTGTTGGCATATATAGGCCACCAACATTTTCAGCTATGTTACCTTTGTAGCTGAATGACTCAGCCACAGATTTGGATCTAAAAGGCTGTGCTGGTGGCTGAAAAGCAAGTGTATCGTATGTGGCTGCCCCTTATATAATTAAAATATACACACCTTAGAGAGAAGATACTGGTTAAGCCAAAGTCAAAGATACACTGGACCATTAGGACACGGAATATAGGGCAGGTATATAAAAATGGAAAAACATTATACGATATTATGCTATCAGATTATGGGCAAGATTGTACATATTCTATTATATTGGAGAAAAAGTATGTGGTCATGTAGTTAAACACCACATTGATGTCATAATGCATACGCACATGGGGCCAGAGTAGACTGGAGCATTCAACTTTGTCTTGGCAACGTCCATGTTCTCTTAGCAAAGCTATTGATAGAATGGAAACTTATTACCTTAGCCTGAACTTTTTGCTGGAGATCAAAAGTTTTGCAATGTGGCTAACCCTCCAAACACTGATCCAACAAGTCCTGCTGCCACTTCACAAGCATCAGGGGGCTAAATTCATCTGATGCAAGAAGTGTGTTCAATACACCGGAGATAAATTTAAATTTTGATCACTCTGCTGGAGAAGGCACAAATGGGACAATGCTGGTATAAAAGGGAAATTGCTTTGGCCAATGCCCATTAGACAAAGGTCTCACACTGTAAAAATACGATACACGTGATACCTTTGAAACACAGGGGCAGTTTTTATACACATGCTCCAATATATTGTCAGTCTAGTCTATTTGTTGGAGGTAATCCCCCTCAGTTTTACTTTCACCATTTCTGGATGATTAATTTAGCTTGCTATTTCTTGCAGTAAATCCAGGATACCATGGGCTACAATATCACAAAAAACAGATTTTTATCAATCAATATTCATGGTGGAAAAGAAGTTTCCATTTTCCTTATTCTGTATCCATCTCTCTCTGGGCTTGGGCTTCTCATTTCCCCAAGATAATAAAAAGAGTGCCAAGATGTGTGTTGATGAATACAGATCTTGTAGTACACACACAGAGTGCAACATTGCACATGGCTGTGTGACACTTCCACTGAAAGTTACCTTATTTGCAGCTTAAGTAATTTGAGACCATATACTTGTATAATTTGAAAATATAGTTTTCCTCCTTTTATTCTCTCATACAATACATAAAATAAGTCAAAGAAATATTGGAAAGTTTGTCTTAAGTCAACTTAAAATATCTAAAATAACTGGTTGACTATGCCTTTATTGCTTAGCAAATTTTGGAGTTCTGTACAGATGGTGCTGCATGAAAGACCTATGGCTGACACTTAATCAGCAGCAGAATTATTAAACATTTCAGTGAATTTTTGCTGCTTCCAATTACATATCTTCAAAGAGAATGGTCTGCAGAACACTGAAGAATATAAAATAGGAAAAGTTTATAAAAACTATTTTCCACTGAAGGTTTTGCTGCTTTGATTGCTGCTACTTACCCCAATGGATGTATTTCCCCCCTAGCTCTCAATTATGAGATAAAACAACAATTGTAAATATTCCCTCTCTTCTCAGAGTACATAATACAAGATATTGGCAGTGACTCTGAACCTTATCACTGATAAATGTGAATTAAGCATGAACCTATGATTCCCAGATGGACTATTTTCAAAAGCAAACAGGAAGGTTACAAAACCAAATTAACTTGAGCTCAGCAGCAGACTTTATTCACCTCCCACTTTGACCTCATGGCATGCTCAGCAAAGGGTAAAGATTCCTTTTTGTTGGCTTTAATATTCACACCGAACACATGTAACTGCAATTTGCCAGCGTCCTAGAGGAACACCACAAGTATTGTACTGAGTTAACAGTCAGCTCAAACAAAGTGAAAAGTGTGCGTCACTTTGTGAAATCTTGCTTGCTAAGGCCTAGCCTGGTATGTAAAAAAGTGTACATACCAGTAAACAGTGGCCAAGTTCTAGATAGTTGAACAGAGAAAGTCCAAGAGCTAAAATGATGAGCATTTAACAATGGATTCTTCCACCTATGTTATATCGGTCTATTTTTGGGAGGGATACTGCATTTTCTCCCTTTAATTCCTGAAAACAAGCCCTGTCTGGTACTCCGTACTCTGTTTAGACTCCAGCATTAACTTCACTGACAGATCTGGTTAGGACACATTCCCTTTTTACAGTTTTTCATATCCTGCAAGCCAAAGGAGCACCAAGCATTGGGTAGGAAACAGACTAAGATAACATTCAAATCCTCTTTTCTATTGAAAACTCACCACAAAGGCAGATCTATCTTTTACACAAAAACAGAACAGGAACAGTTTATATACCATATTTCACAATATGCCCCATGAAAGTGCATATGTAATAAGGTACAAGATTGCACAGTATCCTCTTAGAGTTACTGCTTTTGTTCTTCAGAAAAAAACTAATGAAAAGCTAGAAGACAGAACAAATGATAGGTTATAAAAATCTGCTGAAAGTCAGTTGATAGCAAAACAGTTTCAGACGCAGAGGGACAAAACTAACTTCCTTACAATGAATTGGTTATAAAGGAAGCAGCTACTTAATGTCCAATAGACAGAGAACAGAATTATGACTTTAAGAGGAGGTCCAAAGAAAGGTCAAAAGGATTTCAACCTCTGTTCTTTATAACAATAGGAGCTGTGGAATAAAGACAATTCCCCCACTGTATGTGCTTTGAGCTCATTGTATCCTAAGTTTTAAGACTTTTGCAGTAAAGCTTTTTGACTTCGGGAGGAGAGACAAAATTAACAATGAAAGGAATTTTGTGGGGGAAATATTCTGACCACTGTTAATGCTACGTTCTTGTTATTTGCAAGATTACTTTCAGTCAGTTGATCTGAGTTTAGAATTGCCGGGTTGGGATGTAACAGGCATTTGAATGTGGAACATATTACAGGGATGCTAGTTTTTAAATTCATTTTGGCCGCTAGGAATTTAAGTTGGCTAGCTAACATAAAACTTTTATATTATGTCAAACCATTCTGAGAAGGCAGTCTGCTTGACGGTCAAGGATGTTAGCTCAAAATAAGAGGCAGGTCCCATGTAGGATATACATTGGGGTTACACATCTCCCATGACCTCTCTGTCTGGAAGGACATTTTCTTTAGTGTCCAGATTCAGGTTTTAATAATTTGCTAATTAGATCAACCTGTAGTCTTCCCTGATCTTCGAGACTTTCCGCTCTGCTGGTTTTGCTATTAAACTCTATGTACAGTAGTTTTACATTTTTCTAATTTGAATCTTTGCCATGTCCATTTGCAGCTCTGTCAGGCACAGCCAAATGTTTCATATTTTACAAACCTTATATTAGGACCCTATGAGAGAACTAAAATTGTCTTAGTTATGCAAATATTTGGGGGCTGCACTGTTTTCACCTATGCTTTACTGCAGTGGTTCTCAACCTTTCCAGACTACTGTACCCACCTTCAGGAGTCGGATTTGTCTTGTGTACCCCAAGTTTCACCTCACTTAAAAACTGCTTACAAAAATCAGACAAAAATACAAAAGTGTCACAGCACGCTAGTACTGAAAAATTGCTTACATTCTCATTTTGTCTGTATGACATTTTTGTTTGTGCTGACTTCACTGGTGCTTTTTATGTAGCCTGTTGTAAAACTAGGCAAGCGTCTAGATGAGTTAATATACCCCTGGAAGACCTCTATGTACCCCCAGGGGAGGGTACATGTACCCCTGGTTGAGAACCACTGCTTTACTGTATACACACTCTACAGAACACAACCCATAATTTATGGAAAAACGGACAACCTGCCACCAAATCTAGACCTAAGTAAGTACTTGCATTAGTTGTATACAGGTCGTTTATTCAGGAAGAGTGGTCTTGAATTGTACCAGCAACAAACATGCCAAGGAATTTGGAATATGAGAGCACAGGTGAGTGGAAGAACAAGCAAAAAAAAAAACCCCAAAAAACTGTACAGCCTCATATCCATCCAGTCCCTCCCCACAAAACACTGGGCTCAATAAACACCAGCTATGTTGATTCTCGAGAACACATTCAAATATAATATTCTAAAGGGAACTACAGGCAAGTACCTATTCTATTTGGTCAGGTTGCTAATTATTATTATTTGCATTGTGGTAATGCCCAGCAGCCCCAGACAGGATTAGGGACCCTTCCAGCAAAGGTCTGTATGGACAGGCAGGCAGGCAGGCAAATCCCAGCCATGCAGAGCTTAATATCCAAGATTAACTGCTATCACCAAATACTCCCTCAGACAAAGTTTTATTAGTCTCATATCCCTGCAGCCTTAGCAATTACTTAATACCCAATGTCACTCCTTGGTTAACTATTAGGAGATCAGCGTGTTTAAATGGTTTGTCCTTAGGAAACCTAAAATAACGGCATTACGGACTGCATGGTAAGGCACACCCTACTACAGGACTGACATTCCAGTCTAATGGGTCATCCATCAGAAAGACCGAAGGCTATTTTATTGGATACTACTCCATTATCTCTGCCTTATGGGTCCTTCTATGGATGGAATTATGGAGTGTGTGGGAGGAGAGACCTATAGCGATTAGTCCAACACCTTATAATGCAGTGAGCCTGGAAAGCTCTGCTCTTGATGCACAAGCAGAAGGTAGTTTACACAGACATGTAGCCATGTCTTTTAGTAGCCTGTACTGTTAAGGTTTAGGATTGGCTATTTCTTGACTCAGGGAAAAGGTTTGAGTGATGGATTATATCTGTGTGCTTCATAATGATGCACTAAAGAAAAAAATAAAGACTTAAAATCAGCTGCCTCACTGGTGGAGCTAAGCTTATCTGCTTTAGACTTTTCAAATGATTACAAAGTGTCCCTATGACTAGGAAATAGTGATTACACCATAGTTAAAGGGGAGATATTTTCTAGGTGGAATCTAATGTGATTCTACTACTACCCAGTAGCGGAGATGGTTTGAGGAAATAGTCTAATAGACAAAGTAAGGTTTTCACAGTCAGCACTGTTGCACAGCTGAATTATTTTCAGTCTTTACAGAAGGGAAGTGCACTAGAGGGATCTGACACAGCTGTAATGTCATATGAGAAAACCTAGCTGCAATCACTGGTTATTTAGGACTGGCAGTGCAGTAAAAAGCCATCCTGTACCCTGCATTATCCTCTATTAAATTATAACCAATTGCCAGACTCTCTCTAGTAATGGCTGGAATGCTCCCATCCACGAATGGCCCAAAGTATAAACACTAGAGACTGTTACAAGCAGAAAGGTAAGGAGGACAGATCAGGGAGTGAATTCCTAAAGCTATTACGTTGCATTGAATTCTTAATGCAACTGTTTCTCTTACACAGACCTCCTCCTACTGCAGTCAGCTCCAGATTGTGAAACGTTACAGGGGCAAGTGTTAATTACTCAACGGTCTCAAATGTTGTTGCCACACAGAGCAGACAATAAAATAAAGCATGGCTGTAAAGTAGTCACTTCCATGAAAATTCAAAGTTCTCTTCTCCAGATCACCTTTAACAGAGTAGTTCTGTCTTTAAAATGGTGTTGGGGTCTTGATCCCTTATACATGTGACACCCCAATTCACTCGAAAAAGACAGAGGGGGAGGAACGGACTTTCCTTCTCAGTATACTCAGACTAAACAGCTTCCTCTGCAAAAAAACCAACAAACACTCAAGAGAAGGATAGCCTTAGTTTGTTTCCCAAACCCTTTTGAGATCCATCTCTCATTTCTCCCACCACCCTTTGTTTTTGCTTGTCTCTTCCCCCGATTTTTCCTGCAGGTTTCCGTATTCCCCTCCTTTGTTTCAATCCTCCATTAGATGCAAGGTCCTTATTTTCCACTTCAATGGGGCCATATTAGTTAAGTGCTTTAGTATAGCAGACATGATCTTCTGCTAATGTGGAAGAAAATAAGTAAAGTAGGGCTTTTGCTAACCCTACACATAACTGCCTTGATCAGGATCACATCCGTTTTACTCGGTTGACAGGGAAGCACTAAAGAGAGAAGCAACAGCACCAACAGCATCCTCTTACAGGGGAATTTCCTAAGTGCAGAGAATAGGAACCACATCCTCCATGCCAACACCGGATTTAGATCCCTCCGTGGTGAGTGTGGCGGACAGCTGTACTAACTTGAGTCTTGCACAATCGAACTAAAATGCAAGGTGAAACTGCCTCAGTCTCTTTGGATCCTCAAGGAAAACACGCAAAGCCTAAACCATGGCTCTGTTCAAAACACTATCTGCTACTCTCCCAATGCAAACAGGTCCTAAAATCTAGTTTACTCAGCTCCTGGAGAATCACCCCGGTGTAGGAGAATCCTTGGGCAATGTAGCCGTATGCTCTCCACTCTTGGTCAGCAGTATAGGGGGCATTGCTTGTGCCTCAGCATTGGCTGGACAACGTAATAGCATCTGGGGGCCTTTAGCCTGCTCTAACTTAACCTCAGGAAACCTGACTAGCTCACAGCCAGCCTCAGACTAGGGGAGCACAAAGCTAGCTCAAGGGACCATTAGTACATGTACGTTAATATCCTCTAATCCTCACATGAAGCTCAGGGTCTGGGCCATAGAGTTGCCTCCAACTTCAGGATCCTGTAGCCATTTGGTGTTTTGAGAAAACCATGACAATATTTATAAATCTGGAGACTAAAAATAGATAGACCACAGCAGACTGGAGAGAAATCTGTTGTGATCAGTTATCTTTTTCACAGAGGAAGACAAAATAGCCATTCTAAGCATGTTGCAAATTATTTTACACTATGCTCCAAGAAAAAGGAATGAGATAAAGTTATAGAACAGCAGAAGTAATGGAAGGAACAAAATGTGAAGGAAGGAAATGTTTCACTTTATTAGTTCAGTACTCGTGATTAGCAAAAATATTTTTATTTTCTGGGATTAAAAGGATTACGTGGACAAATGCCAGCATCTATATATATATACATACACACACACACACACACACACACACACACACACAAAAGGTCTTTAGGATGCTTGTTATTTTTTCTTTCTATCCAGTAGCCTCTATGACTAAAGGCTTCAAATACTTAGGGGAGCCAGGAAGATACAGATCTCTTGTATACAAAACAGGGATAAGAATGAGCAGACAAGGTTCACAATCTACCTTAATCCAGAGGCTCCCTCTAAAAAACTTTGGTTTAGCTTCTCAAAATAGATTAAGTGTTCTTATTGCTGAATTATACAAGGAAATATTTTAAAGCCCACTATAAAGAATTATATGCAGCATCCCCCCCCCAAAGTGATACTAATTAAGCTTCAACCCCTGTACGTCATATAGCCCACAAAGAAGAAAACTCTGACCCAGGTCTTTTTACTATCGTTCAGGGAATATCTCCCGCTCTGCTTTTCTGCATGGCATCAATCTTTGGTAAAAAGTCAGCTAGAGAAACCTTGTTTGTCCATCAATATAAATTAACTAGAGCAAAGGAACAGCAGCGACCTTTTACTCCGTTTCATGAGAAAGAAATTGCAACAGAACAATCTTTGTACTGGCATGAGCAGTCTGATTTGTCTGGGTTTGCAACATGGTTTTTATTTCCTGCATGAAAGGATTAGCTCCCGTCCTGTAGACTTTAAGGTGCAACTTCCAACAAGACTCACAATGGGATTTTTGTCTGAGGGACTGCAGGATTAGGCTTTGTGAGCCTGTGTTCAGTTGGGATCTGGGATTTTAGGAGCTTTCTTCAGTCCTAGTAACAGTCTAGATAAACATTCCTCAGCTACACAGTCGTCAAATACAGGTCTGCACAGCTCAGAGGATGCTGTAGTCCGAGTACAACAATGGAATCTTTAGACTATTTCGCTACTTAAGCAGCTGCTGTCAATAAAGTCTCTTAATTTACTCCCCTACCAAAAGGTTTCTGAACAGACAAGATCAGCTAAACTCATGATTTTTTTGATAGACAAACTTGCACCTAAAGCCCACCAGTATTTTGCTTAGGCTTATCACAACCCTAACATCTGGTGCTCAGAGAACTGCAGAACTCAGCTTTACCCAATTTTGAAGCTTCCAGTGCTTTTTAATACGCTATATCATTCCACTACATCATACTAAAAATATAAGGAAAGAGAAATAATTACTGTTTCTCTCTTTGTGCCTTTCCAAACAGCTGAAAACCCTGTAAACTGGAGACTGATCCCATTCTCACTGAAGGTAAAGGGAGTTCTGACTTCACTGAAAACAGGATTAGGCCCCTGTCTGGGAGTTTTGTCCCCTTCCCAGGAGCTTCGTCCCCTTCCCCATCAGACATATTGGTTGCCTCCTTCACACAGCTACATATGACATAACTATCATCCAAGTTTCCAACTGATTCCAGGTCCTCAACATGGAAACTGTGGAAGATACCTCCTCAGATCCCACTGGTCCAAGGGAATGGAGAGATGTATGGGACACACGTGTGGAAGGCAGCTAAGCCCAACCTACAAGAAAATAAAGCTGGCCCAAAGAGTTCTCCAATTGTCTAAGGAAGATAAACGATCCTTACTGGGGATTTAATATTCAGAAGAATCAAAAGAACATTCTGCAAGGAACAGGTGGACAAGAGGACTGTGTTGCCTTCCTGGAGTCAAGAGACAAGACATTATTTAGATTGGATAAGCTTCTGAAGTCAGTGGGCAAGCACCCACTGGTGATGGTTCACATCAGCACTAATGCCAATGCATAATAGAGGACTTCAAGGAACTTGGAAGCATGCTGAAGAAGAACCTTCAAACAAAATTGTCATATCCTTCTTGTCTCACAAGTGATGGAAGTAGAGCCTGGAAGTGGCGAGGTATGTGGAGGAGGGTTTTGATTTTGTGGAACACTGGTTCATCTTCTATGGTTAGAGGAGGCTGTATAGTTGGGATGGCCTCCCCCCTCTGTAGAAAGGGCAATCTCTCCAGGGACAAGCTATCTAGCATAGTCAGTAGAGTGTTCAACTAATAACAAAAGGGGAGAGTAAGAACAGGGAAGATATGAGCATTCCTTTAGCACAAAATCAAGATATTGATAACATACGCTGGAGGTCTCATGCTGCCAGTACTAAAACATCCTTGGAGTTTCTAAACATTATACATGACAGTTCCTTAAATCAAAAAGTGTTGCATCCAACGCTGAGGAATTCTATATTAGACTTCATTTTGATGTATAAACAGGAACTGATCACAAAACAAATGGTACTTAAGTACAAGTGGCCATGACTAGATCACATTTATAATGCACATACAGCATAAAAGTCCAAACCATTTATTTTTATATGTATAATTTATGTATGTATACAATTAATACCAATCAACATGAGTTTATGGAAAATAGATCCTGTCAAATTAAATTTGATATTTACAAATTTGGTTGATAAAGTTAATAGTGCTGATGTAATATACTGAGATTTCTACAAGGTGTTTGACTTGGTACCATAGGACATTCTGACTAAAAACTAGGACAGAAAATTAACATGGCATCTATTAAATGGATTAATAACTGGCTAATTGATAGGTCTCAAAATGTAATTGTAAATGAGGAATCATTGAATGGGAGCGTTTCTAGTGGGGGTCCCACAAGGAACGGTTCTTGGCCCTACGCTATTTAACATTTTTAGTGGAAGAAAACAAAAAAAGAGTCACTTGATCAAGTCAGCAGATGACAGACTGGAGGAGTGGTGAATAATGGAAATGACAGGTCATTGATACAAAGCAATCTGGATTGCTTGGTAAAATGGGTGCAAGCAAATGACATGAATCTTAAATTGCTAAATATAAATGTATTCATCTGGGAACAGAGAACATAGGCCATACTTACAGGAAAGTAAACCGGAACCAGTCTGTCTACACAGCGTGGACTTTGGTGGAGCTAAGGTTAATGGAGAAGAGCAAGTTTGCTGCTGAAGATTGAAATGTCAAGTGAACTTTTACATAAGCATCTTTGTTTCCTGGTCCTCTCCATTCTATTCATCCCCAATTTATTACATTTGTTTTAAATCAAGAGTGAAATCCTGGCCACTCTGAAGTCAATGGGAGTTTTGCAATTGACTTCAGTGGGGCCATGATTTCACCTCCAAGCGTGCAAGCTCTTTTACTTCACGTCTGTACAGCTCTTAGTGTAATTGGCACTAATCCCTGAATGGGACCTGTAGGTGCTGCTGCAATAAAATTCATAAATCATTATCAATGTTGTGAGGGGAAAAAAGGAGCGTTTTTCCAGAGGAGGTATTGACATCAAAACAGAACACAAAATAACCAGAGTCATGTAGCTCTCTACAAATGGAGTGTTTATGAAAAACCCATTAGTCACAAGTAAGAAGCCATGCAAAGGTATTTTCTCATCTTCAGTAATCTTCCAACAAAAGACTATAATTTCAGTCTTGCATCATTTTCCTCTGGTAACAGGGAACGATCTGTCACAGGGACGGGCAAACGTTTTGGCCTGAGGGCTGCACCGGGCTTCAGAAATTGTATGGAGGGCCAGTTAGGGGACACTGCCTCCCCAAACAGCCAGGCGTGGCCCGGCCCCTGCCCCCTATCCGATCCCCCCCTGCTTCTCGCCTCCTGACAGCGCCCTCCGGACTCCTGCCCCATCCAACCCCAACCCTCCATTCCCTGATGGCCGCCCCCCCCCTCGGGACCCCGTCCCATCCACTCCCTGCTCCTTGTCTCCTGACCGTCCCTGGAACCTCCACCCCTGACTGCCCCCCACCATCCCATCCAACCACCCTCTCTTTTCTGTCCCCCCGGGACCCCTGCCCCATCCAACCACCCCTTCTCCCTCTCCCATGACTGCCCCCCACCGTTCCATCCAACCACCCCTCTCCTTCCGACTGCCCCCCAGGACCCCTACCCCCATTCAACCCCCCTGTTCCCCCCCTCTGACTGCCCCAACCCCTATCCACACCCCAGCCCCGACCACCCACCCAAACTCCCCTGCTCTCTATCCAACTTCCCCTGCTCTCTGCCCCCTTACCGCGCTGCCTGGAGCACCGGTGGCTGGCGGCGCTACAGCCGTGCAGCCCAGAGCACCAGGACAGGCAGCCGGAGCCAGCCACGCCACCACGCAGCTCATAGCACCGGGTCAGGCCGCAGCTCTGCAGCGGCACTGCCCCAGGAGCTCGCAGCCCCGCCGCCCAGAGCATTGCGCCGGGGGCGGGGCGAGCTGAGGCTGTGGAGGAGGGGGAACAGAAGGAAAGGGCCGGGGGTGCGCCTCCCAGGCCGGGAGCTATGGGGACCGGGCAGGCGGGTCCCGCGGGCTGTAGTTTGCCCGCCTCTGATCTGGCATATACCAATGTTCTTCAATCACACATTTTAAGATAGGTTGCCCACCCCTGGTTTAGAATCTATGGCACGCATGCGGATTTTCCGTGGCACTCACACTGCCTGGGTCCTGGCCACTGGTCCGGGGGGCTCTGCATTTTAAATGAAGCTTCTTAAATATTTTAAAAACCTTATTTACTTTACATACAACAATAGTTTAGTTCTATATTATAGACTTGTAGAAAGAGACCTTCTAAAAACCTTAAAATGTATTACTGGCAGGCGAAACCTTAAATCAGAGTGAATAAATGAAGACTCGGCACACCACTTCTGAAAGGTTGCTGACCCCTGGTCTACACTGATGAGTTCTCCTAGTTAGCACTAAGGTAATTCAATATTTAGAAGAACGTTTAAGGGCCTATTCATTCAGCACGTGCACTGATTACAATATCCTGATACACCTGGTTAGGTAATGTTTTCTACCAATCCCAGGTTATTTCTCCCCCAAAGTTAGTTTTACCAATGTTTTATGCATTAGTTCTTGCAGCTATTCTGAATACATAGATAGTACCAATTATTCGTTTTTATTGGTTACTTATTTCCCCAGTATGTGTGCAGTCAGGCTCCATTTTGTGGAAGAAGGAATTCTCATCATTCTAACAAACAGAATCATCTTTACTTGCTTTCTGTTTTTGTGAACTGCTATGAAATGTCAATAGCAGCCTAGATCTTTTCATCAAATGCTCACAAGCTCTTTAAAAAGTAGCTTCCTACAGCTCTCGTAATTACAAGGAAATTTTTACCAAGGTACAATCTTATCCTTATGGCACACTCAAGATGGTGAGAAAAAAACTGCTTCTTTCCTATTTTCCCCCTCCACTTTTAAAAGAAATCAATCTAGCTTTATTGGGATACAAGAAAAAATAGCTTTAGTAAACTTTATGTAATTTTTTTAGCCTTCTGAATTTGTCCAACTGTGATATAAAAGTTACTTTATATTAAACATTTCTCCTGACCTACAAATGAAATTTTCATTTTTGCCAGAGAAAAGGCAAGCTTTCACAGACACGGAAAATGTGAGCCTAAATATAGTTATGAAATTTAACACATTTGATTTTCAATGTGTAACTAGCATATCAATGTGAACATTTTCTAAAAAGAGACTGATTTTCACCAGACCGGACGACACTCATCCTCCAAAAATAGAAGCAGCCTTTTGCCGCTTCAGATACCGCTACAAAAACTAACCCAAAGCTCAAGAGGTTCTGTGTAACCTCTTAAGGATCCAAGCATACCTTCCCCAATAGCACAAAACCCCATAAATATTTAACTGAACTGAAATAATTACTGAAGATCACTAACCAAATTGACTTTACAGTAAAAATTCAATTAAACTTTTTTTTTAAAGCATTATTTACAACTGTTTCAGTAGCATTTCTCCTCTACACAATTTGCATTCTAAGTAGAGTCATCCTGGCGATAGTCTCTTGGGAAAAATGAATCAATTAAAATTACATTTTTTTAATCTGAAGTCCTTGATTTGGATTTATTAGAAAACCTGTTGCTGCTAAATCAAGAAAGAACACTTTTTGCATTAACAATTCCTAAAGCACTTGACTAGATACAAATTGCATTATTTTTATTGATTTTACATTAGGATAAAGATTTGCTTTTGCAGTAATTGTGTAGGTTTCGGGAATAATTAAAAGCATTCCCAATTTTAAACCGACAACAGAATGCTTACTTTTTCATGACTGGAAGCTTTGTTTTAATAAAAGGGTTACAATATTCACAGTACAGTGATTAAACATGCCTAGACTAGCACGGTACAGATTCCAGATCTCTCTACCAGGAGATATTCTGCAGAACTTTAAAAATAGTACATTAGTTTAAATGCCTTAGAGTTTGATTGTTTTTCTTCATCCAAAGAGACGCTTACCACAACAGATTTTTTACCAAAAAACTATTGCAAGAGAAAATGCATTATCCTCAGCTAAAATATATTCAGCATCAAGATTTTCACTGAGCTGAGGTAACAACAAACTTTGCACTATACCATATCAAAAAATTGAAAGAACAGCCCATTTTTTAAGGCAGCAAACATACGCTGAAGATCACAGAGTTGCAGGTGTTGTACATCTGTAAACTGTACTTACTCTTTCTCCCACTGGGATTGTTTAAGCTCTGAAGACATACAAAACACATTCCAACCAAGTTCACTACTGGATACATAAGTTGTGGTGCGTTTTTTTTTTGTTTTTTTATTAAGTTATTTGCCAGGAAAAACAACTTTGCCCAGACCAGTTAAGTTAGGGTTGAATACACATTTGTCAACAGCTTTATTTGTGCCTCATAGTTAAGTTCGGAAGTTAGGAAGTTTAGATTTAAGTTTCTTGAAATGAGATCAACTTGGACAAACACACACACTCCCCTCCCCAAATGTATAAAAGGGCATACACAAAGCATCACCGACAACATGAAAATAATTGCATTCTAGCTACCTGCCTAAGGTGTTTATCAGCTACTGTGGTCACTGCTATCTGTGATATATTTTAATGGCCTGGGAAATGGACAGCCCAAAGGGTACTTATGATAACTGTTTCTGAAGGAGTCTTTTAGCCACACAGGGAAGATGGATTATTACGTAGCTACAATGTGTGTCTTCTAGCCAATATGTGACAGAGTGGATGAAGTACATTGGTTTCTTTGGAGATGGTGAAATGGTAGAATATATTCAATCCCGTGCAATTTCTGTACTGCCTATAGATAATATATTAGATGTTCACTGTGAACCGGAGGATGGCATAAACAGGATGGTTCTCATATCTGTAAGCACAATACAGGGAGGTATATTGGGTTGTCACTACAGGTAAATTAGATGAGGTACAGTCATTATGGTTGTTGATAAGAGTTGCTTTAAAAAAAAGCTTCAGAAGAATCTAGAGCTCTGGAGAGGTGTCCTTATTGTAGTAGAAATCCAAATTTCAACCACAAAACAAAAAACAGCTGGATCACCCACGGGGGGGGGGGGGGAAAAGGTGGGTGCTGAGCACCCACTGGCAGTCCCCCAATCAGCGCCTCTCCCTCCCCTCCCTGCTTCCCGTCTGCTAGCAACCCCACCAATCAGCGCCTCACCCTCGCTCCCAGCGCCTCCCGCCTGCCACGGATTAGCTGCTCCATGGCATGCAGGAGGCGCTGGGAGGAGTGAGGGTGGGGCACGCTCAGGGGAGGGGGTGAAATGGAAGCAGGAAGAGGCAAGATGGGGGAGTGGCCTTGGGGGAAGGCATGGAGTGCGGGTGGGGCCTGGGACAGAGCAATCCTCGGCACATTAGAAAGTTAGCACCTATGGCGGCAGGCCATTAAAATGGCTGTCTCTAGGTCTATGGATAACTTACATCCAAACATACATGGTAGAGAGTAGGGCCTCTGTCAGGTTAATGAGATTTCATTCAGGCAAAGGCTGAAATTTGGGTATCTTTTACAGTTTAATTGAATTAAAAAAACCTGATAATTGGAATCTCAGTTTCCGTTGTAAGTGAAGTGTACTTTTTGTATCAATATTTACTGATTTGCAAGCTTCTATCAGATCATAAATACATTGGAAACAAATTCATAATGATTGCTCTATAGACAAAATAGCGTCATTAATCTAATGAGAGTATATAAAGAAAAATGTGTTGAAACTGACAAGGATACTATACCTACCCATTAATCTTGACCATATAACATTACTTCAGGCAAAAGAGCTATTAAGCTAAAGACTGTTAAACCACTCTACAAATGGAACCTATTGATCTACTATAAAATTAGTTTATTGGCAAAACAGTTTACAGCATTCTGTGAAATTTTATAACAGTTTATTTAGCATGTACTATGCCCACTACCATTTTCAGGAACTTCAGATTCAACAATAAGTACTCCTGTTCTTCTTTTTGCGGATACAGACTAACACGGCTGCTACTCTGAAACAATAAGAGAGTTACTTTTGAAAAACTGCAAGCGTGTCTCTTTGCTGGATCTACACAGACTGCTCCTTGGTCCTGCTTCATGCTCAAGACCCTTCATGCAGTTCCCTGGTAGCGCAGCATAAAAGACAATGCCATTGTTTCTCCACTGTTCATGTGGCAGAACTGGGCACAACAGTCTTCTGCTGGATTGTGAGAAGCACTACAGAAACTTGAGAAGAGATGTCTCTGCCACCCAACTTTATACGGTAAAACTCATCTCATTCTGAAGTTTGACTTTATTGACAAAGAACAGGATAACAGAAGTCCAATATAAACCTTCTCAGGTTTGGTTGCTCTTCGGGTTCCTAGTCCAAGAATGCTAGCTCACTCTTCTATTCTATATAGATTCTGACACCACACACACACACCATCGTATCTGAGCACCTTCCATTAGCGCATTAAGTCGTATGGCTAACATTGTCACATGTTCGTGTTCTCATCCTCTCACCAGGGGGAGAAGTGCGTGCAGACGAATGGTTTTTCTGGATTTTGTGTATTGAAACATTGGTTCAAATGAAATTCAGACACCATCTTGGCGATGAACTTCATGTGCAGCATCAGTACCACCCTGTCTTGAAGGAAGGAGATATACGGGCGGGGGAAGGTGCGCCATGAGAGCTTATAGCTTACTTACTCTCGTAACCAAAGCAATAGCCAACACAAAGACTGTCTTAAAGACAAAATGGTAAATTAAGCACTCCCTGAATAGTGGCTCCATAAGTTTCAGGACAATGATGTTCAGATCCCAGGCCAGGGTTGGTTGTGTGACCAGTGACTAGACATGTATCAGGCCCTTGAAGAACCTGATACTGTTGGATGAGAAAAAGAGAGAGTGATTGCATCAAAGGGCAGTATGCTGAATTCACTGCGAGATGGACTTTGATCGAAAAGTCCAGATTGCTTTGACTGCACTAGGTATTCCTGGTACAGTGGCCTGTTCAAGCATTTGGCCCTACTGGGTCACCAATATGGAAAATTTCTATCACTTAATGGAGTAGGTTCTTCTTGTGGCTGGTTTCCTGGTGTACACCAGCATATCCTGGACAAGCGATGAGCAGTCCTCTTCCATGGTACTCAAACCAGCATCCAGGCCATCAACTGTAGGGACACTGGCTCTGGGTGAAGTACTTTGTATTTGGAGATAGTCCAGGTGGGCGTCCCAGCCACTCCTGGATGCATTCACGATCAGTGTTCTAGATGGCGACGGGGTTTCTAACAGTTCTCCTTTCTGGATATTGTCAAGATGTAGCCACCCGGTCAGTGCTCTGCAGACACAAGATGGTATTACCACTGATTTGCTCACTGGCGTTTCCTGGCTAATATACTGATCAGAGCTAGAATTGTAGGGGCCTCAGGTGAAGTCTGGCAAGCAGCGTCACATACGTACATGCAGTCACATGGCCCAATACTGTAAGAAGAGTCTGTAAAGTGAAGGTGGGGTCAGTGATCATCCCATTTACCAGGGAATAGATTGCAAGGAATGTGTCCTGAGGTAGATATGCGTAAACTACTTCCAAATCTATTCTGGCTCCTATGATTTCTAACATTTGCACTGGATGTTCAGGGATGATTTCTCTTGGTTGATCAAGAGAGATCACTGCGGCTGGGTGAAAAGGGCCAATGCAGAATCTCAACTTGCCATGGATTCTTTTCAGGATCTATCCCTGCTCAGCCAATTCTCTAGGTAACAGCAGACACCAAAAACCACCCTTTCTCCTTAGGTGCACTAATGTCCAAATAAAAACAAATGGGTAAACTAAACAGAAAAAGAGTGAATGATTGCTTCACAACATAGTTAAGGACAAATGCCGAAGTGGGTTAGGCAGTGCAGGTTCCCTCCTGCTGCCATGGATGCTAAAAGGAAACTAAGCGAAAGTCAGGGCCGCTCCACCCTTTATGCCTCACACGGAAGCACAGCGTACAAGCTCAGCCCCATTGGACGCAGTTATTCAAAACATTCCACTTTCATGTGCACAAGGCATATATGCACCCACAGCGGGGAATCACAGTGATGCATATTCAAAGAAGAAATACACCTTGCACTCGGAGCAGAAGGTGGGGAGGTCTGTGATGGTCCTTAGTTCCCTGGGAGTTTATTCACTAGTGGAACCCAATTCCAATCATTTTGCCCATCCCATCTCAGCACACTCAAGCACTTGGCCCTGGGACCAGCAGGCAAACCCTCCCAAGTCAGTGGGAGGGCTGGCATCAGGGGCTGAAAGGATCCCTACGCTTGTTGGGAGTGGACACTTGGAAAGGGCAGCAGTAGAAACCGCCAAGCACTTGGGCTGGATGTAAATAATTTATAAGAATACAAAAGTATGACATAGGCAGACTTTGCTGCTGCCACTGCTGTTCACTCATTTCTTCAGCATGGTTTAAAACACACCTATTCCACCACGTCCTCAACAAGTTCTAGGTATTTACTGAAACCTCTGAATACACACTGGCGTCTCTCCCTGTGTCAACGAGAGTATAAGAGCAGCGATCACTTGAATTAATGGTATCATATTAGTACGTGAGGTGAGGGGCTTAATTTCTGTGGGCATGATTATTGCAAGCATAGGAGTGCCCACAAATCTAGGTGCTAGGTAAAGACCCAGCTGATAATCAGGACCATTAACCACAACTATCAGGATGGGTAGGCCAAGTGTCTTCATTAGCATAAAAGTTTATATATAAAAAACCAAGCAGACAGATTAATTTGATCTGAAAGAATTTCAATTTCAATTTTAGCTGAAGTTAGCAAAATGATAAGAAATGTGTTTTAAAGGTTCAGCATCCATTTAACATGGTTAGACAAGTCAAGTATTTGTCTATACAAAAAAAATGCAATTAGCAAAACTGCCAGAAAGGATGCGGATACCATATTCATCTTCTAAGGAAGATGTCAGGGGCTGCATCTTCCTATTTACACTAACATTTAACTTTACAGATTTTCATTTATAGAAGGGGAAAACCAATTATAAAGAACCGCAACATTTTCAGACACCTCTCAGCAATTAAGTCTCCTCTACATGTGACAGATTGTACTAGTCTTGGTACATTTTATCAGTCAAAATAATTGCATCCCAAACCAAAAGCTATCCATACGATTAGGCAGTGCGAAGATATTTAAAGTGCAACAAATAAATTGCATCACATACTTTCTTGCAATGCTTGTGTACGGTTATTCTCTTGACTAATTTAAGGACGCATTTGGCCAAAAATATGGATCAACTTTGTTTTCCCTAACGTGAACATAAGGTTTCAAATTCATGTATGAATTAATTTAGGTATTTTTCATCTCTAAGTAAACAGACTATCCTTCCTGTGCAAGAAATACATACAATGGTGTATGTGACTTCATGGGGCTCTTTAGCAGGAAAGAAAAACCAAATAAAAAGATCTAAAAAGGAAATTCAAGCAACAAGATCTAAGTAGTTATATTACTGACTCCACTATTAGTTACTAAGCTTATCCAAAAATTCAGGTTAGCCTAAGATACGTTTTTCAGCACTAGCAAGAGCAAGTGATAAGGATTTCACATTTTAATTAAAGCAACTCACTCAAGAAATATATTCAACAAGAAAAATACACCAGAATCTAAATGCTTGTTCAATAAGAAATGCTAGATTTTGTTTTGAATTGAGTCAATTTTAAAAAAATCTCTAGCCTTCCATCTCATGAAGACTACTCCTCCCTGATAACAGATCAGGGAAGGGAATACATTCTGGAAGTATTCACACAAGACTGCTTCCAAGATTACGTTCTCAAGATGATTGTTATGTATCTTCAGATAAGACTAAGACTTAAACCCACTGTACTCCAAAGACCTAGATGTGATGTAAACAAAATCCACTCAGACATTAGAGCATTAAAACTAAGCACTAATTTTATGTGAAAGACTGAAAGGATTAGACACACTACGGATTACAAAAAAAACCTCTTAAAATATTTGTGTACTGCTGGGCACAACACTAGTTTAAAAATCTCAGACAAACCTCTAGAAGCAGTGAAGGGACATATCCAATACATCACTCTGAACTTAACAAATAGGCAAAAAAGGAGGAAAAATTATTGCTCTAGGGCTAAGCTACAGCTTAAAAGGAATCTTCATCCACGGGCTGCTTCAGAGGCAGACCCTGATCCCATAATGTCACATGAAAGCATGCAGCGGGAACCAGATTGCTCCATTATAAATTTCCACTGAATCTTGCCTCCTTCCTCAGCTGGAGTATATTTAGAAACTGTACACCCTTCCAGACAACAGTTTTCTTACAAGGTGTAACAGAATATTAACTCATGGGATAAATGGGGACAGAACCAGTAGCAATAAAACATAGCTCCTGCAGCAATGTTAGTTCTGACTTTATGCTGTATCTCAAGCTGACCATTGCAACAGTGTTTTGAGTTGAATATCGGCCTAATACTTTTAAAGCAGCAGGAAAGTTTTTTGCGTTTTTGTTTGACTCTTTATAAAAAAAACTAGAGGATTTTTCCCATGCCTGTTTTTATATTAAAAATATCAGGTCTTGTCAACAGTGTCTTCCAGCAACAACAGGGTACACAACTACAGCAGGTTACTAGAATCACAGGACATTTTTGGGTGCTATTAAAAACCAACATGCTAGGCACTTCATGTAGGATACAGAAGAGACTGCCCTCGCCTGAAAGGATCTAAGCTATAAGAGAAGTGCACAAGAGGAGAGACTTTTACTCAGTGTTTAAAATTGTCCACTTTTGTTGATACCTGAGTCACAATCTCCTGATGAACACTTAGGAGAAAAAAAAAAAAAACTCTTTAACAAAGATTCATACATGCCATTCCATCAACTGATGTCAGAGAAAGCTCCCATTCCAGTTCCTGAGTTAAAACAGAGAAAATAAGACTTGATACAGCCAAGAAAAAATAGCCTTCTACACCTTTACATATACACATCATTAACCAAAAATAGGAAGTAATTTTTCCTTCTTTATGTCTCCACTACACTATTTTATCTCAGGTGTTCTTTTGTTTTGTTTCATAAGATATTTATAAGACTGGCCATTGAAAAAGCTGTTAGTAGAGCCTACAGCTGAAGGGAAGAGGACAGAAACTGCTTTATTATTCTGCCTTCATTTGACTTGTGTTTTTACTCATTGATTTGGACAGCTCTGATACTTCCCCAGAAAGTCTGCAGAACTGAGGATAGTAGAAAGATTTATTGAAAGATTTGCAATTGGTAGCAAGTATTGTCTTACTGGAGCTCCAGCTTTAACGATACATATAACATGCCTCTGTTTGTTCTTAACATTAGAGGAGCAAAAGAGCTTGAAATAAACAAGGCGATGTTTGTGCTTTAGCCATTTTCACAAACTTGAGCTGCTGTGCAGACTGACCTTTATTTGGTATATATTTCCATATAATTATCAGCTGGGAAGCTGAAATAGCAGTTACTGCTCTTACCCCCTTCTCAGGCTATATTCAACACTTATGGCATGTACAGTACAAACACTGCACATCACCCAGCACAGGTACAAATAGTGTCGACAGCGAGGCACCACTCAGGTGAGTAAAGACACGATAGAACCTTAGGGTAAGTACGCTGCATGCCCAAGCAGCGTCTCCCACGTTTACTCCCACATGGTATTTTTAGCAGTGTCGTGTCAGAGCCTGGCCCCAGTGCCTCCGCCTGGCATTGGCTTTCACTGCCACATTGCAGTGTGGATGCAGCCTGCTTTTCATTGTGGCATGTACATACACGTACCCTACACGCTGCTGCCAGTGTACACAAGGCCAAATAGACAGGTGCACTTCTTCACACGAAAGAGCTGAAAGAATTTGAAGACCAAATTTTCTAACTTGTGCATACAAAAGTGAGTGGAGGGTGCAGATAACCCCACACATCTGATGGCAGGCATACAAATTCTGTAAGGCACACATCAGGGCACGTGCATGCACACCTGCAATGTGTTCAAACACCCCAACCTGAGCATGCACCTTAGGTAACACACCAGAAAGACACTAAAAATTCATGCACCTTTTGCACATGTGGCCCCTACTGTCTTATCAGGGGATTTTAAAGAAGAAATGTTAATGTTTACTAGATAAAGCTACTGCCTCGCAAACCAACTTTATTACAAAATAAGTAGTGATCTGTTTCTTGGATCTAAATGTTTATTTTATTTTTTACCTTCTATCTTTAACATTCAAAAACCTGCAAATATCCTTTGACTGCTGTAAAAGCCCAAGGAAAGTTTACACTTTACTCCTTTTTGTTTGAATTCCAGATATCCTACTAATGCCTGTGCTGTCATAGGTTTAAATCCTAACAATACTGTTCTTCTGTCACAAATATTTGAGTTTATTAGGCCCAGATATATTTTTATTTATATATATATATATATATATATATATATATATATATATATATATATATATATATATATATATATATATATATATATATAAAAATGTGTGTGTGCGCGAGTATAAAACATTTAGTTACTTGAAGTAAAGTAGGAACACATTAGCCACACCACACTCTTTAAAATTACTTTTGTGCTACCTATTTGGAGAACAGCTCACTACCACATTAAAGTACTAAAACATGGTGATGTGGCACTTTCACCGTAACTGCAAGAATACATACTCGGACACTGCCCCTGGAATTTGGCCGGGCTCATCTCCACAAGTAAACAGTTGAATAATACACAAAATAAAATGAATTTGTTTTTGTGGAAGTTTCCAAACAGAAGTTGCCCCTTCTGAATACACCCTACTGTAGTCCCACTCAGTTAAAGCAGCTTTGATTGGTTTATTCAAGACTGCTCATGGACACAACTATAACATAAGGGGGGGTGGGGAAGGGTGAAGAAAAGCCACTTGGGATGTCCCAGCAAAATCCTAACTTCCAGGGTGAAGGAGACCAGTGAGATTCCCTGAAGGATAAGAAAGGAAGATAGTAGCAGTCAGTGGTTTGTGGGAGGAAGTCTCAGCTCAAAATGGTAGCTTGGAATCAAGTGAGTTTGAACCTCAGTATCTGAGACAGTGTCTCAAATGAAAGAACCAGGCCGCATGGGAACCAAATACTGGATTTCCTGAATTGTTCTCATCCTGCCCAGCTGAGCGATAGTGGACTTCACATAATCAAGAGTTGGCAACTGGGTTGCACAAAGGGCCCAACATCATGCCATTCACAAGAGTGGTGATGCGCCTTTCCCCATCTAAAGTGGGCAAGACTTTCCTGAAAACTTAAGTTTTACAGGTTGCTGGTTAAAGTGAGACTTGGGAGCTGTAACAAAGTGGGTGTTTTCCCTTGTTATGTTGTATGTGAGCCTATGCGAGTCTTACTGTTTTGCATGAACACTGTGCGTGCCTCAGTTTCCCTATGTATTGCACCAATGCCTAGGTGGTGGGAATAAGGGTGAGAGACTTTTGTTGAGACCCTTGGGTTGGGGCCAGGTGAGGAGGCTCCAGCTGCCTGCACGTAAGTGATGGCCAATGCCCTTCGTAACCTGAGACCCAGGAGGGGGGTGCGACCACGAGACACTTCGCCCGGAAAGCGAGACAAAGACCAGGAGGAGCAGCAACAGGCATATCAGGGGTCAGGCTGCTGGAAGCTGGGCAGTCTCCGGTTTGGGACTCAGAGGAGGGAGTCCAGGGCGTCAGCCCAAGGTCCCCCTCAAAATGGACTTTGCTGGAAGTCACTGATTTCTGTGCTAACAAGCTCTGTTCTATGCTGTACTGTTTTACAACACTGGCTGAGAGTCACGGCTGACTGTGGAGTTGTGAGGCAGGACACACTGGCTTCTCCAGGGGTCCCATCCAGGTGGACCCGCCAAGGGGAAGTGTTCGGTGTGAACAGGGATGCTGAATGCTCTTAGGTCAGACCAGGAGGGCCATAGCCGAAGAGGCTTTTGGCCCTGGACAGCGTGCCCAGAGTCCTGGCTGGCGTCATACAGAGCAGTTCCAGAGCATCGAACCTGTGACTCTGTCACAGGAACTAAAGGGGCTAAAATAGAAAGAAACCCACAATTCTAAAGACTATTGGATGTTGTCTAATGGCTACCCATTTGCAATACAATGAGTGCCCAACACACACTTCAGGCACCTAGTTTGATTGTGTGTGATACATATAAGTTTCGATATGTACAATTTTTTTTGGGGGGGGGGAGAGACTGGGTAAAACTGCTTAGATTTTGGCGTGGTTAACACAGACTGCTACGACAGATGTATCAGGCATCATTAAGTAGAACAGGAGAACAGCCCAAAGTGTTTATGGAAGTGCTTTTAAATTCACGGCTAGCTCTGAAAGTTCCCATAGAGGCCATCAAAGGGGGAGAGGGCTCATTGTTTATACATACTGAGGAACATGAGTTGCCCTCAAGCACATTTGGGTAGGAGATAAGGGCATTCCACTAGGAGTGGACTGGAGGCCTCAGAAAACAATAAAAGGACCAACCCACAGAACTTGAGATGTGATCTGGCCCTACTAAGAACTTCTGCTCCAGCCTACTGGAAGCGACACAGTTGAATGAGGGTCACACTACCGTCAGTTTCCCAAGCTGTGTGCTACGCTGTAGGTATTACTACCATACTCTCATTTCTAGCCAAGTTAGCAATATAAAGAGAATCAGGCTGTCAGAATCAGGCTCCAATATCATTCAGAAAAAAATAAAGCTATTTTAAAGCATTTGCTTATATACACACAAATTACGTTTTAAGACCGACATCTCTATGCTGCCTGCACTGATCTGTCAGAGCACACCATATAGTCGTGCTTTAAAATAATGACATAGGACCAGACGGAATGACATGGGTCCACCATGTCATGGAAGTGGAGCCCCTCCACTCCATCACGTATATTTGTGAACTTTTTTTTTTTTTTTTTTTTTAAATATGTTGTACAAGACAAGGGCAGACTTACTTCCCTGCAAAGGCCAGTGCCCCCTTTTTAATCCCTTTGACTGACCCTTCTGGGCAGCAGGTCAGTTATTCAAATAATTTTAACACCACTTTAATGCCACATAGCAATCTAATTTCTTATTAATTAATGTCCAGTCTCCTTAGAGTTAGATATATATTGTAATGAACCCAAAACCTCCGATCAGAGTTAGGGCCCCATTCTGCTGGGCACTGTACTAAAAGCATAGTGGTCCCTTGTCCCGAAGAGCTTAACTGTGGTCTCCCAGTTCTGATCTGCCCAATTGTCTTAAATATGGGATAACACGAAGTGCAAAGGTATATTGATGTGTTTTGGTCATAAAATATACTTTTCAGTTCAAGTCAGCAAGCCATTCTTCACTGTTGCTGCACAACTGAGAGAATTTTTCAATAAACCTAGATCTTTTCCCTTTACCATATTAACTGATTCAGTGTCATTTAAAGTATATTAAATACTGCAATATAGCAGACTCAAAAAACTGAATAATTCATGAAGAGAAAAAAGGTCTCTACACAAAACTAAGACATTTTACAAACACCACTTGCTCCCCCCTCCCAAGTTTTATTTTTTTACTGAACTTAAGGGAATTAGCGTCTCTGACATAGTTATAGCAACAGCAAAATAATTAGGAGCTCCTTCATACTACTGTTCTACACCATCCATCACTTCAGAAACATGCTTAAGACAGGAGTCTGAATTTCTCCAGGATTCAATCTAAAATGCTTCTAAATATGGATAATGCCTAGACTACATTAACACATTAAAGCTTTGTAGATTGTCATCAGTGCTTCCACAGCTTAATTTCATCTACCCCTCACAATTCAGATCTGCAAGCACTTTCATCCTAAAAAAAAATCATTCCAATTTAAATATAAAACTCATGATGCTTTGCAATCTGCTTATGCAGGCATGTTTAAGAGGATATATATTTAAAACCTGACAGCAAAACTTTATTTACTCCCAAAATCGTCAAATTCTATTGCCTACAAGTTAATAAAAAAAAGCATATTCTACAATCAGTTAAGTATGAGGTTTGGGGAGTATGATTACTTTGACAAATCAAACTAATTTTTCTGAAAGTCGGAGGCTGACTTAGTAGAGACTACACTAACGTGATGGGATGTTGTACATTTGAAGTGATTGATACAAAACTCAAATGGATCTGCTGCATTCTTTTACATTTAGAAACTGCACAGAAGAAGGAACAATTCACAATACTCATAACACAAAATGGATGCTTTGTACGCATAGCACTAGTGTAACTCTGGAAGAAATTTGTCTCTCTGGTTACGTAACATTCTGTTACCCCCTGAACTGAGGATCCATGTTAGCAGTTCAACTCCTATTTCCCGCTACCATTTACAAATTTAAAAAATAAGACAATTTAAACTCCCTCTCATCTGACAGTCCTACAGCTCATAATGACAGATCATGTACACCAATATAGTTTACAAACATGGGAAATTATGGGGTCAGGTTAGTTTGAGATTCACAAGAAGTACCTTACATAAGCCAAATAAACTCATCACATGGAGTTAAATTTTAAAGAAAAACCACTGACAAATAATTTGCTATTTTCTTAGACAAAAAGTGTTTCTGTATATTAGTTTTTAGACATACAATTAAAGTATTGCTTTAATATAAAACACTGAAATTTGTTTTGGTATAGCAGTTCAAATCACTGCTTTTATCTGTAAGCCAGACCATGTCAAAGGAACACCAGAAGTTCAAGACAAGTTTTACTGGTCTCTAATTTTGGTTTTCCTCCTTTGTAATTTGGTTTTCTAAAATTATGTGCAGCTAACTATACCACACACAAGTAAGGAAACAGTTTAAATACAACTCCACCAAAAGGAATATCAGGAGGCTTCTTTTTTATTGATAGATAGATAGATAACTTAGTTTTTGAAAAAATGCTCTATGTTAGTACAAATATGCAATGTTCCAGTCTCATTCTTAAGAAAAAAGGTAGTATATCACTACTCATTTTTATTTAACATGACAATAGTAATTAACATACGTTTATAAAGGGAAAAAAGGCTGTTTGGTAAAAAAATTAAATGGTTAGAGATAAATATGCACTTAGCACTTGAGTAATTTTATGTTGCCATGATAACCATAACAGCTGCTTACCTGATCTCCTCTTTCATTGGTTTATCGTATAGAACTACGACATCTCTAAGGTAAAAAATGTTAAACACTTCCTTTGCCCTGTAACCCCCTCGTAGTTACCGAGTTTGCTTACAAAACAAATGAAAAAAATTACATGAAACCTAATTTGCATGACAGATCTACTATAAAATAAAAACAACCAACCAGCTCCTCCTCTGAGTAAATGCACTATAATCACACTGTTTTATCCCTCATGATAAATAGCCTGCTTTAATTCCTCTGGCCAAACAGAACCCAGTTATCAACACAACACCTTCTGTAAACATAGACCCATATGCCCCCTTTGCAGCTGAAAGTTATTAAATTGAATGAACATTAACCATTTAAATGCCCAGGGTGCAATGTACGTTTTAAATGCATTACACTACAGAATCTCAGATTAGATAGAAGAGTTAAATAAAAAAAAAAAACACACAGTAAGCAGCAAGATGAAAGGGGAAGGTACACTTTTCTTAAAATATTCTTACCTTAATCAAACGAAGGTCTCTAAACTCTAGTGCATCTCAGATTTCAAATTTCTAAAATACATTAGTTTCAAATAATCACCTACAATTTTCCTTTCCAATCTCCTAGGAAAAAAAAGAAAAAAATGATGTATTTAAGCACCTGCTGTTTTGCCATTTGTACTTAAATTTTCTGTCTGTAAAAATCCTCTTACTCAGCTCTGTCTGCTCTTAAGACAGCACTGCTGACGAATTTCAAGGCTCAGTTCTTGACATGCAAAATCACTGAAGGATCAAGAGCATAAATGTCACTTCCTCTAGACAGCGCATCAGCTGCAAAGGAGTCTAATCTGCTATTCCCACCACAATCCTACCTAATTGAAGAGTAAATCCTGACATCTGCCTCGTGGTGTCATAAAATGCATGGTTTTCATTAAACATTTTTGAAGAATTCAGATTTAAATCCCATATTTAAAGGATTCCATTTTTAAATAAGCCATCATGGTGTTCCACTTGAGAAACTGCATAAAAGGAATAGATAAAAAATGAAAAAGCTAACAAAAAATTGGAGCCCAGTTTGCAACCTTGAACAAATTATGCTGTCTGCACTTGGACTGCAGAGGTAATCAAAACCCTGAAATTACAAAATAAGTTTTAGAAAAAAATATCCTAAATTAAACATTCTTATGAAGTGCTTTGTTTACAGTGTCTGTGCTGATCCCACAATATTTGTGAAGATTTTCCATCTACTTTGTTAGAAACATGCAAAACTAACACAATCCAACTGAGAACAGGCATAAGAAAAAGTATTTTACAATGCAGTGGTCCCACTTTCCTGAAAACAGAAGATAAATTGCTATGTGCATAAAGTTAGATATATATGCTATACTTGATTCAAATAGGTGGAAAAACATTTTTTCCACAACTAAAATGTTTTAAATGATCTAATTTAATTTTTTTAATTCACTTTAAACCCCATGTAATTAATTTTTCCAAAAAGTAGCATTTTAATCATCCCATCCCCAAACACACACCTTGGCTCTCATCTCTTTCCCTTGCATTCCTGATATAAAATTAACAAAGACCCCTCTGTTGAACTGCTTTGCCTTCAAGTCTCTTGGTTTTAAAAGGATTATCCCTTCACTAACAAACTGGTCTCCTTAAACAGAGGTGTGTTTATCTGCTGCAAGAACAAACTTAAAAGACACAATCTACTGTACACCTGAAACTAGAATTTTCATTTTCTAAAGCACTTGAATGTACTTACTGTTCTAGTCCAAGAAGGTAAATTTACTTTTAATACCCATTACAAATTATGCCCAATTCAACTCAAGTCTGCATGACATTTCTTCATACAATCCTCTCACTGGAGGCCCAATTTAATAAACAAAGACAGCTTTAATAATTCAAATCTTACTTTCAAAGATGCGATGCGCCTGTCAGAAGCTTTCTGCAATATAGTCAGTAAATTTCTTCAGTCTCTCCAAGGCTTTGCATATATTTAAGCCGGTGTCGTGCCTTTTGAATGCTGATAACTACAGTGTTTCTTTTCTCTCCTTTAAAGGATTAAACATAACCACACAGGCATTTTTATTACTGCCTCATGCACCATTAAATTGTCAGTTTTTCTTCTAGAAGTCTTTTTTCTTTTTTTTTTTTTAAATGTGGCCTTCAAAACATCTTTACAACAAAATGTTCATTTTCCAGCATTTCTTATTTATAAATTGAAGCAACAAAACCAAAAACCAGCTTACAAAACACTTCATGTTTTCTTACAACCATCAAAAGTTAAAGGCTGGGAAGAACAGTTTAAAAAAAATAATCAAACTAGTTACTGTGTATAGTGGAATGTGGACTTTTAAAGATTATAGCACACTAGGGTAACATCTCCTCAAAAGCCCCAGAGATTCTAAATACGGATGCTTTTTAGTTTTTAATAACAGCCTTGCTTTACTTTCCAGGAATAATTTTTACTGGCTTCCTCTACCACCTTCAACTTTCAATGGCCAAAGTTCCCAGGTTCAACAAAGCCTTTGAGTGACCACTCAGGAGACTGACTACTAAAACTAAAAATCAGTTTTACAGCAGAAATGGTCTGGTCCTTAATGTCTGTCTAAAAGGAAAGTGAAACTGGAGATACTTTATAGCGATAGCTTAAACCAGGCAGTTGTCTGCTAGATTGGGATTCAGGAGACCTAGGTTCAATCCTCAGCTCTACCACTGCTTTGCTGGGTGACTTTGGAAGAGTCACCCCCCTGGCCCCGTGCCTCAGTTTTCCCATCAGTAAAATGGGGATAATGAACCTGATCTCCTTTGTAAAGCATTTTGAGACCTATGGATGAAGAATTCTATATAAGAGCTAGGCATTATTATTATTATTATTATTAATGGAGGTGGCCCTCTTTAGTTTTGATTGGGTTTAAATATAGGTTCTACCTTAGTATACCCAGAGAGAGCCAAGTGTTGCGACATTGTAAGTCTAAATGAGCCTTTTGATTTTTATTCACATCTCCATCCCAAGCTACCTTTTAATCCCAAGTTATAGCGCCAGCATTCCCCTACATTCCAGCTGTGCACTGTATTAGGTCTCACAACCAAACCATATAAAATTGTTTCCGAACACTAACTTACATCTCCCCGGAGACGCACAAAACACTCAAATCCAACAAGCAAGCATCCCAACTAAAATACAGTCTTGTGGAGCATTATGCTTACATGGATCTTAAGGATCTTGAAGAGTTTAGTGACTATGGAGAACGGGTTCTTTGGGAACATACTCAGAAGGTATACAACACAGTATCAAGAGGCTGAACTGGGTGCCACCACATCTCATGCTGTGAATGGAAACAAAAGCAACTGATCACTGTTCATTGTGAAAGAGACTAACAAGTAATCAGTTATTTTAACAGCCGCACTATTACAATTCCATTAATCTAGTTCTGTCACTGTCTTCAGCAGTTTCTCAGAGATGGGCAATCTGAAATGCACAAGTGGGCTATTCGCTACCTTCTTCACAGTCCTGACAACTGGTTGCTACTGCGGTTTGCACGCTTTCCACACTGATAATTCCACTGACAAAACACAAGCCAAGAGAGAACTGCCAATGATGTCACACCAATTCCCTATCAGAATGGAGGAATTACTATTAGTATTGTTCAGCTTCAAGATGGGAACAGCAACCACTTTAATAAGTGAGTTTTATACAGTAGTTCCTTATAGCAATAGTCAGTGGGCTTGTTGTCCCTTACCAGGAGATCAACGAGTGGCGATCGATGCATAGGCGATTGATTGATCTTCACTAGACCCGCTAAATTGACCGCAGATTGCTCTTCCATCAACTCCTGTACTCCACCAGATCGAGAAGAGTCGGGGGAGTCGACGGGAGAGCGTCTCCAGGCAACAACTGAGAGTGTGGACTCCATAGTAAGTAGATCTAAGTTACGTCAATTTGAGTTACTCTATTCACGTAACTCAAATTGCATAGATTAGATTGAATTTCCCCTGTAGTATAGACAAGGCCAGTGAATCCCAGATATCCCTGTAACCTTCTGCAGGGACAGCAAACTAGAGGAATTATTTGTCCAGCAGTAGAAAGTTGCCACCAAGGCCACTTCTTGCTGACTCAACTGACAAAACAACCCTTTTGCCTGTCAAGATATGCCCCGATGAAGCCTAACATTTGGGGTACCAGACCTTTCCCTAGTGATACCAATAGGTCAGGCACTTAAACGTGATGATTTTAGATCTCCTCTTCATTCTTAACAACACCCATGGAAGTATATAGAATTTTACAATAACACAGTTAAAATGGTAGTTAAGTCCCTGCATTACAGACTTTGCACTTCAGAAGTGTACAAATGAGGAATGAACTAACAAGGAGATTTACTGGAGTTGTGTGTGGATGCTATTTCCCTTTTCAAGGGGATAAAACAATACAATCAGTGAACAAAAATGAGGGAGAGGGGCAAGGACTGGATTTCAGATTCCGGAACTGAAGTTTCACCCAAGGTGGTGAGGGTACCAAGCTCTTTCTTGAACAGGACCATGCTCTGGCATGATTTCAAAGGTACCATTTATTTCTTTTCAAGGAACTTCATGACATGGTTCTGCCCTCAGCCAGCAGTGCGTGGCATTAAAATACTAATGGAAGGACTTAGCAAGTTACACAGTCCCGTGCCATCTACAAAACGATATGAAGAAAAAAATCAAATACAAAGGGAACTGTTTTTATACTTCACTTAGAAAATAGCTCTGAGTTTTAAAAAAGACAAAGCTTAAGAAAGGTACCATTCCACCACACACAAAATACCCAGCCTACTTTTATTTAAATTTTCCTATAGCACACCATAAAAGCAAATCTCAACACGTAGCTCATTTCAGTTCTTTAGTACAGAACTCTAATACTATCATCAATTTGTTTGAGAATTTGGTAATAATTTTTACCTAGAACACGTAAGACCCATTAACAAAAGTACTTTTTATTTAAAATGCTCACTGCTTTTCCCCCTGCCCCAATAAGACAACAGAAAGTAATGAAGTGAAGCTGACCAATGATTCAGTAAGTCAAATGACTTTAGAATAATATCGATTTAAAAACCTGTCACAAGCTCTATGTTAAAACAGGACCATTGATAAAGGATATTTCCCATGTGCCATCCTCACTCCACTTAGGCAGAGTTGTGTCTATTCATTACAAGGGACCAGTGGAGACTGGACAGGAGGACCAGTATAGCAATCTGGGGTCCATATGTGAGAGAAAGATTTATGTGGAGAGGTCTAGCGATAAGAATGACCAACTTCTGTTTCTATCTTGTCCTGGCTTGTAGAAAACAAACAGATACAGGACCTGAAACTAAGCAGGCAGGGAAGTCTTCATGCTGAAGTGGATCCCGAGGAGGATGAGATCCAGGAGGGGGCCATGGAGCTTTCGCATCAATTAATGGGACACGGATGACAAAAGAGGACCAGAAATTCAGCACACTGACAACTGCGTCTCCTGGAAGGAAGCTGCTTCCTGAGGTGAGCAGCTATGACCACCACCATGTGGCTGGGAGCAAATGAGAGACCAAAGGTGGGGAACTGTCCTGGGAAGTGCATTTGACAAAGCAGATTCACAGGTATTGTTGGTGCAGACATCTATGGCAGTCAAAGAAATAAAACTGACCAGACCAGCTAAGGAGATTAAATATTTAAACAGGTGTGTGTGGACAACTGATCTCCAGAATGCTTTGTTTAATTTTTAGAGCAAATAGGACACTAAGGATAGCTCACATGGGGGTAACTTCACCCACTGCTTTTACATCAGTGAAATGATGGATGAACTCTAGCTCTCTTCTCTGGGCGACAAAAGAGGATAATCTGCACGGTGGGGTTGGAGGGTGGGAATCCACCATAACAGTGGATCTGACCCAGCATCCTAAGGCAATGAGGCTCCAGTCTAGAAGGCAGCTCCCTGTTGCTAAGAAAGAAGAGTGATGGAAGATTAAGGAAGAATAATTCTCTGTGGAGTCTGCACTTCATGGCTTCTGCAGGCTGAACCCTCACCTTGTAACTGCTAGAAATGCCCTTGCTACCTCTGTAGTAGCAGGAAGATAATACTGGAAGTTAGGCAAGAGGTAGAAGTAGCTATGCCAATGGCTCTGACCTGGAGCTAGATAGAGGTATTATGAGTAACTTAAGGGGAGAGAGGTTGGGCCTTTATGCAACAAAAACCCAAATTCAGACAATTCCACAAAGGCTCTGGTAACAAAGCTGGAGGACAAAGGGGCAACAAATACAAAAAGAATTTATAGGCACTCTTCAGAAAAAATACAAAAACAAAAATTTATGATTCTTCTGCTTTCTAGTGTAAACTATTTTTGTGTGTGTTAGTCCTTGCCCCTTTCCCCTACCCCTTCATTTTTCTAATTTAGATTGTGAACTCTTCAGGCCATGAACCATGGCTAATCTCAACAATATGCAGAGGCATGGCACGAGATTAAAATGTTTTATAATTGGGACTGACCTGGCTACTCAGAAATAACTGACATAAGTGCATATACAAGGACTTCTAACGTCCTTGTTCAGATAATCCTTTTCACTGACTGCCTTTTGTGTCACTGACAGCTGTGAGGGGGAGAAAAGTGCATCTAATGATAGCATTACTGCATTCAACAAAACTATTGTTGAAATGATACTACAGCCAACTGAATTCATGTGTCAAGATGGACAAGAGCTCCACTAGTATTGAAAGACAAATTTAGACAAGGTATGGGGGCTAAAATTGGAGACAGCGATCTGCATTTCTCATTTCAAAGCATTCTACAGAAAAATGCAATGCACAGCTGTGAAGTTAAATTTTGGTATTTGTTTACAGTTTTGAAGCTAGCTTATACAGTTATTGCAATATAGTATTATGACACTACACTATAGTATTAAGCCATTACTACATGCCTTGCGCGGTTAGAGGACTTGCAGCCTTAAATTTCAGTACTTCCAACGCAGTATTAACAGATTACCAAGTTATACCCTATTGTATCTTATATAGTTACTGCAACAACAGAACATTATGCTAGTTTCCAAATTATAACTGAATATCCAAATACGAAAGTTTTAGACAGTCAGCCTCAATGTCTTTTTATTGAAGTCTGTGTTAAACACGAAAAAAACAGAATTTTAGCACAGAATAAGCCTTGGTAGAATACTATGGAAACAGAATACCGGATATGATTTTTATCCCCCAACACTGCCAGCATTTATGCTCACTGCAACTAAACACCCAATTCTGGCACATCCCTAATTCCAGACAGTCTGCACCATGACATGCAGCTTTACCCAGAGTAAAACTGTATCTCATCCAATCAGCTCCACATTCTTACAGAAGAAAGTTGAAGATGCTCACTCAAGAGACAATTTTTTCCTCATAAAGACTCATACCAGGATAAAGAAACAATTTTGGACACTAGGCAGAGTTTAGTAGGGAAAGACAAGCTGTTTGATTACTCATGAAGCTTCTCTTTTTAATAAGAACTAAACACTGAAGGACAGCATACAGATTCACAGATTCCAAGGCCAGAAGGGACCATTGTAATAGTCTACACTAACCTCCTACATAACACAGGCCATAGAACTTCCCCAAAATAATTCCTAGAGCAGAGCTTTTAGAAAAACATCAAATCTTGATTTAAAAAGTTGTCAGTGATGGACAATCCATCCTTGGTAAATTGTTCCAATGGTGAATTACTCACTTAAAAATGTACGCCTTATGTTCAGTCTGAATTTATCTAGCTTCAACTTCCAGCCACTCGATCATGTTCTACCGCTCTCTCCTAGACTGAAGAACTATATAAGCGTCAGAGCAAGTCAATGTGGCCGGTAAGTTGTCAGTAATTTGCCCAGCTCTAATACCTTATGTCAAAGGGTTAACTAGGTCAATGAAGAATTTTTATGCTGCTCCCTAGAACTGACATGACCTACAGACATCTGATTTTTACATCAAAAAAATCTGGACTAGTCCTTCATAAACTCAAGAAGAAGAAAAAAAATAAAGGCAGAAAGGTTACTTTCCACACACTTTAAAAAAAAAAAACCTGCAATTGTTTGCGGCACCCTCATTCAAAATCTGCAAACCAAGCTTTTCCTTGGGTGTTTTCATCCTCATATTGGGAACTTCATCACCTGTTTTTAAATGGAGCAGAAGTTAATGTGGCTTCCTGTTGCGCCTTCTTGTTGATTTTAGCGAAAGTCAAATGGCATTTTACTGACAGCATGGGGCCTTGCCGAGAATTAGGAAAAATCAGTATTTCCTTTTTTCCCTCCCAACATCTCTACAGTGCTAGCATAAGCAAGGTTCAGTGTTCATGGCTGTATCATATTAATTTTATGGTCTATCCATTTTCAGTGCTAACGAATGGGCAGAGTCTAGTGTTGTATTGAAATAGTGACTATATTTTAAGTTAGATATTTGATATACAACTATCAAAACCAACACTTAAGTTTATTCCTCTCAAATTTCTTCCTGTTATCCCCCAATTTCTGCATTATTCTCTCCTCCTCCAGCTCCATTTTTGCCCAACCACGGAAATAGAGCACAGATTACTTTTCAATAACTTCAAAACTCTACTGGTTCCCAGATGAACAGGATGGTATTTTGGTCCCCTGCGTTATCAATGTGAAGGCAGCAATGTTGTAATGAAAAACATTTGATCTAAAAGGCTATCCAAATAGCACAAAAGACTTAAAGGTTAAAGAGTACTTATCATCAGGTAATGAATGGTGGGCCAGAGGAAGCCGGAAGGCTGATGTCTTTAGAGTTACATTGAGAACACATGGAATTTTATATTGACATTTGTCATTTATTAAAAGCACTTTTCAGTTTAAATATGATATTTAAAGTAGGGATGACACCCAATTAACTGCTCAGTATCAAGATTACATTAATATTAATGAAAAAAAATCAAAGGAGAAAGGGAGTTCTTAATTGTCTGAAGCCACATGTAGCAAAGCTGAAGTAATGGCATCCCATCAAAAAAAAAAATAAAAAATTAAGCATCCATTTTAGCCAACTTCGTTTCCATTCTGATTTTCAGTCATTTTAAATGCTCAGTGATTTGAGTCCAACTCTCCCCTTCTGGAGGGGGGCACACAGAACCTGGCTGCAAAGATGCTTTGAGTACTGCAGATCCCACTCTTGCATCTGCAGCAAAGGCCTGACCTAGCAGGCAATGTCTAGCGAACAAGTGCGTGGCCCAATTCAAATACCCGGCAGTGGTCCAGGTCTTTGGTGGCACTTGGGCGGCAGGTCCTTCACTTGCTCCGGATCTTAAATAAAATAATTAATTAATTAATGGAGATATCCTATCTCCTAGAACTGGAAGGGACCTTGAAAGGTCGAGTCCAGCCCCCTGCCTTCACTAGCAGGACCAAATACTGATTTTGCCCCAGATCCCTAAGTGGCCCCCTCAAGGATTGAACTCACAACCCTGGGTTTAGCAGGCCAATGCTCAAACCACTGAGCTATCCCTCCCCCTCCTTCCGCGGCACTGAAGGACCCGCCGCCGAAATGCCGCCGAAGACCCGGAGCGAGTGAAGGACCCGCCGCCCAAGTGCCGCCGAAGACCCGGACCACCGCCGGGTGAGTAAAAATTAAAAAGTTAGGCGCTCTTCTTTAGGGCGCGGGGCCCGAATCGGGGGATTGGGCCTAAAGCCGGCCCTGCACCCTGAAGCTCACTTAGATTCTCTGAAAAGCTATAGCTTCACCTCACAATCTTTCTGCTATGGCAAGGCTGGTCCTTTACAGGTAGAATGCCAGGGCATATCAGATGATGATGATGAAGTGAAGTCTCTTCTCTTCAGCTAAGTGTGGGATTTTGGGGGGAGAAAAAAGACAGGTAAGTGGATACTTTAGTTGATGTTGAATTCAGAAGAAACCTTGGGGGGAAATTTAAGATGGAGGCCAAGGGATTCCTTTTCCTTGTGAAAAACCATGAGGAGGGTCTGCCACGATAGCTCCCAACTCGCTGACCATCCCGGCCAAAATGACAGCCACTAAAAAAAAAAAAAAAAGCAATTTTCAGGTGGGGGCATGGCACATATCTTGTTGACACAAGATCATCAATCTGAACTCTTGGTGACAAGATTGAGGGACCAGTGAGTGCTCTGACCACTGGTTGGAAGGTCCTAATCAGGCCCCCCCATGAATAATACTGTAGAAGAATTAGTGAAACAGAATGTCCATCTACTGATGGGAGGAAGGCACTAATCATGCAAGGTGGACTCATAACGAGCTAGTAGAAAGTCCTGAGGTTTTTTTTTTTTTTTTTTTTTTAGAGACAGGAGATAATCTAAAATGACTGGAGTATCTGCAGTGACTGGAGAATGTTGACAGTGCTGCACCCAGGCAGAGAAATGCTTCTATTTAGCTAGATAGCAGGTCCTAGGTGAATCTTTTCTACTTAGAGTAAGGATAGCCTTTAACAGGTGCTAAGCAGGAGCATTCTATTTCAGACGCCCATCTCAACACCAGACAGTGAGGTGGAGTGAACTTGGATTGGGGTGTCTGATTCTGCCCCCCACCCTGCTCTAGAGTTCAGAGGTCTGGGAAGGGGTGAATCTTGATGAGAGGCAGGCTGACATTGTCAGGAGCTCTGGGAAGCAACACTGCCTTGGGCCAAATGGATGAGAGAAGAACGATGTTGGCCCTGTTGTGGTGTATCTTTTGTAGGACATGTGAAAGCCAGGGAATGGGAGAAAAGGCATATTTGAGATAGTTTTCCATGACAACAGGAGTGCATCGCCCTGGGAGTTCTGGCCCATGGCTCCTCTGGAGTACTACTAAGGAATTTCTGTTTGTTTTGGATGCAAAGAGGTCGCACTGAGGCGTTCCCCACTCTGTGACTATTTCGCTCAGGAGAGAGTGGTGGATCTCCCACCTGTGGCCTGCAGAGAAGTGCCTGCTCAGGAGTTCTGAATACCTGGGAAGTATGATGCAGTTTCTGATGCACCAGTTCCAAAGCCTGACTGTTTCTAGGCAAAGGGGAAGAGATCTTGCTCCACCCTGTTTATGTAAAAGACCATAGTGACACTGACATCACTTGGATATGGAATGACTGTATAAGCAGGAGAAAAGCCCTGCAAGTGAGGTGAAGTCAGTACTGATTGCAAATCCCGACCCATGCTCATAGATTAAACCGGTGGATGACTGTCCTTATGATTCAGTGCTGGAGTCACCAACAGATGCTTCTTCCTGCACACTTTACCCTCCAGTCTGGGGGTTTTCAGTGGTGCCGGTCCTTTAGGGTCCACGTGCAAAGGCTCACCCACCTTGACAGGCTTGAGGATGGATTACATCTCTTGTGGACAGTCCTTGACAGGGATCTGTCCTTGCAACCAGGAGAGTGCTCCCATTCTCATGGGAAGCCCTGGAAGAAAAGTCCTTGGGTTTAGGTATTGAAGACTTCTCTTCTAAGTACATGCTTGGCTTGTCTGTTGAGGTCAATGCACTAAGAAGGTGGAGAGGGCAAGTCTCCCTGGCCTGGATCAGAGGAGCCTCAGAACCTTCTCCATCAGGTATTTCCTTAGGTGAAGTTCATGAACTTCATGAGTTCTTGGTAGAAACGAATGACAGATATTATGCCTTGCAGAAATATGTGCCTCACCCAAGAAGTAGAGGCAGCGCTCTTGATTGCTGCTGATGGAGAAGGAGAAAGGGCAAGAGATGCAGTTCTTGAACCCCTGGACTCTGGGCATAGTCCCGGACCATGGGGACAGCATAGGTTCTGGAACTAGGGGTGCTACAGGGGTGAAGTGGACTCCATTACATAGACGGTTTACAATTTGGTTCGATGGCTCAGCATCCCCCTGTAAAAATTGTTTGAGGAGCCCTGGAGGAGGGAGTCCTCAGATGGTGACAAAAAGCTACATTAACTATGCTATAAAACTCTAGCTATACTAACAGGCTAAGTAGCATAAAAACCATTTGCAAAACTATACGTTTTATCAAAAAAGCTGGAGAACACTGAGAACACAGGATTCCAACTCAGACCACGTGGCAGTAAGAAGGAACTGGAGAGACGCTAGCCCGCATTGCCTCCTATGCTCTGGAGCACGAGGAGATCCACTGCACATATGCAGTCCAATGGACACTGTTCGTATTTCCAGACTTGGGAGCATGGCACATGCACACCCAAGTGTAGAACACACATAGCGACCAGCACTTGAAGAGGAAACAAGGGTTATGGGACTCTGTGATACCCAAACATATTAGAGATATCTGGAAAGTATAACTCAGTCTTCCTTGCTTTTGAGGGCTTGAGCTTCATGCAGTGAATTAACATCAATCCTTGCATATTTACTCTTAAACTGGAGTGTACTGCAAGATTTTAAACATTAAACTAGAAAGTAGAAATGCCTGTCATATGCAAAGCCTCCTTTCCTTCAAGCTGCATATTCATATCCTATGAGGAACAGGATCACAAGGAAGAATATTCCAGAGATTCTTTCTGTCAGTTTCCATACAAAACCAACCTGAAACCGGTTGACTCTAACCCAAGCATTCCATGGAACATCATTAGTCAGGCGCTCCAGCTTTAGAGGTGGAGATAGGACTTTCCTCCAACAAAGGCAGCACTGTACGGTTTTTGGACTTTGCAGCTGGGCTAGTTTTTATTGGCATCTAGTTATCAGGTTCTCTTCAAATTCAGAAGGGCTTTTTCGGTGTACAGATCAAAATTTATGAAAGGCAGAATGACCACCCATTTTGCCTCTATGGGCTGTCAGGAGAGGCTATTTGGAGTGTGTTTTTAATTTGCATGCAAATAAAGATGTTAAAAATATTAGAACTGGAATGCACCATTTTAAAATAAAATTGAGAATACATGATTAAGAGTAGAGAGACTGATCAAACTGCACTCACATATGCTTGGATATTCCTTCATGATACATGACGACAATGTAAAAGCAATGTCAATTGTTTCACTGCGGTAGTTTGTGTTTTATCTGCTGGCTGCAGTCACTAGAAAGGGAAATGATCACACTTGAGCAGCTTTGATGTTCATTCCAGTAGAGGGCACTAGTACACAATGAGAGGACAGAGTAGATTATATAAATTTTGCTTTAATGGGAGAGGGGAAAAAAAAAAAATCAAACCTTGTGTTGGAGAAAGACAAAAAAATACACTAAGGTGTGTTAAGAGCCAACTGGATTAGTAAAATGGTCTAAAAGTCAGTTTTAAGACGCTAAATGCAGGCTACTGAGGAAAAAACTTATTTAAATGCATTCTTTTAATCTAGCGTTTAGCAATAAGTCAGCATCTTTACATGGTCTATATACAGCAGAAAGCTTTGTATATTACAGGGACAACACTCGCATGAAGTGCTGTAGCATGAATGAGTAGTGTAAAGAACGTTTCAATACGTTTAAACACTAGTGCCATCGAACTCTGGTATCACACTTTACAGTTCCTCAACCAGATGTTGCATTTGGACAGGACAGGACAGGACTGACATCTAAGTTACTGACCTCAAAGCAGTGTTTCTTAAACCGTTGAAAGCGAAGCCCCTTTTAGGGAAATGAAACCAACTGCGCACACATATTGGAAGATGTATCCATTAACAGGAGTAGGCCTCCACCATGCTTCCTTTCCTCAAGCATATCCTTCATACCCATGCCCAACCTTCCCCCTGCCCACCAACCACACTCACTTCAGGAAAAGCCTGCGTTGAACTTCAAATATGGTCTTACATACTTTGTCAGATCTATTGCTGCTCACCAACATTGACATTTAAAGCATTACTGGCGTTCACGATATCACCCACTGAAATGAACGGGGTATTCACACCTTCAGATGCTCTCCAAAGAAGGCTTCCATCAACAAAGCTAGCTTCATTCAGGGAGCTGGTGTTCCTACCCCAACAGAAGACACCCTTCTGTCAGTGTAGGCCACATCTACAGGGCTATGCCGGCATAGCTACACCAACATAGTTACACCAGTAGAGTCCATGTAGCGCAGACATGCCCTTATAAATATCAATTTAAGGCCCGTGCTGGAGGCACTCTATCCGACAAGGTTTTGTGAGACCAGAATTGAAAGCTCAAGCCTTAAAGAACAGATTGAAATTTGAAGCTTGATTTAACAGACAATTTTAAATGTCAGATAAGGCTTCTATTAGCGAGTCAAGCATGTGGGAAAACTAGTTAACAGTTGTTTAGTGGACTGCATTCCCACTGAGAGTCAAATGACCTCACATCTGAGCAAGATGGCACTTATTAAATTAGCATTTCAGCCCCTAGAAATGTCTTTTGCAGTTTTTTGTGGTGAAAAAAAAATGCATCATACCTTATGAACTCTGTCTATTGACTCACACAAATTCAGTTATCTTTTAAAGACAGGATGAGCTACTGCTGACTTGTTTTATTCATCATGTAGACTAACAATGCATTTAAAATGTTGTTAGTTTGTAGTTGAATCAGCTGAAGTGACACAGTAATGCAAATCACTGCATTTTTTAACAGGTGGGGAAGTCAGCTGAGAAATATAGTTAGTACAGGTTACACACTTCTTAAGGGCTCAAGTCAACATCCATTAAATTTCAGACTTTAATTTAAGTTAGCTTGGGACTTGAACATTTACACTTTTCCAGAAAAGTGCATGTCCTTTAGAAAGCACGTGAAGAGACAGCAAGCAAGTGCTAAGTTAGCCTGTTAGTACAATTGCCTTCCACTGCCTTCTATCTGAGAAATGGAGAAGCATAGTCTAATGGTGCGGTATATTCATACTGGATACGTACTGCAGGACATCAATTTCACCCTTTTGCTTTTAAAAACACCATAATTGATGCTTAAGACTACAGCCACCTGAAGTTAATTATTGATCTACAATTGCTCATGTAACTCCATGCTCTGTAACAGACATAACAATATGGACCACTTGCACAGCAGACTTGCAAAACACATTTGAAGATTGAAGATAAAACTAGGGAAGGAGGCTGCTCACTATTGTAACGTCTCCCAGGACTCATGAACAAACAATTCACTCAGAGTTCAAAGGGTATCTGCCTCACTTTCAGTGAATAGACAAACCACCTAATAAAAAGAAACACCCAAAAAAGTCAGCTGAATTTCAGGAACTACACCTCTACCCCGATATAACGCTGTCCTCGGGAGCCAAAAAAATCTTACCGCGTTATAGGTGAAACTGCGTTATATCGAACTTGCTTTGATCCGCCGGAGTGCGCAGCCCCCCCACACACCCCCGAGCGCTGCTTTACCGCGTTATATCCGAATTCGTGTTATATTGGGTTGCGTTATATTGGGGTAGAGGTGTACTGCAATTCCCAAATATGCTGCAAGAGATTCCTGAAGTGGATTATCTCATGAATTGAAGCACAGTATTCTCAGAGAACCATCTCAAAAGCCATGCCAGAAAAAGTCTGTTTTCTTTCCCAAGTAACCTCCTCAGAAAAAACAAAGATGTTAGACAATAAGACCTAAGTCCCCCACCTGCCAGAGACAGGGGAACCTCAGTGTGAGCTAGTATAACAAAGCTCTTCACATTTTTTTTTCTTTTCTCAGCCTGCTAATGGGAGGAACCAAAACCACTTGTAAGCGCTGGTACATCATATTCCAGCCTGGGTAGAAACAATTTGCCCTCACTCTTAGCTACATTTCACTCCTCTGTTGGATGAAATATAAATAGCTCATCTGTGTCAGAGGCCCTATAATGCTCATAGCACTCATGTAAGGGATGGGGTTTTGGAACAGAAAAGTCTTATTCTACTCCTGCAGCCACCATGAAGTTCCACATTAACACCTGTTAAATCCTATGTTGTCTGATTTGTTAAGTATAGCACTTAAATGTCAATGTTCCAGAACTAAAAGTAACCTTTTAAAAAAAAAAAAAAGGTGTACCAATTTGGATTCAAGAACTTGGAGAGTCCAATAAGAGGCAAGTGATTGATTAAAAAAGCTGAAAGGTTTGTATACACAAGTGTTTAGAAGTGATTTACAAATTCAAGCTTAATCCTACACTGAGACTATCAAATTTGTTAATCTCCTGATGAGGGCCATGCTAAACTGGCCCGAGTCCTATAACAAGGGGAGCAATAACTGAAGTTCTTCAGGAGTATTACAATATGAATTCCCTTTAGTTATTGATCTGTGGTAATTTTTTTTTTTTTAAATCTAGTTCTGGAGCAGACATGCTATGAACACACTGAAAATGCTGTAAACACTTCAAAAATTCTATGCCATGAAACAGCTAAAACATTCCATATTCAGATATAAAATTCTGCAGCTGCCAAAGGTTTTGGAAGCATTACACAGCAGAAAATCTTTCCTGCTCTAAAACACATTAAATAAAAATATTTAGGTACTTAAATCTCTAAGCTTTTGGATAGTAAGTCCTTTCTACTTATTCTAGATCTCCCTCACAAAAGTGCAATGTGGTTAGCATGTCTACTTGTTTTCATTTTGATGCACCAATTTTCTGTTTTAAAAATGTGACCTACTTTACATGACCACGTAGGATTCAGGTATGTGGAGGCATTAGATTGTGTATTAATCGTTATGCCAACAGGAAGTGCTCCATGTCAAGTTGGAATTTCACTGCTAGTTATAAAAGCAGCACCAAAACACCAATAAAAGCTAGGAGCCATCCTGGCAATCCACTATGGACACGTATAATACTAAATCCGTTAAGCATAGTGTTCAGTTATGCAGTAATTGGAGCGCCACACTTCAAAAACCAGATGTTCAAATTCTCAACAAGCACTACATTTAAATTAACCTAGAAACAAGAACTAAGTGTTGACACAATATATAAGTTCTCACCCCTTTACAGAGTACTGAAATATAAATTAATTTCCCAGACCTGTGAAGAATTTTCTAAATTTAAACCTTAATAGGTTTTAAAGCTTTCCCACAAGCTAGATGAGAAACACTAAAAACATGACCACCTGAGATACGGCTCCATCTAACACAAAATCCATGTTTAAAGGTGTACTAGACACCTACTAACCAGCAACCTACATCTATCAGAGGGCAATCAAGAGGTGGATCTGACCAGGAAGGTGAAGTGGTAATGAAAGTAGTCCAGCCTCTCACTGGGACCTCCAGCTGCTGTAGAAGACTGAATTCTCACTAGAGTGCTGTTTCCAGACCTAATCCTGAGTATCCTTCTGGAATCACCTTGTGGCTAATAAGCATTTGATAAGTTGGAAGCCCCTTCGGCAAGTTGCTGAAAGAGACCCCCCCCCCCTTGCTCCTGTAGTCTTCCCCAAACCTCCATTTTGGGGTCCAATCTCACCTCCTAGAAATCTGAGATTTTCCAAACAGAGTAAAACTGACAAGATTTGCTAGTTTTGCCACTGCCCTCGGAGTTCTGAACTGCAGCAATGAAACTCACCAGAGCCTTGACAGTTTTCGCTTTGATGCTTAATAAGGCTGTGAGCAGCAGCACTGGGGTCAAAAGGAACACTGAATCAGTTTACTTTCCGCTCATATTCAGAGGGCCAGCAATTTTTCTTTTAAATTAAGGCTTCAGTCCACAGAACCTTATATTAAGACTTGCAATCACCAGGGGCTAGTGGATTTTTCAATCCATTCATGCACACAATAAGATTCACATGAAAAAAAAATGTTAAACAGAGGAAGATTGAAGTTCACGACTCCTACAGTCTAGGTTTGGTCTATACTGGGAGCTTACCCCAAAGCCATCTATCCATGAGGTAGCAACACCAGCACAAACAGGCAAAGCCACTAAGCTCCACAGTTGCAAATAAGTAGTACTCACGGTCATTAGCAGTTTGGGTGAGTGCAGTACATCAGCGGTTGGAATCAGGGCAAATCCCCCCCGTGTAGACAAGGCTTATTCCCTGCTTTTCCACTGACTTTCTGGTTCTCTATTTCCCACCATCGTTAGAACAAATGTTACACTATTAACCTACCTCAAAGGTTTAGAGGTTTGTAAGTCTCCAAGACCCATGAAAGAAAGGAACAACAGAACTAGAAGAATTGCAAGGAACAGAAAAGTGCCAGACTGTATACCATGTAACTTTCGGTACTTGCTAGCAGCCACTGCACCATGGCAAATCCCAGTAAAAAAGTACATGGGGAGACTGTGAAGATCACATCTCCAAACTTACAGTCAGCACTGTACGCAGAGAAATACAATATTTTTTTAAACAGCAACCTTATTCTGCCCCTTACAGCAGACTAAGGGATCTCACAGAAACCATTACCTTCATTACTGTAAAAGTTGTGCGACCCAGTTTACTTTGTTGCTATCTGTAAAGCAGAACCTACCAAAGACTGAAAACTACACTTTTCCCTTGCTGTTGTCAAAGATACCCTGATGTAATTTGTTGACATTTATCATTAAGGAGAGAGACTTCTGAAAGCCTTACAAAAGGAATAAAGCTTCTTAGGATTTAAAAAAGCCTACATTAACCAGCAGGGATGGCAAGAATGGATTAGTCCTACAGATTGAGACATTACAGTGAAACACAAAGTTCTGAAATAACTAAGCTAAGATGATGTATTGAGTGACCTTCAGCACTGCTAACAAACTGTCCTCAAATATTTATCTACCAAGTTCAGAATGAGAGTTAGGTTGACTGCAATAAGTTAGTCACTCAAATGTTAGCTGCATTTTTCTTTTGACTACACTAGGTTAGACATGCTTTTTTAAAATTATATATACATTTATTCATTCATTTGCTACATACACAATACAAGAACAAATGCACCATGAAATTCTTAAGCTTTCTGGGAAGCTCTTTTCCACATCTATTAACAACATCTTTTCTACCTCTGCAGACAATCTCATGATGCTTTGAGTAAGTAGAGGATAGAATATTTGCAGAAATAGCAAGATGATGTGATGGAAGTTCCATTTAAATTTATACACTCTGATCAAAATTCTCCAATTCAGTTTTTTTCCTGGGTTTGTCGTCTTGCAATTTCAATGCATCTAGCGTATCCGAACCTCCACCTCAAAATGAATGCACCCCTTGCGGCAAAGTTAGAACACACAATGAAAACAAGGTAGAAACACTAACATTTTGGAACAGGAGCATTTGGTGTTTGTGAGAAAAGTCTGAAAACTACATTTAAATTATCTGCAGAACGGCTGCTTCAAGGCCATGTTGAATTGGCTTAATAATATATGTTTGTAACATGGGAATTCACACCTATTTATACAAGCAGTTAGAGCACCTGTAAAACCATGACCAATGGTCTAATCCAAGATGCACTGAAGTCAAAGGAAATCTCTCCATTAATGGTAGTTCAGTGCCTAAAGCCCAATTTTTCAAGAGAGCTCAGCTGCCATTTTGGCACTCAAAAGACGTGACCAGCACCCAGCTGCTTGTGCTGAGCACTTGACAATCTGACTGCTCCCATTTAGGTACCCAAATGAAACAGAGCTTTTTGAACAGTCTGACCCTAAGTGTGTGTGTGTGGGGGGGGGGGGGGGGGGCTGCACAACACCATACTGTCGCCTAAAAAGACAAAAAACACGCTTCTACCCACCCTGCCATCAGAGGCCTTCAAGCCTTGCCCCCCCCCAAAGTAATGTTTACTATAGAGACCCCCTTAATTTGCTTTTGCTATACCCCATCCCTTGTATCCACAGACCATTTTGCTAGTCTACACTTAAAATTCGCTGCTATAGCTATTCAGACAAGTGTTTTTGCTGGAACAGCTATACTGGTTCCCAGGCAAAATAAGCTATACAGACAAAAGTACTTTTAAGCCAGAATACTGCATCTACGCTAGTGCTTTTACCAGTATAGAAAGACCAAAACCACACCCCTCTAACCAACACTATTAAGCCAGCAAAAGTTTTAGTATAGATCTGACTGAAGTCTTTTAGAGTAAGGGCCATGACTTCATGCCAGCGTGTACAGTACCTATGCTGCATACGAATTCTAAAGCAGTCCATTATCCTATTCTTGTACTTTTCACAATTTCAGGGGTGAAATAAAGAGAGAGATTAAAGCTGTCCCAAATTCTGCCTGGAATTTAATTTAACTTGTAGAATTGGTATAAGCACACCCAATTCCAATTCCCGAGCTTTCTGATCACAACTATTAGTTACATTTTAGAAGTATATCACTTAAATGACCTGCAAGAACTGGTCTTATAACTTCTGATTTTTAAAATCATCACTTTGTCCCAATTATCTTTTAAAGCAGCCACAATGTTACAAAAATTAGTTCTCACCATTTTGAGGGTGTGTAAAGTTCAGTTTACGTGGGTCTCTGTTTAGATTGATATATTTTCCTTCACTTTATTCACTTCTTTACAAGCTTTTGCAAAGCTCCATCTAAAATCCATTGTCCTGACAAAACCCTTTTTGTACTGTACTCAACAACTGAACTTCTAATCTGCCTACAGATTAACATGAAATGCAGTTTTCAAATATAACTGTTACATTATAGTGTCGTATAAAGATTCTTTTAGATTGACAAAAGAAAGCTGGAACCTGAACAGCAAGTGATTCCTCCGTTGCACTTTACTCCCACCCACACATCCCCTTTCGGATATTCTAGCACAGAAATTGTACCAATTGATGTTGTACTGGCACCGCCATTCAGCTGAGGAAAAAACTTCCAAATAAAACCTATCAACCACAAAAAAAAGCAACCCTCACTTGGTTAGTAGCTTTTTTTAAGCCTGTGCTTCTGGCCTTGTGTTGAGAAATCTCTTTACTACTCAGAGAAGCTATCTGAGAAAGTAGACAGGATCCCTGAATTGGCCCTGCTCAACTGCTGAAGCACTGGAGTAGGCTGAGGGTCTACTGTTAAGCCAAACAAGGCTGGGGACTCCTTTGAAATGTTCCTAGAATACAGGGCTTTTTGGAGCTGTGCTCTGGCTCCGCTCCAGCTCCAGGCAAAAACCTGCAGCTCCACTGCTCCACACTCCGCTCCAAAGCCCTGCCCATAAAGACCCCATCCTTGCCAGAAGAAGAGAGAGAGGGGAGGAAACAGACTTCTAGAGAGCTGCTGAGAAAGCACCTGGCTTTGAGCCTAGAGACAGAAGCCTGGGAAGTGGGGTCTCTGCATGTTCACCAGGTGTACCTGTAGAGGGTACTATAGGATACCACATGAAAGGTGGGGAAGTACCTTCTGCTTGCCTCCAAGCCTTTAAAAAGGTGGGTGAAACAGCAGCTCCATGCCTGATGCAGTAGGGGATTCTCATGATAGGGACCTTGATATTTTCTGACAAGACGGTTCTGCATTTCAGCGTACACAGCCATTTAAGATGTGCAGAGAAACCTCTAACCCAGTAAAAAGCACATTCTCTAATCAGCATCGTTTTTAACAGAAAATTAGATAAAGAAATAAGACTAATGGCTTTCCAACAAAATTCACTGAAAGAACACTGTCCAAACTCAAATACCCAACACATTCTACTGTTTAAACCTAATAGCAGCTTACGAGCATATAAAATGGTGTCTTAGGGAAAGATTCAATTGCCTGTACTGTATGTTAATTTTATGAGCAAAAGGTAGGATAAATGTGACACCCGAGTTTTAAAGTCATATAGATATAAAATTAAGTTTTTAAAGCCAACTTAGAAATTAAACAGACCTTCAGACTGACTCTCCCTGCAGTTTTATAACATGTAAATTAAGATGCTTACACCCTCCCTTGTACAATACTTACTGTTCTTATACATGAGCAAATCAAGTTTATTTGAGCTCCAGGGATCTGAACAGAGGCTGTGCGCCCAATTCATCAGCACTATATTTTGATTAATACCATTCTCCACATCTTTGCACTCACTTCACCTTGGGCAGTGCAGGGCAATGGGGAAATTAGGTTTTACATATTCAGAAATGTCAAAGTATATAAATGTACTACAGTTTAGTAAATGCCAGTGTGCATGTCTCAGGTTTGTAGCTTTCCATTCCCTACAAAGAATGCACCCTTATAATCCACAGTCAATTCCAGTACTATCTCAAGCCCTCCCATTTCACCAGTTTTCAAACCACATTAACAAGATACAAGAAGGTGAAGCGGTGAATGGCAACTCTTTTAGGAGAGGCCACTGGTGACATAGTCCCAACGCCAATCAGGTATTAGAAGAAAGTTTGCCAAAGGCCCCAGGGTATCTCTACACTGCAATCAGGAGGTCTGACTGCAGCACATATAGCTAGCTTGCTAAAAATAGCAGTGATGCCATGGCATCAAGGGCTAGGCAGGGTCCCACCTCCTGACTGCAGGGGATACACCCTTTCCCTACTATGGAGACAGGACTCAATCTACCTACCTGCCTTTTGCAGTTTCCCCACTGCAAGCCAATTTGCACTTCCACTGAACTTAATGAGAGTTTCGGCACCGACTTCAATGGAAGGAGGATTAGTCTAGAAAGTTTTGAATTGAATCAACTAAAATAAGTGATAGGATTGGTATGTAAACTTTTCTATTGTGACAATAAGGCTGGGATTGCTGGTATATATTGCTAGTTTATTTTTAAGTATTTTCTCATAAATAAAGTAGTAGTCCACCCCCAGTGGAAATAGTCTTTAGCCTTGGGGCAATCATACATTAACCTAAACACTTCTGACTCAAACAAAAAAAAAACTCTTAATGTTATGAAACTAGGGGGGAAAGGTAACATTTGAGCAAGAAAAACCAGAAGAAACACCTGGATTGACGGTACCATGGAACCTCAAAGATAGGAACACCAGAGTTATGGTCTAACCGGTCAACCAGACACCTAGTACATCCAGAAATAACCCATCGGGCAGCAGCAGAGACCAAAAAAAAAGCAAATACTGTACTGTGCCCGTATTGCATCTTAAAGGTAGGCACATCTGGGCTGCTTGTCCCCACCATACACCCCCACCCACGGGGCGGGCACTTACAGCAAGACGCTGAGGCTGTCAGCCCAAGGCAGCAGGAGCAGCTCTGGGGTCTGCACCACTTTCACCCCTCCTCCCCTGCCCCCGTCGGGAGGGGGACACACTGTTTTCTCGTACACACACGAACCCCTCTGCCTGGAGGACGACAAGCTTGGGGCTGACTAGGGAGCTCAGCTGCTGCCGGACCCCAGCCCGGAGCGTCCGCTGCTGCATCTGGAGTCCAAACTGTGCTATGTTCAGAGTTACAGACAACCTCCATTCCTGAGGTGTCCATAATGGAGGTTCTTTTATATACACTTTTCTTAGGACTTCAAAGGAAAAATCCATTGCACAGAAATAAACTACATTTCCCTGAGATATCATTGTCCACTTGGGTTCAAAGAGCATCCGCTGCATTAAGCCTTACATTATGCCTAGTTATGGAATGCATGTTAGTAACACAAAAGAAAGATTCTCTTCAGGGTACGGGACTTGACATTTTAACAATTGTTGTGCTAATATTTTACTTCTATGCCAAATTTACCCATAACACAAGCGAATTTCAAGATGTCACAGAAATTGCCAGCTTTCATAATACCGTGAAAGTGACCTGACAAATTCTCTCCTCAGTAGGTTCTTACAGAAAAGAAAGTTATTTCCTTCTGAGGTTGGGGGTTTATTAGATTATGAAAAACTATCTTCAGACAAACCTGTGCGGTACAGACAAGTTTTAAACATTAAGCAACTAAGTCTGCAGGATTCTGTGCTACTTTTCTGTTTCTAATACAAGAAGTCATGTGTGTATGTCTGTACCAAGGTCTAATTAAACCAAATCTGCATACAATTTCAGATTGTGGCTAATTCTCAAAAATTAAATCTGAGAATTTTATGTAGTAGAAAATAGTTATGGAAGCTTCATTTGAATGGCAACTAACAAGAAGTGTCCTACCTTAATCCTAGTGAGGTATAGAACCAAGGTGTTCCATTTATTTTATCAAGTGTGTTGAGACAGAAGTTAGCTATCTACTATAGCACCCAACTTATTGGTATTTACGTTCAATTTTTATTTTAATATAGTAGTTTATGGGCTGAAGCTTTGTTTTTAATACAATGAATATACTGCTCTTAAAAGGTACCAGATTTAGAGCCCTGAAGGCTTCATCCACAGAACAGGATCACAGAAGTGTAGTGACAATTCAAGTACTCCCCATATGGCCTCCACTATAAATCTTAATTATGACTAGACTGCCAGATTTTAAGATTACACTAAAATCTAACCCCCCCAAAAAATATAGCTGAGTAAATTAAATTTGTAACCAACAAATCATATTTAATCAGGCAGCCTATAAGTCAGATTTTAATCACCAGTGACACCAGCCAAGTTGTCACCTCTCAAATCAAGAAATACCAGGTCATTTTTAACTCTAATGGTGCTAGCAGTGCCGGCACAATTCAGAAGATCTGTGCATAAGGTGGCGTACTCAAGATAAAGACAGTAATTAAAACCCGATTTCCTCTGAAATTAACAATGAGCATTCTTTTAGAGAATCTAGTTACCATGGTTTTCGTCTCCATGACACTTCCAATATTTCAACTGGCATTCAACAGTTATTAAAAATCTAGCCTAAAAATTATGCAAAGTTAATTCTGAAGAAAGATATTTTATAGTGAATGAATGATCTATTATAAAAGGTATATCATGCCATAACTTTGCACAGCAGTTTACACAGATTAACATATACCCAACACCCTCCTCCACCCAAAAATCACATTTAAATATAGGACATGAAAATAGAGAAGTCAAGGTGATTGGAAAAGAAAGGACAAGGCTTAAAGTAAAGAACGAGTCATTCTGTAAAGTGCCAGTTACATATTTTAGTATTTTTACACAAGGTGAGAGAAGTAAACAGTACAGGAGGGGACGTCGGAGTGAAAATAAAGACTAAAGAAAGCAGATTTTGGAGAAAGGACACTTGGTGGATGGGAAAACAGACATCATTCCAAGTACAGAAAGCAGTGTGCAAATAGGGAAAGACAAGAGGAGAAAAGTACCTGAACTTTAGCAAGGCTCTTGACATAGTCCCACAGGACAGTCTCATAAGTAAGGTGGAGAAATGCAGGCTTAGTGAAACTAACATTAAGTGGCTACATAACTGGTTAAACAGTCATAAAGAGTAACTATTAATGGAATGATGTCAGGTTGGAAGAAGGCCTCAAGTGAGGTTCCACATGAATCTGTTCTGAGTCCAGTATTATTTAACATCTTCATTAATTACCTGGATGTAGGAATAGAGAGCATACTGATCACATGTGGAGATGACAAAGCTAGGGGGAGTTGTTAACACTTCAGAGGATAGAGCTAAAATTCAGAGGGATCTTGATAAATTGGAGAACTGGGCTACAGACAACAAAATGAAATTCAGCAAAGATGTAAGGTGCTACACGCAGGGAAGAAAAACCAAATTTACAAATACAGAATGGGAGAAATGGCTTGACAGCATCACTGCTGAGAAGTATCTGGGAGTTGTGGTAGATCACAACCTCAACATGAGTCAACAACATGATGCTGTTGCAAAAAGCAAATGCAATTTTGGGCTGCATTAACAGAGGCATAGCATGCAGGTCATGGGAAGAGATACTACTGCTTTACTCTATGTTGTTTAGTCATCAACTAGAGTACTGTGTCCAATTTTGGTCACCAGTTTATAGAAAGGATGTAGAGAAACTGGAAAAGATCCAGAGGCAAGCAACAAAGATTATCAAAGGGATGGAATGCAAGCGTCATGAGCAAAGACTGAAAGAATGGGTATGTTTAGTTTGGAAAATAGGAGGATGGGGGTGGGGGAGGAAGAGACATGATAGAGATCTTCAAATACTTGAAAGGCTGCCATAAAAAGACGGAGAAAAGTTGTTCTCTTTTGCTACCGTGGGCAGGACAAGAGGAAATGTGTTCAAACTACAGCAGATTTAAATTAAATCTCAGGAAAAACTTCTTAACTGTAAGAACAGTAGGACAGTGGAACAGACTGCCTAAGGAAGACATGGAAGCTCCTTCATTGGAGGTTTTCAAAAAGAGGCTGGATAGCCATCTAGCTTGGGTGGTTTAGACATAACAAATCAAGCATTTTGGTGGGGGTTAGATTAGATGACCCTTGCTGACCCTTCTAGCCCTATGGTTCTATGAAACAGTTTTTCAAATGGAAAATGCCTTAAACTGGGCCTACCTAGCTTTCCCCAGAGCAGTAAAAGCCATTATTTTACCTGGTAAAAACCTCCTCCGGTTAACACCCTGCCATCCCTGTATCTATCCCAGGGGTCGGCAACGTTTGGCATGTGGCTCGCCAGGATAAGCACCCTAGCGGGCGGGCCAGTTTATTTACCTGCTGACGCGGCAGGTTTGGCCGATCGCACTCCCCACTGGCCGTGGTTCCCCCGTCCTGGGCCAATGGGGGCGGCGGGAAGCGGCGCGAGCGAGGGATGTGCTGGCCGCAGCTTCCCACCGCTGCCATCGGCCCGGGACGGGGGACCGCGGCCAGTGGGGGCTGCGATCGGCCGAACCTGCCGCGTCAGCAGGTAAATAAACTGGCCCGGCCCGCTAGGGTGCTTACCCTGGCAAGCTGCGTGCCAAACATTGCCGACCCCTGATCTATCCTCTGAACTTTGTTTAGGTGCATAAAATCTTTAATGTAATAATTTTGCTAATTTGTAATATAGTGAAAGATAAGTCAAAACAGTACACCACCTCTGGACACGTTCACTCTGCAGCCCAAGCAAAATCTCAGATTTCCTCACTTGAGAGTCTGCTGAAATGGTCAATCTGTTCTGAAGGCCTTTGGAAGTCAAAATATTAAATGCTTTAGAATTCCAGTAAGACCTGAATACCACATTATTTCATGTTTCAGAGTGGTAGCCATGTTAGTCTGTATCTAAGGTGCCACAAGTACTCCTCATTCTCTTTACATTAGAATATGTAATTCATCAAGCTTTTAAAATAAAATAAAAAACCCCAAATGATAAAGTAACCATTTGAGAAATCCCATAGTAGTTGCATAAGAAATCTACCTTTTAATCTTATGGCTCAATCGTTTGGAGAAAGACCCATTTAAACTAACCTTATTGAAGCTCAGCTTTTCATTTCACTGTTACCAGTGAGGGAACAGAAAGTCTCCCGAAACAGCAAGATGCTATTAGGCAAAGAAAGCCACAAAATAATGATAGGTATGTAGGATAAAAAGACAGTGCTCTGATTATTACCACCACCTATATTACAGCAGTACCCTGACATGTCAGTCAAGGTAAGTGCCCCATTATGTGGAGGACTGTATAAATTTAGAACAATGTCCCTTATTTTATTTTTCAAGTCTAAAATCAGTACCCCAAACTAGTTAGTGTAATTCTATAATAAAGACCGGAAATGTCTCAACTAACCGATTACTAGATCATCTCCAAAAGAATTCCTTTTCCAGTTGAGGTAGCACTGTAAAAAACAGCATTATAAAGCACTGTATTGTCAAAGAATCTGTCGGACAGTAAAAAGAGCTCAGGACACTTGCTTTGCAGAAAATTACTGCCAAATGCTGCCAGACCCATCTTTTCTTCTGTCTGGGCCACTGGCCAGACACTAATATTTTAGGCACCTACTAATTTTTAGCAGTGTAATATATTGCATAATACCACCAACGCAGCCTCCCCACGACTATTTGAGGATGCTTTACTGAACTTTATCTCATGCTTTAACATTTTGCTTTTGTTTCCATACTGAAGGTAATACTACTACTAGGAGAAAGGAGATATGGCGGTTCACAAGGCCATCACTTCAAAAGCGAATGCCCATATTTCCTTTCCCAATCTGAATGCTTTCACTTTACTTTTAAGTTGCTTCTCATATTTGAGAACATGATGGCAGAAACCACCACATACTGGGTACAAAAAACTGCATTTAAAAAATGTTAGTAAGTGTCACTTTGGTTAAACTCACTGAACTAGTTTGGCATGTCATTAGAATCATTGTCATGAGCGAGCAAGTTATAACAGCCAATACATGTCTTCAGAAGCATCTTCAGAATCATATTACAGTGTAAAAAGCAGAGTCCTGTGGCACCTTTAAGACTAACAGATGTGTTGGAGCATAAGCTTTCGTGGATGCATACCCACTTCATCAGACGCATGGGTATTCATCCACGAAAGCTTATGCTCCAACACATCTGTTAGTCTTAAAGGTGCCACAGGACCCTGTTGCTTTTTACAGATCCAGACTAACATGGCTACCCCTCTGATATATTACAGTGTGCAAGTTTTGACAATACTGTATGCATATTTTAAATCTGTAAAACAGTTTAACTTGTCAAGTTGCTCCCTCCCCCATCCCCACAACTGAACAGGATTCAGTTACCTACATAAGGAGGATTTGTTGTAGAATTACACTTCAACTTAATACAGACATTTATATATTACCATCACTGTGGCATCTGATAACTTTACAAATTCACTGAAGTGAAAACAAGGACGCTAGACAGACATCGACTGAAATATTTGACCCAGAAAAAGTTTGTTAATGGTGCCAAAGAATATATTTGCAGGGCAAGATACTTTTACAGAACGTGCTTGGATAGTGTCATTTCACTTGTTACAACTCGCCAAATTCAGAAGTGCATAGCGTCCTTACAATCTTTCCTGTTTAGTGAGTGCTGACTGAAGATTTATTAATAAAACTGGCAATCCCTACATCTACAGGCTGTATTGTTCAAGTTCATACTATCTTTAAAAAGGCTACTCCCAAATCGGATTCTGCTGGCCTTGGTTTGCAAAACTTCCATCAAAGTCAGCAAGTGTTGTTTAGGAGGACTGCAGGATTGGGTTCACGTATACATAAATCTTCAAGCTATTTTCAGGGCATGGAGTGTTTGCTTGAGCCAACATTAAGATTTTGCAATATTATTTATATTCATGCATGATGCTACCAAGGAAAAACACAATCTTATTTGTGTATATATACACACAACGGTGCAACTGTTATTAACAGACCTTCCCCTTACTAGAGTCTTACTGGTAACTGTATACACGAATGCATTTTTCCATAAATAAATTTCATGCAAAGGGTTATTTTCATATTGTATTTTTGAAGGGGTACATGCTATGCAGAAAAAAAATGCTGGTGTAACCCCCATGCCTGCTTGGGGTGGTGCCGTCCCTCTCTAGTGGCACCCAGACCATCTAGAGCTTGATGAGTCTACTACAGCCGTGGCTAAGAGCCAAACAGCTTTTAGCTCATGCAGTAGAGACACATACATCTAGTTCCAGAAGGTCCCAGGTTCAGTCCCGCATGTTGATGACTGGGGTCCGTTCATATTACACAGGCATTGTAGTTCTGATTATCTAACCTTAAATTTGCCTGCACAAGACTTTCCAATTGCTAGGGTGCTGAACCAATGGCTTGAATTGTCTTACTTTGCCCTCCCCCAGAAAACTGTTTTGATCATGTATTCATTACTTTTTTTGCGATATCCTCTCCACACTCAATGGTCACTGTCTGAATGCACAATAAGGTGCCAATGCGGACTTTGACCAATTGAATGAAATTCAAACGTAAAGAGGCTAGATATTCGAGCACTAACATGTCTAGCATAAAAATGCTTAGCTACTGATTATGAATGTATCCATAACATACCAAAGCTTCAGTTTATGAGATCTACTGCATGCTAATAGGGTACTGACAATACTTTACATAAACATCAGATAGAAGTAGAACCTGTTCAATAGCTTAATGTACTTTCACATATGTAGGCTATGAAGTCTTTTTTTACATAGGGCCTTAGGGGCTGATTCAATAAGGTGCCAAGCACACTCAATTCCCAATGAGTTCTTATATGATAAAGTACAGAGTAAATAAGTATCTACAATACTGACATTAAGGGGGGAGAGGGGGAGAAGAATCAGTGATAACTGATGAACAAATACTTTCAAGAAACGGATCATGGAATCAACATCTAGTCAGATGAACAATCAGAGTAGAAAAGCAACCTTAGCTGCCTCTCTGCATGTGAAAATCAGATACAAAGCCGGTAATATCAGGCAAAAAAATATTGAGGGAGATCATCAAACAAACTAAAGGATGATCTAAATACTGTACTGTTGAGCAACAGTATCAAAAGGAAGACACACCTAACTCAAGGATAGGGGCTTCCATTCTCAATCCTTGTTTCCAGACACCCAAGGAGCCTATTTTCACCACTGACAAATAGGGAGTATCCAGAAATGAGCAATGTGAGAAGACATGAGAATTCTAAAAATGCGACTAAAATACTCCACAGCCCTCGCTATTGTCTTTAATCTATACCCAGTTTTGAGGGTTGAGACAAGGACAGTGTTACAGCTCCAGCATCTGTTAGATGACAAGTTTACATTCTTAAAATATAGCAGCACAACAAAAAGGGGTGTGCATTAATAGGCTGCTGATGCACATCTTGGGTACATTGCTTTGGTCTTCAGTTGCACAAGACATACACCAACAGAAAGTCAGACCTGGCTTATTGCTAGCAGAATACAAATTAATTTATTTTACATTTATTTTTTAAAATGACCTTTGAAAATAGTTTGACTAAAAAAACAGTCACTCACCTTCTTGGAACTGTCGTTCTTCGAGATGCGATGTTCACGTCCATCCCAATCAGGTGTGTTCGCGTGCACGGCAGCCAGAAGATTTTTCCCCAGCAGCATTTGTTGGGTTGGCCTGATCGCCCCCTGGAGCCGCGCCTTCATGGCGCTGAATAGAGAGCCCTGTCGACCCGCCACCCTCTCAGTTCCTTCTTGCCGGCTACTCCGACAGACCCTTCATCCTGTCTGCCACAGCCACAAACTGTTGAATGGACTTTCTAAAGGGTTTCGTTCTTTCAATGTAAAAGGCTAGCACTCTGCAGACATCCAACGAGTGAAGCCTCTGCTCCCTGCCGCTCGAGTACGGCTTAGAATAGAACACCAGGAGGAAGATGTCCTGGTGGATGTGAAACTGGGAGACAACGTTCAGGAGGAAAGCTGGATGAGACCTGAGTTGAACCTTTTTCTTATAGAACATGGTGTAATGGGGCTCTGATGTTAAGGCCTTGAGTTCAGACACCCTCCTGGCTGAGGTTATTGCTACCAGAAACACCACCTTGTAGGACAGGAAAAGCAGGGAACAAGTCGCCAGTGGTTCGAAGGGCAGATCCATCAGTTTGGAAAGGGACTAGATTGAGGTCCCAGGTCAGGGTCAGCTGCCGGATGTGCGGATATAGCCTGTCGATATAGCCTTTCGGGACCATAGGATTGGCAAAGACCGACCGTCCCACGGTGCCCAGATGGAAAGCGGAAATGGCTGCCAAGTGAACCCTTACTGATGACATGGACAGTCCCTGCTGCTTGAGATGGAGAAGTAGTCCAGTATAAGTGGTATGGGGCGAGCATCAGGGACGAGCAATGCTGTGCCAACCAAATTGAAAACCTCTTCCACTTGGCAAGGTAGGTAGCCCTGGTGGAGGATTTCCTACTGCCAAGGAGGACTTGTCTAACCGGGTCGGAACAGGAGAGCTCCATCAGGTTTAGCCATGGCGTTTCCACGCCGTGAGGTGCAGCAACTCGAGGTTTGGTTGCTGGAGATGGCCAGGATCCTGAGTTATTAAGTCTGGGAGGAGCAGTAAGGTGACTGGGGCTTCCACGGACATTTCCAAGATTGATATGTACCAGAATTGGCTGGCCACGCTGGAGCTACCAATATCACCGAAGCTTGATCCCTCCGTATCTGGAGGAGCACTTGTGAACGAGAGGGACAGACGGAAACGCACATAGGAGATGGCCTCCCCAGGGGAGGAGGCACATGTCCGCAATGGAGCCCAGGCTGTGATTCAGGAAGGAGCAAAACTGCTGGCACTTCCTGTTGCGTCGCGCCCTTGCCCTTCAGCTCCTGAGGAACCTCTTCCACTGCCCCCAGCAATAGGAGCGAGTGCACCTCCTGTATGAGAAGTCGCTCGTGAGAAGGGTCCCTGAAGAGTGATGGGGAAGGGGGGTGGAAGGGCGGGAGGGCCGAGAATTGCTAATACTAACTACACTAAGAGGTAAGCAATGATGTACAAGGACACTGCTAACGGCGCTTGCCAAGGCAGGAGCTATGGGAGGTTCCAGCTAACCGTCACAGATGGCAAGAAGGAACTGAAGGGGTGGTGGGGTCAGCAAGGCTCTATATTTTGTGCCATAAAGGTGCAACTCCAGGGGGGATCCCAGGTCGACCCGACGGATGCTGCTAGGGGAAAAATCTTCCAGCTGCCGTGCACGCACACACACACCTGATTGGAATCGACATGAACTAGCACTCAAACAACTTCTTAATCTATCCTTTCAAAATGAAAAGCAGTTCTGGGATTAAAGAAAATAGCGGAAAGACGACACCGAGCTTTTCTTTACTATGTACTATATACACTACATTAATTTTAATCTTGACATAATTTACAGGTCCCACGAACTAACACATACTTATTCTTATACAGCACTTCTCAACCACAGAGCTGAAACAACTCAAAGGTGGGCAAGTAGTAGTATCCTCATTTTTTAAGATAGAAAGTTGAGATGATTTGCCCAAGGAGCTGACACTAGAACCAAATTTTTTCCTAACTATCTGGATCCTTTTCCTCGTCCCTCAGAAGCCCAGCTGCCCTTTCAGCAGTTCATGGCCCAGTAGTCACTTTGAACTAACTATCTATACTAAAAACCTATGTTCGTAATATTGAACCTATATAGTTTTTATGATAGAAAGTGCCTAGAGATCCACAAACTACTGTTAGCCTTTTCAAGGCAGAGAAGGAAGGGGAAGTGCACTGAATGGGGAGAAAGATGCAGCGGGAACAGTTTAAAACCACTGCATTCTTCTCTATCCCCAACTCTGCTCACCGCATGCCCAGCTGCCTTTACTCTATAGTCTTCTCCCAGCGATGAAGGTCCCACCTGCACAAATATGTGCCAAAAGTTCAGCCAACCATTTAGAATATGGCTTTAGACAAGCTATATACCCAGCTACTAAGCATTAAAGTGCTGTCTTTGGACAAAGTTTTAATATGCGTACCATAACCTCTTAATTGTTAAACATCTCCATATCTTTTTAAATAGATGCCCTAGTAACATTTGTCATGTCATGTCATGACATACCAGATACATATAAACACAAACATACATCTCTTGGATGTTCCACAATATCCAAAAGATGTAGAAATCCATCCCCCCCACCATATTTCAAAGAACAGTCTAGCACCACTTATTACATACTTGGGGGGGGGGAATGTGTAAGAAATATTAATTTGTTTAAAGAACATTTCTGAGCAATGCATGCAATTTCATAGATGATAGTGAAATCTAAGTTTCTCCTGTTGTATATACTTAAAAATAAAAATTCAACCTCCTGAATATTTGTAGGTTTTCCTTATATAGTTGCAAATTTAAGCCAGACTGCATCAATTGAGTAACAGACTCCTTACTGATTCAGACTGATTTTACCTGTTTATCTAGATATCCTATATATTTTACTCTGCTACTCCACAAATCAGTTAATTTTCAATGTATGGAAGACCATATCTGGAAGAAGTTATTTTTGCTTTATCCCTTAAGAATGATCAAGCTTTATTTTAGTCCAAAATAAAATAAGTGGGTTTTTTTAAATGTAAGTTTGATAAATGGACTAATACAATTTTACTTCTACAACTTGCTAGGCCTTTTGAATTCACCCACTAAGAAAACTATTCACAAAATTGTTTCTTGACATAGATGGATATAAAGGGGCATATTTCCACAAAGAACATTTTGATCTCCATAGTTATATTTGAATGTTACATATTCTATGAACAGTGTGAAATGGAAGCAGTTTCTCCTGTTGGTGGTGCTTACTAGACCCATGATAGCTTGGGCCCTTAATCAGCATCATGCCATGGTGCAGCATATTCAGAACTAAAAAAAAAAAATGATCTAAATTGGTCTGCCTATTTTATAAATGAAGCATCAAGAGGGAGGGAGAAAAAACACATTTTCATGGTTTCAGATGATCTGACAAAAAAAGCTAATCAACCACACAACTATCTTTGAAGAGCATTAGCATTTTTATGAAGTTTCTACATCAAAACCATGAGATCAAATTGGAGTGGTTCCATGGATGAAGCCAGAGGATACAGGTATATCTAAGGAAAAGGCACTCCCCACTGAAACGGTTGTTAGAATCACAGAACTGTTGCAACTAATATTGTAACAGCTATAAGGTCAAAGATTAAGTACTCCTAAGCTTTTGTATTTCCCAACATAAGTCTAACAAATCAAAATTCTTTCTGCCACACTTCTATGGAACCAACATCACCGTCAAGAGGGAAATCCATGCCTTTTGGGAGGCCAGAATAATGAGTCAAGATCCAATGTTACAGATCAGAGGAAAATATGCCCCTTAACAAAAGGGTTAGAATATTCAACTTTGTATCTCTATGTTTAATTCATGTTGTCTTTTGACAGCACAAGTAGCTGGCAACAAGACACTGGCAACAGCCAGGTAATAGGGGCTAAATCAGGGTCAGAAGCATAGCCTGAGCTTTAAATATTTCTGCTTTAGTCAGTCCACATCACACCTTTAAGGAGGTAGTAAAACTATCTCAGTTCCACATGAACAGGTGCTGGCATAATACAAAGAGCTATTCACAAGCTCTCTTCTATGCCAGACTGCACCTGCAGTAATGAAGCACACAAAGAAAAGGCTGCTCTTGACCAAGTATGTGGAAAACAGCTAGCATAAAAATTCCCAAATAATGTCTCCAGTTACCATGGAACATTTCAGATCCGGTTATGTTAGTCTTGTAAAATTCTACACACCCACTCAATTGGGATGAGTAAGTTTACTCACCCATCAAAATGATCCGTTTCTTTACAGGATCATCCTAAGGGTGGCTAATTTTTATCGGAGTTTGTTCAAGATTGGGTTACTCATACAATGCTCTGGCAGCAAAACCCAGTACTTTACCAGTACTCTGATGAATGAACCAAATATCAACCTGCAATCAGTGCTTTTATCCCTTCCTCCAGAAAGAGGAAGGGATAAAAGCTCTCCCGTCTCCGCCTGGACCTGGAATTTCAAAATCTCCATCCTGAAATGTGAAGTCCCTTCTACTAAGCAACTTGAGAAGGAGAAAAACGAAGCAGTGTCATTTGCTTTGCACAGAAGCCCAAGTGACCATGAAAGCAAGAGTGTAAAACTCTGATGCCGACACAGAGGAGCGTGGAGCTGAAGACGGGGTGGCAGGGCTTGACTGAAAACAGCTACCACCATGGCTGTCAGCGTAAAGCAAAAGGTCTCCTTTCCGCAACAGTCTCGGAGTGTCTGACTTCCCAGTTGGCTGTTTCTTCTGTTGTGTCTCAAGGGAGTTTGGACACAGTCCTGCCTATCACCCTGGCCCACCGCTCCCAGGTACCATCATCCTCCCTTCTACTCGGTGCACCAGGGCAGGGGCTTGCTGCTGCCAGACCCGAACCCATCGGGCTGGGGACCAGTGGGGCAGCCTGACAATGGCTCGGCAGAGTCAGAGGAACAGGGTGGAGGGAAGAGACTGGGAGACGGCACAGACCCCCACCCAGCAGCGATCTGCCAGGAACCCACGTAGCCCCAAGGCAGGGGTCAAGCCAGAGCCCCCCCGCCACGGAAGCGCGACCCAGAGCCGGGGCAGGGGGGCTGGGAGGGTTTGTACAGTGGGGGGGGGGGGGCTGAGCGCCACAGACCCGGGCTGTAACCCCTGGGTGTGAGGGAACCACTTCGAGCCGGGGGGGCTGCAGCCGCTCCCCCCGCCCCACCTGTCAGGAGCCCCGACCCCCGCAGCCGGCCCCGGGGGCCGCGAGCCAGCCCGCACCAGAGCCGGGCAGAGGGGACCGAGGCGGGAGATGGCGGCGGAGCCGGCACAGCCCCACGCCGGGTCCCGGCGGCCAGGCCGCCCCGCCCCGCCAGCCCCAGCAGCGCGGCCCCCGGCAGCTCCCACCTGTGCAGGGCGGGCGGGCGCGGGCCTCCCTCGGCGCAGCAGCTCCTGCCTGTCCCCGGCCCGGGCGGAACCACAGTGCGCGGGGCTCCGGGAGGCGGCGACGTGGGGCCGCGGCGAACCCCGCCCCCGCGGCCCACGCGCCCCCCGCGCCGGCGGGGCGGGGCCACGCGCGGCCCAATCCCAGCGCTCCGCCCCCAGAGCGCCGGCCAATCCCCGCGCGCCGCCGGGCTCCGGGGCGCGGGGCTAGACCGCCGCGCTCGCAGGCAGCCGCGCTGAGGCAGGAGCGCTCCGGAGAGCTGCCGCTGAGCCCGGCAACGGGCGCCCCAGGTTACCCGGGGCCCCCCCTCCCCCTCGGAAGCGCCTACCTGGGCGGGGCGGGCGGGCGCGGCGAAACCACGGAGACTGGGGGGGACGACTCCGCCCTCACTTCCCGCGAGAACCCGGCGGGGGGCGGGGACACATCGCCCAATCACAGCGCTCCGCCCGCGATGGGGGCGGGCCAGGCGGGGACCCCGCGTCCAATCGCAGCGCGCCGCCGGGCCCGGAGGGGAAGGGGCTGCGCTCGGCTCGGGGGACACGCGCCTCTCGCCTGCCGGGGCCGGGCCGGGCTCGGGCCTTGCGGGAAGCGCCGCCGCGCTGCGCCCCGGGCGCCCCCTGCAGGGCGGAGCGGTCCTGCAGCCCCCAGCCCGGCTGTCCCCAGGGCGGCCTGGCCGCCTCCTCCCGGGAGCCCGGGGCCAGTCCGGAGCCTCCCCCAGTCTCCGCCGCCCCGGGCTCCGCTGCCCTCGCGCACCGCCCCCAGGCTCGGCCCTGTCACCCGCCACCCGCCGGGCGGAGCGGTTCATCCGCCGCGTGGTGATCCCCTGCTCTGGTCACTGCCTCGGCGGCACCGGGCACTGCCCGCCGACCGGGCACCGGGCTGGATGCACCTTTGCAGCCTCTCCCCTGTCTGGCCGCCCTTACGGTGCCCGCTGGCCCTGGGCTGGTAGCTGCGGCAGCCTCCCCGTTCCGTTCCGCAGCCTCCCTCCGCCGGGCTCGGGACTGGAACCCACGGGCTCCGCTGGGCTTTGTCTACACTAGCACTTCGGTCGGTCAGAGATGTGAAAAAACACCCCCCTGACCGACATACGTTTCACAGACAAAAGTGCTGGTGTGGACAGGGGCGAGAGACACGTTCCCACTGACATAGCTACCGCCGCTCTATGGGGGTGGTTTACTTATACATAGAGCGGCTACATGAGAGACCTTACAGCAGCCCAGTCTGTAGTGTATTCATAGCCTTGAGATGCCACAGGGAGCGAGGGGGGGGGGGGAAATAACCTTCAGGGGAGAGAGCGCTAGGCTCCTGGCTTTAAGGACGTCCCCTTTGAGCTGCCATAGACCTGGTGGCCTCCATGGCCTTTGTGCTCTCTGTTTCCCACCAGCAACCCTTGAACACCTGCTCTACCCACGAGTCTCTTAGCGGAGGGCTCAGATACTGGTATCCACCTCCTATTGCCAAGACCCGGGTTGCTGCACCCACCCAGGCTCTGCACCCACATCACTAGAAGTGGGGAACCTCCAACCATGTTCCAGAGTCCCCAGCCAAGCCCCCCAACAGCATGAAGCCTGGGCCTCAGCCTCTTTTGTTCTCTTCTCATCAGTGAGGACATCAAAGTGGTTACAGAATCCCTCAGTCGCAGCCTCCCCATACACCAATCTAACTGCCCCATAGAACCTAGTCATGATGTGATGACCACGTCCTGGTGCAGCTTCATGACAATTGTTAGGGTAAGGGCCCTTAGGGTGGCTAATACATGAGGGATGAAAACTATCCTAAGAGCATCTACTCCTGCTTTCATAATGCAGCCTTAGGGAGTCACTGATCCCCTTTCTAAACCACAGTATATAGGCACATTCAGAATGTGTCTGTTTTAAAATTCAGATATCTTGGAAGGGAAAATCTGAACCTCTGTCCCGTTAACACAAACAGGTGGAGTGTGATCTCCATTGCCTCTTCTCTTTTTAAATCAGCATAAAGACTAATATTGTGGATGTGCTTGTGGAAACACCGAGTGATTGCTTGGGGACCACACACTCCTATGGTAACTCCACTCTCACAGGCTGGCTTGAACACTTCTTTTAGCAGCGGCACGAGGCCTGGGAGTTCAAAACATGTAGCCCGACATTTCTCCACCAATCAATTTGGGACCCCGGTAGCTACTCGTTGTTGGGTAACCACTACAGCCAACAACAAATTAATGTAGTTTCCTATTTTCATGTCTTGAGTTGTGCATTTTGCCTACATCCTCCTGCCAACAGGACTCACAGAGAGCCACCCTCAGCTGAGTGAGTAGGCACTGTGCTAAATTTGTCTCATCTAACAGTTACTGAATGAATATTTCACACTGAATCTCAAATTTTGTAAGTACAAAAATTAAACCAATTTATCCTTTTAAAGCAATCTTTTTATAGCCATGCTCTTGGTGCTCCAGATTTTTCTGCCCCATGGTTTTAGGAAGAATACAGATGTTTTTTGGAAAACCTACTCAATCCACTCCGCACATTTAAAATCCTAATAGTTAAAGATACTATATGATTCTCCTACAATGTAGTGCTTTGAAAACACCGTGGGCCAGCTCCTTAATTGGTGTAATCTGTGTAGCTCTATTGAAGTTAGCCGCACAGTCCACACCCTGTAAGGATCTGGCCCTGTGTAATCTTCAGAAGTATTGCTATTTTGAAGTAAAGCCTAACACCCCTTTCAGAGAGCAGGTATCTTTTCAGTTCATTAGAGCTGCAGCAGGGCTTCTGCTCACAGCCACAGTCTACTCAGACATCAGCACTCTATGCTTCCATTTACTTTGTACATGTGCTAATTATTTTGTCAAGAGGAATTACAGGAAAAATAAAGAGATTCATAACTACATATGGTGGGATTTAACAGCCACATTTTTCTTCCCTCTCTTAATAGCCTTAAAAAAAAAGAGAGAAGAAAAATAAATTGAAACAAAATCTGAGATACTTTCAATATGTTTAATTCATGTTCCTCTCAATTTGATTAGTAGAGAGATATTCTTGGCTAGTGCTGTGTGAAAATTGCAAAAAAAAATCTTTGCAGATTTTCTCAGCACAAATCTTAGTTTAGTTCTGGGCTGCTTCATGGCTCACAACTTTAGGTTTTCACACAATTATTGCATTGAAACATGCACAATTCCACCACACTTCTACAGCTCCCCTTCTGCAAACCTTTACTACCTGGCTAGCAGTGCTCACTACTAAGAAAGGTCCTACATAAAGTAACAGGGTTATTTGTAGCAGCAAGCACTTCATCCGTAGCTAGAAAGGCATTTGCAGGATTGGTTTCTTTGTCCCAATCCATGGATAAATTCTTAAGGTCAGATCACGGGCTCTGGTCAAGGACAATGTCCTAATAGGGGCCAGTCCACAGCCCAGGATAGAGTTCAGCAGGCTCCAGTCATGCCCTGGTATGTTCTTCCGTGCTAGCTAGGGAGAAGGTAGAGGAGAGCTAGCTTTACGCTATCTGGGGATTTCCCTATGCAAGGGGAATACCTACCTGCCCAATTAGGACAGCTTTCTGACCAGTGCAAAGTAGTTGGGGAGGGGGAATCTGACCACATGGCCTTTACATTCTCACTGGCTTATTATTTGGTCGGGCCTTCTCTGCCAGTCAGTTCCAAAACCAGATCCTGGGCTTGATTTTCTTCTCATACCATTTTTCTGCTGTTGTTACACCAGTGATAACTCAGGATTGACACCGATGGGCTAAGGGGGAAATTATGCCCTCGACCTTTAATCCAGCCTTACTTAGATATTTCAGGTCCAGGATTCTTTCGGTTTTAGTATAAACTTCCATTGCTCAATTACAAGTGTTGCCCGAGTCACTTAGGGCTAGATCCACAACGGGAACTTAGACTCAGCATTGCGATGCCTAACTTTAGGCCCCCTACCACCTACTGGAATCCACAACACCAACGTACCTGCCCAAGCTCCCTACACCAAGGGAAGAGTTTGGCACCTAAGAAGGGGAACTGCAAAAGCCAGCAAGCCGAGGCCTGGTCTACACTACTGTTAGGTCGATGTAAGGCAGTTTACATTGACTTAATTATGTCAGTACCTACATTAAAGCCTTGTCCCGCCGATGTAAATGCCCTGCTACATCGACCTCAGAACTCCACAAGAGGGGTAGGGCTTATGTCGGGGTAGTTAGGGTGATGGAGTGTCCCTATAGACATTGCGTTACTTGCATTGGCTAGTGGCTGTCTTGTCATACTGCTCCATAGTGGAGCTGTGAAATGGACAAGAAAGTTGGGCAGCTAGAGCCCAACTGCCCCTGGCTCTCCACTTCCAGCCAGGCTGCTGCCCGGAGGCTCCCCATTCTCCACTTAAGGAGCCAAGAAGCCCGGGCAGCTGTCCCCTGCTCCTGCCCTGGCTCTCAGCCCCGCACTTTGCCCCTCTTCAGTGGGTGGAAGCGCTCCCGGATGCGCACCATGGACAGAAGGAGGGCAGCGTGGACATCAGCCATCACAGTAATCGACCTAACAGATTGACTTAGGGCTGTAGTGTAGACATCCCCTGAGGCGGAGCTAGCCTATGTGAGTGCCCTAACTGCTGGGTGAGGGGGATTCTGGCAGGGCTCTCTCAGTGTCTCCTGTTGAAGCTGTTCCACTTTGTATAAATAATTAAATAGTAATTGGAACAGGGACTTGACTCTCCCTAATTCCCAGGCGTGCCCTTAGCACTGCCTAGAAAGCCATTCTTGTACTCTCGCTAGTATTTCAGACACAATGGAACAGCTTCAACAGAGGGAGACTTATCCCACAATACCCCCACCCAATTACATGGGAGAAGAGAGAGCTGGGTTCAAATTCCTACTCCACAACTGATAGAGTGGGGATTTGAACCTAGCTTGCCCACATTTTAGACCAGTGCTCTAATGCCTGGGCTAATGGTTACAAAGGTGATGCAGTGCTTTCTACTCATTGTCTGTGATCTGAGCACACCTGTTGGATCCAATCCCATAGGCAAGGCAGGTGGGCAACAGCTAGCGTAAGGATTCCAGTTGGGATTAGACACCTGGGACATAGGGTATGTCTACCTTGCAGGTGGACGATGCAATTCCCCGCTCAAGTAGATATACCCACACTTGCGCTGATCACGCTAGTGCACTAAAGACAGAAGCATTTCCACTTCCACCCATATACACTGAGGGTCTTGGCAGGATGGGCTAGGGGCCCTGAGTACGATCCTGTCCATGTGTTCAGGAAATAACTGCACTGCTATTCTTAACAGCCTAGCACAATCAAAGCTAGTGCCGTATGTCTACCAGAATTGGAAGTTACTCCTTTCAGCTGTGTTGCAAACATACCCTTAGGTGGCTGTGTGCATACCTAGCAGCAGAAGTGAAAATACCTAGGAGACGTCAGCAACAGAAATGAAGGTGCCCTCAGGGTTAGGCAGCAGCTAAGGAGGGGGATTTGAGGATCTAAATTTTGGATTGAGGCACCTAAATCCCTTTGTGTGTCTAGCACTTCATGAACTCAGGAGGATAATGGTAGATTGACCTTTCACTGATTTTAAATTAACCAAGTGAAAAAGCACTCAGTAAGGGCCTTAATTAAAGCATTATCTTAATCACCATTGGACAAATTGTAGAAGAGGGGAAAGTATCGTATGGTGCTTCATTGTTATGTTACTTAAAATGATGTCGAAGGTCACATGCAACTGAAGGATCTTAAAATTAAATCGTGATTCGGATGACTTTTCAAAATGTGAACAGAATGACTTTTAAAATTTCTCCCAAAGATTGCTTCCATCGTTGCATACACACAACACTCCCTCATCTCAATTATTCATTTTTTTAAGTTACATTGGGAAGACAGAATTGTAAAGTAAAATGCAAAGAGATGTGAGGATTCTGAAAGGTTATTGCTTTTTCTTTCCTTTTTTTTTTTAAAAAAAAGAACACAACAGGTACTTATAACCTTAGTCATCACAGCAAGTCACTTTCAGAAATTCACAATGGCAAATGAATTCAAAACCCTAATGATGCTTTTACATTCCTATGCCAGAAGTAATAGGTCATATACAATACGTTTTTTATATTTAGCACCTTTTGTATTAGAACTTCTCAAAGTGCTGTAGAGAGAATATAGTTCAATATAAATTGTCAGTTTCCCCACACTAAAATACAACAATAAAAAAGAAAACTTCAGATGTAAAGGCCCAGTTCTTTTACCTTTTGGCACATTGGAGTGCTTAATGCCACAATTACTTCTTACAGTAAGGATAGCAGAACAGGCCAAATGGGGCTAATGGAATATTACTCCCAAGCAGAGTGTTTCAAAAGTTCAGCACATAGAAGGCAAATGTCCTTGCTTTAAAGAACTTCAGCCTATTTGGTTAGACAATCAAAAGCCCAGTGTCAGTTCAATACAACATGCAGAAGGGGAATGAAGCATAGAAGTGTGCAAAATGCAACATTTAGCTTGACAAACTATTGGTCAATTAAATAGATTATCATAAAGGTTTGAAAAGTTTACAAGAACCAAGGCAATGTCACAACCTCTTTCAACCCTTTCCTTAAGTAGAAAAAACACTAGATTTACACCCAAATACAAAGTAGAAATACATTTCTAGGAGCTGCCTCAGCTCCTCTTAAGTTGGCATTCTTCTGCTATAGTCCAGCCATGCCTGTTTAGCAAACAATCCACAGCCCAGCCATGCCTCGTGCCCCATGGTATCCTCCCAACAGAGGGTCTGCCTGGGCCAGATCTTTAGCATACACTTTTCGCAGTAGCTACCAATGTTAAATGTTCTTTATCCAGTTGTTTCTTTTGTGGACAGTTAGCACTTCAGCATCTACTGAGACCAAACGTTGAGGTCATCCTTGGCGCTAGCTACAGAAGTCCTCAAGGAAATAGATATTGTAGAGCCTTGATTTTACAAACATTTTAATCTTATAAATGACCAGTTATACTAACCAGTTTTCCCAACTAAAAAAACCCCACATAACAAAAGTGATGTTGATGAAAAACAAATCAACAGCTCTTCACATCCCAATGCCTTCAGTGGTTTGGAAATCACTTTGTAGTGGGGTTTGAAGGACCAGAAGGAGGCAATACAGTACACCAAACTGTAATCTATGCACTGTACCTACTCTAGTTTTGAGATGTTCAATTTTATGAACCTCTCAATCTTCAATTAGATTAATAAAATAGGGGTTCTACTGTTAAACCCTAGTTTAAATGACCACACAACATTTGAAGGTCTTCTACCATCATTGTTGGATCTTTCCATGCTCTTATCTTTGGAAACAGCACCCCAAATCCAAATAACTCTGATGTTGAGACAGGTTCAAAAACCTGGATCCAGGTTATGTGGCTTGGGCCACCCTCAAGTTTAAAGGCATATCACCAAGGCTGTAGGCAACACCAAGGATTGCTGTTCATTGCAGTGCTTCGTTACCAACTTCATCACTGGAAAACTCCTGGATTCCTCAGCAGGAACAGCATAAATGAATCCCTACTCTCACACCCTGCTATGTGAACTGGGGCTTTGGTATTCAGTCACCATTGTGCCTTTCGGAATATACTTTTTTATTCTGGCAATATCAAAAATCCCATGAAGAATAAGCAGAACAGGAGAAAAGTCAGATTTTTTACCTTCCATAAATGGAAGAGTCTTCATTTACAATGGAAATCTTTTATTTGGCTTTGTTAGCTTCTTTTAGGAGACTATCCTCCACTGTGGCTATTTCACTTTAAAATACTGAATGCGAATTCTGTGTCAGAAGGTGATTAGGTATGCTTAAAAGTGCGAGTTTTAACAGATTTTCTGTGCTCAGGTTTCAGCAAAGCACAGAGGGTTTTCAAGTAGAGCCCTAAGTATTATAATGCATTTAAACAGCATTTAAAGGATGTGTGTGATCCTAAAGCCAAAGTGAAAATTTACACTGCAATTATTATCTTGTTTTTACAGATTTTCTGCTGTGCATTATTTGTAAAATCCTTTACTTCAGACAGCCAAAATATCAAGTGCAGTTATTTTCCTTTCAGTCTTTTACTGAGTTGGGTTCTAAGGTGATGATTCATGTATTAATATGTGGTTATTAGATGACTCCTCTACCTCTACCGCTGCTATCTGTCTTTGGCAATGGAAAAAAGGAAATTCATTCTTAAAATCTCAGCAACAAATGGAACATGCATAGAAATCAATCCTGCTCTCATTGACGTCAAAGGAAAAAATTCTATTGACTTCAATAGAAATAGAATTAAGCCCATATATCACTTATTAGTTTGATTTATAGTGCTGAGAAAATCCATACATCTGAAAGGGGGAAAAATGTATCTGTTAAAAATAAGTCATAAGAATTAGGTGACTGTCGATATTTATCTCAAATAGGGAAAAACAAATATTACAGCTGTCAATTATAAATATTGGGTAGTCAAGTATCAGGGGGTAGCCGTGTTAGTCTGTATCTACAAAAACAACAAGGAGTCTGGTGGCACCTTAAAGACTAACAGATTTATTTAGGCATAAGCTTTTGTGGGTAAAAACCTCACTTCTTCAGATGCATAGAGTGAAAGTTACAGATGCAGGCATTATATACTGACACATGGAGAGCCGGGAGTTACTTCGCAAGTGGAGAACCAGTGTTGACAGGGCCAATTCAATCAGGGTGGATGTAGTCCACTCCCAATAATAGATGAGGAGGTGTCAATTCCAGGAGAGGAAAAGCTGCTTCTGTAATGAGCCAGCCACTCCCAGTCCCTATTCAAGCCCAGATTAATGGTGTTAAATTTGCAAATGAATTGGGTAGGTTACCTATTACCTAGAGCAGGGGGTTCCCAACCTGTTTCTTTCTGAGGCACCTCCCGACATGCTATAAAACCTCCACAGCCCACCTGTGCCACAATTGTTTTCACGCATCTAAAACCAGGGCCAGCGTTAGGGGCGGCAAGCCGGGCAACTGCTCAGTGTCACACGCCACAGGGGGCCTTGCAAAGCTAAGTTGCTCAGGTTTCAGCTTCAGCCCCAAGTGGTGGGGCTTTGGCTTTCTGCCCTGGGTCCCTGCAGGTCTAATGCCAGCCATGCTTGGCGCCCCCACTGAAACCTTGCCTGGTTGAGCACCGCTGACCTAGAGGTCCAACCCAAATTAGGGCCCATGTTACTATGAATTGTGTATATATGTACACATACTAAGAGACAGTCCCCAGTCCAGAGAGATTACAATCAAAGGCCCCAATTCAGGATAACACTTAAGCACATGTTTAAAATTAGGCGCATACTTAAGTGCTGTCCTGAATAGGGATGCTTTACTGAATTAGGGTCTAAACAGACAAGACAGACAAAGGAAAGACTATTATCACCACTCTATAAAGGGGGAAGTGAGGCAGAGAGTGAGATAAAGGGCCTGATTTTCCAAGCACCCACAGGGCTCGTTGACTTCATTGGAGTTGTGAGCATGTCTCACCTGTAAATAACCAGCCCACAAGTGACTTGGCCCAGGTCACACAGGAAGTTTGGGAAGGGAACCCAAATCTCCTGAATTCTAGCCTAGTGCCTTTAGCATGTATCTGTCCTTCCTCTTATTGGAAGTTTAGTATTTGCAGGTCTCAATCTTGTAAACTTCCTTAAACACAAAAGGATAAACCACTGAAAAAAATCCAAGAAGGCACAAAACTCTCCTTTGCCATGATACTGCCAAAAAGCTTGACAATGGATAGGCTGCTGGTATGAGGTGATCACTGCCTGTCATGCCGACCAATATTGTCTCATTGTTTCCTCGTACTCCCCTTTCTATATGTCTGTAGCCATCTGTTGTCTCTTGTCTCATACTTAGATTGTAAGCTCTTGGGAGCAGGAACAGTCCTTTTGTTCTGTATTTGTACAGCTCCTAGCACAATGGGCCCTGGTCCATTAGTAGGGATCCTATGTCCTATCGTAATAAATAATAATTAATAATAATAATACACTTTGCTTTGCAAGTTAGGTTCCCATATTACACCTGGAAGGTTACAGAGCACTTAGTGAGGTTACATGTTGACATTGACTTATATGTGCAGTCAAGGGTTTTGTGACCATTACGGCCCACAAAGTCAAAGCTCAAGTAGTCCAAAAAGTAGGAGACTGAATTATAATGGTAGTTTCAAGCCTTTGACAATCGATGGTTACGTGTACACTCATAAAGGAGTTTTTACAGGCAGCGAGATTTACATCCTGCTGCAGATATGGGGGTGGCCTGCTCGGTGTGAATGATAATACGATGGAAGCTGCTGCTTGTGGTGCATCATACGCTGTATGTAGACAGAAGGAGAGGTGCATCACAATACAAGGAATAATTAAGAGCACAGTTAGCTGGAAACATCAAATTCCTAAGAATAATAACTCTTTATAGTCATCCTAATTAAATAAATGTTGAGTGCCTAATGGCTTGCCATTCATTTGTTTCGGAAGTAGCTAGTGCTCAAAATGAGGCTTAAAGAGTTATTACTCTTTAATTAACTTATCTGCCACATACATTTCATGGTGAGTTTCCATCTGTTTCCCACTCCCGTTGCTTTTGGTGCAGGCCACAGCGTGTAACTGTGGACACACACATAGCATGGTCAGCAGCATCTAGAGTCCAGTACATTCTGCTAAGAAAGCGGGGCCCACTGGAAGCCAAGTGCAGCATTATGATTTCTGTTAGCAGAGAGAGAAAAGTGAAAGTCACTCTCAGTCCATGCTGTTCACAGAAGACAGTCATCTTATGTAGTTCAGTGAGGTTACAGATACCAATTTAAATTGGGTTACCGTATTTTAATTTAAAAGAAGGAGGACCACTCCAAGGGACCCCGGCCCTGCCCCAACTCCGCCCCTTCCCCAAAGTCCCCGCCCCAACTCTGCCCCCTCCCCTGAACACTCCTCCCCCTCCCCTGCTTCCCGCGAATCAAATGTTCGCAGGAAGCCTGAAACAGGGAGGCAGCAGGTAAGCTGGGGCTGGGGCTGGGGCTGGGCGCGGCCCAGTCCAGCCTCCTGGCCAAGCGGCTCCCTTTGCCGGCCGGCTGGCCCAGGCCAAGAGGCTCTGGCCCCAGCGTCTCCCGCCCGGCTCGGCTCGGGCCCTGGGGCGCCGGCCCCCGGCCAAGCACCCCCAGCCCCTGGCCCCACACCCCCAGCCCTGGCCGAGTACCCCCGGCCCCGCACTGCCGGCCCCAGCCCAGCCCCCAGCCAAGCACCCCAGGCCCTGCACCGCCGGCCCCAGCCTGGCCCCGGCCCCTGGCTGAGCACCGCTGGCCCCAGGCCCCGGCCCCGCATCCGCACCACCGGCCCTGGCCCCGGCCGAGCACCGCTGGCCCCTCCCTCCCTATTTTCCCGGACCTGTCCAGCTTTTTGGGATTTCCTCCCGGACGGGGATTTGAGGCCCAAAAATCCGGACATGTCCGGGAAAATCCGGACGTATGGTAACCCTAATTTAAAAAAACCCTCAGTCCATAATACCAGTTCCTTATAAACACATTTCATGTGGGGGGGGGGGCATCCCAAGCCCCCACCATACCATGATTCAAGTTATTTACAATGCCCTGCCCCTGTTTGTAGCACTTCAGGATTTCTCCAAGCAAACCAACCAACCATCAAAAGGTCCTTTTCTCTCTCTTTCCTTTGAGAGAGGGGAATCAGAGGAAAAGGCAAGCAAAGGTGGTCTGGCTCTTAGGGTCACCCCTTTGGGGCTTGGCTTATCAGCTGATATCTGTAATTCGGGTTTGCCTCCAGCCCCTCCTCTTAGATCACCGTGCTTTATACCTGGTCCATGCAGTCTCAGGGACAGTGAGGCCTGAGACAGGCACCTTCATGGCTGATCTATTTCTGTGCTCAGCTGTCTTCTTTACCCTGTTTCCCCGAAAATAAGACAGTGTCTTATATTAATTTTTGCTCCCAAAGATGCGCTAGGTCTTATTTTCAGGGGATGTCTTATTTTTCAGAAATGAAAAATGCCTTATTATCGGTGGATGCCTTATTATCGGGGAGGTCTTATTATCGGGGGGATGCCTTATATTACAACGAGAGGCAAAACTGTAAGTAGGCCTTATTTTTGGAGGATGTCTTATTTTCGGGGAAACAGGGTATATTCACCACCCCTTCCTGTGGCAGGCTCTCACTTTTTAAGCTCCCCCTCCCCACCCCTCCAGACAGAGAAAGCTTTACAGGTGTGCCTGGTTAGTGCTGGCTGAGCCTAGAAGAACTCAGTAGTAGCCGCCTCTCTGCTAGAGTGAGGGGGGGTTGCAAAGTTGTTGACAAAGCTCACTGAAGTAAAGCCAATTTCATTCTCCCTCCCACCCCACCTTGCTCTCATCTTATATGGTAGATCATTTGTGTGGTAAAACAGAAAGAGCGACCCAAGCGCTCAATATAAGCTTTGTACCCTGTCAAATAAATGATGAATGAAGAACAGGGATAATGTGATATCTACTGGTTTTGCTGAAGTCTGTTTGATCACTGGCCATTGGTATTCCGCAGAAGTTTCTAATTGTCACTTTGTGATGTGTAGCAGTACTGTGGTTAAATGCGCTGGGTCCTGTATCTGTTATTAACCTTTATGTTGTGCCTCAAGCAACTAGGGCAAAGTAAGATAGGAATTCTGATCAAGTTATATTTAATGCACTGTTTCTCTCACTTGACTAACAACCTAGTATTTTAGTTTAAAAATTGAAAAACAAGATTACAGGGGGAAATATAGATATTGATGACTTGGCTATGGTAATGTCTTCTATTTACATACCTCGTGCTCGTTTTCCATAGGATAGGCCCCAGATCATTAAATAAACACTGCAATCTGGCAGGTAACATCAGTAAATCACTGTCTTTCAAAGCATTTTTACTACACCATTGCTTGAAAATAAGGATTTTATTTCATTTTGAATTTATTACTGTGACTAGGCTACTATTTATCTCAATGGCTCCGGTGTACATTATTAATGGGTTATTTTATTGTTCTTCTAGCCAATGGGAATCATATAGCCAAGCAATTTTGGTATTAATCACAGAATCTCTTCTAAATTAGGGTCTAAAAGTTCCACTATCAGAAGGTCGGGCTTGGGGATGGTTTTGTTAATATGGTACCTAGAAAACAGCTATGTTGAAAGAGTAGCAGAAATATAGATGGTCTTGTTCAAAGACAACCAGTGTTGTTTCTCCCAGTACTCAGGGAGTTTTCCAGCAATAGGTCAGATCCTGAGCCAATGTACATCTGCATCGCTCCATGTGAATCACAGATTCACACCAGCTGAGGAACTGGCCCAGCCCACTGGTTTCATGTGAGGGTTATTTAATGCCGAGGTGTAGGCTGGCATGTGCGAAGTTTTCTGTTGCTGTTCTCCTCCATCGAGCCTTTCATTAAACACGTTAGCATGTGAAGCTGCAGTGATGGAGTAGTGATCATACAGGTGCAGCGGCAGGTCTACCATAGGAGATTAAGGGTTTGCTGCCGGCGGGGGAGCACTAGATTGACCAGCGTGTGTATATGTTACAAACTGCTAGCCATTTTTCAGGTGCAGGTATCTACTTCTCCATCCCATTACGCCAGTCTGGTGCTGGCATGTCTCCAGTGAAGTCAGCAGAGGCACACTGGTGCAGAATGGAGCTCCAAGCCCCGCGTAAGAACCTGTGGGTTAAATTCCCCTTGTGCTGGCTTCTGACCGGGGAGGATTTCACCTGTGGGAGAGAAAGCGCTTCTGTCTAGAGCGGCAGCCATGTGACTGAGGCCTTCCTTTGGTTTGCGCATATCTCTCTGGCGCTGCATGCCGAAGCCACAAGCAAGTTATTTTTGCATCAGACCATAAAAAAGCACAAATCCTCCGTTTTGCAATGACTGTAGCACTTAAGGACACACAACCCCCTCCTTCCTCCCTGCCCCCACAATGGATTCTCTGCTCTACCTTTTTCTGCTGATAGTAGTTGCTGGAACTAGCAGCGAGGAAAAGCACGGAGGGCGACAGATGATGTCACAGGCCTTTTAAGCCCCACAGTAAGAGAAATACCAGTACTAGATTGTAATGAGCAATTTGTAGCCTATATAAATAATTCAGATTTATTATTATTTAGCACTCTGTGGTTATTCCTGGCTGCCAGCCAGGGAAAGACTGAGTCAATGTGGCACTAGAGATTTTTCTGTTCATCAGCTAATCCAGCCGTCCTCGGTTTCCATTACTTCAGGAGGACGTTGAAAGTAGATGTTCAGTAGAAGTTCCTAATTTTTCTGCACCAGGACTCAGAGGGAAGGATGATGATGCTATGTTAATTATCATTAACTAATTAATGATGGCAATTGGCTATATTTATATTAATTTACTCACAGATTTTTTTTTAAATGTATATTTTACAGTTTAAAAATGATCCCCCAGGATGTTCTCCCCTTGTGTGTTTGAACCAGATTCAACAGAGGGCTCAGTCTGATTGTTCTTCCTAAGGTGAAATTCCCACTGAAATCAGAAGACGCTTCCCCAAGCAAGGATTGCAGAATTCAGGCCTGTAAAGCTAGACTGTGTCCACCCCTCGGTAGGTACCCAAAAATGGGAGGGGATGCAAGGTGCCTAGTCCCCATCCTGGGCACAGGCCCGGTCTTTGCACTTAGGGGCTAGTCCCCATCCTGGGCTTGGGGCAGTCTTTGCACTTGCCTCTCCATATGGGAAAAGAAGAACTTGGTTCCACAAAGGCCAGCAGAGCAGGGGCCAGCGGAACACAATGCATGCTGGATCTGTGCAGAAGGATGCTACAGACGCCAGATGCCTCATGCATTCCCAGGGTGTTGCACCAGCCTACATCTCAATAGCTCCAGGAGCGCTTGCTGCAGCAGAGCCATAAGGTAACCGTTCATTTGGGGGGAAAGTCCCTTCCTGAGAAGCCTGTGGAGCAGAGTGCAGGGCTGCAGGGGTAGAAGCAGATATTATGATGCATCTGGTTAGCATAAGTGGTGAAATTCACTAAGCTGAGTAGTGAAGACCATACAGCGGGTGTGTTGCGGGGGAGGTTTTCGCTATATTTTAGGATGGGTTTTAATTTACCATTCAAGTTAGTCTTCCTAGTGCAAAGGATTGGGTGTTCGATCTAACAGAGACCATCCTTTCAGCTCCCAGGCATACCCCCGTTACAGGACTCAGCTTCTCTACACTACCTGCACAGCCAGACACGCTGGAGAGGGCTGCACATTCATGCGGCGGGAACCATCCCGACTCACCTAATCTACAGTGTTGTACAACACGCCAGAGATCAAACTGGAGACCTCCAGAGTTGAAAGGATGAGTCTCCACAGCTCCACAGAGTCTCCAGGCTCTGTAGTTGGGGCTGTCACAGACTCATGGCCTCTATACAAAGAACAGGAGTACTTGTGGCACCTTAGAGACGAACACATTTATTTGAGCATAAGCTTTCGTGAGCTACGGCCCACTTCATCAGATGCATAGAATGGAACATATAGTGAGGAGATATATATACATACAGAGAACAGGAAAAGATGGGAGTTGTCCTACCAACTCTAAGAGGCTAATTAATTAAGATGAGCAATTATCAGCAGGAGGGGAAAAACTTTTGTAGTGATAATCAAGATGGCCCATTCCAGACAGTTGACAAGAAGGTGTGAGGATACTTAACATGGGGAAATAGATTCAATGTTTGTAATGGCTCAGCCATTCCCAGTCTCTATTCAAGCCTAAATTGATGGTATCTAGTTTGTATATTAATTCAAATTCAGCAGTTTCTCGTTGGAGTCTGGTTTTGAAGCTTTTCTGTTGCAAAATTGCCACCATTAAGTCTGTTACTGAGTGACCAGAGAGGTTGAAATGTTCTCCTACTGGTTTTTTAATGTTATGATTCCTGATGTCAGATTTGTGTCTATTTATTCTTTTGCGTAGGGATTGTCCGGTTTGGCCAATGTCCATGGCAGAGGGGCATTGCTGGCACATGATGGCATATATCACATTGGTGGATGTGCAGGTGAACGAGCCCCTGATGTCGTGGCTGATGTGATTAGGTCCTATGATGATGTCACTTGCCTCTATGAATCGGACACAGCACACGCTGGCCAGGGGGTTACAGTGGCACATCGGCTTTTGCACATTAGGGCTAGCATGGTAAACTGCTCAAGCGCTGTATGTGGGCTCCCAGTGCCACATGCATTGGGCAGGCTGCGAGGAAGAGCGTGAAGCACAGTATCTAGCATGCAAGAAGGCACTGCCAGGCAGAACTGTCACATGGTCGCGTTTACTCTGAGCGGGCAGGGGCAGGGTGGATAACTGAGCTTTGCTGAGCTGTAAAAATTAAAAAAAAAAAAAGGCAAACTATCTAAATAGCTCATGAGCCTGGGGAGGGGGAGCTGGAGCAAGGGGACAGCCGAGGAGCAGGGTTGGAATGAGACAGGTGGCAAGTGGGCATACGTTTCTGCCAACTTGGGCTGCAAATACGACAGTTGGGAGACAGAGTCGAGGGCTTGGCCGAGGAAGGGGGGGTCTTTCCACCCCTCAGTGCATGTGTGAGTCCTGTCAATGTTAATGGGAGTTACGCACACCCAGCAAGAGTTGAATAGACAGACTCTGTAGAAACCAGACTTCTTCCCTGGGAGCATAATCTGTGCTGCCTTGAATAGGGCTGCAGGGGGTGGAAGTCACCAAGGGATTAGGCCAGGGTGTAAACTGAAGGCTGGCTTTGGCCTGGGATCACTAGAGAGGATTTTGCGGCCAGTGCTGAAGGGGTTGACCCTGAGGCGTGCGGCTGCCACTCAATCCCGCAGCGGGAAGAGCTGTGCTGGCCTGGCTGATTCTGGGGACAGGCTGCTGGCTGTGACAGGGGGCACAGAGCAGTTCCTCTGCCATTTGCAGCCAGGTCCTGCAGAGCATTAGACCGGAGCAAGGAAGCCCTGTGAACTAACTCCCTCCCTCCCACACTGGCTCGCTGAGATTCCTGACCCTTCTGCCTCACTCTCCGAAGTCCCGCAAAGGCTAGCACAGCCCTGGGGCCCTAGGAGACCCCCTGGAGCAGCCTACAGGGGTAAGTGGAGGCAGCCCGGGCTAATCCAGGGCCCCTAAGAAACAGGTGCGTCTGGGTGGGATGGTTTTAGCGGGACGCCCCAGTGGCCTGTGGGGACTGAGGCTGTGTCTTTGGGCCAGTGGCTCTCAGTGCTGGGCGTGCAGCTCAGAGGCAGGCAGGGGTCCCTCGGGGCTCTCACTGTCCATCCCAATGAGAGAGGTCTCCCTTGTCACGCCCCAGTCGCCCCACTGCCATATATGGCTGCAGGGGCGGGAGCCACTGGAGACCCCCTCTGGGGAGCAGACTGACCTGACGCAGGCAGTGAAGCAGACACAGTCTTCCCAGTTCTAACATCATAGGACAAGTCAATTCTAGGAAATCAGAGAAAGCGTTGAGCTCGACGCCATGGGGGTAAAGTACCCGCCCCGGGCCGAATCCTGTCCCCTCATCATGCTGACGTAGCCAGCCGTAATACATGGGGCCAGGGAGGTGGGTGCGTCGTGGTGTCAGCTGGGGCACCCGGGGTAGAAATCCTGCCCCCACCAGAATGCTAGTGGGATGGATCAGCAGCGAACCCTAGAGCTGGAGCAGCCCCTCCCTGGATGAAATTCACTGCTCCCTGCGCGGATGCCAGCCTGGCTCTGCTGAGGGGCAGATCCACCAGGCGCGTCAGCAAATCCAGCCGTGCAGGAGCCGGGCCAGGCTGCTGATCTCCAGGGCTCACCGGGGATGGCCAGAAGCTGCCTGCCTGGGCTCCCCAAATCCTGCCCCCGCCACTCCACACAGCGAAGCCAACCCAGCTCCGGTGAGCCCCAGGCTCCAGCCACTCAGAGGAGTGGGGCAGGACTCACCCCTCTCAGGGTTGGATCCTCACTTATGGCGGTCACCGCCGGGGAGGCAGCAAAGCTAGATTCTGGAATGGCAACCCATCGTCACAGCCGAGTCCCTCCACCAGATCACAGCTGCCATCGGGGCCGGAAGGCGTCTCCTCCTTCCTGCCTTAATTCTTTAGCATGGTCACATCCAGGGTCACGGCACCTGCCCTCTCCCTTCTTCATGCCCGCTCATCTCGTTCCATAGCACCGATGTTTAATATTAGATGTGTTATTGGTAATGCAAAGGCCACATTCTAGCCAGAGCAGGGTCGGCGATGGCATGTCGATCCCCCGGCTAGAGTAGATGTTTAGAGAACAATGCCTCAGCCACTAATCTGTACCACCAAACCCAAGAAATACAGGACCAAGGCCTGGACTCCTCACTCAAATGACCTCTCCCTGCACCCAGTGGAAGTTTGCCAGAATAACAGATTGTCCGAGTAACAAGGGTTTGGCCTGCAGTTTGCAAGGCCACCTGGGGACCCAGTCCTGCCCCCACTCATGTCAGTAGTCAAGCTCCTGTTTATTTCAGTGGAAGCAGGATTGGGCCCCAGCACTGAGATGCAGGGACGGAGGAAGAAGTTTGCTCTCTGAACAGGCCACAGTGACTTTTGGCTGCACTGAACGCTCTGGCTTAGCTGGCAAAGTAATCGCTCATCAATGCAGAGCTTGGGGAAGGATCTGGTTAAAATGGTCACATTGCTGGAGGGCGAGAGGGCTCCTTCCACAGCCAGCGTTCCCAGCACCTGGGCGACATCAGACCACTCCTGCTCCAGCAGCCAGGCCTCATTCCCGCCCCGGCCCAAACCTGGGAGTGCAAACCAAAGGGCGATCAGCTGTTACACTGGTATTTGAGCCCAGCCAGTGCTATGAAAATCAGTATCCTGTAGCTAAAACCAAGAATTAGAAACAGGGAGTCCAGCTTTGCTGGATGATGACTCTAGACAATCAGCCACCGAAAGATTGATAAAGCTATTACAACCCGCTTACGGCATCCAGGCATGAATCACGGTCAGCCGGACTGGCACACTGGAGTCCCAGCTATAATTCTGCGAGAGAACACAAATGAGTGCCAAGATCAAATTCACCCCGAGCCTCTGTTCAGCACAGCAACGAGGCCTGCATTTGCACAAATGCAGGTAGCAGGACTTATTTGGCTTCTGCAGCACAAGGGATGAAGTTGAACACTCAGACTGGTAACACTGGATACAGCTGAAATGGGGGGACATATTATTATTGTGTATTGCAAGTTTCTGCAAAGGGAGAGCTGGGTGCCAACATCTGGCTCAGAGTGACTTAGTAGTTTAACATCTGCCCCGGCTGTTATCTGGAGGTCCGGGGGGGAGGCAGGGGAGGGAGCTGGGAGGGGGAAGAGTCGCTTGCTTCTGAATATTCAAGGACCAAACCCTGAAGTTCTTGGGATAGATTTTTAAAGGCATAAAGGGAGGTTGGCTCCCAATTCCCACTGACTTTCAATGGGTGATTAACTGCCTGTTGTGTTTTGGGAGTACCCCCCCTTGGAGCAGTTCTGCTCTTCAAACGCCGCCGCTGTGCCACTGCAGGATGTCAGTGAGGATGCTCCGAGGGACGGGAGAGCCGCCGTTGGCACAGTGAATCCACCCCCGCGAGAGGCAGTGGCCTCACCATAGTGCCATCTCCACCAGGGGTGAGGTCTGTATAACTGTCACTCAAGGGTGTGGATTTTTCCAATAAAACCATCATTGGAGCCAGTGGGATTTGCCTGAGTGCGGGCAGATGTTACCAGGATCCGGCCTGAGGGGGAACATTTTCAATCCTCTACCCTGCGACAGAGAAAGGAGGGGTGGCGGCCTCAAGAGACATGCTTCGTAAATGACCCAAAGAATCGACTTTACTCGGCTGCTGCAGGAACAGGTTTTCCACCCGCAGAAGGAGCACAAGTTAATGAACTACGATCTAGATTAATCCCAACTCTGAGACGCCTCGTTCGACGTAGACCCCGTTGCAGACCTCCATCGGGTCTAGGAGTGGAGGTTGAAAGGCCCCTCGACCAGCAGCCTAAAAAGTGGTAGTGAGCTGATTGGCCACATTCCCCTGGCTGCCTCCACCATATGGGGTTATAAAGAGCCCTAATCACAACCCTGATGGGAGGCAACCTCACCTGGTTTCTCTTGCCAGGATTCCTCCTTGGGCACCTGGAGATGCAAGTCACAAGGAGTCTGGCCCAAATCTATCTCTGGAGCTATTCTGGGGTGTGAAACCAGCAAACAGCCTGAGGTCACTACGCCCCTTTAGTGGGTCCCTGTGAAATATATATTCCAAACCCCCTGCCATTTCTGTTACTGGCAATGATGGCAAAAGCTGTATAGACCAAACAAAAAAAAAAAGATGGGGGTGAATTTCACAAAGGAATCTGGGTCACCTCGTTTCAGTCCGAGAGGCTCAGGGTCCTGGGCCAGAACGAGGTGTTGCTATTAGCCAGTCTTAGACGTCTTCCCAGCATTCAATGCTTTGGCACACACAGCTGTGACTCCGCTCTTTGCGAAGTTGCAATGAATTAAAATGAAAGGTGTACCAGCAGCAAAAGGAGAGAATGGCAGGAAATGCCACAAGAGGAGTAAACGCCCTGATAAAGAGCAGAGGCAAGTTGGTTGAGTGGCAGGCCCTCAGGCCCCTGCGCTGCCAATGTGGAAAGCCGGCCGTGCAAGTCAAGGCTGAGAGCAGAATCAGCTTTCCAGGCAATGCAATGGCAGAAGCGGGACATGCCATCTGGGCCGCAGCTTTGCTTCCTGACAACTGAGCCACGAAGAAGCATTTTGTGTCAAGTCTCAGAGGGGACCAGTTCCCTCTTCTCCCAGCCAAAGGTGAGATGCAGCGACAACAGCCGCTAAATGAGGAGTGGTGGGTTGTTCCCAAGTTTGTGAATAACCTAGAGACTTGTTCTTGCTTCGGGGCCCTGACGTGAGCAGGCGAGGCTCTACATTTGCCAGCCTGGACTCCAATACACCATGCCAGACATAATGGCTCCTTGGAGAAAAATAGTACATGTGTACTGCAAACAGGCATGTTTTCCTCCCCCTAACGCCTTGCTCCAAAGCTATTGCAGGGAGAGGTTCACGCAACAGATACTCCCCCACCTGTCAAACATCACACTGATAAGCTACAAAGCAGCAGTTTGGCAGGCACAAAATTGACTATGGCTGCACGGCTGGGCTGATCTTTCATGGTGGAAAGTCACTAATTGATTATGTTGCCATAAAGAACTCCTGCCTTCCATCTGATTGTATTGACAGGAACTCCTGCCATCAGCGCCAGACAATAAAGAAATAATACGGCTCTTAATATTATATTCCTGCAATGAATACCGAAACAGGCCACGACAATCTTCCTATTCACGTGCCCATCCCCTTGCCCTGAGCAATTCCCCAATTCTCTAATGAGAATGAATTAGACAGGGCTAATGCTGCTGCCAGATCTCTAGGTGTTTATTATATTTCTAGGGGAATGACAGCATCCTGAACACGGCATTTTCCCAATATGCCAGCATAAAACTATGTGAATGTAACCAGGTCGTGCTGCGAGGCACTACCCCGAGCTCTCTAGCCATCCCGACAGCGCATAGAAATGTTAATCTCTCACTACTACCTTCAGATGATGGACACAACCCAGGAACTTTTGCATAATCCAACGCCGGGCTTTCTTTTCCTGTTTTGTCTGGAGGTGAACACAGCAGTTCTAGAAGCTGGCCTAGAGCTCTCACCTAGGTGTGTATGTTAGACAAGGCAAGATCTTCGGCTAGGGTAAATAGGTGTCGCTCCACAGAAGTGCCAGAGTAGATTCACACTAGCTGAGGATCCAGGGAATACACTTTCACACTAATGAAAACTTCCAATAGTTCCATGTCTCTAACGTGTGATCGTGTTTTGTTTTACATATGGCATCTAGTGTGTTGGTGCCAGGGCTGGGAGTCAGGACTCCTGGGTTCTGTTCCTGGCCATGCCGCCATCTTGCTCTGTGACCTTGGACAAGTCGTTTAGACCAACATTTTCAAACCTGGGTGTCCAAAGCAGTATATATATAGGCACCAAAAATAAACACAACCTGATTTTTGAGTGCCTCTGAAAGTCAGGCCACATTTATTAAGGTGCCTGTTTATGACTTTAAGGGCTTAGCTTTGAGCGCCCGGTTTGGAATATGTTGGGTTTAACTCTCTCAGTGCCTCAATTTACCCATCTGTGAAATGCATATCATAATACTTAGCTGCATCGCAGGAATTTGATGCTGCTTAATTAATATTTGCAGAGTGCTTTGAGATTCTCAGATGAAAGACACTATAGAGCTTCAGAGAAATCTTATCCCGCTCTCTTGGAACAGCACACCGAAGAACTAGAGACAGTATTTACTCCCAGCTCATTGAATTCAGGCAGACTTGGAGCCTTTAAATGCCCTGCGTTATGTTTGATGCTCTCTGTCACAATCTGATAGAGATCTTTGGCAGCAAAGTGACATATAAGCAAAGCAGACAGGCTCTGAATTATTGATATTCCAGGAAGCAGTAGCCGGGCTGCCATGTATTATCAGGACAGGAGAGTTAATGATTATTTTAATCAAAAACTTGAAGAGAATGTAATTGCTACGCTCAACTCTGTTCAGAATACTCCAGCATTGTTGTTTGTAACCACATACAAAAGAGCCGGTAGGAAAGTTTGTTTCAAAACAACGTAGTAATGTACCATGTACGACAATTGATCTCTCAGACACACTTCCAAAGAGGCTTGAAACTCTAGGAAATGATTGTAAGGGTACATCTACACTACCGCGGGTAGTGATCGATCTATCGGGGATCGAGTTATCACGTCTAGTGTAGACGTGATAAAATCGATCCCCGATCGCTCTGCCGTCGACTCTGGAACTCCACCGTGGCGAGAGGCAGAAGCGGAGTCGACGGGGAAGCAGCAGTGGTCGACTCGCTGCCGTCCCCATGGCCAGGTAAATCGACTTAAGATACGCTGACTTCAGCTACTCTATTCGCGTAGCTGAAGTTGCGTATCTTAGGTCGACCCCCCTCCCTAGTGTGGAAGCAGAGAACTCTGTTTTTCTCCGACACTAGTGTAGACCTAGCCTAAGAGACACTGTGCCATAACAACACCGACTGCTCTTTCTGCAAAGTCAAATACGCCTTAACGAATTCATTGTTCATTCCTAAAGACTTCTTAGCCAGCCAGCCCAAACGATCTGGGCATAAAAAATTAAGTTACTTCCTTGCAAATAATTCCTATGAATAAATGTTTCAAATGAACCTTTGGCTCCAGCATTATGCACATACTGTGCTAGTTATTGCTGACAGGAGTGGAGGTTTACAGTGGAAAAGTACTGCCCCATGCCAGGAAGCACTGAGTGACAGCGCAGGAACACATCTGAAGCCAAGCTGGAGAAACACAGCAGAAAAGTTTACCTCATTATTCCTGCCAGCTGGTTCTGCTCGTGTGCACAGCCGCTGACACTCGCTCACTCGAGCAAGCCCGGTTTGGTCTGCAAGCGTACCCGCAGAAGGCTGAAATGTCACAAATACTCTTGCAAACAACTCTCAGGGAGGTTATGCACTCAGGAAGCATCCCTGCAGACAACCCAAAAGCTGCTTGTGACCGGGGAACGTGGGGGGAGGCGGGGGGGATCACAGCAATCAACTCAGGAGGGGATACTAGCATGAGTTCTCTCATCAGCACCACCATGCCAGATGGAAGAGAGGTCCTCAGCCTGGTGTTTCTTCAGGGGCCTGGGTATGTAGAGCCCTGCGTGGATACAAAATTTGTACCTGCATCCGATCCGCAAACGTGGCCCATGGATATAAAGCGGCTCTCCGCAGCTTTGCAGGGCTCTCTGGTTATGCCTCCGCACCCAGCTGTGTCGCTGGCATCTGGCCAGGTTGTGACGAGGGGTTTCTGCTGTGTCTGGGACCACCAGGCTGCATGAAGAAGTTTCAGCTGTGTGGCTCTGAAAGGTCACCCCCACTCCAGCCCCCCCAGTTTCACTCGAGTCCCTGAGCAACAGCGCGCAGGGGGTGGGGTGGAGAGCAGCAGCAGCAGCCCCAGTGGAGGGGGCAAGCAAGCGGTAGCGGGCTGCCGTTAGTGGTGGAGGAGACCTGCCTGCTGCCTGCAGCGCGGGCACGGACCATGCGACGGCACTGGCCAGTCAGGGGCAGAGGGTCTGATGGGGAAGGAACTAGCCCTGCAGTCCCCAGACAAGGTGCTCCATGACAGCATGTGCAAGCAGAAAGCGCAGAAGGCAGTGGCCGGGGAAGGCTGTGATGGGTTTTGCCCTATATCTCTGGCCTACCGCCTGCTCTTGCAGTGGACACGGTGCAGGATTCTGCTGCACCGGGCGCCAGCTCCTGCTGGCGTTGCATGAATTAAGGCACACAGGTTGGAGGGGTAGTCGGCCTCCTGGCTCTGCCCCTATGGAAACAGGAGAGGCAACGTATCAATATAAATAACTCTACAGCAACAACCCGGAACGGTTCAAACCGTCCTCCTGCTAGGCCAGTGTCCTCCGCGGTACCTTCATGCTTGCAAGTGACTGTGATTTATGCTGCCCCAGCAAGAGGCGGGCGCTCCCGGTTGAAAATGGGTCAGTGTCGGTCCGTCAAATCCTAGTTTGCTTCTGCGGCAGGTTCACAAATGAAAGTTGAGTGAGAAGTCGCTCTCCGGCCTAAGCACGTGAGGCCAGACCGTCCACTGGTGCAGAATGGCACATTCTCCTGACGCCAGTGGGACTCCATTGATTTCCATCAGCTCCGTTTCAGAGGGGTGCGTAACAGTCTGCATGTGCAGAGGTGTCTTTCGTGGGGGGCTTTCGCCTGCACTTAAGCACGAGTAACTTTACTTACGCGAGCCGTCCCGTTCTTTTCTTTAACAGAGTCCACGAGCCGCATCCTCAGCTGGTGCCAATTAGCTACAATGGACCGAGCACGTCCCCACCAGCCAAGGCTCTGGCCCGATGTACTGATGGGTTAGAACATCTCTCTCGTCTTATTTTTTAACCTGCCGCTGAGACACAAACCCCTGAAGGGGATTTAATTGATTGATGCAGATGAATTTTCACCTGGGAAAGCCTGAATGTTGCTGGGGTGACAGAAATCCGTCATCGGCAATGAGCAAAGTCACTCACGTGCTTAAGTCTTTGGAGCGTCAGGGCCTTCGTTCCAATGACAAAAGCAAGAAATATGCCGAAAGACACAGCGGCGGGCAATGGAAAGGCAAGTGCTGAATGGCCAAAAGCGCCAAGGTCTATCTGCGCAGCACCGTACCTTCCTCTGCGCACCTCGTCTGGAGCTGTCTTGTGCCCCTGGTATTCTCCCAGCACGGCAATGTGTATCCGGTATAGAATGCCACCCACTCACTCACTAGCCCCTCTTTGTTGTTGTGTTTCATTCCCCTCCTACCACATTGTGAGACAGATGGCGTCGGCCTCAATATTTCAGAAACACGTTAAGGATTGTTATTTCTTCCATCCCCTCCTTCAGCCTCCAGCCTGCCAGACGAGAGAGAAAGAGAGAGAGAGAGAGAGAGAGAGAGAACCCTGTTTCTTGAAAGGGTCTAATCGTTATTGGCCTGCAGTGCCCAGAAACAAAGAACAGGAGGTGGAGGAGAAAGCAGAGGGCAACAGAGATGACATTTCTCGCTGGCTGATAAGGGAGCCTGTCTCCAGCCAGCAGCGGAAGAATGGCTGTTTTCTTTTAAAAACGGATCAAACCGTGCTGCCTCCCTCTAATGTTCAGCGGGCGGCACTTGAGCGTCTGCATCTGCTCAGCGTCTCCACTCTCAACACCTCTCTAATTTATACAGCATGCAGACCAGCCCGTGCGCAGACAGCCCGCGGCTGCCTAGGGCTGCGCTGTCGGCCAGCTTGGCACGCAGAGATTTCTGCAGGAAAGCAAGGTTTGTTTTCGTTGGCTGCTGCGGAGAAAGGATGGCCTTGTGTCTGAGGTACCGCAGTAGGACCTGGGTTCAAATTCCTGCCTCTGACCTTGGGCAAGTTTGTCTGGGCCTCTGTCCCGCACGAGGAAATCGGGGCTAACCCTGTTAGGAACAAATTTCTTTGTTCGGGAGGCGCTCAGATTCCACAGTGATGGGGGCCACATAAAGTGTGTTCGACAACAGACACAGTGGAGAATTCAGCCTGCCTTTCTTCTTGCCCGGTGTGATGCAGTCACGGGGAAAGCGGTCTGAACTGCTGAGCTCGGCCTGTGCTTTGCCCTGCGATTTCTGGTGGAATGGAACAACTACAAGAGTTTTAATGTATCCACCTTCTGTGGAAAAAGAGAGGCGATAAGATAGAAATAACACTCCAATGCTGGCTGAGGTTAGAAATCGGTGCTTCAGACCCATTTTCACCCCTCTGCCAGCGGGCCCAGCAGGCACTATGTATGGCCCAGGGAAGAGACTCATCATGGAACAGCGCTCTGCATCGCACAGGGGATCATGCAGTTCCCCCCCCGGCCCCAGGTTCTCTGCCGTTTGGCTGCCCTGGTCCTACGTAACAAAGACACTGCATTCCCCCTGCGCTCCTGGTCTTCGCCTGCTGCCTCCCCTTATGATGGGTGGTGGTTTTGAAATCCTTCCTGCTCCCACTAGCGTCAGGCAGGCTGACGATTCTCAGCATGGCCCGCATGTGTCGGAACAGTGTTAATTTATCACCCGCTGGGCTCACCTCTGCCTGTGTGCCCGTCTCTCCCAGTGATGTCAGGCTCTGCACAGACGGGGAGAAGTGAGCAGACATGGAGCTCCACGGCTCAAACACCCGGGCAGGTTGACTGGAAAGGAAAGAATGCTCATCGCCAAGGAGAAGATATGCTGCAGCAACGCTAGCTGAGCGCATTAAGGACGAGAGCAACGTAGGGTGGGGAAGATTTGTCGACTCTCCTTCGGTAGCACTTGGCCTCACCACTTTTCAGCACATAATTTTTCTCAGTGGCTCTCTCTGAATGCGAATTCCTCCCCCTCTGCTGCAGCACAACTGCAAATTCGGGCATCTGCACATTGGACACTGTCGGTAGCAAACAGTTGCACATACACAAAAGAGACTCCCATGACCCCAAGCCCTCCCTTAGCCCCCAGTGAATCCTGTCCCCATTGGCAGGGGAGAGTGGCCTTGTGGCTAAAACAAAGGCTTTGGAGATAGCAACTCTGTGCATAACCCTGAGCAAGGCACTTAGGCCCAGGTTCACAAAGGTGTTTAGGTGCCTGACCCCCATTGACTTTAGTGGTAGGCAGGTGCCCAAGTGCCTCTGTAATCTGGGCTTTGCCATTATGGGGGCTCAGGTATCCCATCCTCGGGGTGGGTTGAATGATTCTGAACTGCCATTCTGCATGCACCCCTGCTCCCAAACACAAAGCAACAGGTGTCAGGCTCATTGCAAAGTGCCACAGAGAGAGCCTCCGCTCTGAAACTATTTAGCTTGGGATTGCAGAGAATCCACCAAATGCACATTCCTTCTAGTATATGTTTAGAGTGTCTGACACTGGCACAAATACACACACCACACACACCAGGCAGAATAAAATACCCAGTTACTCAGCAGCAATGTGATTGTTCAATTAAGTGTTACCCCAACATTTTATCTATTAAACGAATCCCCCCAAGGCCATGCTGGAGACCCCATTCGCCCCACGCCCTCGGTGCTCTTTCTTCTCTTTGGGTGACATTTACATGAGTCGAATGGCAGGCTTTGGCGAGAGAGCGCCTGCTGGCATCCTCAACAGCATCTGGCCCTTGGCAGGCTCCTCTATCTGTTGTGCTGCCAGGATAAAACCGTCTGCAGCTTCTTTGTGTAGTTAGGCTGTTGACGGTGCTTTAACTTCCTGGGTGGCATCTGCCTCTTCTGCCATCTTTGATGAGTAAGTTCCTGTATGCTGGGAGGCGGGAGATGGTTAATTCTAGGACCAGACTGGGAATCCTAGTCTGCCGCCTCTTTCTCTACTCAGAGCGAATGTGAATTTAGTGCTGGTGAAAGGTGACGGGCCTGGAAATGGAAGTTCCTTGTTTATCTGGAGACTGGCTCAGATTGGGTGACCAGTAAGGCTGCCAAGGACGGTGGGATAATGGCTTCAGGACACATGTTCGCTGGACCATTGTCAGAGAGGGTGCTGCGCAGCTGTCATATGGGAATGGCTTTCCAGCCACAGCCATCCTGTGTCAGCTGTGAGCCGTTGACGTAGAGAGCACAGTATCAATTGCGGAGATCGTAAGGGGCTGATCCAAAGCCCACTGCAGTCAGTAAAGAGGCTCCCATTAACTTCAGGCTTTGGATATGGTTTCAGATCACCACTGTTATATTACCAAGAAGCAACAACAAAATCCTTGTCTCAGTAACCATAACCATTTCACTGCATGAGCACATACAAAAATACACCTACAGGTTGGGCTCTGGTAGCTGAGATCTGGGAACACTAATCATGTTTTTCCCGAAACAACCATCCTTCAAAGGCAGCTTCTAAAAATTCATTAGACTTTCCAGCATGACTTAGCATGATTATTACGCACTTAGATCAGCAATCACCCAATGTGCCAAATTTCAACCTTTCCAACCTGTGTTCCACATACCTGGGTCATATATCTGACAATCTTACCGTACAGCATTCTGCACTTTTCCTAGAGGCCAAATGGTACTTAGCCCATTACTACAGCAACGCTCTCCCGGCAGAGCCATTCCTACTGATCAAGTTTGTGTGTAGCAGTAGACTCACTCCTAGGACGTGTCTTGGGTGCCCTTAAGCCCCACAGAGGGTGGGTCTTTAAGATGTGTGATGACAAGGTCTTGAAATAAACAATCCTACCAGTGCACATCCAGTTCCTAATGGACTAGACTCAGGCAAGCGGTCACAGCATCCCATCTCCACCAAGACCTCCCAGTTGAAAGGGAGGGTTGCACAGGGTGAAATCAGCTCACAGGTTACAAATTAATTCAAGGCAACATCTGGTGCATCCCAGACACAAAGCAGCTTTTAGAGATTAAAAGTGTCTGGTACGTGACTTTAGACTTCTCAGGGCAACGATGAGTCTCTTCTGTTAGGAACCACCTGTCTCATGGGCACGATCAGAAATGAACCATAAATAAGAGCAACAACCACCATGAGTAAAACTGATTGACAGTCGATAGTCACAGGCACCTGAGTATGTCCATGCCCCAAAGGGAAAATTACCCAGCACACTCTTCGCCTTTTTCTGCAGAAGCCCCAGGCCCCGAGGGGGATACTCTCAGAGAGTAGCCCTTTGTTGCAAAAAAGGCATGTTCTTAACTCGAGTGAGCTAGTTAGTTCTTTAACTCAGGCTAAGCTATCAGTGAAGACACAGCAACTCAACTTTTAACTCAGGTCAGCAACTTGAGCTCAACCCCATAGGCCTTAGCCAGAGTTACTAACCCCAGTTAAAAGCAGAGTTGCCTGGTCTTCACTACTAGGTTAGCCTGAGTTAACGAACTAACCCAAATTAACACTTATTTTTGCAGTGAAGACAGACCCACATTTAGTGACAATGACAGTCTAGTCTTTTTCCTGGTCTAAAGAAAAGCGCATTGTGGGTCAAGAAGATCAAATATGGTCTCTATATTCAAGGCCAAAGAGCATGATGCCCTCTTGGGCGGGAGGACAACCTAGCAAGTGTTGTTATATCTTTTATATTAACATGTCTTAGCTCAAGTTCCTTTTGGTTTACACTGGGGGAAGGGAACGGGGGGTGGGAAGGGAATACTATAGCAATGAAACACACACCCAGCTGTTGGGCATTGGTCCTTACTCTGTAATATTATGCAGGTAGACCTCTACTCTTGATAAACTGACTAAATTTAATCACGATTATGAAATGACTAAAGCCTGAAAGACATTCTTCTCAAAGTACAGTCACTTGGTGGCAGATGGTAGGAGACTTCCAAAGTTACCTACATATTCCTAGGAGATGGCGTCTGGCAGTGCTCAAGCTTCAGGTAACTGAGGTAACAGTCCAGACTGATTGCTTCATTTGTAGCAAGAGCACGAGAGAGACATTCATCCTTCTTGACGATCTTGAAATCCCAGGGATACATCTTTTCACTCGGCACACCCTCCTTGTGCCAGCATTGTAGTGGCTTTTCTTGAAATGCCCATGGGGTCATGCACCTGCTTTGTAACTAATCTGGTTAAAAGTAGAGCATCCACAAACATGTTTGATTAGCATACTCTCTGAATTAGAGTCCTAGACTATGGGGCAGGCGTCGTGTATAGCTTTGTGTCTGTACAGCACCTAACGCAACAGGGCCCTAATCCTGATCGGCGCATCTGGGCACTACCATAATATAAATCATAATTATGAGAAGAGAAACTAGTAGTGGCAGGATGGACTGTTGATATAATCTATAACTTATCTCGTCAAGCTAAGGCTGTGATCCAAACCAAAAGCCCATCAGATAAGTTTGCAGAGTAGCCAGACAGAAGTAAAAGCTCTCCCAAGCATGGTGACTATCATGGGCAATATGTCTTGAATTATCTAGCTAGAGGCCACATACTTGTCTTCTGTCAGTTGTAAGAAAACCAACTAACCTGACACATGAAGTGCTCTCCATGGCAGAGTGACACCTCGCAAGTCCACGTAACCCAGTGGTTGGTTAGCACCGCCAACTCATACTTTTAAACTCTCGTCAGGACAAGACAAGCTGTAGTTTAGCACATGTTCAGTTGACCAAGTGAAAGCCTGGAAGCATTCATTAGATCAAACTAGCTAACACAATCTAATATCACACCTTTACATCCCAGTCTCGACAAAGCCCAAGGTCGTGTCCAGAATGTGGTGTTGTAGTAGATCAAGGTTGTAAAGGAGAGCGGGTGAAATAGATATCGTGGGTTTTCTTACAGGTGTTGTTGTAAACGCCACATTTATTAGTAATAAACACTGTATTATATGCATATAATATATTACACTTACACTCACACACACACACAAACACACTCCGTCTTGTTGTTACCAATTAGTTGCTCCCCTTAACTTCACTGGCCAGGTGAGTTAGATGGGGGAGGGGGTGGAGCCGGGCTTCTGCCGATCCGGATCGATGCTCCCATGTTGACAAGACGAGACCCAGGGTCCTCTGCAAGACACCTCACTTTTATAGCAGCTTTCCTCTTATGCAAATCTATACCAGATTCAAACTCTGTGTCTGTGTCCATTGGTCCTTTGTGCTGCTTTCTTCTGAGAGTTGTCGCAATGCTGCAAAGAGCGTGTTTCCAAAAGAAGGTGCTTGCTTCTAACCCCCGAGGCCGTCGGTATGTCTGCTTGTCTTTAATGAGCCCACTTGACACGTTTTATTGTCCTTGGGTCTGGCTCCCAGCCCCTCTCCAACAGTTGAGGCTGTCTGGAGGTGCTGCCTTCCATGCCTTCCTCATTCACACCTCATTCATTCAACAGGGCAATTGATTAAGAGTGGGGCTATAATATTATACCAAGGGCAATGCAAAGTTTCTAAATGAGGCTTTGATACAAAGTCCCATGAAAACAGAGGTCACACGTGGGTAGACCCACCACAAGGTTATATGAAGAGGCACAATGTAAAGTCATATGAAAATTATCAGAGATTTATCTACAGTGTGAGGCAACACCGTCTGACAGGGACACCTTCAATTTGTTCAGCCACTGAGTTCAGTGGACTTGCAAGGTGTCACTTTCCCGTGTATGGAGTGCACAGAGCCTTCATGTGTCAAAATAGCTGGCTCGCCTACAACGGTCACACGAGACGTTTAGCTGCACAAGAAACTGGATCACACAACTGTGCCTTCCACAAGCAGATGGACACAGAAGGAGAGGTCTGCCTGCGATGCTGGCACCTGTGCTCTTTGCATCAGAGCATGTGTTGGTAATAGAGGTGGCCTCTGATGCCATTCAAGGTTAATCACACTGGGCTGGTTCCACTTCCTGGACATTTCTGCCACCTCCAACAAGTTGGGAGAAGTAGCCTCCCTCCCGCGTACAGTCGGCAAGTGCCTGATGAATTCATTAATTCGTGACTTGCTCTGGAACAATTTAATCTTGCAGATGCTGAATCAAGTGCCCAAATGTAACCCTCAACTAGTTCACACAGCTCAGGTCCCCAGCGGCTGGCTGCGGTTGCTAGTGGCCTGTGCAGATCACCAGTGCTAGAGCCAGAGCATTAAAGTCTTGGATGCAACCCTTCCAGAGCGCTACCTCTGCGAAGATTTGTTCCCCTTGTCAACATGTTGGATGACCTGACCAATAGTATTTAAAATCTCTTCTTGCCCTGCAACAGCGCCAGGGAATATCTGGGGCCTGCGAGAACGTGATGGCCACAAACATTTAAGTAAACGTGTCTTGTCATCGCTAGCAGTAAAAACCTAAAGTGCAAATGAAGAGTAAAAATATCAGTGGCAAATATATCTTTCTTTCAATCTAAGGCCAGGTCTACACTACCCCCCTAATTCGAACTAAGGTACGCAACTTCAGCTACGTGAATAACGTAGCTGAAGTTCGAAGTACCTTAGTTCGAATTTACCTTGGTCCACACTCGGCAGGCAGGCTCCCCCGTCGACTCCGCGGTACTCCTCTCGCCGAGCTGGAGTACCGCAGTCGACGGCGAGCACTTCCGGGTTCGACTTATCGCGTCCAGACTAGACGCGATAAGTCGAACCCAGAAGTTCGATTGCCAGCCGCCGAACTAGCGGGTAAGTGTAGCCAAGGCCTAAGTAACATGAGCAGGAAACAAGGGCTTTTAAAACTGCTTAGGGGCATATCCTCAGATAGTGCAGATAAGCAAGACACCATTGTCTTCCCGGGACCTACGCTGACTTACACCAGCTGAGGATCTGAGCAACGGGAGTCTGAGTTTGACCTCACTTATCCCAGGGAAAATCAGGAGTGACTTCACTTTTGAAGTCAGTGGCTGGTTTGCCATCAGTGGAAAAGAGCTAAAACTCAGCACTGCGAATTCTTAGCTTGACAATGACCCTCCAAGTGTGACATGATGTGGGACTAGATCAGAGAGAATAAATACAGAATGTTCAACGTGAGGAAAGCCCTCCTCCGAACTCAACCCAATCACAGACAGAAACCTAGTCAATCCGGTGCACAGCGCAGCATTGGTGGGAGACAAAGGGAGAAAGACGTAACGTCAATACCCTCTTTGCTGGCGCGAGACCTGAGGATGCAGAGTGAGGCCTAAAGGGCAAGAACGAAGGAAGCTGCAGCCCCTCACAGCAGATGTAACGGACGTGCGTGGTGGTTAGAGCTATGGTGATCGCTAGCACCTTGTCTGTGCTGGGAACTCCTGGTGGAAATGAACAGATCTTAGCAACAGTGGGAAAGCTTTGAAAAACTTCCCTAATGAAGGTGAGGCACTAGAGCAGTGGTGGGCAAACACGCTGCTCCTAGATGAGTGGCTGTATACCTGCACCCCCGTGGTACCCCACTATAGGGAGGAGGGATAGCTCAGTGGTTTGAGCATTAACCTCCTAAACCCAGGGTTGTGAGCTCAATCCTTGAGGGGGCCATTTGGGGATTTAGTTGGGAATTGGTCCTGCTTTGAGCAGGAGGTTGACTAGATGACCTCTTGAGGTTCCCTTCCAACCCTCATATTCTATGATTTCAATGGGGCCTCACACCAGTGCAGGGATACAATCCTGTGGAGTAATTTACAGGATCGGGGCCAATGTCTAGAACAGGGGTCGGCAACATTCGGCACGCGGCTCTCCAGGGTAAGCACCCTGGCGGGCCGGGCCAGTTTTAATTACCTGCTGACGCGGCAGGTTCGGCCGATCGCGGCCCCCACTGGCCGCGGTTCGCCGTCCCGGGCCAATGGGGGTGGCGAGAAGCCGCGGCCAGCACATCGCCCGTGCTTACCCTGGCGAGCTGCGTGCCGAACATTGCCGACCCCTGGTCTAGAAACATTTATTCTTCTTAATCCTGATTTAAATTACCCAATTCTTACGGCCTATAAAAGTCAACACAGGGCCTGTATCTGATTAGATCAATCCAGCAAGCCTGGAGAAGAATGAACTATGGTGGGGAAGGGAAGGAATAAGAGCTGGGTGACACATTTCACCCAAAACTTTTTGTGGCAAAAAATGCAGGTTCAGCAACAGTAAATCATTTAATAAATTTGTGAGTGTTTCACTAAGTTGTTCTTTTTGGGGGGGGGGAGGATCTAAAAAACTCAAAATATTTCATTTCAATATTTTCTAAACAAAATGTTTTGGTTTTGTAGGTCAAAAACCACTTTTCACTTACTAATTTCATTCAGTTTTATTTTTAAAAAATGCAAAAATAACCCAAATGCTCAAAATCAAAACTAAACAAACTGTTTTGTTTGACCTGAAATTAATTTTTTCATTATTACTTTTCAGCACTGCCAGCAAACTTAAAAATCTTTAGCAGAAGCTCTAGTAGGAGTTATTGTATTATCTTGTTTCCAGAGGAAGGCTTGGAAGCAAAATCGTATATTAATTTCTAGCTTCACATTTTCATCTGCGCTAAATCTACATTAGTGAGTTTGATTTTCCACTTTCCATCCCCCTCCCATACAGACTGAGCAGGAGAATATGGTAGAGGTCACCAGCAGTCTTTGTTTCTCTAATTTGAAGCCACCATCTAATTAGATGTCAGCCAAGCAAAATATTAGGAGTCACATAATAATTATATCAACAAAATCAACAATTTAACAGCAAAGGTTAATTACATTTATATAAAAATCCAATAGAAAAAATGATGTTCAAACAGTTGGGCAGACTCATTGAGAGCTAATGTTGCTTCTAAATTGAATTTCAAATGAATTTTACATCCATAGTTCATTTTGCTAATTCCATTCTCTGTATCCTGTAATTTGTTGACAGTGACTGATTACTTAAGTGAATAATATCTATGTGCCAGGACCACTTAGTAACAGAATATGCCTTGTGTGATCACTGTACTAAGGAATACAGTTTATTTAAAAATTCATTCGGTATTTGGCTTTCTGAAGAACGATGACATGGCTTTGGCAATACCAACGGTTCGTAACAGCAGAAAATTCCTGTTTTATTTCTTTTTTAATAATAAGTTGGAAAGACATTTTTGCCTGAATGGCAGCTCCAGACTCCAGCATCCAGAGCAGCCGTTTGATAGATCACATCATTTCAGCAGCTTTCGCACCCTCCTTTCCATTTGTCAAAAGACAAGAATAGCTATTGACAGTTTGCCGTGAAATATTCTGCACAAATTCGCCTAATTGCTGCATGTGACTTCAAACCTGACCCAAAGCCCTTTAAAGTCAACGGGCATCTTTCCGCTGACTTCAAGGGGCTTTGGATTGGGCCCTTATAGAGCAAGTGCAAACAACATTGGTTACATTTCCCTTTCGAATTGGTAGAGGTCGAGGCAGACTCAAAAAGCCGCAGATCTTTGCCTCCCCTTAACAGAGCGGCTGGTGAAATCCAGATCTGCAGATCAGTTTTGAGGTTGCAATAAGGAAATTATAGATAAGGCTGCGTGTCTGTCACAGAAGTCACGGATTCCGTGACCTCTGTGACTTCTGCAGTGGCCGGTGTGGCTGGCTCCGGGGCTGCCCGAGAAGCTCAGGCAGCCCCTGGCCAGCCACACCAGCCATGGCTGGGGCAGTCTTGGGCTACCGTGCTCCCCCCAGCCCCAGCCCCAGCTGGAGTTTGGGTACTGGAAGGGGCTCAGGGCTGTGGTGGCGCTTACCTCGGGTGACTCCCCAGAAGTGGCCGGCATGTCTCAGCAATTCCTAGGTGGAGCAGCCAGAGGGATCTGCGCACTATCCCTACCTGCAGGTACTGCTCCCATTGGCTGCGCCTGGAGCCCCTCTGGCCTTCCCTCCCCCTAGCAGCTGCAGGTCATGGCGGGAGCCACACGGAGCTGGGTAGAGAGCCTGCCAGCCCTCCCTTCCTCCCCCCCCCCAGCACCGGCGGGGGTCCAGGGCTGCGCGCTGCCACCTGCCCCTCCCAGCACCCACAGCATACGCACCCCGGGCCGCCCCCACCCCCCAGTGCCCCCGGCACCCGGCCCAAGTTTTAGTTAGGGGTATATAGTACAAGTCACGGACAGGTCACGGGCCGTGAATTTTTGTTCACAGCCCGTGACCTATCCATGACATTTATTAAAAATACCTGTGACGAAAACGTAGCCTTAATTATAGACAACTTGGGATGCAAAGTTTGGATCCGGATCCAAACCATAGCAGAGTTTCTCGGGTCCATAGCCAGGCTTCTGGTTCAGGTCCCATCTGTAAAGGAAATGTAGGGCTGGGTTTTCCAGAGAGCATGGTGGGTACAGAGCTTTTTTGAAAATTTGGCCGTAAAATGTCACCCTGGCAGCTGCTGTCCCTTCTGAAAGTCTTGCCATTTCCTTGTGATGTCTAAATGGAAACTGAGCAATCGGGGAGGGAAGGGGGCGGGATCTCTCTTCACCTATGGGTTCTGAGCACTGGAAAAATCTGCCCAATCAAATGCTTTGTGCCTGCGTTCCAACATACATCCATAGATGCTAAGGCCAGAAGAGTTCTTTGTGATCATCTAGTCTGACCTCCTGTGCATCACAGGCCAGAGACCCGCGCCACACTAATCCCGAGCCGAGCTTTGAGAAAAGCTGATTTTAAAACCAGTGATGGAGAATCCACCACATCCCTCGGTAACTTTACTCTCACAGTTAAAAATGTATCCCTTATTCCCAGTCTGAATTTATCTAGCTACAACTTCCAGCCATTGGATCGTGTTAGACCTTCCTCTGCTAGACTGAAGAGCCCACTATTAAATCTTTATTCCTGCTGTAGATACTGAAAGACTGTAATCAAGTCACCCCTGAACCTTCTCTTTGTTAAGCTAAATAGATTGAGCTCCTTGAATCTATTGCTACAAGACATGTTTTCTAATCCGTTAATCATTCTTGTGGCTCTTCTCTGAACCCCCTCCAATTTATCAACATCCTTCTTGAACTGTGGGCACCAGAACTGGACACAGGATTCCAGACACAATCACACCAGGCCCAAATACAGAAGTGAAATAACCTCTCTGCTCCTACTCCAGATTCCCTGTTTATACATCCCAGGATTGTATTAGCTCTTTTGGCCACAGTGTCACACCAGGAGCTGAGGCGGAGCGGATTATCCACTATGACTACCCAATCTGTTTTAGAGTCACTGCTTCCGAGGACAGAATCCCCATCATGTAAATACGGCCTATGTTCTTTGTTCCTAGATGTATACATTGACATTTAGCCATATTAAAATGCGTATTGATTGCTTGCACCCAGTTTGCCAAGTGATCCCTACTGCTCTGAATCAACGTCCTGTCCTCTTCATTATTTACCACTCCCTCAATGTATGTGTCATCTGCAAACTTGATCTGTGATGATTTTATGTTTTCTTCCAGGTCATTAATTAAAACATTAAATACAGAGGCCAAGAACAGAACCCTGCAGGTCCCCACTAGAAACACTCCCGTTCGATGAGGATTCTCCATTTACAATTACATTTTGAGACCTATCAGTTAGCCAGCTTTTAATCCATTTAATGTGGGCCGTGGTAATTTTATATCTTTCTAGCTTGTTAACCAAAATGTCCTGTGGCACCAAGTCAAATGCCTTACAGAGTCTACGTTTATTACGTCCACACTATTACCTTTATCAACCAAACTTGTAATCTCCTCAAAACAAGATATCAAGTTAATTTGACAAGAGCGACGGTCCTTCAGACAAACAGACGCTTCCAGCTGAATGCAGGGTTGCTAACGGTTGTGATTTTATTGCAAATCCTATAGTATTTGGTGCTTTTCTGAAAGCCACAGACCTTGGAATTAAGAAATTACATGAGACTCTGGGCTTTCGTTTCAAACTCAGACAAGTTTCTAGTCCTTGCAAAGAGAAGCTGGAAAACATGAAGCAAATGCACCCTGAAGGCTCAGAAACCTGAACGCAAAGGAAAAAACCTCAACATTTATATTTAAAAAAAAAAAATCTCATGGCTCCTAAGCCAATTTCATGATTTTCTGGGACCTGGTTCATGATGCTGGAATACTTGGGGTTGGCGATACGGCAAATGTCATTTTTAGATCGGGAGAACATCCGAGAGGGAGAGCAAAAACAAGGGAGAGCCGCAGGTGTGGGTAAGATATGTTCAGCGTAGCCAGGGCTGCCGGAGACGGGGCTTCACCTCACAGCATGGATTAGGGTGATTTCAACGGGGCTAACTCGCAGCCTAGCCAGGAGTGAGGGTGGTAGTCAGGTGGGCTGGGGGAGAGGCGCTCATCAGACGAGCAGTACGGGCCACGTTCTGGCTGCCCCGGTGTCAGCGCCCAGCGAGGCTGGAGAGTAGAACGTCCCAGCGAGCTCCCCAAAGCCCTCAGCCTCCCAGAGGAAACACGTCTGGGCAGTGAGGGGCGGCCACAGCTCCATCCCCTCATTATCAGCTGTAGGGTGGAACACAGACCTCTCCCAAAGGTGCAGCAAGGTCACCTGGGAGTACGTGTCTCCCCATTGCCCTGGATACATGCCTGTTTCCTGGCTTCAGCAGGCATAACGCTGCCAACACCAGCCACGCGGCTGGCCCGTCTTTTCCCCAGCACTGCTTGGGCCCTTGCTCTAAGAGGCAGTATTGTGCCCTAGTGAGCTATTATAGTGCCCATGTAAATCATCAGCAAGAGGGGCCCTGGCCATTGGTGGGGAGTGAAGTGCTGTCTCTGCCCCAAGGTCTAAAGGCAGGGTGGAACGGGACAGCCTCCCGTGCAGCGTTCTGCAGTCAGCTGCACTCAGGTGCAACGCCGTCCCTCCCCTCCTCCACAGCCACGGTGGGCCCTCAGACGTAAAGGGGCTGCTGCCATTCTGCGGGGGGGGGGAGGGAACTGGGGTGCCCCTGTGCATGCCAGAGCCCAGCTCTAGAGGGGCTCCCTGTGTGTCCCAGTGCAGCTGAGTGGGGGTGGTAAGACCAGTCGCTCTGGCATTATGCTGAGCTATTGCCCCTCATGGAGCAGTAGTGGTGCATTAATAGCTACGAGGGGGCTTCGTTACACGCTGCAGCCTATGCAAGATGGATTCCTCCCCCCCGCCCCTCCATGCCGGGCCCATCTACTCTTGGGAATTAGCTCTGAGCATTTTCACAGGGTCTTCGTTAATGGGCATTCCAGGCAGCGGCCGTGTAGTGTGCCAGACAACTGGCACTGCATTTACAGCATTTGCTTTGGCCAGGTTTGCACCCCCGGTGCATTTGCTCTCTGCAGACATTAGAGCAATTGAGGTTTAATTGCACAAACGCTCAGAGACTGAGTTATAAGCTTGCATGCTCAAGAACGTGCAGAGAGCGTACTTGGCATTCGCTTTCCACGAGCAGTCGCAACAGGAAACCACTTCCAGGAGTTACTCATTTCCACAGGGGAGAGAAACAATGCCATGTGACAGGTGCCCAACCACCTCTCTTGTGCCCTGCAATTTTGGATTTTGCATACAAAGTCAGAGATCGTAAATGGAATTCCCAAAGCAATTGGGTCAGACAGTCGTGAAGAATATATCTGAGAAAATGACAGTCTGTTTCTGGATGTTCCACAAAAGAAGAGGAGATTAAACACATTGACTAATTTATCAGATATGACTTGATTGTTTCACGCTATTTGCATTACGGAAAAACACACCACGAATAAACTGGATGGACTATTGGAGAATATTGGGGGGGAAACAGTATTTGTATTAGAAAGTCTGTCTGTCTAGTCTGTACGACAATGCTACATTTCCCATAATCCATTTGCACTAATGGTGAAGCTTCCTGGAGCAGCTAACCCAAGACAGTGGTTTCTAAGGTTAGCCATCTTTTTTAAAAAATCATATTTTTCCAGAGGTGGCCAATGTTACAAACACTACAAAAGCTAAACTAACCACAGCCATTATCCTCCGTCTCTCTGAAGCACCCTCTCTCCAAGAGGAACACAATTACATCTCAATAAAATTTTAATACAGGGAATTATGCACTTTGCAACCATCAAGCAATTAGCTGTTGCTATGCTACAGTCAGAATGTAATCACAGTAATGAAGCAAACAAAGGGAAGACATTGCTCAGGGGTTACATTATCAAATAGAACCTTGGGTTGTTTTCCAACGAAATCCGGATTCAGAGACTGTTGTTGCTTTGACATTGAAGAAAAAGAAAAAAAACAACCCCTGGGCCATCAGTTGGTGTAGGTCAGCGTAGATGCAGACTTCAAAGGAGCGTACAGCAGCTGAGAATCAGTCCCCCTGTGTTTATTTGACAAAATGAGCAGAAGCGAAGTCAGCATGTGCCATGGAACTTGCCTGACACTTCATCATGGAGAGCCAGATTCTGCCCGGTCCTTTTGGGGATGGTCAGGGCATGGGGCAGGGGACAATTGAAAAGAGGGGTGGAAAAAGCATCCCGCTCCCCTGGGTGCCCCAGATAAGGGGCAGGCAGAACCGCAGCCTCCGTGGGCAGGAGAGGGAAGCTCTGTTCCAGGTGTGCCCAGCACGTCCTAGGGTTGGGAGCGAGGTGGGGCCCTGTCCCTGCTCCACACCAGCCAGCAGAGAGCAGCAGGCTGGCTCCATGCACCAGGGTGCTCCGGGACGCTCACTTAGGGCTGCGTCTGGAAGGACCGACATCACCCAACTAAAGGCTCCAGTGGGAACTCCGATAGCGAGGCTCCCTTTGAGCCTCTTGTCACAGGCAAAGGCAGCGGAACGTAGGGAGAAAGATTGCAGAGTGGGACAATCCCATTTCTTTGATGCAGGGCTGCCTTCTGACTGCAAGCTGCCGTGGCCTGAGAAGAAGGAGCAGAAGCAAGGGCTAGAGGTGTTTGAGCCCAGTTCTGGCACCCCTAAAGCCCTCGGAGAGCCCACACGTCATCACGCTGACGGTGATCCATAGCTGCCTGCAGCAGACCTAGGGGTCAGGGAGCCTGACTTTCAGGACACCTGGATTTTCAGCGTGTAAATGGATGGGTTCTGCCCCAAGTGCAGGTCCGCCGGCCCGCAGTGCATGGGGCAGTGGGCTTCGGCGGGCAGGCCCTATGGATAAGGCTGCATAGCCCAGAGCAGAGCTAGCTGGGAATCCAAATGTCCCTTCTGGGAAATTCCCACATTTCAAATTTTGTTTTTGTCCCAAACGGGAAGGAAGAGATGAACTTTACCAAGAAACAAATACTTTGTTTTGGAGCCATCGAAGTGACCGTCTTGAAACGTTTGGCTTTGTCCTGCCAACTTTTCTGTTCTTTAGATTATAATTTATATTACAGACGTCAAAATATGGATGGTAGCTATGTGTACCCTTGGGACCTTATCAAAATCATTCATTCTGATAACTCTCCATCAAAAGTTTAGACGAAATCGATACTTCCCACAAAACCTTTCAATTGTGTCGAATCAACATTTTCCAGTGGAAAACTGTTTCATGGGGAAATTTTCAACGAGCTGTTTTAGGCTGGCGGTGTCTTGCTGGACCATGTGCCTTATAGCCCCTCGGCCGGCCCCATTCTGCCCTTCCCCCAACCATGCCAGCCCATGTCAGGTGCACAAGTTATCCGCACAGGATGAGTGTTCTTAGCGCCAGTGCAGTTGGCTGGGGATCCAGTGCACCCACTTTCTGGCCAAGCACGTACAAAGTCACCAGCCAAATACAACAAGCATGACAGAATTCAGTCCCAAGAGACATTTTGTCCATTTTTTAAAAGCCAGACCTCCATGACACCTTTGAAAAACCTGTTTAAACACTGTCCCACAATCGGAACGGCTTTGCACATTAAATCTCCCACCTTGGCATTTAGTTCTAGTTAGCATGAGAACCTGGGATGATTTCCCAAGCTTGATTATTAATAAAACAGCTTCACTGCGGCTTTAGAAAGACATACGGCAGGTCCAGAGGTGAGTAATCTTAACCCTCCCAGGGTCACGACAGCTCGGAGCTTTATTAAACCGAATGGTCTGGCAGTTAGAATCCTTTGCCTCTGTTCCATCTTTGTTCTCACTCCTGGTACCCTGTTTGTTTGTTTAAATACAAGCAAACAGCCCACCCCCCTCGCCCCAGCCAACAATGCAATGATATTCCAGTATTTAGAGCAGTGCTGATTCCATGATTAATCTCTTTTAATCATTTATTCCCTAATCCAACGGGAACGCCCGACGAGCTGGAGAGGTGAAGAAGATGGCAGCTGACTGAGCGTGTGGAGATGGAGAGGAAGAAATTCATTAATTTTTCATTGCCAGGGCTGAGATGTGCACCGCTTAGTATTCATCATGTCAGCAGTGACCTTGAAGCTGCTTCTATTCCCCCTTGCAGAGCTCTCTCCAACCATCTGGTTCGTATTCGGCTGTTTGTGACGCTCACCTTCTTGTCAGGATGAAAGAGAAGAGTGCGGGATTGGAAAGGCAAAAGACAGCCCAAGCCACGCGCCCTTTGAATTGAAAACGAAGTGAAAAGCACATCATTTGCCATCAGGCATACTTACAGAACAACTGCCCAGAAAGGTACCAATTAAAATATCAACAAGCCCAGCACTGTCCTTTTTAGGAGAGGGAGATTATTAGAGCTTGCAGGGCCGATGCACGTCAAGGTCTCCACCCACCACGAGACACTCAGCACTAAGCCCAGTTTAGACATGTCCCGACCACTAGCCTGCCGTCTAACAGGAGCATGCTGGATTGCATTCTGCAGCTTTCACTCCCAGCCACAGAGGAGTGTGTTTGTTCAGCAATCAGGTTCGTTCTGACAAGACATATGTAAAACTGCAAAAGGCAGGCGTGTTTGTTTGCAGGAACCCTGCCAGTTCCATAGCGTGCGCACTATAGTGCTTTGTGTCCGCAAACACTGTCGACATTAAAACTAATACAAATCTCAGAAGAGCTAAAAAAGCCGTTTGGTTTGTTCACGGCAGATTTGAAGCAGTGCATCAGCCCACAGTGAGAGACATGAGTAAGCACTTGGCATTTCCATAGGGCTGTGAGTCCCACAATGCTTTGTGCAACACACAAAGGTACAGCTCCACTGAAATGCAGCCACCTCTGGGTGGGAGCCAGCCAGGCAACCCGCCCAAAGTGGGGAAGGGAGAATTTTGGCCAAGAACACTTGGATGAACCCTGCTCAGATACAAATGGCCATGAGATCTTCAGTGTCCTACCAGGACAAGCTGGGCCTCAGAGTCTAAGGTCTCCTCTAAAGCTCTTCACCCAGAGAACTGTTTGGAGCTCAGCAAGGGGAAGCCCCGAGATGCGTTGGAACCTGGGAGCACACAGAGCGCTGTACTGATGTGTGGGAGCCCTGGGTCAGATACAGCTTCCCTGTGTGACTTTGAGCCAGTCACTTCATCTGCCCAGTGCCCCAACCGCCCACGTGGGACACCAGGCTAATGCAGCCTAGCTCACAGAGACGTTCCTTAGTGATTGTGGGGTGCCCGGTTGCTATGGTGAGGAAACTATCCACGTACCCAGAGAGTAATTTGCGTAGTGACATAGACTGCGCACCTGGGCTCCAGCCAAGAGCAGGCCACAATGACTTCGCAAAGATTAAAACATGTTGGCAGGGCAATACTGCGAGCGGACAGCACACAGATCGAGCCCTGCACATCTGTGGAGACCCGCTTTATGGCCGCGGACCATGTTTGTGGTTCGGATGTTTTGTATCTGCACAGGGTTCTGCATGCAGACCCTTCCACCAAAGCACTTTACCCACACCTAGCTGAATGTCACCTTCCCCCAGGCGGGAGATAACAGAGATATTAGAATTAATTTGGTTGGTCCTACATATTACCCATATTGATGTCATTAGCCAGCTTACCCCTGAAATGCAATTTCCAACCCACTTACTGCAGGGTAAAAGTGGCTAGTCAATCTGTCCTATGGACTCATAGCAAATCTTTAAGTGTTTTATTTGGGAATCTGATTAGGTGTCTGGTTTGCCTCTGCCCTTACACTGCTGTTAATCGGGAGTAACTCCAGGGCTTCGGAGTGGCTATGCCAGTGGAATAGAGGTGTGACAGGAGAATGAGGCTCCATATTATGTATTCGCAGCTCTTTCTAATTGGGCTGACTGCCTAGGAGGACTTTCCAACTCTAATCTCCAACTCCAACTCCGTCTGGGACCCCAGGTGAGTTCTTTTAACCTTGCAGCGTCTTTTCCCCAGCCACCAAGGAATACCGGCGCTGCTGGGAGTTGCGGGAGCTAGGCCTCTGAGAAGAACAGAATTGTATCCACGTCTCCGAAAAATAGAAACTAGTCTCTGAATGGTGTTAAAGACACAATCATTTCAACGTATCTAATGACACAATAAAGGCCGATCCCTGGTTCTGGTCAGTGAGGTGGGTTATTTATAGTTCAGAGGCGATCTCCCTCTCATTGGTATGTCCATGCACAGCACTTGAAAAGAAAAGGTCTTGTTATTACTCAGGACTGATTTCATTAGCCCGCTGAACTTCCACTCTTGCAATGCGGTCTTACCCGGTACCACAACACCATCTTCGTTGTCTTCCTGCTGGCTCAGTCGTCGTGCGTAAATCAGAGCCAGCTTGTGACATCCTGGGGAGTGCACAGCTATAACCCCCCCTCGGTTTATACTGCCCTCTCCCTAGCGCTTCAGAGAGCCTGACCCGGGGTCATCCCAAAGAGCGCGCTTTGCTGCGGAACTTCGGCAGCGCTGGCTCAGCTCGTGACCGGCAAGCTGAGCCTTCTGCATGTAAATGAGACACAATCACAGCATGAGTCCCTTTCCAGCGTGTGTATGTGTACGTCTGTCTTAGGGTGGTGATTAAGAGATCCCATGTTTTAACAGATATTTGCAAAGAAGGTTAAACATTTAAGGACCTAGGAATTGCCAGGCAGGATCCGACCGGTGGTCCACCTAGTCCAGGGGTAGGCAACCTATGGCACGGGTGCCGAAGGCGGCACGCGAGCTGATTTTCAGTGGCACTCACACTGCCCGGGTCCTGGCCACCGGTCCGGGGGGCTCTGCATTTTAATTTAATTTTAAATGAAGCTTCTTAAACATTTTAAAAACCTTATTTACTTGACATACAACAATAGTTTAGTTCTATATTATAGACTTAGAGAACGAGACCTTCTAAAAACGTTCAAATGTATGACTGGCCCACGAAACCTTAAATTAGAGTGACTAAATGAAGATTCGGCACACCACTTCTGAAAGGCTGCCGACCCCTGACCTAGTCCATTAGCCAGTCTCAGACAGTGGCTGGTGCCAGATGCTTAGGAGGAAGGTGCAATTAACCCCATCGTAGCCAATTATGGAATAACCTGGCTGTAGCGGTGTGAACGGAAAGGAACCTTCTGCAGATCCACCCGGTTAGCAGGCCCCTGCTGAAGTTCTGCTGACTCCCTGTAGAGCTGTGGTCCATTCACTCGCTCCTGGATATAAGTGAGGAGGAAGAAGGAACGAGAAGCCAGAACATAGGAGATCTGCAAGGAAACCCGAGGGACAGCTCTGCAGGTGTGGTGTTAGTACTGAATTATCAGTAAACTCAAATCCCCAGACGAGGGGGAGTTTGGCCCCCTAATTCAGGGTCTGTGCTCCCTGTCCTTAACAGAACAGGGACCTTGGCTGTTCTCACTGCCCATAAGGACAGTTCTTTCTAATCCCAGTGATTGTGGTAGTTGGCTTATGCCCCAAGGCATGAGGATCTACATCCATTTCACATTTTATCAGTTAGTTTAGCTGTGCATATATCATTATTACAGATATTCCTATGCTCTAAGAAAACAAGCCAGTTTTGAATCCTACCACAGGCTTAGCCTCAGATCTTGTGGCAGTGAGTTCCAGAGGTTAAGTTTGCATTATATGAGAAATTACTTCCTTTAATTTCATTGGGTGTCCCCTCATTCCAATATTGTGAGAAAGGGTGAATAGGAGCACCAGACTGACCTCCCCCATACCACATACAATTGTACCTCTATCGTGTCCCTTCTCTGAGCGATACAGTTCTCTAGCTAGGCCTGCGGGATGGAGTTTTGGTTCTCAGAGATTTGTGCCAATCTTTGTCTGGCTTCAGTTCCCATGAATTCTCACCCCGGAAGTTTGCTTTGAATTTTGAGTTCCCGTGAACCCCCACAACAAAGTGAAGCTCAACTGAACCTGTCGAGTTCTGCCTCCTTTTGGTTGGAAATAATAACTGGCCCCAAACTGGGCTCAGCTTCACTCACTTCTCAAAAGTTCAGAAACTGGAGCATGTTTTCAGTGAACCCCGAGCTGAGTTTTGGGTTGTTAATGAAGCCGCAAAGCAGGTGACCCATGTCTGGTTTATTACACCTCTGAACTGTGCATGCAGCTAGACTATGCTAAGGCATTTATTACTGTCACCCCTGTTTGCCATTCTGGTTCTATCTCATGCTGTCTCCTCCATCTGTCAGACCGTGTCTTGTAGACTTAGACACTGCTGCAGTGTAATACTAAGATAATCGACTGTGCCAAACAGCTGCAGGTGAAGCCCTATTCAACCCTTTGTCAGGCAATCAAGTGAGCCACAAGTGGCCACATTCTGTGTCCTTTACCACGGTGAATGTGGCCACTGATTTTGATGAGAATTAAGTAGGGCCTGCTGGGTTTGGCCCAAGAGAAAAATCCTGAGCAAAACTCCCATAAAATCCATAAAAACATGGGTCTAATTACAACCGTCTGGCACCAGTGTTGTTCGCTGGGGTTTCTGGACCCAAAGCTCTTGGTAACTTTTACTCTTGGCGAGACGGTGGTAGGAAATAAATCAATGGGGACCTTGGCACAAGCAGCACAATACAAGAGTGCTTTTACTTAAAGCTTTACTTTATTTAGTCTCCAGCACTTGTACACATCCGCAATGGGTTAGAAAACACCCCTCCCCCCGCCAAAATCCCAGATTCATATTTACCCAGGGTCCTGGGGAGATCTCGCGTGGGTAACTGCAGGCGTCCAGTGGCTGGCCTCTCATCTGCAGGGGAACTAGAGAGGTGTCCAAGTGCTGAAGTGTCCAAGTGTCCATCGAGCTGAGATTTCTGCCTAGTTTAATCCCCAATTTAGTATTACCGAGCTTGTCCATCAAAAAAACGGCTGAGCAGAAGCTACGTTAAGGGTGGCGATTTCCAGCCTGTAGTTTTCCATCAGTTAACCAGCTGTATTTCACATAGCAATAGTTAACTATTGTCAGACTTCCCAGCCTGTCAAAACCGCATCAAGTCAGGAGGGCAGAGGGTCATGTTTACTCCTGGAGATCACTCACTTCCCCCTCCCATCCTGGCCTGTTAGTCATGCAAAGGGTTCAGAAAGGCCTCCTTTTAGCTGCTTTCACCATAACAATTGGCATTCCTGCTGCTGGCAGTGGTTTAAGCATGTTACTGGGCTCTGGGCTATCAAAAATCTGCTCCTACAATGTGACTCTCCCGGACCTTGGTAGGGTTAGTGCTGTTTTACCCAGGAGAATCGGGGTCAAGGGCTCCAAGCAGAGTTAATCCAGAGCACGACAACCTCAGACATTCACAAGTCCAGACTCCCCCCGCCCCCCTGCTCAGACACCTGGGTTCCCTGCTTTTCAAAGAAAGCTAAAATCTCTCTTTAGATGCTTAAAGCAACAGAGTGTTTGAATAATGCACTCCAGTACCCTGCCATTCAGCGGGGATACTGAATGAAAATGATTATCAGCATACGCATAATGATTCATTCTGGTTAGAATTGCTTCGACACAGAACAAGACTAGGGAGATGGAATTAACTTCTTTTTTTAATGATTGAGATGAGTGTGTTTTTCTTAAGCCACATGATACATCAGCTTGCCATGTACAGTAACATCTTTCTGGTGTCGTTTCAAATGTTTGTGCAAATTCTCTCTCGCTCACAAACACACACACGCACAAACAGAGTAAAATCAGTCAGCTTAACAGAATGTGACGGGGCTCCACTCACCACACTAGCACCTCCTGCTGGCCGTCTTGGGGATTAGCTCTTCAGGTCCCTACGCCCTCTCCCAATGGCGTCTCTCCCGCCGTCACGTCTACTCCCAGACCCATGTCACTCCAAGGACCGCAGCGTCCTCCGGCCATCTCACGATCTGTGCTCCTCCCTTCCAGGGCCCCTGCAGTGAACTGTCCACTGCTTCCCCCAGCGGTGACGGCAGCCACTTCCCCGGCCACTTCCCCAGCGGCAAGTGCCGACGGGACCTGAGCCCACTCACTACTCCAGGTCCCGGCCAGGGACCCTGCAGATGGAGGGGACGCAGCACATGGCTGCCAACTCCTCAGTACATTTCCCTGGGCCACTTCCCCTTGGCCCCAGCTCCTTTTTTGCCCTTGCCTCAGGGCCTCAGCCCCCACTCACTCCCCTCTTCCTGCCCAGCACGCTAGCTTCCTTCTGCCTGCCAGGCACCCAGTCCTCCCTCCTTGAGCTCCAAGGAGTACCTGACCCTGCTCTGCCCTGCAACTCATCTTATATGGGCCTTCCAACCCCTATTGGCCACTCCTCACTGCCTCTCTCCTATTGGCTGTTTCTTGTGCAGACTCCCTAGGGCTCTATTAACCCAGTGTGGGGCCAATGCCCCATCACACAGAAACTCATCCCTATTAAACCAGAACGCCAAGTGTGGGGTTTTTTTCCACACTTCTCTAAGCCCAGGAGGCAGCAGCAGTCCTCATTTGCACTAGGGACGTGGTGAGCCAAGGCCCCTGTTTAATCAGCCCCCTCTAATTGTGGAACATGGACAGCAACCATCGAGATGGATCTGAAAAACCTCCGGTTTGGATCCAGCTCTGAACTTCACAGCTGAGGTTGGTCTCTAGGCGATGTAACCAGAACTCAGACACTGTTTTTGAATCAATTTGATATTTGCAGAACTTTGGGTTGAAATCTAGATCTGAATTTCATGTCTTGGACCCATCTTTAAGACACCCATTCAGGAAAGCATCCTTATTCAGGAAGAGCATTTAAGCATAACTTTAAGTATGTGCTTAAAATTAAGTAGGCACTTTCCCAAACCAGGTCCTCGGTGAATTAGAATGTTCTGTTTCCCCAAATATCGTCAATAGCTGTAGAAACACGTCTGAGAAAACACAGGGACTGATTCACTACTGCATTTAATGTTAAACTAGTGGAATCACACTGCCATAAACTGGAGTAATAGAATGGTGAACCAGGCCCATAGACCTAAACATGCTCACTGCTATTCACTCACTGGTAAACGGTCCAGACGATCGGCCAGCTAGATATCCAACCTTGATTAGATTTTCCAAACATATTTATATCCAGGCTGGCAAATGCAGAATGATAGGAAAGTTCCAGCTAATCTCTTCACAAAGATGCTTGTGGCAACACATTCTGGACACATCACAGGAACCGTCAAACCAGACTCATCAATCAAAGTGTTCTCTCACTGATGGCGTCGCTGACATCTTTGACTTTCTCACATCCACAATTTGGAGGGGACGGGAGGGGTGGGGGAACTCAAGCAATGGCAAATAAAGATGATTTGTAAAGCAAATGTAGCTCAGTAATATCTAGTCTCAGGAAAGTGGTGAAACGAAGAGAAAACGGGAATGACTTCAACATGCTAACACTATTGGAAGGGCTCCGTTGAATGGACTGTATTAGATTTCTGTTAATTGAGCAGACCGGAAAACTACATTAGCCAAGGTTACGAAAAATTGACATTTGACTTTGGGATCTTCACCATACACTGTGTGTTTTCGCGGTATTCAGAGCTCCCCTACATCAATCGCGTTTCACTCACAGACATAACCCCAGCCAGAACATTAGCTGAGCCATTTATTACTGGGTCTGAATCAGATTTAGACATAGAATTTATGTCACAGTCCCACGTCCAGTGATTTTGCTCATTGGCTTCTAATTTCACTAAGTACCTGGAGCCAATTGTCCAACTCTTGGTGCGCGGGGGAGGGGATAAAAAGTTCTGTGTTGCTTTAGGAGCCGTGGTAAGGAGCATGGGCCTGGTACTGAAGTCACAACTGAGTCTGGGGTAATTCCCCTGAAGCAAATGGAGTTACACTAGTACAAATGCGATCACAATCAGAGTGCCAATTCTCATCTACATCTTTATCCCAGTGTAAGCAAGAAACAGGCCCAGAGGGTTCACTGTTATTTCTGAAAACCATTCACCATAATGCAAGTGTGAGCTAGCGCTGGTGGCCCTAGGCCGGTTGGCACCAGCCTGGAATCTAGCCCCATGTCATTATTAATACAAAGTAATAAACATGAATGAAAAAGCTATATTTTAAAATATGTCAGCAAAATCTCGAGGCATAATTTGTACGTCCGCATTGCTAGTGTCTCCAGCACAAAGACTGGGAGGACACAGACAAGAATAATTTTCGGAACTTGCATAATTATTTTTTTCTGCTGGAGAAAGCCTGGTTTTTTTGACATGCCACAGGATAGAGTCAGACGTAGGGAGAGCTGAAGAAAATTGGCTTTTCCCGATATATCACAAAATGACTCCATGCATAGGAAGACCATGGCAGACTGGGCTTTTTGGCTTGATTGTACTTTGAGCAGCTCCAATGAAGGACACTTAGGGAATGTCTACACAGCAGTGTAAACCCAGGGTTCGAACTCAGGCTCAACCCTAACCCCCCTTTCTTCCACACACAAATTGCACTAACCCAAGTCCCTGGACCACCCGGGAGTGGAGGATCCGAGCCTGAGTCAAGCTGGGACCCTGAGTTCGAGTTCTGTTGCTTTGCAATAGGGACAACGCCCCATTCGACTTGTGCTCTAAGAGTCCACCAGAAGTATCCCACAGGCTGACTTTCTTTGTCCTCTGGACAATCAAGTTTTCTCACCTACCACGAACAAAGGGCTAGACCGGCCATATTTTGGGATGGCGCTAGGAAGTCTGGGATATGGGTGGTTGAACTCGGGCCCGCATTATGCAGCATAGAACCTGGAGCCCCAGGCCGGGACCCAGGGTTAAACAATTCCGAACCCAGGGCTATATACGAGTGTAGACACTCAAGCCCTAGGTTAACAAACCCTGGGTCTGCTAACTTGAGGTGTACTAACCTGAGCTTACATTGCATGTAGACATACCCTGCGAGTTGCAGCGGGAAGCCCCAGACCCTGGGCTCCAGCCCGAGCCTGGCTGTCTACACTACAAGTTTAGAGCCCCGCAGCTCAAACCCGGTGATCTCAAGTCAGCTGACACAGGCCAGCGGCACACGTTTTATTGTCATGTAGACACGTCCTTAGGGTCCTGGATTCTGTGCTGCTTCACAGTCTGGTGCACATATTTTGGTTAAAAAAATACTGATGCTGAATTAAAGTCCCCCACTGAAATGCTTTGGGGGAGATTTGCAAAGTTACAAGTAGTAGTTCGGCTCCTCCTGACTTTCAATAGGTGTCAGGTGCCGACCTGCCAGCTGTGCTTTGGATAGTCTCCCCTTCGTCTCTGTCAATTAAGTTATAGGCCAGGCTGCCAGAACAGGATGAAGCTGCCCAGCCGTTCTATTATTAGCGTGATTCTTTGGAGTTATCAATAAAATATGACATGGCAAGTGGCAATGCATTTGCAGAGGGTATCGTAGTGCGCCACATGCATTACTTATGGGGCCATGGCTGCAAACGTTGGATAATTGAAGGTACTCTGGGTTTGGCCGTGTGCCACACAACACACCCTAATCATGCAGAAGTGGTAGGCTAATACGTGTCCTCCTGTTCTTGCTTAAAGGTGAACTGAAAAGCTTTTCGCAGCACTCCAAGGCCTGAATGCAGAGTTCTCTGTTTCTCCCGCAAGACCTGCCAACACATTCATTGCTGCAGCAGAGACGGGGGACCTGGAATTTGGTTCTTGACAAGGAACGAGAACCCATGAAAGGGACGACCCTGCAGGTGCTAATGTGTCGGCTTTGTGGCCTACAGTGGTGCCTTTTTCTTTGGAGAGGTTGAGCTAGTTTGGTTTCCTTGTTCTTGTAGTTCGGAGAGAAAGGGGAACATGGGCAGCTACCGGCCCTTCATGTCCTGAGGGTCCGAGCTGAGGACGTAAAGGGCCTCCCTCGGCAAAGGAACAACTTTCGTATTGTCATCAAATGGGCACTTGACTCTTTTGCCAGCAGGATTAAAAAACCTAATTGTTTTTTAATCATTGCTGACGGATATAAATTGCTCAATATGCCATAAACGGGGCAGACCACATAGCTCCTCCCTTATTTATATACGAGGGGTGCAGTGCTCACCAGTAACGACACATGCCCACGTACAGCAGTGAGACGGCACAAAGAGTACAAGGGATAAGGCAATGCAAGTAAAGTGGTACGAGTCAGCCAAGATGACAGCATTAGAGGAAGACCCTTATAGCCTACAATTCTCATTTGTGCAAGGTCTCAGCCAACTCTTTTCAGACTGTGCATTGAACTCAGAGTTGGTCATTTCCTTGAGCACTTGGAAGTTGGACAGCAAAAGCTGTGACTATATAGTAGAGATTGATGGGCCAAAAATATCTTGGGAAACCCCCAAACCATACCTAGTTTACTCGGACACAATCAACACAATCCAGGTGGAGGCCAACACAGTTATCACCCAGGGATTTCTTTTTCCCCCCTCTCCTGCTGGTAATAGCTCACCTTAACAGATCACTTTCGTTAGAGTGTGTATGGTAACACCCATTGTTTCATGTTCTCTGTGTATATATATATATATATCTCTTCCTACTGTATTTTCCATTCCATGCATCTGATGAAGTGGATTTTAGCCCACGAAAGCTTATGCTCAAATAAATGTTAGTTTCTAAGGTGCCACAAGTACTCCTGTTCTTTTCACCGAGGGAAAGTCACGCCCTCAGGACAGCCATCCCAGTGTTAGCCGATCAGCTTATCCTGACCTTGCAATGTTAGTCCAGATGCAGCATTTTCCGGGGCAGTTCTGGTACTTACACAAAGTGTAGTCGAACCGCATGGTAGCAGCGGCCTGGAGCTCAGAAGCTGTGGAAGCTCCAAGCCAGCTGAATCCGCTGTGCTGCATAAAGACTTTGAAGGAATGGTTACGAGTGCTTACCGTGTGTAGCCCAAAGACAAACTGACCTAGGGGAGATTTGGAATTGATTTGTTTAGCGGTTTACCAACAGCTAAGAGGAATATGCCAGAAGTTAGCTAGAAGCTCACTCGTCAGGGCAAGCCAGCAGACAGTCTTCAAGGCTTTGACAGATTACAAGACTATTGGTCAGATTTGAAATGATGCCCCTCAAGGCCTCCTTCACTGGGGCTTCCATGACAAATCCTTCAGCTTTACTCTGGGTCATAATTCTCTCCCTCGGACGCTGACCTGTACCTCGGGAAGGGGCAGTTTTTCCAAGCACGGGGCATGGAGCTGTCATGAGCAAAGTCAGCAGCTATTGAGAAGACATGCGTGGGCACAATCACTGCTGCTGTTGCGATAGCAGTAAGGAACCCAGATGGAGAATGGAACAAACACATGGGGCTTGGGGGTTTTAAAAATCCCTTGAAACCTGGTCCTTGTCACCCCTGGTTAAATCCAGCCGGCTTTATCTGTAGTGCAAATAAGCCACACACAGAGTCATCTCCGTCTTCTGCCATCTAAAGAGCGGACTGACACAGCTCAGCGAATGGCGCGTTCTGGGAAATACAGTTTAGAATGACCTCAGTTAAAACACCTACTTAGAGTAACCAAAACTTCATTGATTCTCGGGGCCTGGTCTTGGGGAGGGAAAGGGTCTCAGTGAACCTGGGAGCTGAGGGGTCCCAATTAGCAGCAGAGGATGCAGACCACGAAGAATGTACTTTCATCTTGAAGCCTTTGGCTGTGTTGACAAGATGATCAGAAGACTGTTACTACTCCAGGGCGATTAAAAAACCCGTGTATTTTCACAAAGTCTTCCTGGACGGTGATTTCTTCTTAATAATAGTTGCAAGTGCGTCGTGATGGTAATTTAATGTACAGTATAATGTGTCTGAATGCATGTCTCCCAGTTAACCCGGGAAAAGGCTGTACAATAAAACCATGTGGAAATGACTGGAAATTAAGCTAATTAAAAGTCAAGGTAAAGTTCACAGCTGGCAATGTGTCCACTTTTACTGTTACATCAAATAGCTTAACTGTAAAACGTCTGGCTCCCTCACGTCTTCATTTCTCTCTCTGCATTTACTGAGGCTTTGATGTCCTCTGATTAGGGGGGTTCTTCTCAGCTGCCGTCACACACACACACGCGCGCACACACACGCACACACACACACACACACGCCCTATGGAGAGAGAGGGAAATGCTAAATGGGCACGTGCAGACTGTCCTTTCCCCATCCCGTCTGACTTGTAGCTCAGCACATTTTTATCTGAGAGGAAACACCCCACAATCACCAGCGCTTGCTCTCTGCTCAGCGACGGCTCCACCCTCAGAGCTTCACAGCTTTTCACGCGTGTTAGAACACTAGACACCTAGAGTCGGGGTCCCGGCCCTTGTGCAGTGGCTCTCAAATCCGACAGCCGTGAGATCCATGGCGTTTCTTACCAGTATAACCCAACATGAGCATAGATACCCTGCAGCATACGCGCACTCTGGAGCCACTGAAAATGACCTGTGGCCATATCAACGCTGACACGGGAATGGGGAGTCCCATCAGCCCCCTGTCTCTCATGAGATGGTGGAAGTGAAGGAGGGCAGGGGGTAGCCTGTATTTGAAAATGTTATTGTGCTGCTCAGGAAGAAAACGAGCATCACAAGTGTTTGCTGAACATGCTAGAGATCTAAAAATGCTGAAGCCTCAAATTACTGGATAATCCAGGGGGCACGTCCCCCAGAGTCCCTCTCACTTAGACACAGATATCTCGCCGGGGTCACTCTACTCCTTCCAGGTGAGATGACAAATTCAACATGTCCCCTCCCTCTCTAAGGCGGATGCTGTTTTTTGCAAGCCAACCCTTTTGCCCTGTGAGATTCACAGCTGAGCCCGGCCTTACGGATTCCCGTGGGCCCAACACTTCATGCCGACATGGCGCTGCGGAGAACAGCCATTGTGTTCATTGTGAAGGTGAGACAGCTGAGAGAGAAACCCCCCACTCCGCACTGGGATGGGAGCCCGGAACCAAGTGGGTGGAGTCACCGGCCGCCATTCAAAGTACAATAGGAGAGAGAATCACAGGTGACAAACACTCGTCATGTGACTGAATGCATTTCTGGAAGGTGCTCTGCTCGGATCCTAGGGCGGGAAGGGTGGTCCAAGAACCCGAGCAGGACAGAATACTCTAGTGGTTGAAGGATTTTTTTTTGGCCATCCTCTCACAAAAGCCAAGACAATCAAACCATTCGCCACGTCCATTAGTAGAGAACAGTTGGAAAACCCTTAGAGCCCTCAGCAGCATTTGGTGTCCCCCAGTCCGCCCATGGAGTCAGCAATCCAGGAAGTCTCCTTGTGGCCGAGGCACTTAAATGATTTTCTGCTGTATGGGTTTCCCCCGATTACATTATTTATTAGACGATTGGCAGGTCCTTATGTTGTTAAGCTGTCGCTATATTGAGTTATTTCCTTTTCTTTGACAGAACTATGAAGACAATTAGATAAGACAAAACAGACGCTTGTGAAATAGATGAGATGCATCAGCAGTGATGAGCCAGGCAGAGCCGAGCGCTGCTGCAGATCCCTTCATCCCGGTATGTCTTCGATTTGTTTTTTCAGTTGACAGGGCACTACGTTGGCCACACATACTGGGTGGATGCAGAAACTTTTACTGCCGAATATATCGGAGTGGCTCCTCATGGAAATGGTGATGGGTCTAGGACTACGGCAAACTATATATAGCAAGAAAGAAAGGGCACCCCACTATGTAAGACTAATATCAGGGCACAGATCTGGCAAGGGCTTAGAGCCAGCTGTTCTCACTGAGTTGCCTGTTCCACTGGGAGATCAAGCTGTTCAACACCTTGCAGGATTGGAGGGCTGGAGCTAAAATCTTGTCATGAGGAATTGAGGTGGAAGATGGGAGTCGATGGTGTATCTATGTGTATCCAAAACCAAAACGTGTATGGGGAACATATCGAAAAGTCCATTCTGCTGGCTGGGTACCCTGTTAGCAGGAGGAGTCTCATCTGTTGACTTCAGAACATACCAACCACTTTCTACAGAGAAGAACATTTTAAACTACATTTAAAAAGACAGCGTGTTCTATTTTCTCTGTGACATGAAGAGGAAGGCTCTTTAAAAATTCAGTTAAAGTCACTAGAAATCAGATTCCAGCTCTGTCTCCGGAGTGGGAGACTTCACACCAGCCATTAGCTTGCTCCTTGGTGTGAGAAATGCCATCAGAGACTTCCTCTGTGTAATAAGAACAAGCAGTTGCTTGGAGAGCTCAGTGGATTAACAGAGCTGTGAGAAGGCAGAGACTTCCAGCGGGAAATTGCCTGTTTCAGTTTGTGTGATTTTCTGACCCTGACATTTCACTGGTCCATGACGTTTCAGGGCAATGGTTCTCTCTTCTCCAGATACACATGAAAACACAGAAACCCTCCCACCTCTCCCTGGGAATTTGGTGGGCATGAAACGTTGCCCATTGTAAGCCAAGAGTCAGGGTGGGGATGGGTTGAGTAGCTGTGTGCTGCGAGAGCTGCCTGCCATGTTGTTCACAGTCATCTCATTGTTACCTTGAGCTTCCCCCCTGTCTGCTCCATGCACCTCTTGTGTTTTGTGCGACACTCACATTGTCGGCTCTTTGGGAAAGGGACCGTCTTTTGTGCGTGTGCACGGTGCCCCTGGCCTCTGATCCCAAACTGGGCCACTCAGCACTGCTGTCACACAAGACAATCATTCTGCTGCTGCTTTCCTTTGCCAAGTTTCCTCCCTCCTACTTGACTCAGCCCTGGCTCTCGCACACGTCGTCTGTAACCTTACCACAGCCGCACTGCTGTAACCGCGCAGCTCCCCGCATCAACAAGTGAGAGCCGCAGTAAATTAACGCCAGCACTTTGCCAGCGTTGCATTATACAAGTGGGATGGGAGCGATGGAATTGATCTCAGGAGGCAGGACAGAGAGCTAAGCCTCACTCAGCAGCGAACGCCAGCAGCAGTGAGACAAAACAGAGCGGCTGGGCTGAGAAAGTGCCTATGTTGAGGGCACAGTATCTCCCTGCCTCCAAACACAAGAATGGGGGGTGTTCAATGAAATGAAAAAGATGGGAAATTCAAAACCAATACAAGGAAATGCTGTGATTAATCTGTGGAACTCACTGCCACAGGAAGTTGTTGAGACCAAGAATTTAGCAAGATTCAAAAAGGGATTGGGTATTTATATGGAGATCAAGAAAATCCAGAGTTCTAATAGTTAATGGTAACACATTTTGGAAGGGATATTAAACCTCCTGCTTCAGGGCTTAAGCCAACCTCTAAATAATAGAAACCAGGACGAGATGTACGCAGGGGTTAGATTATCCCACCTCTATTACGGCAGGGTGCTTACGTCTCCTCTGACGCACCCGACAGGATAATGGACTAGATGGACCTGGGAGCTGGTGCAGTCTAGCAATTCCCATGTTCAGAGCAGCAGCAGACAGCAAACCAACCTCCCGCGTCGGAGCCCAGCGCGTCCACAGCTTTCCTGATTCATGCAGGACGTACAGACAGCCGCAGGCGTGCCGGCGGCTTCTAATGCAGTGATCCTACGCTCAGCCAGGAGCAGCCGCAGCTGAGTTAGGTGGACCTTTGGGCCCATCCCCAAGCTAGAATCCTCTCTCGCTGCTGTCAAGGTGTAGCCAAGGCATCAGCGACGCTGACCTGTGTGCTTCCAGCTGGCGCTGCACTGGACGGGGGCTTGGAGGCCAGATGGGGCAGGAGGTTTAGGTGCTCCAATGGCCTCTGGCATTAGTGCTGGCCGCAGTTCTCCCCTGCTATAGCCCCCCGAGTAAGCCAACCTCTCCTGTGCAGAACGCCCCTGTGACCGCACTCAGCAGAGCGGCCTCAGTGCAGCAAATCCACACCTGTGCCTAAGAATGATCCCAGGACCCATAAGTGCTACGTCTTACACAGCACTTTTCATTGCTAGAGCTCACAGTGCTTTGCCAAAGGATCACAGCACCATTACCCCCATTCTACAGAGGGGGAAACTGAGACATGGGGTGACTTGCCCAAGGCCACCCAGCAGGCCAGTGGCAGAGCCCAGAATAAAAGTCAGCTCTCCTGAGTACCATTCTAGCACCCTCGTCACTGGGCCACACATGGGGGGACCACAAAGGTGTCCAGTTTAGATCAGCAAACCCATGACTGGACACACATGTGTCTGCCCCATAGAGACCTCTGCCGGGCCCCAAGTCCCCCTCCAACAATCCCCTCTCTTACCTATTGTCCTCTTCGGAGAAAATCCCAGTGAGCTGCTACCCCTCCAACATCGCTGGAGGCAGGGCCTCTGCTCCACCCTCTCTCAGCTCTAACTCCTTGCTACTTTCACCAGCTCGCTGGGGAAACACGTGCCTCGAAGCTCTTTGGAGGGGGTGTTAAAGAAACCTCTCTTCTGAGGCCCCCAGAAACAGCCGAGCTCGAAGTTCTGTTCACGGCTGGCTGGTGCAAAGCCCAGAAAGCACAGCCCCTTCTCTGGGAAAGTCAGAACACCTTGTCCTGACTCTCCTGAGCACACGGGGCAGGCTAAGCCAACCAGCCCCCCAAGTCAAATATCACGTGAAATTCAGTGGCAGACCCAGAGCGCTGGGATGAGAAGGTCCCTCTGGCCTTTGAGTGAGAGGCGAGAGAGAGAGGCGCTCAGTGGGCCAATCATTAAAGCCCCAGAAGCATCCTGTGCAAAGCCGCCCCACTCCAACACCGAACGCGCCAGCATTTGGCCTCAGACACAGCTAGAGGGTGACCAGACAGCCTGATATTAGGGGCTTTGTCTTCTCTAGACTCTGCTATCCCCCTACCTCCCATCCTGATTTTTCACACTTGCTATCTGTTCACCCTAGCTGGGCAATATGTTTCAAACACGGGGTGTTTTTTTTTGGCGGGGGTGGGGGGTGGGGTAGGGCCTGCTTTAGAGCAAGGAAGATTTTTGCAAATGTTTCATTTCTTTATTGTCAAAACCCAAAACCAAGAATTTTTCGGGGGGGGGGGGGGGGTGGGAGGGAGATGCTTTGTTCCCCACTTTTGGCCACTTTCTTTAATTTTGACCCCTTTCCAGTGGCAAATAAAGAGAAAGCGGGAAGGGCAAAATCAAAGAGAAAAGGGGGGAAAACACCCCAAATTTCCAAAAAAAAAATGTGCGAGGAAACTTTCAAATAAACCAACCCCTTTCCTTCCTGAGCCCAGACTGAAGCATGAAAACGATTTCACTCCAAATCATTGCCATTTGCGACCAGCTGCAGCCCGGAATTCTCACAGGTGTCCGGAAAAGGGGCCCAAAGGCTTTCGCACGTTGACAAAACTTACATTCCTCTAAATGTCCCAAGCTTTGCCGTGTGAATTGTGCACAACTCTTTCCCCCAGAGTGTAGGGGTGAGTGCTTGTGGAGCTGGGAGGAAGAATCTATGTAACCAAGTCTAAAAGCCTGGCTATTTCACTCTCATTTTAAATCTCTGCAGGGGCGTTTTAGCTTTTCCTTGCTGAGCTGCCTAGCAGAGGAAAGTAGGACTATGCAGTGCTGAGAGGTATGATAAACATCCAGGAGATAAAAGCATCTAGAAAGGGGGGAAAGAACATACATTTCCTGTATTCATGGTGCTGTGGCTAATGAGACAGCAGAGCTAAGATCTGAACTCCGACTGCATCTTACATCAAAGGATTAGTGATGTATTTAAAAAGGAGAATGAGGCCTGAAAGTTTCCTGCTGCTCTTGCAACTAAACGGAGGCTTCTGTGAGTAAACAAAGTATTCAACGAATGTAAATAGCACTGGCGAAATGAGGAGCGAATGAACCTAAAGAGTTGGATTTGCAAGAGGACGTGGCTGTAGACAATCTAGGATTGGGCTGGGATAGAACTGATGTGGCCTTACACCCGAGACCAGGACCACATTGAGTGTGCAACAGAGGCAGCCCCTACCCCGACCTGCCATCTAAATAGACAAGAAAGGGAGCAGAGGCAGGAGAAGCTCAAAGAGGTGAGGTGACCTGCCCCCAGGCTGCAGCAGAGCAAGGACTGGAGCCCAGGTCTCTGGAATCCCACACCAGCCTCTCTTCCCCCGCGCCATATACGGCGAAGTCTCTACTCATAAAGTACGTTTTTAGGGTAACCTGTATAGCCCCCCATTGGCTTCATCCCCGCTATGTTCCATGGGAGATTTTATGCGGCTCTTCCCCCACGCGGTGTGCGCAGAGCGACAACCCAGTGCCGAGCCCCGTTTCGTTGCGCCGGTTTCCTCCTTTGGTGAGCTATTTTCCACAGCGTTTTCCGGCAATCAAAACAAGGTTCCTGTGTCATGGCACCTGCTCAGGGTGAGATTTATGGTTCCCTCCCCCAGAACGGGCGTCCGAAAACAGGCAGCTATCGAGCACCGGTGACACTGTCAATTAGTCACGGCACTAAGCCAGTGGCCAGGCAGCATCCGTGGGGCTGAGTTCAGTATTTCTAGGCTCTGAAGGCTGGTCTCCAGGCTGAATGCATTGACGAGTGTCTGACTTGTTAGTTGCCTGTTATGCAGGAGGGACTACGCACCTAGTAACACATTAGTTACTATGCAGCTGCGTAAGACCCGCCTATGGGGATGAAACCAATCGAGTTCTCTAGCGGCAACGCTGAAAACAATGCACCAAATAGAGACTTTCTAGAGAATATTTTAACTATCCTGTAGCATTTAATAGGGAATTACAGCACCGATCCCACCAACACACCTCTGGGTGACTTTAAGGCACATGAGCAAGGTTACTTGCCTGTATAAGCATTGGCAAGGCTAGGGGCCAAAGGGACAGATTTTCAATGGTATTTAGGTGCCCAAAGAAGCAGGTAGGTGCCTAGTGGGATTTTCAATGCCTAGCACTTTTGAAATCTCCACCTATTTGCTTCTTGAGGCACCTTCACCCCATTGACACTCTGGCCCTAAATCCCTACTAGAGAACATAAGAACGGCCATACTGCATCAGACCAATGGTCCATCTAACCTAGGGTCCTGTCTTCAGGCCATGTAACATATCTTTGCAAAGGTTATGATCTACTGAATATATTCATCCTATTTGTATGCATGTGTCATTTTTATATCGAAAGTTATGAGCGTTGGCTCTATGCTTGTATTTAAAGTGTTTGCTGTAGGGACACATAAGGAAGGTTTGCCCTACATGTTGTGAAGGGATTACTCAAGTAATTGGGAGTACTTAACTAACAATGGACTTTGGGAGACGCCAAACCACATCTGAGCTTCCCTGGGAACATTCAAACTAACATGTAAACAACAGCTCGGCCTGCAAAAAGCTGAATCATTCAGGGACATGTGATTTGCCCAGGTGGCTACAAACTCCATCTTGTTGCTGTGACTTTGCACAGGAGAACAAAGGGATTTCCTCCCACAGAGAGAACATAAAAGGCCCTGGAAGCCTCTCCATTTTGTCTTCAGCTGGCTCAAGAGATGGCCTCTCCACCCCAAAGAAATGCCTGAAAAAAACTAGAACAAACGACAGTAACTATGGGGGTGTGAGTGACTGGTAGGCCCAGACTAGGAAGGAGTCCAGTCTGTGAAAGAAGCTTATTGGAACATCTTTGGAGGTGAGATTTCATCTGTAATCAGTTTCTTACTGTATTAGACTTAGACTTGCGGGTTTTGTTTTATTTTGCTTGGTCACTTACTTTGTTCTGTTTGTTATTACTTGGAACCACTTAAATCCTACTCGTTATACTTAATAAAATCACTTTTGTTTATTAATTAACCCAGAGTAAGTAATTAATACCTGGGGGAGCAAACAGCCGGGCATATCTCTCTATCAGTGTTATAGAAGGCGGACAATTTATGAGTTTACCCTGTATAAACTTTATACAGAGTAAAATCAATTTATTTGGGGTTTGGATCCCATTAGGAACTGGATGCTAGAGACAGGAGCCTCTTTCAGTTAAGTCTGCAGCTTTGGGGGCGTGGGTCAGACCCTGGGTCCGTGTTGCAGCAGATTAGCATATCTGGCTCCATAAGACAGGGTTCTGAAGTCCCAAGCTGGCAGGGAAAACGGGATCAGAGGTAGGCTCAGCACATCAGGTGACAGTCCCAAGGGAGTCTCTGTGACCAAACCTGTCACACTGGCCTTTACTGAACCAAGGAAAGATCCCATTTCCCAATGCAGCTTCTTCAGTCAGCACCTTCATATTTCTTGGGGTCAGCCTGCATGCCCTTTATAAAGCACAGAATGTTTCTTGTTTCTCTACTTTATAAACAAGTAGATAAAAAAGCCCATTTCCCAGGACTCCAGCGATGCTCCTGAGAATGAGGCCTGGGGTAGATGCTAACACACGCACTTTCTTTACAAGTCAACCAAAGTGGCTTTCATTGCCTCTTCCAGCGCTTGAAACTCAACGTACAGCAGACTCAAACGAACGCTTTTTCTCTGGTCCCTTATTCGTGCTACGCAGCCGCCGGTTCAGATAGTGTATTATACTTGTGTACCCTTTAGGCAGTCAGATCAATTATCATCAATTATGCATTACCCCTTAGCTCATTGCAGAACCGCTGCCTACAGCTGCTTCCAGCTGTGTCTGTTGGAGCAACAATTCTATTCCCTCGGAACAGCCTTTCACGACGCCCCTCCCCGTCTTTAGGAGAAAGTAACAGTCCAGCGCTAGCTGATTGATGGCTTTGAGTTAGGCCCTCGCGGGGTCTCATTAAAACAGGCCCCACTTAAAAACGAGAGGTGAAAATGGCCCGTGTCCCCTCCTCTTTCCCATTCTTCGTGCCTGGAACTGGCTGTGCCTGAGATTGTATCTAATCGGCGGCTGTCACAACTGACAGCAGCCGTGGAAATCTTTGGGCATTTATAGGAACATGCTCCTGGGTGGCCCATGAGCCCTCTCCCCTGTCCATATCCCCTACAGCCACCGGATCAGACCGGACCCCAGCTGGAATAAAGCCATAGTCACTCCCACCAGGTATGTCTGTCTCCCGCCTGCCATGGGTCTGTTCTCCCTGCCTGTCTCTCAGTTCCGGCTTCCTCCCAAACATCCCCCCCGGCTGGCAGCCTTCCACCGGGTGCCCTCCCCTTGGACAATCTGCTGACTGAGTCCTTATGCTTAAATCCACCCCTGCAATCTGCCGCCTTGGACCACACCCCAGAGTGATGGGAATTGTACTGAGCGGGGAGTGCAGGCTCCAGACTACAGACAGTCAGGGCTGCTCAGGGTTACACCTCCACTAGGGAGCAAAAACGCCATCTGCAGCATTTGAGGACTCTGTTTTTTCTGCACCCATCTCTAGGAGTGGGACTTTGCACCGGCTCTGTTAGGACTGGGGAGCGGCACCTTTCATCAGCCATCTCCTGCCTGGCTGCTGCCGTGCCAGCCAGACCTACAGCATCACAAGTGAAAACATGTCACTGCTTCAGCTTCATCTCTCTGGGTGGAGATGAAAGGCTCCACAGGCTGCAAGCAGCCACTGCTCAAGTGTTCGGAAGTGTTTCCTCTCATACAGGGCTGCATATTTAGTCAAATCCTACAGGTAATGAAGCGTGGTTCACAAAGGTTGCCATCTACAGAGCTCGGGACATTACTGCAATTCTGATTTTTATCCCCCTTGAGTAACTGACTGTGACATTTTTGCATTTTACTCCAGAGTGCTGCTTTGAATAATAACTTGGGGGAAAAGGGCTTAATTTTCTGTTTCATAGTCACTTACCCCTTTAATTCTGCTCACTCCAGTCTCCTCTCCTCTGCTTCTTCTAGCCACAAAAAGCAAATGCGCTTTTTTTGTTCTTTGTAGATGAAAGGAAGGGAATTCATCCAATTTCATACTTACAGAATCAGTAAGAAATTACCTTGCAAATTGTGCTCTTGGGGCAGAGTTGAAGCCCCTGGTGAGAAGCGTGGGAAGCACATGCACTAGTACCTGCCATACACACACAGCCTTATTCCCAATCCCTTTAAATGATCCGTTTTCTCTACCTCCACCCACACCCAGCCCAAGTGAAGTAAGAAGGCTGGCTCTCACACAGCCCCCTATTTCAGAACAATGCTATGGGCAATGTGACTTCTGATCCACGGGCCAATCAAACAGACCGGGGAAATGTGCAGCTGAGATCTGGGGCCCGATTCCCAGATGGTGTAAATCAGCAATGGAGTTGTGCCAATTTGCACCAGCTGAACATCTCTCACCGCTTCCAAACTGAGGTGAGAACAATGTGAAAAGGGTCGGAATTAAAGGCCCGGGAGGCAGGGGCAGGAAATCACATTTTGTGTTTCATGGATGATGCACAACAAATATTGGCCACTTAGCTTGATGTGATTTTGAGCCACCCAAATTCCACTTCGTTGACAAAATAGCTGAGTTCGGGCCCCAAATCTGCAGCAACATTAATTTTGTCCTGTTTCCATGGAAAGCCAATCTTTTAGAGGGGAAAAAAACCCCTAATTTTTGCTCCAGTTGGCTCAAAACTAGGACCACTCCCTTTTTTTGTTCTAAATATTTAGAAACCATCACAACATTTTCTGCAAAAAAAAAAGGGGCACCGATTTTGGTTTATACTTAAGGCCCCGATCCTGCAGTTGGATCCAGGTAAACAGCCCCTTGCAGCTGCTCTGATGCTCACCATGATAGAGACGAAGTAGCGCCCATTTTTGACCACTCTTTCATTCAGACCTGGAGATGCCACAATGCACGTACACAAGAGAATTGTTGTGCTCAACGCAAGGGGTTGTGCATTTCTGAGGGTGCTCAGCGCCCTCCGTTCCCATCGGCGTGAATTGGGATTTGAGGGACTTCCCAGATGTGCTCAGCACTTAGCAGTCAGAGGCCCTGCTCCGGTAAGTAGACACAGCAGCTTGGTTCCATCTCCCATGTAAAGTCCCGGTGAGGACAGTATGACTCAGTGCAGGGGTAAAGGTCTGTGCTGCCCCTTTGCAGGATAGGGGCCATCAGCGCACCGGTGCGTGCTCTCCCTTATCAGAGCCCAGGACCGATATTAACCAACCAGTCCTCGTACAACCCCAAGAGGGAGACACAAGCCCATTCTGTAGTCTGGGTAATGGAGAGTTTCAATGCTGCTTGGGATCAGAGCCCACGCACAGGTACAAGGCCCCTGAGTTGATGGGTCTTCAAGCAGAATCTGCACAGATCTCAGCAGATTGGGGACCAGAGCCCCTGCTTTTTCCTTGGAGAGGCCCAAACTTCCTTGGAGAGGAATTCTCAACAGGGCCCGCATGGGAGTTCCCATAGGGCAGGGAGTAACTCTCCCTGATCCCAGCCAGAGCCTTCCAGGCCAGGGGCTTGGCGCACACAGCTCCAGGCAGGCGGTTACACAAAGCTGTCAAGCTGAGTCAGCGTAAAACACACGGCGCAAGCTGTCCTTCGCTGGGAATTAGTCTAGCCCATTCTCCAGCCAACGGGCTGTGACGGCTGCCTTTCCGCTCAAGGAGAGAGCTCCAGCTTTCTCTTGAACCCTCCCGTTACAGTTTACGTTTTGTTTTCCCCATGGATGGTTTTGCTATCAAATAAATGTCTCAGTTGAATTCATCTTATTTTTTTAAAATGAAAGCATCAGCATATTGGCCAGGCCGATCATAAAACGACAGATAAATCTGCCAAGAAATGCAGTTTAATATGAGTATTTGTTTAGAATAGCAATTGTTCCCTCGTGGGCCGTTGATTATAAAGAGAACATCTACCGGACGGTAGCAGTCCCATATCTTCCTTTAGCTAAAGGTTCGGCCTACTTGGGTTTCTACGCTAAACATTTTTGGCAGATGCATTTATTAGAAAATCAGATTGGCTAGCATTACTAAAAACAAACCAACCCCTTGGAATATGGGGCTGTCTTATGCACTCTAACAGCAGCTATAAAATGCTTATTATTATCATTATAGGGGAGGGAAAAGCAAAGGTCTGTTCCCATAGACACAGAGAAGGATAAGACAAGAATGGGATACGGGGAACTGAGGGGACCAAGAAGACCAGTCGTGATCTGTTGCTGTCTGACCTGAGGTGCAGAATCTCTGATCTCTCGCAGCAATCCCACATCTCCTTTCTACTTGTCACAATCGGGCGATCAGGTCAGAGGCCAGGGACAGCACTGAAGGTCCGAGCTGGAGTCAGGAACCAGGAGTCTGCGCCAAGGGGCAGAGCCAGCGTCAGGAACCAAGCACCGAAGCCAGGGGCAAAGCCGGAACCAGAGTCCCATTACAAAGCCTGGGGTTGGGATCAGAGTCGCAGTTCAAGGGCGGAGGCTGAGGGTCAGAGTCAGGGCTGGGGGGTCCGAAAGTGAGCGAAGAGAAGCAACTCCCTCACTACAGCTGGCAGGGAAGTCTGCCTCATTGCAGACACCTCCTGGAATTAACTAGAACGCCTGGCCCAAGGGGGCCGTGAGAGACGCGGTCAGTCCGGCCAGCTGAGGTGGTACTTCCCGTATGGGTCTCAGCAATCATGCTTACGGCCCTATCACGGCTGCCGGGGAGTGGTGGGGAGGTGTTGACCGTCTCGTAGTCCCCGCAGAACTTCACACTGTGGCCGGCCCAGCCAGACGGGCGGGCGTTTTGTTGTGTTTACCCACTAACTGGACTCTGTCCGCACACTGCAGGGAGCGTGTGCACTGCTGGCCAGAAACACATCAGAGCCACAGGCAAGAGGAGTTAAACAGGAAGCTCCCCCCACTCCTCCCAGGGAAACACCTGCCAGCAAGGGGAGCAAATTCTGGAGCTGAGGGCTGTTCACTGAGAACACCGTTCTACCTGGCACTAGGAACAGCAGCACCTAAAGGCATCAGCTCAGATCAGGGCCACAGTGTGCTAGGTGCTGTATAAATACATGGTAAGGGAGGTCTTGCTCCAAAGAGCTTCTGGTCTAAATAGACAACTTAGGCAAAGAGTGGGAGGGGAAACTGAGGCACAAGGTGGGGAAGTGACTGCCCAAGGTCCTGCAGCAGACCAGTGACTAGAACTTAGATCTCCTGAGTCCCATCCTGTGTCCCACCCATGATGCAGCTGAAGTGGCAGCGTACCTGCCAAGGAGCGTATGGGATCACACGCCCGTCCCACTCAGGATTGGGCACCTCCCTCAGCAGTTCCCCGGGCTGCTCAGCACCTCGTAGGGTGGGGCCCTTTGTATCTCTCATATAAAGACGTTGACAAAACAGAGCATTCACAGAAAGGTTGGGTGCTCTCCCCCTGCCCACGCCCACGCACCAGTCTTCCAGGCCAGGATGAGGTCTTTTCACTGCCCCCCCAGGTTCCTCTGCACAGGGTGGAAGAAGAGAGCTGGGAGTTTAAACCAGCAAAAATGACAAGCCCAGCTGAAGGGGAAAATGCTAGTGGGTCTTCTTTGGAATCCTTCTTAATTAAACCGTACAGAAAGGGGCTGGGCCTGCCCTCTTTCCACAGGTGAATCTCCCACAGGATTGGACACTATTGTTATTTAAAATGCACAAGACACCTGGTCATAGTCCCCCGGGGCAAGGAGCTCAGGAGAATCCAGGGACTTCTAACAGCACACTGCTACAGGGGATTGTTTCCCCTTTTCTTTTTACAGAGCTGTGCCAGTGCTTTGGTTGGCAGGTCTGCAGCACCCTCTTGTGGCTGAAGAATTCACCACTGGCAAAGTCGCTTTTTTTGTGTTTCTGGGTGATACGCAAGGGTGAACAACGCACCCTCGCCTTGCTCTGTGTCAGGAGTTGAGACAATCCACGTTCAGCTCTGGAAAATCATTGTCGGGGGATGTGTAGCTGCACAGGGCGAGTGCTGTGCTCCCGCCGCACCTCAACAGAGCCCAGGAACTTAATCCCATTTCTATAGAAATACGAATGTTGGTCAAGGCGACAGAATCAAGAGGTTAAGAATAAATTAGAACTGAATCCTTAGAGCCAGACTTTGGCCTGGACCCAGCAAGGTACTTAATCATATGCTTCACTTTAAGCGTGTGAATAATCACATTGATATCACTGGGACTACACATGTGCTTAAAATTTGGCATGTGCTCACACACTTCGCTGGATCAGGATATATATAAGATTTGGTCCTTTCCTCTACCATGGCTACACCAAGTCTATCAGAAACACCCAGGAAGTTACAATTTGACTCCGATTCTGGGTCTAAATGCCATGAATCAAGCCCCATCTTTTAATACGTGATTTCATTCACAGAAGACCGATTACAACCCTATTATTTATAGCAATGGCAGGGAGCCATGGCCAACAGGTAAGAACAGCAAGTACAATCCTGTCTCCAGTGCTCCCTGTCAGAAATCTGAGGACAGAGGCTGGATCTGAGATGAGGCTGAGCTGAGAGACCCGAAGTCGAGCGTTCCTAACGTTCAGGGGGCCAACATCCAAAATGCAAGAGAGGGTGAAAACATTCCATCCAAATAACCTTTTTGTCCGAAAATGGCTGTTGGATGAAACAGAACATTTTGTGGGGAAATGTCCATTTTTCTAGAAAATTTTTGTTGACATACCCAAACCCTAAAAAATGAAAACATTGTGGTTTGTAGTAACCGAAAGCTGGAATTTCTCAGATTCCGGGTTGTCAGTTTTTCACCAAAAGCCAAAAAAAAAAAGTAAAAGAAAATTTTAAACAGAAATGGGGGGAAAAAGAGGTTTGGTCTAAATTTTTCTTAGGGAAAAACCAACTCCCCAACCAGCTCCTCCAAACACAGAGATGGGCTCTGGCTGCCATGATCACAGCTGAGTCTTGGGCTGGACTTTCCTAAAGTTCCCAGGATTTAAGGTCCTGTGCTGAGCCCTGGGCTGCAGTCAGAACCTCCCCATTGGTAACACACCTCTGAGGACGTTAGGGGACGAGACCTGAGATTGGCAGCGGGGCATTACGTTCAGAGTGGAAACGCCAAGTGGCAGCTTTCTGACCCTTTCACAACCATGTGGGGAAATCCACTTTTTGATGTTGCTTAAGCGCCAAGCTTTTCAGCCACCAAGCCGTTTGCAACCCCACACGCGAAGTGAAACTGACCAACGATGATCCAGCACTTTGTGCTCAAAGAGTCTTGAGCGTGTAATTTTATGCTGAAAATGTTACAAGCCCCACCCAGAATCCTGAACGAAAGAGGCTCATTCAGAGTTTGCGAGGTTTGTTCGCCAATGGCTCCCTCAGTCTCCTTATGGTTCTGTGTCTCCCTCTTCTCTTGCATTTCTCTTGGCTTTGGTTGCACCCCTGTGTTCCCTGGGAAAGACCGAAATCTCCCCAAATTCGAGTGGTCTCCCCGAGGCGTAGCTAAGATGGAACCAAGCGTGCAGAGTAAAGCAGTGACATGGTCCTGTTGGAAAAGGCTAACAAGCTGAGTGATGACAAAACTGCAACTAACTGCCCTAAGAGCAAACAAACGGCTTGTCAGTTCATGCCTCTCTGGGCTCTAAGAACAGGCATTTTCCGGCTTTATGCTATGATATTCTAAACTAGCCGAGTGGAAGAAACTCCAATTCATGCTTTGATGTCGGTTTGGACACAGACAAACAAGCTTATTTACTCCATCAGGCACTTAACCCGTTCCTAAACTGCCGACGGGGAGCCCTCGAGATCAGCGCTGCAGCTCTGTGCTCTCTGCTCAGGCTGAATTGCACACTCCTCTTCACACTTGTCTGTCTGCACACTGGCCTCAGCACGGCCTGAGTGCTCTGCAGAGATTTCTCCTGCCCAGGGGAACTCTCCGCTGCACTAAATCTGGCAGGGGTGGCTGTGGTGCGAGGGTGGGCTGCAGACAGTCTAGGGGTGGGATGGAGCTCTGCGAGGACTGACCCTCCGCTAGCATAAGGTAGCTTTGCACAGGGGCAGCTCTGTCTTGTGCCCGGGCCAGTCGACTGCAAACCAGGTTTCCTGTGGCCACCGCTCTCCGCTACAGAGAATCTGGCCAGTGGGTTTATTTTCTTGTAATGTTTCTTATCAGCCAACTGAGATAGGCCAGAGCCCTGGACCCTGCACCTCTGGGGGCTCAGAAGCCAAACCCTGATAAAGATCTGAATTTTGTTCCCAGGCGGAATCAAAACCCTGGCACTGAAAATCCCCAAACTGGGGCACTTGGACTCTGGATGTGTATTTTATGGCTTGCCCCGTCTCTGCTGTAAGCCGACAATCTCACTAGGTTGCCTCACAGAACTTTAGGTGCTGGTAAATATTTTGACTCCACAGAGCCAGACTGAGTCAGAGTCAAATAAAACTATCCCGCTTTAACCCCCAGGTACTAATTTGCAAGGGACACAAACGCTCAAGCATCAGGGCACAGCCTAACTTTTAAATGACAGGGATCAGGATGAAACTTACTCTGCGAGCAGGTTACTCCATAATTACTCCCTTGGGGGTTTCTTGCACCTTCCTCTGAAGCATCTGGCCCCGACCACTGCCTGAGGTGGGATACCAGACTGGATGGAGAACTGGGCTGATCCACCCTGGCAATTCCTATGTCCCTAGTCCTTTATGAAGGTCTGTCCATAGCTATCAAGGGGCAGTAAACTCCTAGAATTGGTGCTGACCCACCCTCCCCTTAAAGTTTCCACATTTCCTCCCCAAAATGGGAGCTTTATTCTTCATGATGGGGGCCTCCTACCCCAGTTGCACAGCACGCACATCAGAGAAGCCGAAGTGATTGGTTTTGCTCAGACTGGGACTCAGCTGGAGATGCTAGACAGCAGGTTCGGCTGAACACAAACATGCTTTATTTATAGAGCATGTTTAGACCACGCTTTGGGCAAACACAGTACATTTCCCCACATACAATCAGAGAGGAAGGTAAAGAAAACTCTCTTGTAAGTACGATGCATGCGCCAGCAATTACAGAAGCAAACACCTACACTACCCTTTAAATCACCTGCAGGAAGGGAATGCTAAACACCTCTCTCCAGGCTATGGAGAAAGGCAGCGACGGACAGAAAGAGATTATTAAAAATTTTCTTTGAAAAATCTGAAGTTGAAGTGTTCACAGTGAGCCTTGACTACCTTGGCAAGAGCTGGAGACCCGCAGAAGAAGACTTGGACTTTCCCTTTATTTTCCTCTGCCATCTTGTGGAACACCTGACACGGAACGAAAGCAGAGAGAAGAAAAGAACACGGTGAGGTCTGTTTTAACAGCTCGTGTGAACACCATTAACATGCCCTTGGTTCACTAGCTCTCTTCCACCACAAAGCTAAGCAGGTGATACAAAGCACCACCTAGGGAGGTTCTTTTCATGGGTGGCCGTTAACAATTGCTAGGGAGGGTGGCTTGTTTCCGGGGCATGGATAAGGTGATGATGTAATGTAGCCTTAAACAGTAGACATGAAACTTGAAGCTTCCATCAAAGAAGTCCCATAGAGTTCCCACTTGAAAAGCCACCAGAAACCCTGACTCCTCAAGCATCGTTTTCAGCTCCGTGCTCAAGCAAAGCTCCCGTTGACTCTAAGAGGAACCTGCCTGGTTGAGGAGGCAGAGGTTGGGCCCGGAGTGCCAGACTGACCACACTGACACCATTGTAAATACACACACCCCACTGACTACTCTGGAGTTACTCCAGCATTACCCTGCTCAGGGTGCTTGTGGTGGGTGCCCGCAGAAGCAGTTTGTTAATTGGGTTTCAAGGATCGTTACCTTGCTCCAGTCGGGGCGGCCTGGTTGAGTTCTGGTCCTGAGTCCTGTGATAGAGTCTTTCTTTTCCTTCTTAGCAAGCAGATCTAAAGCCATCTGCAGACCAATAGCCTTCATGTCGTTCTTACTAAGCGCTGCAGTCATGTACATGTGCATCTCTAGAAAACGGCCTGTACGTTTAAGGGAAAAGCAAAGTGACAGCTGAGCATCTGCAGTTCAGTTTGTTAATGCAGAATTACTGACCGAGGCAGGCTCAAAACACATTGCCACCAAAACCCCAGCTAGGAGACCACCCGTCCCTGGGAAAATAGATGGAACAACATGTCACTTCAACCGGACAGACTCTCTTTTGGTCTATACACCAGCCCGATGTTCTAGGCCCCCTCCTCCAGGGAGGAGAGTTTCCCACCAATTCACAGACCCCCCCCCCCACTGTATCTTCCTCATGTTGCTCGTGGCGAGACGGTGCTGCCTCTGGAAGTGTGGACTGCCTGTGGTCGGGACACGTTATCAGAAGAGCCGCAGCAGCTATCGCACGAAGTAGCAAAGCAGGATTATTTGGTGCCGGTGCCCAAGGCACTGAGGCGTCCCACCCAACCCTTCGCACAGAGTTCTCCTGCCAGGATCGGGGCAGTCCAAGCAGGGGAAGAAGTGCGGTGGCAGCCTTCAGACCAAGGGTAGCTGGGCCACACTTAAGTCTGGCCCAGGAGTGCCCCCCTTGTAAGGACCCGCCGAGAGCCTGTGGAGCGTAGCCTCAGTGGGCTTTGATGGACCCAGGATTGGGACACAACGGTTGCAGCGCACAAATCCCCCCCTCCTCCAGCTGCCTCTTTTCCTGTATTTGCAGATGGGCCTATCACATGACAATAGGGACAATGCAACGTTCTACTGTGTCACTAAAGACACTTGCTCTCTGCTGCGGGGCTGAGGTCAATAGCATTCACACACGCCCATCGGAATGGGTGAGGGGGGGATTCACTAGAGCCGCTTGGCTTCCGCTTACCTTCCGGTTCCTCATCAGCCTGGTCCATTTCCAGCTTAGTGAGCAGGCTGACAAACCACTCAAAGGACTTCTGGTCTCGGTTGATCCAGATGAAGTCAACCTGAAAGCACGATCTTGGCTTTGGTGCTAGGGAGCCACACCGTTTCATACCAAACTATGAATCAGTTGACCTGTTGGTGTTTGTACCTTTTAGAGCCCCCAGACTGGCAAAGCGACAAGGCCCCAGTCCCCAGCGGCTCTCGGTCACAATAGACAAGGGACAGACAGGCTTGGGACAGAGCCAGGTTCTAATTCTGTCTCTGCCTGGGCCTTTATACCATGTTCATCGCCCTGGGATCTGGTGAAGGAGCAGGATGGTTAGCACGCAGCTCCAGAGTCCCACAGATTGGGCCAGTTCAGCCTGAGCAAATCAATGTAGCTTCACTTACTCTACTGGGGCTATGCCAACTTATGCCAGCTGAGGTCAGACCCATTGCCTGGGGGCGTGGAGTATTCAAACCTGTATTAAAATTGTAAACTATAGTTTTTAATTTTCAGGGGTTTCCCTGCTACTGCTTGCAGGCACGAGGGGTCTATAGGGAGGCATGCAATCTGGGAGCAGCAGTCAGTCTGCAAACAACCAGCCTAGAGCAAGGTGGGGTAAACTGTCCTCTCTGCCTTAGGGAGCAGCCTGCTTTGTCTCTCTCTGTTCTGGATTCTAAGAAATAAAGTTATGTTACATTGTAACCTTCCAGAATGATATCAAGTATCAGGGGGTAGCTGTGTTAGTCTGTATCTACAAAAACAACAAGGAGTCTGGTGGTACCTTAAAGACTAACCGATTTATTTGGTCATAAGCTTTCGTGGGTAAAAACCAAACTTAAGTGAGGTTTTTACCCACAAAAGCTTATGCCCAAATAAATCGGTTAGTCTTTAAGGTGCCACCAGACTCCTTGTTGTTCTTCCAGAAAGAGTATTTTATGTTTCTATATAATGCCTCTGTCTGTATGCCGTGAACATAGCTCTAGGGGAGTGGTGTTTGTGCATTTATTATTTAGAAGGATGTCCCTGAGTGCAGGACAAGGGTCTGGAGACCTCTTGGCAGAAGTGCATCGAAGAACCCAAAACCCTATAAATGATTGGGTGGTTTATACCTCTCACATTATTGTTACAGTTACGACATAGGTGCCAATGGTTTCATTATGAATCTGTTGACATCCCTGTTATAATCAACTGCAGCGCTTCCAAAAGTACATTAGCCCCTCTTGACTTAAATGGGGCATTATAAGTCTCAGCCTGAGGCCAGGTCTACACTACCACTAACTTTGGTATAAACTTACATCACTCAGAGGTGTGAATAAGCCACCCCCCGCCCCCAGCAACGTAAGTTGCACCGACCTAAGCACCAATATGGACAAGGCTATGACATAGCTACCATCTCTCGCGGAGGTGGATTTATTATGCTGACGAGAGAGCTCTCTCCCATCAGCCTAGAGCGTCTTTACTAGACCTGCTACAGCAGCTGCACCGATGCAGCGCTTCTAGTGTAGACAAGCCCTGAGATACAGTTTCTGCAGCAAAACGTAGCTACTATTGCATTTCAAAAGCTGGTGCAGTGGTTAGACGTTGGTAAGCCAGCCGACCCTCGGACAACATAACGTTGGGCCCTGATCCGGGAAGTTGCTCTGCCCAGGAGCCCTGTGCACAGAGCAGCTCACAGGATTTCCGTCAGATATTTACTACCAGCAGTCTCAGGTCGTCGATGGGAAGCTTTGAGTTATCCTTATAAGTAGGCGCTCACCTTCCTAAGCTTCATTTCATCATCCTTGAGGCTCTCACCCCAGGAATAGCCACAGCGGGGATCGTTTGGTTTTCTCATGCGATACCTAGAAGAATGCAACACAACCCACGTGTGATAACAAGCACTGTCATGTCAGCTCTTTAGCACACACCCCTGCGCCCCCCGCTCTCAGGAGTGAAAACTCTCATTAGAAAGTCATTAGAGCTGGGCCACGTTTTTCCAAAATTCTAAATTTCAACAATTTTTTTCTAGTGTTCACCTTTTTTGACCAGCTCTAGAAAATATCCTTATCCAGCTTCTTTGCAAACTTTCTGTTTGGGTGTCAATCTTCAGTGTAGTGTCTGTCCGTTTGGAAGGATGAATTTGGTTTTAGGAACATCTTTTTACCCACCTGTAAGGACAAAGTCCTTAATGTCAGGCAGAAAGGACGATCTAGTGGAGAGATCACTGGCTCAGCCACAACCTTTGTGTCTGACCTCAGGCGAGTCATTTGATCTATGCTGGGCCTCAGTTCCCATCTGCAAAATGGAGATAATAGCAGTTCCCTACCTCAGCAGGGCGCTTGTGAGGTTAAAATCCAGTCAATTATAGTAAACCCCTCAGCTAACAATACCTAGCTCTTACATAGCATTGTTCGCCCACAGATCTCAAAGCGCTTTCCAAAGGACATCAGATCATTATCCTCATTTTACAGATGGGGAAACTGAGGCACCGAGGCAGAGGTGACTTGTAAAAGTTCACCCAGCAGTCCAGTGGGAGAACCAGGAATAGTGTCCAGCTAATATGGCGATGAGATCTAGATCAGCTAGAAAAGAACTGACCCTGAACGTAACCCGTAGCATGAATCTTGAAATCACTGCGTGGCTGTTATTTGGCAATGGAAGAAAAATTCCGCCTCCGTGGGTTAGTATTTATTCTACTTACAAAGCCTTAAGGAGGTACAATGCCAACCTGTACATGATGCTCTGCAAGATAGAGGCAAAGGGAGTAATGCCGATTCCAGCGCCTACCAGCACAGCATGTTCCGAGGTGAAGATCCTTCGCGTAGGTGTCCCATAGGGGCCGTCAATATAGCACTAAGAGAGAAGAAAGGCTGCAGTTTGGAGCCACACAAGATACATTTACTTCAGTTTCACAGAGACGCTTCTCATTTTTTTTTTATCTAAAATAACCCTGCACTGGCAGGGGGACAGGTAACAGCCTAGGGTCTCACCCTGCGTTCTTTGCACAGCCAAAACCCCCCCTGAGCTCAATAGGGGATTCAGGATTGAAGATCAGCATCTTAATGGAGCTTCTCTGCCTTTAACGGAAGTGGATGACTCTATGAACCACAAGGCAAGTGCTCTGCTCCCAACGGGGTCATTTCTTTGAGGGCCTAGCTGAGAGCTGAGATTGCTGTGAAAGCCTGGCGTTGACGTGGGTGCTAACCCTGTCTGACAATCCTGGCCATTGTGCTCCTGCACCTTCGTGGAAGGTAGGCAAGTCGGGGAGCTCAGCCCATCATTGTAACGCCGTGGGCTCCGGCGCAGCTTCGCTGTTTTACACCCGCTTGGGATCCGGCCCAGGATTTTTTTCTGAAAAATGTTTCAGTCGTTTTAATTATTTCTTTTCTTTCCAGCCTGGCGGTTTAGGCTGCGTCCAGTCTGGCTGCATCACATGAGCTAACAGAGCTGTAACTGTGAGATTTAATATCACTTCAGCTCAGCATTGCCGGCAGAAAAGATGGACACAAGAAGCTTTCTGGTGGGTTCTCCACCTGCCCAAAAATTCAGGGAGAAAACAATCAACTCGAAACATTGCAAAGCAATTGTTAGGTTGACTTTTCAGCCAGAAACAGCTGCGCTTTCTCTGTTTGGTGTAGACGCAGGGCCAGGAAAGTGCTCTGGCACCAGCCCAGCCACACCCCACACCAGAGCCGTCCTTACCCATACGCAAACTATGCAACTGCGAAGGGCACCAGGAAATCTGGGGCATCAAATTGCCCCAATTTTCCTGGTGCCCTACGCAGCTGCGTGCTGCTCCAGCGGCCAGCCAGCCAGGAAATCTGCCCCCGCCCCTGCTCTGCCCCTACCCCCCTCTTCCCCAAAGCCCCCACCCCTGCTCTGCCCCTACCCCCTCTTCCCCAAAGCCCCCGCCCCTGCTCTGCCCCTACCCCCTCTTCCCCAAAGCCCCCACCCCTGCTCTGCCCCAGCCCCACCCCCACTCCACCCCTTCCCCTGAGGACTGCAGCAGGGGTCGGGGTCGGGTGCGCCTTGCACTCACCGGGCGGCAGGAAGTGGAGCGACCCGGCCCCAGCCTGCTCCGTGCTGCCGGCTCATGCTGGGGGGCGGTTTCCTCCCTTCCCCCCAAGCCCACTCCTGCCCCCAACAGACCTTGGGCGCAGCCCCCCTCCCCACCCACGGCACCACAATGTCTAGGGATGGTGGGGCCCATAGTCAGGTGAACAAGGAGGGGAACCTGAGGGAATGAGATTTACTTTAGCCCCGGAGTGGCACTGCCTGCGCACGTAAGGACTACTTACAACAGAAAGGACTTACAGGCCCGAGTCCTACTGCCCTGTTGGCTGGTGGGTCTTGCCCACGTGCTCAGGGTCTAACTGATCAGCATATTTGGGGTCGGGAAGGAATTTTCTCCCAGGTCAGATTGGCAGAGCCGTGGGGGGTTTTAACCTTGGGTCATGGGTCACTTGTAGGTTTAAACTAGTGTAAATGGTGGATTCTCTGTAACTTGAAGTCTTTAAACCATGATTGGAGGACTTCAGTAACTCAGCCAGAGGTTAGGGGTCTATAGCAGGAGTGAGTGGGTGAAGTTCTGTGGCCTGTGATGTGCAGGAGGCCAGACTAGATGATCATGATGGTCCCTTCTGACCTTCAAGTCTATGAGTCAATGATCCTGCAACTGGCTCTGGGGTCTGTTTGCCCAGAGCCAACTGCAGGGGAGGCGCTTTAACCATCCATGCAAAGGAGACGCTTACCTTGATATTACAAACTCTGTGATTCTCACTCAGCTTGGCAGAAACCTGTTACGTCAAGAAAACAAAATGTTACCAATAGTCAAGCAGATGACATTGTTTTCAGAATGTATTCCATCTTGAGCATTAAAGTCACCCTTACTCTGAGTATTAAAGTCACCCATAGATCTCCCGGTCATACTTATCGACTTCTTTCCAGTTTTTCCAGATTGGCGGAGACATTCATCTGGGTTATATCATTCCTGACCTACTCATTGCACCAGGAATAAGTCAAACACAATATGATTTTAGCACTGCAAGAGTCACTTTCAAGGTAGGTGGCCATATACCCATTCTTCAGAGAGGGGCAACATAAAGTAAAGGTTTTCCATTTACAGTTCACGTTAATAAAAATTATCATTATCCAAAATGGAAAGGCCCATAAGTTTAGGGGGAAGATTTTCAAAGGCATTAAATCTCACCCAAGATGTCTGTGTAAATTATCCAGATTGTAATTGAATCAAAGGTTGATTCAAAAATGTAATTATTCAAATTCCCACAAATCATGCGTGAGTAGGGCCTGGGAGGGAATAAGAGATGTACAAGAATTTTGATCAGATTGACAATGGTAGGAGGTTCTCTGCTAACGGAGAGAAAAGATAATAGTTCAACAGCAACAGGGAGAGAAACTCATTAAAAATGGTGCATATAAATTCTTTATCTGTAATGACTACTCCTTCCGCTGTGACAGAATCAATATCCTGACAGCTTTTCATATCAGATGATAAAAGCCAGTAAACGGGGTTCTCCAACTTCCTAACATTAGTATGAGTTATATCTAATTTTGCTTTTTTTTCCCCTTCAAAAAGAGAATGTGAATCTTTGCTGATTTTAAAGCAACTTCCTTTCTATTCCTTGTCTGTCTAAACTGGTCCACTAGGGACTACTGTATTACTACACATTTCAGCTTTGTAGAGGAATCTTTTCTAAAATTCACAATAAGAAATTCATTATTAAGCCACAGTAGCAAACACTGATAAAAAGCACAAACATCATCTAGTGTCTTCCTGTGTATTTTCTCTACAAAGGACAAAAGGTGAATGTCAATGGGAATTGTATGTGTCCACCCATCAGAGATTTCATGATTTGGGCCTTCATCCAGATCACACGTATGTATGTGTTTTAACAGTAAACACATAAAAAGTCACACTGAAGTCAATGGGAATAGTCAGATGCTTAAAATTAAACATGTGTAGGGTTGCAGGCTTGGAGCCTTACCTACCACTCAGTACAACTTGGACTACATCACCCAGGATGCACCGTGGTTTCCCCTCTTGCTGAGCCATCACATGACAGTGCATGATAGCTGTAGTCTGGCTATGGAACCCAGCCCAGAGTGGAGAATGGGGATACGAGACACCCAAACTGTAACCCCCCCAGGAGGCAATTCCACATCAACCGTTTTACTTTTTGTGGCCAAAAACCAAAGACACGGGATTTTTTGGATATCCAGTTTTTCAATGTAAAATAAAAATTTTCAACCAAAACAGATAATTTTAGCAAAAAAAATTTTAAGTCAAAACCCCAATTTTCTATCAAAAAAAAAAAATTTGGTGGAAAGGTTTGACCAGTCCCCCAGTGGCCAGCATTTACACGGTCCTCTCCTCTTACTCATCGACGCCTTTCCTAAAAGGGCTCATTCATGCCATCCAGACGCAGCCCAGATGGGGCTGATGCAGAGCCCCCTGAACCCAGTAGCCCTGGAAACATGTAATCAATGGTAAGTTGTCTAGCCAACAAATGAACGGCCTTTACTTCTCTGGCGTGTAGGCTCTCTTCTTCATCCCTTCTGGTGAGGGTGATGTCAGCAGGTTCAGGGTCAGGGTACCTGGCGGCTTTGTAAGACGTCAGTTCAATTGTTTCATCCTTACTGGTGGCTACGGACGCCTCCGAACCGGATGAGCGGAAAAGATGTCCCTAGAACCAAATTCAAAGAAAACACTGTGAGCCATGTCACTGAGCTAGATGAAACTTTCTTCTCTTTATTGAAAGGAGCTATTTGATCCATCCAGGGCTTCTCTGCTTAGGCCCCAGGGCAGAAAGCAAATCTAATGAGGGTTAAAAAATGTGTTGGGCCATGTGCTCGTGAGAAAGGAGGTAAGAATGCCCAACAATTTCATGAACTGTAACTAGATATGAAATTGTTGGGCATTCTTACCTCCTTTCTTACTACCCATATTACAGGGGACAACGTCCAGGACACAGATCTTCCTGCTTTTCTTCCATGCACAAATCTGATGCCACGTGGGCAGCAGAATGTCGTGAGGATTGGACAGCAGTGAGATATAGAACCAGATCCTTAGCTCCTGTAAACTGGTGTAGCTCCATTCAAGTCAGTGGAGCTCTGCAGATTTGCATCAGCCTAGGGTCTGTCTTATTTTTTCTAGAGGGAGTGTTTCCTAACGGCTAGAGCACTGGACTGGGATGCTGGAGACCTGGGCTCTGTGCCCAGCTCTGCCACTGGCCTGGTGGGTGATCTTGGGCAAGTCACTTCATGCCACTGTGCCTCTGTTTCCCCTTCTGCAAAATGGGGAGAATGGTACTGCCCTCCTTTGTAATGCACTGCGCTATCTGCTGATGAAGAAGCACTGTATAAGAGCAAGGGATTATTATTAGGCCTTTCAGATAATGGCCTGGTCTGTTTGTTTCAGGTTTCAGTATCACTGTGCTGCTTTCCAGTCACCACGAGCATGTAATTCACTTTCCATCTTGATGGTTTTTATTTTCGATTAGGGAAAATCAGCAAACCCATAAAGAATAGATAGAAAATCCCCATGAGAGAGCAGTGTGGGGGACTCCAACCTCAGCCCGGAAATGCTTTACAGCCCTATCCCTCTGTTGCACACTTCTTATCTGTACCCAGAAGCCCAGATCGGACCTACAGCACACAGGCTGTTTGAGAAACAGGAAGTAGGAATAACTCTACAGGAAGACACACAATTCCAATCCGAAACAGAGCGGTGACTGTCCCAGGTGAAGCATCCGATACTGAACTCTGTGGCATGTTTTAATGAGCTAGCAGAGCCCTCTGTATGTCTGATACTAGGACATCAGCCTGAGAAACCCAGACATTTCTGATTCCACAAGCAACGGGCTTTTAGGTTCCTTGTAGCAACAGAATATTCGTACTTGTTTGGGTGTCCTCAACAGGAAGAAATGAACAGCCTTCGCACAGGGCAATGTGCCAGGATAAATACAGGCAGGGTCCCTCTCCCATCCCCAATTGGCACTGCCTAGTGGCAGCAGCAGGCACTATGGTACCCTAACGCATTTCACAGAAAAGCAAACTAAAGGCACTCCTATTTTAAACTACAAAAAGTGATTCATAAAAATAATCCCCGTCCATGACAAACCTGGGTCCATTTGTGGTACCTCTGCTTTCTTAGATTTCTCATTAGCTGTCTGGGCTCCTGGCTGAGTGGTTCAAGCCACCTGACATATTCATAGAGTCTGTTGGTCCATTGTCCTCGTGATCTTATATGCAGCCAGATGGTATCTGTGAAATGAAGGCAGACGACGGTGAAATAAGAAAGAGCCTTGTATAAATATTCTGATGAGGGAATCATACAGCTGGACTGAAACTTTCTCCAGGCAAGAAGCAGAGTGATACATTTTTAAATCAACAGGCCAAGTTCTTGTCTCAGTTACACCAGTGAAAATCTAGAGGAATTTCTATGAAGTCCAGTGCAGTTACCCTGGACTTCATGGAGAACAGATTTTGGCCCAACATTTAAATTAAGGCTGAATTCCAGGCTTTCAGACACACCAGAGGGAGTAACAAGGACACTAAGGAAAGCTAACCAAATAAACGTTCTGGCCATTTCAATTAGGTCAGTCATCCAATATACCAGCTGGAGTCGCAGGATCTGTCCATCAGATGATACATGTTATCCCTAAGATAGTCAGCCCCTTTCTGAGCACGGAATACACAGCAGCGTTTCGCTAATTGCAGGGAAATAAGTGATTTGGAGGAGACAGTTGTTTTGTCTTTGATTTTGCTCAGAGAAGCCACATTTCCCATGATTCCACCCAAGGGGGAAGGGCAGAGCTGCAGGGCAGGTGGAAATGTTCCCTTTTAGCAGGGACAGGGGAAGCAGAGGTCAGAGGCAGCTGCTGTGAAGTTATGCCCGTCTGCTTCTCCTTCCAGAAGTGTGGAGCTCGCGTCTGCTGGGCGAAGAAGATGAGGTGGAATACAAGTCCCAGCTCAGCACCGGGAAACCAGACACCAGGCTGGCAAAGAGCTTCCTTTCTCATGTGATTTAAAAAAACAACAACACACCTGCTTCTCGGCATGCCACAGCTAGAGCGCCTAATTAAATGATTCTTGGATATTGAATCAGTTGCTTCAAATGTAGCCCGTGTGCTGCAAACTCTTGCTGCACCATACCAAATGGTCTCTATCTGCTATTTTATCATTCTAGCCTTTTTGTAAGTAACCATTCCGATTAAATAGCAAAATGGCGCAGTTCTGGTGTCCAGTATAACCACATACCTTGTTGTTCAGGAGCGCTGCTAATGGTGAAAGGATGCCACTCGTACTTCGCAATCGCTGGGATATTCAGGTAAACGTAGTCTCCAGGCTTGTAGTGGAAAAACTGTGGTCTCTTAATCACAAGATGAGTCACCTTGATTGAAATGAAAAGCCGAGAGGTAAAGAATCTCTCTGCACACAGGAAAACCCTGCAGACTGTACGTTATTCTAAGCCTTTTCCACTGACATAGCTTCTCCAGAGCACAACTGCCTCCAATTTTGTGCCTGCAGTTTTGAGCATGCAAATAATTGTGGGCATATTTTACAGCATGCAGATGTCTAGCTACCTCTCTGTTGGCACAGCCAGGCCCTCTCAACTGCAGAGATGTGACCTATATCTGCTCCAAGCCTGCTTCCATGGAGAGGCCTCTCGGAATGGGTGCCCAGGCACTGGCCTTTGTGTCAATGTTTGCTGAAAAGGCCCTATTAATGCTGACAGAGGATTGCATCACACAGATTGTTTCGTTATCAGACAAGTCAAGATGCAGCTCAAGAGAATGTCTTGACTGGCCAAATACTAAACCATGATTCTGTGCCATTTGTTGTGCTTTTCACATTGGCTTGTGCAGCAAAAGAAGGGGTGGGGGGCAACTCTTTAGACACTTAAAATAGATCAATTAATGCTCTGGGCTACATAACATAAGGACCACTCTTGCACCAGCTGAAAGAATAATAACCCCTAGCTCTTAGCGGCAGATCTCAGATCACTTTACAAAGAGGATCCGTAGCCACATGTTACAGAGGAGAAACTGAGGCACAGAAACTTGCCCAATGTCTGGCGAATAGAGACAGGAATTGAATCCGAATCTCCTGAGTTCCATGCTGGTGCTTTACCTACTATGCCACACTGCCTCCCTATTTGAGCATTGCCATTTCTAATTTCCATGAGTCTATGGGATGCTGCCATTCCAGCACGCGGCCATAATACACAGTAGACCGGGGGTCGGCAACCTTTCAGAAGTGGTGTGCCGAGTCTTCATTGATTCACTCTAATTTAAGGTTCCGCGTGCCAGTCATACATTGTAACGTTTTTAGAAGGTCTCTTTCTATAAGTCTATAATATAGAACTAAACTATTGTTGTATGTCAAGTAAATAAGGTTTTTAAAATGTTTAAGAAGCTTCATTTAAAATTAAATTAAAATGCAGAGCCCCCCGGACCGGTGGCCAGAACCCAGGCAGTGTGAGTACCACTGAAAATCAGCTCGCATGCCGCCTTCGGTACGCATGCCATAGGTTGCCTACCCCTGCAGTAGACAATCATCTGAGTTTGTCTTTTTAATACCTCTTTTGTCTCACTTTTCCTTCCTTTTCCCCTGGGTCACATAAGAATAGTTGTTGTTATACAGTGCTTTTCACCAGAATCGCCAAGCACTTTACAAATGCCAAAAGCGCTGCTGTGAAGTGGGGCCAGGATTTTTATTCCCATTTTAGGGAATAGGAAAGTGAGGCAAAGAGGGGTGAAGCGACTTCCCCCAGGTCATGCAGCAAGTCAGCAGCAGAGCTAGGAATAGACCCTCGTAAGCTCAATTTCCAATTCTTTATTTCACATCTCCCCCCAGCCCCAGCAGTATTTTTAAAACGTATTCCCAGAAGTGGGTGTCCTTGGATCACTTTGGGAACAAACCTTTGATGGCAGGAGGTTGATTTCCACAATGTACAGCCCCCCGATGCGTGACACAGCAATGCCAATTGTCTTCTCCACCACGAACAGAAATCCAGGAACCACAAACCACTTCCAAAAATTAGGCCCATGAAGGACTAACAAAGCCCAGATGGAGATGTAGGACAGATGAGTCCAGTAGAAGACCTGCAGGTCACAACAATAACGGATCACTGGGGATACTGGCCTGTCGTAGGTGATGAACAGTAAGAGAGACTAATGAGGGCAGTGGTGACAAAAGATGAAGCCCAACTGTGGCTGTAGTTCAGGTAAAGTGTCACTAGTTTTCCATCATTTCTTTCCATCGTTATTTCTAGGCACCAGATACAGTAAGCTCCAACTCGGTTTTCCAGCCCAGCCAACAACGGCAGTGGACAGGTCTGGAAAACCAGTCATTCTTAGCAGTAGGGGGGGGGCCAAATGTAGCTCTCCGTTATACTGGTGTCAATGGGGAACCTCCGGTTGCCATTCCTGGCCAACACAAGAGTAACCTAGGTCAGAACCTGCCCCAAGAGGCCCCTGGATTTATACAGGTGTAACTGAGAGGAGTAACTGAGGCCCTATTGCAAGTCTCAATATTCCTCCATTTCACCTGAAAAGGCAAATAAGCCTAGGGACCATGTTATCACACAGGCCCCCCTGGAAGAGAGGGCACCCTACCTCTGTGGTACTGGGGGCCGTGCTTCTCAGACGGAGAGTCTGAGCAGGGCTCTGTGAAGATCTGGTTGTGGTGCACAGCAAGTTGGTGCCAGATACAGAGTAAATCAAAGCCCTTGCAAGCCCCTTAAGCACTGAACGCCCATCTGCATTGGGCGGCTTTGCAGACAAGGAGCAATTCCCGCACTAACCACCCCCATGCAGTGGGAGAAGCGTCACTGGATGAGAGTTCTTAACTTGGCCTTGAGAGGGATGTAATTACCTGAGTTTGTCTGAATTGCTAGGTTTTATTTCTTAACCCATTAAAGTGCTTTGTCCCCCACCCACCCCCTGCCTTTGTGAGCAGGTTTTTCCTGCTGTCTTTCTACGTAGGAATTTGGCTGCATGGGATGCAGTTAAATGAACCTCTAAGATCAGCTACCAGTTTACTCAGTTCCGCACGGAGAGGGACTAACACGTTATCATCGTGCTGCGACTGGAATCGCTGTGGAAAGAAATGCATGACAATGACCCTGGCAGAAATGGGATGCCGAATGGGAGACACTGGGGCATATATGACTGCGCTGTAACGAAGGGGAACAAGCAAAACCAAACCCCACTTGCAGGTGCAGCTGGGGAGTACCTCAAAATGGCCGCTCTTCCGGACAAAGGTGCTGGAGCACACGAGCATCACGCAGATGAGCAGCTGCAGTGCAATCCCAGTGATGGAGGCGCTCCCGTGAACCCAGCCAATCCCGGGCCGAGTGGTGAACAGATATTCCCAAAGCGCGGGGCGATCTCGGGTCTGCGTCAGCCTGACTAAACACAGAGAAACGTGGGGCTGCGGAGCAGCAGCGGCCACGGGGATTAGCGCTTTCCACAAGGAGTACGGGATCAACAAGGGGATACTGGGCGTCCCAACGTGGCCATGAACTCCTCGGAGCTGCGGTCCCTGATCTGTTGATTTGTCTGTAAAATGCCACGCACACCTCGGATGCAGTGTAACTCAGAGATACAGAATGATGACAACAACAAGGGCCCATGTACCCAGGTCTCCCATAGAGGAATATTAACCCTTCTATGACCAAAAAGAGCTTGGAGGGCAATGGAATACAAAACAATCCTTTGCCTTACTGGGTTGTGGTCCTGGGACCCCATGGCACTAAACCTGTTTTCTCTCCAATGTCTTGGAGCCAGCATTCCAGTCACAATCATGTCTCCTTTCTTTGTATTTATTAATAAAATATATTGTTTATGAAAAAAAAAACCTACACCCCACTCTCCCACAAAGTACCTCAGGGGTGCCCTTATAAATCAGAGGAAGTTGAAGTCAGGATTTTTGACTGATTTGTCCTAAAGCACGATCATATTCCACAACTTGCTCCAAACATGGGTTGTCAGCAGGGACTGAACCCAAAACCTTGAGCACTTGAGCTAAAGAGAAACTCCATTAGCTGGTAACAGTAGAAAGCTCTTAACCTCATATCAGGGGAAGCCACTAGAGGGGGATAACGCACAATGAACCAGTGGATTACGTACAGCTCCAATCCCTTCCTGTCTCACATACACTTCTACCTTAGTTGAAACCTTACACAATTATTAGCAATGGGAAGAGTGAAATTAAAATGCTGAGCTGATCTTACAAGCGAGACCTGCCTTAAATCCATTGCTCCCCAAACTTTTGAAAGCTGACCCCACCCCTTTAGGAATATGGAATCAATTTTGTTCCTTCAGTCTCACCGTATCTCATTAAAGGCCTGCTCTTGTTAAATGTATATATCTTCTATGCCCCCTATGCCCTCCCCCGGATAGTCCTTAGAACCCCCCTCTACTTCAGGACATGCTGGAGCAAGCTTTACAATTCTTCCTCTCTTTTCTTACATCCTTTGATGTGCTGTTAAATAGTTAAAAAGGCTGACATTTAAAGAAGCTTTATTATTGATATCCAAAATGACCAGGGCAAATCACACCTCAGAGCTATTGTTTTAGGCTCTCTGCAGACTCAGGCAGACGTTGCTACGTCAATTACACTCAGGACAGTTCCCCGTATCAGAGCTATTGTCTCAGGATCTCTTTAATTCAGGTAGAACAAGGCTACACTGGTTATCCGTGAGTCATGTTTTGAACGGTTTCTTTGCAGCCATAACACATAGAGACCAACTTTTTCGTTAAATAAAAGTTCAGACCCTGGAGAACAATGAAGAGGTTTGTCTGCACCCTGCTGGCTGGTCCTTCATGTGCCCATTCCCCCCTCCCCAGAGGGTGCTGCTTTATCAAGTCTGTATTTAATGTAGATTTCAATCCTTGGTTTTTTAGTAGCTGATGTTCTTTAGAGTTAAAGAGGAGTTGCCATTTTCCATTTTAATAATTGATGGTTTTTCCTCTTTAGATTTGCAGCGTACGTTAGAAGAATGGTTGCATGAGCAAAGCGTATTTCAAAGAAAAGAATCGTAGAATTATTGCATGGGGGTATGGGCAAGCAGAGGGTTTACTACTCACCAAAGTTCCCCACATGTGCTCCGGTGTGAACTGCTGAGAGTGCCCCCACCACATACCCCACGAGCTGGTGGAAGATGACGTTTTGGTCTAGTGGGAAAACTTTCGCAACCCAGGTAGCTCGCAACCACGTCAGGCAACGGCGCAGCATGAGCACCTTTGAAAACCGGACGACAGGGATAGTCACGCCTCGCTGTTACAGCCCTTTCCATCAGGACACAGAGCCATAGAGTTTAAGGCCAGAAGGGACCAGGTCTGACCTCCGTGCATCATAGCCTCTAACTCCACCCAACACACTTACTTCAAAGCTCTTTGCTAAGGTGAGCGAGTAACATCATCCTGACAGGACAGAAGGGCAAACCAAGGCCCAGAGATGTAAAAAGACTGGCCCAGGGTCACAGTCAGGACTTGAACCCAACTCTCCTGAGTTCCAGCCCAGTGCTCTTCTCGTGAGGCCATCCTACCCCTCTTGACCTTTGAGTAACAGCTAAAGAAGACCAGAGGGATGTCTGTGTGCTGGCTGCTCTGGGGCGAGGCCAGTCCTGGTTTTACTTGCTCTCGCAGAGCTCATATCCTTCTTCCTGTTTGTTAGTCTTTAACTTTTTATTTTTAACTTCAAAGGTCTGATTCCCCAGCAAGTGACACGACCACGCATTCCATTTCCTGCCATGGCAAAGAGCAGTTTGGCCGGCCCAGTGAGTTCCATGGCAACTTGGGGCATGTCTACAGAGGAGCTGGCGGAGTAATTCCCGGCTTGGGTAGACGTACCATGCTAGCTTTGGTCGAGCTAGCGCGCTTAAAATAGTAGTGTAGCCACAACTGTAGAGGTGGCAGGACACCCCTAGGTACGTCCTCGGGGCAGCTAGCCTTCCCTGACACCATGCAGCTGCCCCGAGGATGTACCTAGGGCTCTATTTTTAGCTCCATTAGGGTACGTCTACACTACCCGCCGGATCGATCCCCGATCGCTCTGCCGTCGACTCCGGAACTCCACCGTGGCGAGGGGCGGAAGCAGAGTCGACAGGGGAGCGGCGGCCGTCGATCCCGCGCTGCAAGGATGCGAAGTAAGTGATTCTAAGTCAATCTAAGATACATCGACTTCAGCTACGCTAGTCTAGTAGCTGAAGTTACGTTTCTTAGATCGATCCCCCCCCCCAGTGTAGACCAGACCTTAGCGTTAGCACGGCTCTACACAAACTGGAAATGATGCCTACAGTTCCAGTGTGGACATGCCTTATGATTCTTCCAACTGAAGTGTTGTCGGAGTAGCGAGAATGCAGTCCTGCAGGGTCTGTCCTGCGTCTGGTACGAGTCAATATTTTCATTCATAACTTGGATAATGGAGTAGAGATTAGGCTTATACAATTTGTGGATGACACCAAGTTGGGAGGGGCTTCAAGCTCTTTGGAGGTCAGGATTAGAATTCAAAACAACCTTGACAAATTGGAGAATTAGTCTGAAATCAACAAGATGAAATTCAATAAAGGCAAAGTACTTGTCTTAATGATTGCCCACATTTGCCCTTTTGAACAGAAGCAAAGCAAAACTGCTGCATGCCCCATAGAAAAAGCAAACATTACGGCAAGAATCCTCTCTCCCTTAGAAATTCTCTTTCCTGAGTGCAGGTGGGGTGGAAGGGAATAACTGGCCAGGTGGTAGTACTGCTGGAAAGAATCTGGGGGTTACAGTGGATCACAGATTGAATATGCGTCAACGATGTGATGCAGTTGCAAAAAAGACTAATATCGTTCTGGGATGTATTTACAAGAGTGTCATATGTAAGACACGGGAGGTGATTGTCCCTTCTCTACTCAGCCCTTGTGAGGCCTCAGCCGGAGTACCGCATCCCCCTCTGGGCACCACATACAAGGAAGGATGTGGACAAATTGGAGAGAGTCCAGAGGAAAGCAACCAAAATGATCAACAGTTTAGAAAACCTGACCTGTGAGGAAAGGTTAACAAAACTGGGCATGTTTAGGCTTGAGAAAAGAAGTCTGAAGGGAGATCTGAGAACAGTCTGCAAATACATTAAGGGCTGTTCTAAAGAGGACAATGATCAATTGTTCTCCATGGCCACTGAAGGCAGGACAAGAAGTAATGGGCTTAATCTGCAGCCAGGAAGATGTAGGTTGAATAGTAGGAAAAACTTTCTAACCATAAGGGTAGTTAAACTCTGGATTAGGCTCCCAAGGGCGGTGGTGGAATCCCCGTCACTGGAGGTTTCTAAGAACAATTTGGACAAACACCTGTCAGGGCTGGTCTAGGTCTGCTTGGTCCTGCCTCAGTGCAGAGGGCTGGACCCGATGACCTCTCCGGGTCCCTTCCAGCCCCACATTTCTACGATTCCGTGCGTCACTCTTCTAGAGCGCCTGCCACGCAAGCACTACCCTCAGCCCCTTGTGACCCCTGATTCACGCACGAACCCTCCCACAGTGTGACCGTCCCCCTCTGCCGGGAGAGGCGCAGGACTCACCCCAAGGAATGTGCAGTTGAAGTTCAGACACTGCCCGCAGCCTTTCGCCACCATGACCCAGCCCCCGAGAGGCGCGTGCCGCAGAGCAGCCAAGGTGAAGAGGAGGGTATTCAGGCACAGGTAGCCGCCCATGAAGAGCAGTTTGCTCCTGTTGTTGTGCCAGTAGGCTGGGGTTAAGTAGCGCGGCGTGTGGCTCTTCCGTTCGGCTGTCGGGGGCTTTAGCCAGTTCGCGGCACTGTTGGAAAGGGAGGGAACACGAAGGGAAGAGGTTTGTTACAAAGCAACCGGCTCCCGCGCTCTGCAGCTGCGAGAAGAGCACTGGGAAAGGTGGGGGAGGAGGTGGCCCTGCACCCACTCTCCAAGGGGAACTCCCAGGGGTGCCCGTGACAGCAGATGCAGGATGCCCTCCTTTGAGTTTCGACTGCCGATAGCGTTCCTGCCAGTGCAGGCCCCTGAATCAGTGCATACCTCTGCCCGTGGCGAGCTCCTTTCCCAACCAGCACTCCCTGCCCCCAGACTTTACACCTCCATATAATCCATATAAAACTAAGTCACTGGCCATACCATCAAACAGCCTCCGGCTCCAGCTTACAACCAGCACGATAGTAACCCATCCGGATGGGTCATCGAGCAGGGGGCAGCTGTCAAATACCTGGGCAGTGTCCCAGACAGGGCTGGACGAGGCTTGTAAGATGTGGACGCTTGTAGAGCAGCAGCGGCTGCCACGTTTGGGGCCCTTCAGCGGCCTTGGCGGGGCAGTCGTGACATCCCGTTTGCTACAAAGCTGCCGATCTACAGAAGCCCAGTTACACCAACTCTGCTGTATGGACACGAAACATGGGCGCAGAGGAGGGCTGAAGATCACCAGATTGACGTGTTCAATTCTCGTTGGCTCCTGCTCCATGTCAAATGGCAGGACAAGCTCAGCAACAAGGATATTCAAAGCCAAACCCAGCAACCACCTCCATCAGCGGTTTCAGCGGCTTGGCTGGTATGGACATATTATTAGAATGGAAGACCAACGAATTCCAGCGTGTATGTACCAAGGAATGCTGCTACACAGCCGGTGACCAAGGGGGCACCAAAAGCTTCAGTGGCACAACAAGATTGTATATTCGGTTTCTCTCCAGCACTGGCAATCAGACCACCTTAAACATCTTGCCAGAGATCGATCCGGGTGGCACTAGATTTGCAAGAAGGCCATGTCCCTTTGGGATTTGCCAAGATGATGCTGATGACTCCATGCCCCCACATGTTGGTGCTGGTCTTCCTCCTTTGCACCACCTTGAGCATATCATACCTCTGGGACCCTCTGGATGGATTGAGAGCAGTAAAAGCAGTATAAACGCTGGGTGCATTTGGCCTGAGCTCTTGGTTTACCGACTGGAACGTCCCCTGGGCTGCTCTGCTCATGCAGTGCACTACTGGCTCCTAGATGAATCAGGATTGGTGGAGGAGGATTTGGATAAAGTTACTGGAACACAAACCCTCCTTCCCGTGGGCTAGAATGGCCACAAAGGTGGGAAGTGGGACCCTACAATAAATGGACAGCTGGAGGCACCCTGAAGTCCCAACTTCTTGAAGCACAGAAAGTGGAAACGCAGCTGGAAGCCACTAACCGGAGGACACCAAATAGGTGGAGATGATGTGCCTACATCATTCCACAATGCCAGAGAAGGGTCAACGTCCCTCACTTAATGCTGATTAGGTGGAAGCAGGAGATTCGCCTTATGGAAATAAGAGTGAGAGGTATCCCCTGGGGCTCCTCACATTCTGAAGGCATCTCCACTAAAGAATCCATTGATAGAGGGGAACCATCCTGAAAGATACTGCTACCCTCGGCTCTCGGTGAGCCTTTAATTGTACAGATTAGGAGGAGAGTCAATTGTGATGTGTAATGTCTAGAACACTGCACTATTTTACTCCCTTTCACATTCTGATGGTTCACGTGGCAAGACTCACTCCTGGCCTCTTCTCCTCCAGGAAGAGCATTTCAAAGCACACGGCAAGCAGCATTTCTGAGGTGCTATCGTGCTCTTCATTTCATCAGGGAATGCTCACAGCACCTCGCAAGATCTTAGGCCTTTCATTTTTAAACATCACTGCTCTGTTCTGATTGTTAGTCCAGCACTGGCGCAGCACGGAAACTGGTGTCCGGTTTCTCACACTGGGCATCTGTAAGCGAGTGTCAGAAAAACATGCCAGCTCCCAGCTAGATGGCAGCTGCCAGCAGTAGACTCAAGCAGACCAAGTCTCTGTAGCTGGAGTACAGCTCGGAGGGCATCTTGCCATGAGACTGTTCAAGCAACCCCGCTGTGGACAGAAGGGATGCAGCTTCCTTTAAGTGTGCTGTTTCTCAAAAATCACCCCCAGGCCTTGGACGGGATCCCAGGCCTCGTGCTCTCCCAATGGGGAAGGGTTTGGTAGATTCGTGGAAGAGGGACACTTCATCGCAAAGGGAAAAAATAAAAAGCACCCATCCACGGGTAGGCCGCTGTGAGCATAAATAATGATATTGAAGGAGCCTGTGAAATCGGGGAAGAACAAGGTGCTAACAAGGAAAATGGAGTTCTAATATACAGCGCTGATTAGGAACCCAGAGGGGCCTGTCGAAACCATTATACTAGGGATAAAATACCTTATGGTTAAGTTCTCCATGACCTCTGGAAAGCGTTCGAGTTCCTCCCTGAGTTCCTCAAAAGTGATGGAGCCACTGTTGTCTTTGTCGGCTGACTCAAAAAGAGCCAGCGTGAGGTCATCCAGTTTCTCCTCTGGCAAGGATATTGCGCTCTCCTTCAGACATGATTTCAGGACTGTGCGCAGTTCATCTGGGTCAATGGAACCACTGCCTACGGTGAGCAAGAATTTACATCTGACACAGATTAAAGTAATAACACATTTGCTCCTGTGTTACCAAGACAACAAAAGGATATACAACAGCTAGTGAACCGGTTTATGAAAACCCTGGGTGCTTTTAGTTTTATCTTCCCCTTGGATACAGAAACAGGCTTCCTTCCTTGAACTCAGGATTTTCATTGGGAAATTGTGCCCCGAGGGTAAGGTTGGCTAATTGTTGATATATTAGGGAAAAAATTGGTTTAATTTAGATTAAGTAGTGAGTGATCTACATGAAACAACTATTTTGAGTGTGTGAATTCCAATTTTGATTGACAACGTTCACCATTATGAAATCCACACAGACATGCTTAACTGGCTGCAAAATGTAAAGTCAAATTAGCTTGGAAAGTGATTTGGTTCTTAGTTTTGTGGCAAATCCTTTAAGCTCAATTAGGTCAGAGCAGAAAATACTGGCAGGGCAGAACTGGGACGTTTATTTTGCTGATGTTTTCACTTTTCCTAGCCTGTACATAAACCAACATTTCACATGTACCAGAATTTCAATACTAGACCAAACAAAAAAAAGCATGACCCTCAAAACTAAACCTTTTTGCAAATTTCAAGTTGCGGCAGGTATGTTTTGGAGTCAGATCCCTAGCTTCAAACCTGCCCCTGTGGTTTTGATCAAACCATTCACTATGAATAATATCTGCGAACAAATATTTTTTGTTAACAAAATACTTTTTATTGTCTTTGACTGTACTTGTTCTTCACTGAGTGTGTTTAAATACTGTGTAGAAATAATTAAAATAGTCATGGGTGCAATCAGCCCGTTAATGAATCTCTTTCTCTGTGTACCGAAATCAGAGGTGTGACTGCAGCGTGTGTAGACATCCCCAAGCTAGCTTTCACATAGCTTGCGCCAATAACAATAATAATGATGCTCTGGCAGCATGGGCTAGCCACCTGAATACACATCCAGGGTCCTGCATGGACTTGTACAGCCCGTGCAGCCACGGCTTCACTGCTATTGATGGGGATGGCTATGCATGCCACTGTCACACCTCTGATTGTGGCATAGGCAGACCCTCTCTCTCTGGCCCAATTCATATTTAATTATTTATACAGAGTGGAACAGCTCCAACAAGACAGATTGGGAGGGAGTCACCCCATAATCCAGTGGTGAGAGTACTCAGCTGGGAGGTGGCAGATCTGGGTTCAAATCCCTGCTCTGCCTCTAGCAGAGTGAGGATTCGAGTCTGGGTCTCCCACGTCCTGGTGAGTGCTGCAGGCAATGTAGTAAAAGGGGGTGGGACCCACCTGCCCTGGCTGTATTCTGTGTGGGCTCTGATCCATTAGATGTGCTCTAAGGGGGTCTCTGAGCATACGACCCGATCAGGCCCCACAAGTGCGATAGGATAGATGAAGGAAGGCCTAGTTCGAGAATCCCCCTGGGGCTGAGGTGAGAGTGAGGTGCTGAGCTGCGTGGCGGTGTCAGGACTGAGGTGGCTGCGCATGTGCCCCATGACAGAGATGGCGGGACCGAGGGGCCTTTACGAATGGACATAGGGACTTAGGCAGCAGCTCTGATGAGCTAACGTTTGGACTTAGGTGCCTAACGCAGCAGTGAGGTGTGTAAGTCCCCTTGGTGAATCTAGCCCTAACGGCTTGGCTCCTGTCTAGGGTAAGAACATACCGAGGTAGAACTTACAATTGGAGCTAGTTTAATTGCTGCCTTTTAAGGGTATTTTTGAGACCTTCATCACAGATGGGGAAGATTGAAAAGTCACGGATGGCAAAGTTGAGCTTGATAGATGGTTTAGAAGTGTCCATTCCGGATACTTCTCAGCCTGATTGATTTAATTCAGGAGGAGACGTCTATGTTGTGCTGGAAGAGGACAAAGCTGACGCTATAGAATATTAGACAAGGGCTTCAGCTGAGTGGTCCGATTCGTATAAATATATGCTAATGGCATGTTCCCTCCACCCATCTTTAAGAAGGCGGAAGCACTCTCATGCTCAGGAGAACGGCAGCATTGATATCCAAATGACAAGGGGGGGGTAAGTAAATTCTTCAGAATCTTACCATCTACATCGTAAACCTGGAAGAGGAATCTTAGCTTGTCTGTTTCGTCTCCATGTATGAGAAGGTTCAAGGCTTTGAGTAACTCATCTAAACTAATGGTTCCACTCCCGTCAGAATCAAACAATGCAAAGAACCTCTCAGCGAAGAAGGACTACAGAAAGGAGAACAAATATTTTCATCAACATTTAAGGGGTACTGCTTATAAACCCAAGCCAGAAGTCTTCCATTAACATCAATGGAAATTTTGGCTTAGAAAGGGCTGAATATCATGGTGATGATAAAAAAAACTAGTCAGACAAAAAGACTGAGACGTAAAGATTTAGCCCTAGTCTTTCGCCTGTGGTTTCCATCCCTGCTGACAATATATAACGAGTACTGTGGATCAAAGCTCTTTGTAACCCTTCTGCATTAGCCCCTCCAGTCGATTTTTAAGCTTCACTTTTCTAATGAAGACAGGATAACAACAGACCACAGACCCATTTTAATCTGCCAGTATTGTTTTGCACTAACTACTGACAAAAGGGTAAAGTCTAATAATATCTCTAGTCTGAGCTCACATCTGGCTATCTGAACAGAAACACAGCAGATCATCAGCCAAACTCCCCCCAAGCCCCAAAGAACTTGCCTCTTTCACTTTCAGAGCAGTTTTGAATTCTTCCAAGTCAATTTCTTTATCTTCCCCAGCGATGCTTTCAAACTGCTTCGTTACCCACTCAAGCCATTGGGTGTCATCGTCTATACTCATTGTGCTAGGAAATCAAAAAAGGCACCGTTAAACACTGTCATTTCAACTTCATGTTAATTGCTCAGATTTAGAAATGCCTTATTAGGCACATAAGAGAGACAAGGTGGTTGAGGCAATATCTTGTATTGAACCACCTTCTGCTGGTGAATGAGATGAGATTTCAAGTTACACAGCTCTGTGAAATGTACTCAGAGTGTCACAGCTAAATACAAGGTGGAACAGATTCTTTAGTGTAAGTATTTAATACTTATTATAAGAGACCATTCAAGGTGAAGTGGTCTGTTAACAACTCTCCAGTTATAGCACAAAGAAGTGGGGTTAGTAGGTTACAGATTGTTGTAATAAGCCATAAATCCAGTGTCTCTGTTCAGTCCATGATTTTTAGTGTCTAGCAAAGTTATAAATTCAGGTTCCCAGGTGCATCTTTTGAAGGTATTGTGCAGCTTTCCTTTGAGGACGAGCCCTGAGAGGTCAGATATGCAGCGACTGTTTTGTGAAAGGTGTTTGCCCCTGAGTGTTTTTCTCTTGTATCATTTCTCTGTGTGAGAATGTGTCTGGTTTCACCCACATAGTTGTTATTAGGGCATTTAGTGCACTGGATCAGACATATAGCAGTAAGGGAACTGTTTTGGGAATTGATAATGCTTTGGGAATTATATTTCAATATCTTGCTATCATTGGTGTTTCCCCCAGGCCTCTGTTAAAACAGCAGGTACAGCTGTCCAGCCAGTGCCAGTCTCCTCTGAGTCCAGACCCAGTTTCTTCTCCTTCCAGGTCCCAGTTCCAGTCTCTCCCCACTGCCCCATGGTCCTTGTCCACTACTACCTCTGCTATGCCCTGCACTCCATTTGCCTCTTTTATCTTCTGCATTTGAGTCAAGCTGTGTTCTCCTCCACACTGCTTGAGTGCCAGCATGGGGAGCATTGGAAGTACAATAGAAACCATCTCCCTGCTCTCAATTCCTGTGCCCAGGACCAAAGCAGTCAGGAGCAGCAATTGCAGGCAATACCCTGCTCAGCCCCTGCAGCCATGGGCTGGAGCACGCTCAGTATAGATGGAATCTTCGAAGAATTTAGCTGCCAAACTCTGACATGTCTCTACTGTGCATGTGCAAACTGAAACTGTTCAAAAGCTAGTAATTTAGTCAGATTTGGCATTTTTTCAAGGGAACGGCAAAAATGCACATCCCCAGAATAGGCCAAATTTCAGGCCCCTACCACAAAACCCAGGGGTGCTAAAGGTTTTCAATGAAACTGCTATAGGAATTTTTTTAACCTGGGCAAAATAATGTATTTTTCCCTAGTCTTGTTCTCAGAAATGGCAGAACCATTTTTGCTGAAACTTAAAAAATAAAAAAATCAGACCGAGGCGGAGACCTGGCAGGCAAAACTTCAGCCCAAATGGTTAACGTTTGGTAAAGTTACAAGTAACTGAAAACAGGGTTTTATAATGGGAAGTATCAAGCAACCTTAACTACCAGGCAGCATTACCAGCTTTACTTATCATAAGAACGTAAGAATGGCCATACTGGGTTAGACCAATGGTCCATAAAAACCGGAAAGAGACAGCAGTCAACAAGTCACTTCAATATTGTAAATCAGCCCATGTGTCATGTTCTATTCAACTAAAACCCTTCCAGATCCCAGATCCCATTCTTACCCCTGCAGGAGTCAGCCAAATAGGGATCATCATCAGAGTTCTACATTCCTCCTGAGAGGCTCTTCCAATAATATATCAGGTATTTTTATAGCCAGTTTATATGCGTGTGAGAAAGACACACACAAACTAGGTATAAAATACTTGACACAGCTACATAGTTTTTATATACTATATTATAAAACGATCTATAAAGACTTTTAATTTATGATTTCACACGTTTCCTGACTCATGTCCACTTATTCTATCATGTTAAATTGTAGCCTAGTTATTCTGTTGCCTCATTGTATTTAAAATGTAGCTGACCACAGCTGTTTATGTTATTCTTTTAATTTCCTTTATTTTACATCGCTGGCTCTATTAAACTGTCTAACCTTGAAAACTGTGCCCTGCCAAACTCAGTAAAGAGCTTGTACTCACACTGTGTTTCAGTCCTTATTTACTAGCCGTCAGGAACACATGGGGAAGTGTCTTTTTCATGCTGCAACCTTTATTCAATTTTTGAACAAATCCTACTTGTGAGGCAGTAAACTGTGACTAAATTGGGGGGAGGTTGCCATGGGAATGTCAGAACCAGAAACCAGATAGTAAACCACTTGCACTTTACTATGAACTGATGTAATAGGCACTTCAGGTCCATGTGTGATAAGCCAGTTAGTTTAGAAAGTAAAGTGCAGCTCACGCAGGAAGGGGTATAGTTTCACTTCATCACTGGCGTGGAGGCAGCAAATCTCATTTGGAAGGCTCCCTCTGTTTACTTAGTTATTTAAAAACTCAGTAAGTTGGCAAGCTGACACACTACGGTTTGTGCAATCAAGGAAAACTCCAGGCCAAATGCAAACATGGCAACAGACAAGGTCAGCTCCCACACTGCTGTCCTGGGCAACACAGCATGGGGAGGAGGCGAGCAGCCCTCAGTGGTGAAAGAACAGGTTAAGGACTACTTAGAAAAGTTGGACATGCACAAGTTCATGGGTCCAGATCTAATGCATCCGAGGGTGCTGAGGGAGTTGGCTGATGTGATTGCAGAGCCATTGGCCATTATCTCTGAAAACTCGCGGCGATCGGGGGAGGTCCCGGACGATTGGAAAAAGGCAAATATAGTGCCCATTTTTAAAAAAGGGAAGAAGGAAAACCCGGGGAACTACAGACTGGTCAGCCTCACCTCAGTCCCTGGAAAAAGTCATGGAGCAGGTTTTCAAGGAAACCATTTTGAAGCACTTGGAGAAGAGGAAGGTGATCAGGAACAGTCAACATGGATTCACCAAAGGCAAGTCCTGCCTGACCAACCTGATTGCCTTCTATGAGGAGATAACTGGCTCTGTGGATATGGGGAAAGCACTGGACGTGATATATCTTGATTTTAGCAAAGTTTTTGATACTATCTCCCACAGTATTCTTGCCAGCAAGTTAAAAATGTGTGGATTGGATGAATGGACTATAAGGTGGATGGAAAGCTGGCTAGATTGTCGGGCTCAACAGGTAATGATCAACAGCTAGATGTCTAGTTGGCAGCTGATATCAAGCAGAATACCCCAAGGGTCGGTCCTGGGGCCGGTTTTGTTCAACATCTTTATTAATGATCTGGATGATGGGATGGATTACACCCTCAGCAAGTTCGCAGATGACATTAAGCTGGGGGGAGAGGTAGATACACTGGAGGGTAGGAATAGGGTCCAAAGTGACCTAGACAAATTGGAGAATTGGGCCAAAAGAAATCTGATGAGGTTCAACAAGGATAAGTGCAGAGTCCTTTACTTAGGACGGAAGAATCCCATGCACTGCTACAGGCTGGGGACCGACTGGCTAAGCAGCAGTTCTGCAAAAAAGGACCTGGGGATTACAGTGATGAGAAGCTGGATACGAGTCAGCAGTGTGCCCTTGTTGCCAAGGCTAACGGCATATTGGGCTGCATTAGTAGGAACATTGCCAGCAGATCGAGGGAAGTGATTATTCCCCTCTATTCGGCACGGGTGAATCCACATCTGTAGTATTACATCCAGTTTTAGGTCCCCCACTACAGAAAGGATGTGGACAAATTTGAGAGAGTCCAGCAACGGGCAACAAAAATGATTAGGGGGCTGGAGCACATGACTTATGAGGTGAGGCTGAGGGAACTGAGCTTATTTAGTCTGCAGAAGAGTAAGGGGGGATTTGATAGCAGCCTTCAACTACCTGAAGGGGGGTTCCAAAGAGGATGGAGCTGGGCTGTTCTCAGTGGTACCAGATGACAGAACAAGGAGCAATGGTCTCAAGTTGCAGTGGGGGAGGTCTAGTTGGATATTAGGAAAAACTATTTCACTAGGAGGGTGGTGAAGCACTGGAATGGGTTACCTAGGGAGGTGGTGGAATCTCCATCCTCAGAGGTTTTTAAGGCCCGGCTTGACAAAGCCCTGGCTGGGATGATTTAGTTGGGGTTAGTCCTGCTTTGAGCAGGGGGTTGGACTAGATACCTCCTGAGGTCTCTTCCAACTCTGATATTCTATGATTCTATGAACACTGAAACAACTATATTGAGGCTTTAGCAATTCCCTGGGTCCAGAGTCCCAGAAACCTTGTAGTTCACCAAGTTTGCAGTGCACAGTTAGTTTTTAGATGAGGTTCTGGGCATAATTTATCTCATTATTTAAATACCATGGTAGTACTCATCTTACAAGTGTTACAGAAAGGTACAGGGAGATTCTGAGGGAAAGGATCCATGAGATCTTAGCTTGCCCTACAGTGCCAATCGACTACAGCACAAGAAAGTCTCAGAACTCTTCAATCAGAGATCTCAGAGCACTTTGCAAATCTTTATTAGCATACAACTATCTGGCCACACGCTGACTCAGATTGGTTTTACACCAGTTAATTCCATTAAGTGCCATTGAGCTACTTCTAATTCACACTCCTGTGAGATCAGAATTAGGTCCTGACTGTCTAAAATAACATTTTGATTTGCTGGTTGGGTTATTTGTAGATGATATACCTGAACTGTCAGCATTTTCCCCAGAGTGAAGGCAGAACTTTTCTGAAATTCTTCCGCTGGCTTTTAACGGTTTATAAAGAAAGCTGAGACCATGCAAGTATTTTCAAAGCTCTCTGTGCTGGAAGTGTACTTTGCACTTGGAGCCTCTATGTCTCTTTATTCTATAAAATGTTCAAAATGCTGAACTTCCCTTCAAAACAACAAAAAGCACGACTGAATGTTTCAGACTACAACGCTCCTGCCACAGAGAACACACATTACCTGAAACATCTGAGGTGTCTGTGTCCAGAGTCTCTTCCTTTTCCCAATGCCACTGTCCTGAGTTCCATTCTTCCTAACTCAGTATCACAAATGAGAGTGCCATGAGACACAAAGTGCTAATTTGCCTAATCTTGATCCAGTGTTTAATATATTTACTTTAAGTTAAAATGACCCTGATGAAACACAATTGTCCTGTATATTTTAAAATAGCAAATGTAATGATAACTATACCTGTTCTAATTCATGCAAGAGCTGAAAAACAGGTATTGTAGGCACACCATATAACTGAGTTCAGTGCAAAATAGTACAACATAAAGGGATTGCTTTTATTAATTCCCAATATATTCATATTTTTTTTCAATTGCATGTGTTTTACATTAACTCATGGTGTTCCATGGTGGGATTCCAACAGAAATCCCAACACAAGTTTAAAAAACAGATCTAAAAACATCAGCTAGAATCAAGACACATTTACTAAAACATTATTTTAAAAGGTCATTTTGCCAGATCACGTCATATAAGTATTTACTTGGATAAGAGAGTGAGATATAAATCTTGTGTTCAAATATGCCTTGGGCCTGATGCAAACAAAACACCCACGATCCCTCACAGTATTTCTATTATATATATGCCTTAAACTTTGCTAATTTTCCTAATGAAATTTCAGCAGTCTGCTACAAAAAGAGCATGATCTAATATTGAGTAGTATGAGCTTGCCTGGAGTGGGATACTGTGTTATTTAGTCACTTGGGGCTGGCAGATGGACCGTTCGCAGGTCTTTTTTATTTCAACATTTGTCTGTTAAGCTGCTCATCCAAATTTGTTTAATCAATCAAATATTTCCAGAAAGTCCCTACTGTTTCTCTACATGCAGAGATTCTCCTTTTCAGCTTACCAACAGCCACAAAACTCAGCAATTTTGCTTTCAAGTTGGAATTTGTACATGCAAATCAAGTCGTCTAGGCAGCGTATAAATAAAAGGCCCAATTCTGAAGACTTACTCAGGTGTGCAGCTTTACTCAGATGAGCAGTTCCATTCAAATACGTACCCATTGGGACCACTCACCTGAGTCAACTTACACATGTGTATGTTTGCAGGATGGAGCCTTCAACTTGCCATTGAGTATTTGACTCCATAACCACAACAAGCAGCTGCTACTGTCACTGTAGTGCACCTCCCCCAGTTAGCGTGCAGACACTGCCCAATCTCCTCACCCTTTCTACACGTGGATCCCACACCCCATGGAGAGGCCTTTGTGGAATCCAGAAGGCAAGGGAGCTGTGCAGGGGCGGTGGCTCAGTACTCTGCCATACACAGAAGAGGAGCTCTGCCCCTCCACGGGACGACTTGGACTTTATTCAAGCAAAGCTCCCATTGAGGTTGGTAGTTTTACTTGAGTAAGGAATGCATAAAAGCTGAGTACAGACCTCAGGATGTGGCCTAGGATTTTACAATCAACCCCCATTCCACCAAATAATTTCAGTACTGATTTATTTCAACCCAAACATAACAGACCAACCACCCCAGACAGCTTACTCAGAAATGAAACATGCACAGCTGATGCTACTCCAAAGAGTTATAGTGTCTGGACAGTAATGTTCAGGGACCACTAACTCCAGAGACGTGGTTTTGAACTTTACTGAACTGTTTGTTGTCCCAAGTTCAAACATGGATCCCAAGCCCAATTAACGTCTTTTGAATCAGCAAGCCATCGGAGTATCAAAAAGGAGATACAGCTCAAATGCAGTGACACAAAAGAGATTGGATCATGACTACTCAATCAATGCGAGGCTGTAATTAATGTATACTACTGAGCAACAATAAAAGTAACTTCTGAGCAGTCTTCCTGTATCTCAGCAAGTAGCAACTTTGAAATGTTCACCAGCCTTTCTGAGTCACCTGTTCAAAGGAAAACTTCCGATCTGATGGAGCAACAGCTTGAAAATTTAGAGGATTATGGATGTAGGAGGAGTGTCAGAATCCTGGTTCAATGGAGAAATTTAAAGACAGGAGCAGCATCATAGTGCTGGAGAGAACAGGGAAAAGATTGGGCTTCTTTCTGACCACCATAGAAAGAGGGCCCATTATATTTTGGCTTTTAAGCATTCTGATAGCCCAACCACCACCCACAGCTGAGAGTCAGGAAAGATTGGTTCTGACAGCTTTTCACAACTATCAAGGAATTCATAAAAAAAAAAAAAATCAACAAAACTCTCTGTCCTGTTACATTTTGATCTTTATAGGCCTGCTCCTGCAAACCCAGAAGAACTCCCATTGACTGGATGGGCTGACTGTACTAGCATGCATTACTAGCAGTATTGGCAACTCCTGCAATTTTATCACAAGTCTTATGATATTTGGTGTTTTTCTTAAAGCTTCAGCTCCTGGACTCATGTGATTACACGAGAATCTCTGCTTTCTTTTTAAAAATTAGAACTTCAGAGGAAAGCTACGAAGGGACCCCTAATGGCTCAAAAACAAGAAGGCAAATAAAAAGACCCAACATTTAGTATTTTTAAAAATCTCGTGATTTTTAAGCGAATCCCATGGTTTTTGGGGACCTAACTCATGGTTTTGGAAGGATTGGGGTTGCTAATATTGAATACGTTTCCCTTTCACATTGTGACTTCTTGCTTCAAATGTCCCTAAGACTGATTTAAAGGCACCTAATTTGGGAAGTACTGGATGTTTTGCACAGATGAAAATACGCTCTCTCTTTGAAGGCATTTGAAACATCAAAGGTGACTTTTATGGGTTATACACCGTAAGTTGACTGTACAAGAATGTATTTGGCTTCATTTTTAATTAAAGTGGACTATAGTGGTAGTTACAAAACGGAGATGCAATGTTATGAATCAGTGTATTTACTCAAAAAGAACCGGAGTACTTGTGGCACCTTAGAGACTAACAACACCAACACCTTAGAGCATAAGCTTTCGTGGGCTACAGCCCACTTCTTCGGACCATTCTATATGCATCCGAAGAAGTGGGCTGTAGCCCACGAAAGCTTATGCTCTAATAAATTTGTTCGTCTCTAAGGTGCCACAAGTACGCCTGTTCTTTTTGCGGATACAGACTAACACGGCTGCTACTCTGAAACCTGTATTTACTCAGTAATGGGTCTCCAGGCAAAGTCAGTCAGAACAAGAAAAACAGCAAAGAGGAAAAGAAGAGCTACTACTACCTGTGACGCTAATGAAAGAAAGACAGAGACAAACAGAGAGAAGAAATAAAGTGTGCATAAATCCATTTTTTTTTAAATTAATACCCTTTGACACAGTGTTTTCTAAAAACTCCCTTAAAAGGAACAACCGTGACTGACCAAAGACAGGTATTGTTTTTAAAGAACTGAAAATAAATAACATTTAAAGAATAAATTCTGCATGAGCACGATATAACTTTGCCTCTTTCTCAGATGCAAAAAATAGGTATAAAAGCTAATTAATTAAATTCTGTAAAGATTTTCTTTTTGAGAATTAACTTAAGCATACTTTTACTACTTTATAATTTCATAAGTTATAAACTACCATACAAATATGAATCACTCAAGCTGGATACAGTTGGTGTAAAAAAAATGACAGCCAACAGCTTCTGCATATCAATTTAAAGAATTTCCCTTAAGTATCATATTTCCTTTCTGATTTTTTTCAATAAATACTTATTGAGTTGATTTGATATTTACCAGCAGAGTATTTTCACTAAAAACAAAGTACATACATGGATCAACATTATATATCATTTATAGTTAGTCATAAAATATTATTTTTTAAATGGGTTTTTCTACTCCAACTTGTAAACATGTGCCTAGAAAACATATATAACAATTAAAGATTTTTTAAAAAATCTATAAAATGGTAACAAATATTTATCACTGTTTTTTTCTTAAGATTTTTGTATCATTGGTGATTTTAATATATTGGTTAATTCACTCATTTTAGATTGAATCATAAAAAAATGCTATTCTGCAGAATAAAAGCCCTCACCTTAAATGATGCCTTTGAAATGCCTTTCATTCTTCAGAATTCTTGCTTTTCCCAGTAGAAGTATAGGACAATTCTGGTGTATCCTACTTTTCAGGTCTTATCTAATAATTCAGCTGTAAATGATTTTACAATAAGGTGTAGAGATGTCTCTCTTTTAGAGGTTTAAGTTAACTCTGTCATGCTAAAAGGTTTCTGTCTGTCAAATAAAAGGATTTCAACTGAATCATTACAGAACATATGGTGGTGACATTTTAATAATTACCCTATTTCATAATTACTTTTAGAGTGGCTTACGATTACACATCTAAATAGCTTGATAAACAATAGAGAAGATTGTGTTCCCCAAATGCACACAGTCAAATCATTCTGCTATGCCAGTACACTATAAACTGTGCACTACCAATTGTATGACTCTTTAGTGACATCAACCTCCACATCTGTATGTTATTGCACAAAATTCCACACAACAAAAACGTTATGTTATTTTGGAAGTCACTTTTTATGGGAGAATGCACATGATAGCTAAAGAGAGGATTATGTGTTCTTATTCACATTGATTTGATATTTTCATCTGGTTTTTGACGGTTTTATAAATTAAAGGGGAAGTTTTAAAATGTAATTATAGGTGGTAACTTTAGACAGAAAAAATGGTTAGCACAATTAAATTCACATTAATAAATATTAAAAGGGGCCCTCCTAGAAAACTGCACATACAACATCTCTATACAAGAGATCACAGACATCCGGAGCTCGATCCTGGAAGGTGCTGAATCCTTAATCCTTGATCCAGCAAAGCATTTAAACACATGCTTAACTTTAGGGACTAACGTGCTTAAAGTTAAACCTGTGCTTAAGTGCTTTGCAGGAGCAGGGCCAGACTGCTCAGTATTTTGTAGGCGCAAGCCATGGAATAGTAAAGAATATTTAAAACCTCAGAAGCCAGCCCCACGAAATTACTGTCCTGCCTTTCTACAAACTTGTAGTCAATAAATCAAACTTTTGTCTTTGATCTTGGATGGCACAAAACCTGGCAGGAAATATAGATGTATGATTTCCCCAAATGGGACCTTTTAAAAAAAAAAGGTCAACAAAGCCCAATATCTGCCTCTAATGGATATAAAGGTTAAGATAATAAGAGTACATCATTAAAGGTATTTAGAGTATTAGAATGGCACCTTGGCTCTCTTGCATATTTTAATATAATTTACCAGGCCACTACAAACACTCCTTCCGATGCTCATGCTCACCCCATCTCATGCTTCCCACACAAACATAACACATCACACTTAACTGCTGCACATATTTCAACGCTGAATATTTGCTAATGTTCCTGAGGTGGTTAATAACATTTTGTGCAATGCTGAGAGGGAGACTTATGTATTCTTGTGTGGTAATAGGTTCGCTTATCTATTACAGGCAAAAGAAAGTGCTTTGTGAAGATGAAGAGTCTGTTGCTTTTAATGAACATGAGTTCGACTACAGCGACAGAGTGTCCAATAACCTGGCATAGATTTGAGTTGGTGGGATGTCACAGTCAACAAACCTTAATTCCTTTTATGAAAAGCTTTTGTTTAAGACATATATATCAAAGCCTAAATGTACTAGCCTATCCAGTTATACAAGGAGGAGGCAAGGAGGCAGTTCTTGCGGGAATCATCATTTTTGACTTTCCAAACTTTTGATTTAAAATTGGTTGGAAGGAATCTTTTTATTGTTTCTTAATATTCCTTACCCCCATAAAAGGTTATATCATTTTGATTAAATAAAATAGGCAAAAATCTCATTAAATTTAATGGGAGCAAGATCAAGTCCACATTAGAGCTGGTTGAACAGTTAAACTAATTCATTAATATTTTCATGAATAACAGGAATAAGTTCAGTTTGCTATGAAGTCATTTTCCTTTAATCACACATATCCAGCAGCTGCCACGTAGTGGTGAAAATGTTTACAAACCCAAAAACGTTCATACAATTTATCATAAGTGATTATTCGTCCAAAATCTGTAGTAGAAAGTGCAGTATGTTATCCTCTATTCACTATTTTCCTGCCTAAAAAGTTTCAATAATTCAATCAAGAAGCAGCATTAAAACCATAAGACACAGACAATCAAGCCCATGAATACCGAACAGCAAACACTCAACGCGAACAGGCTGTAAATAGGCCACATGCTGACAATTATTTATCCTGTCTACAAATGAATACTTCTGAACGACAAATTCTGTACATTCAAAAAAAATCAGGCTTGGTTTGTGAATAATTCACTAACTGAAAAAATAGCTAAATTCATAACAATTATTCATAACAAAACAGTTCAACAAGCTCTTATGTGTATGCTAGACAACAAACTTCTGATCTGTCAAGTAATCTCTATTTCTGAACTTTCCCATGACAATTCAACTTTTGACCCTACTGGCTTTATTTTTCTCTCCTTTACTAAGATTGTCAACATTTACAAAGCCTTGTCATATGACAGTCAGGGTCTAAACTCTGTTGTCTTCTGTGGTGCCTTATGCTTTTCCATTCCATTTCCACATTTCTATTTCTTTGTAACATTTACTTAGGAAGACACTACCTGCCCAGCCAATGAGTCAAGCCAACTGCTGATTTGGCCAAACCTCTTGTTTCTGGTTTCTTAGAGGGAAAAACAAACAATCAAATAGCAGAGCTTTGATATTTGAAATGAATATCCCAAATCAATAACAGAATGAATGATATGTTTAAAAGCCAGAAATATATTTTCAAGTTAAGTTTATTTAAAATTTTGCATCATTTGAGTGGATATTACTAAAAGACCAATAATGAGCATGTTGCAGTAGTTAGATAGTACTATCATGGTATGATCCAAGATTTATTAGAAAAAGTTGTAAGAAACTCCACGTCAGAGATACTGAACCAACAAATCTATAAGATCAAATGGATTTAATATGAAGTTCTAGACATTATGCCAAAAAACTCTGAAGCTTCAATTTTCAAACAGTTTTTAACACGCACAGATAAAAAATACACAGAAAAGTAGGAACAACGGTATTTGACAAAAGTCTTTAAGAACTCATGTTATTTTAAAAGAAATCTTAAGAAAATTAAAACAATATGGAACAGCAAGTGCCTATGTACAAGCAGCAGAAAGTATCAATTATTTTAAATTAATTAAGTACAACTTGCACATATATCAGAAGAGAGCAAGCTCCCCTTAGTAAAGTGAAGAAAGGGTTGGAGCCTTTGATTTGTTAACACTTCACAAGGCCGGCTTTTCATCCTCTAGATCTCAAAGTTCATTGACCATTTGGGACCTAGTGAGCAAAAATATGGCTCTGTAAGCAGCATCTATACAGCATAATTCAGGAGATAAATCTCTCTGATCATTGATTCATGGTGCAGGTCTGGACATCTGCACTGTCCCAACCTGAAAACATGGTTGATTTGGATTATCTCCTCTTCAAAGGCCACATGAGGTATATGGGGAAGTCAGGAAGAAGCCACCAAGAATGTTCAAGGAAACCTCTTGTTTCATTATGGCTTACTTTCCAAAATAGGTCTCAAAAGCCTTAAAAAAAATGAAGTCATAAGAAAAACATGGGCTCCAGCAAACAAAGGCAAGCGGTATCAACCTTGTCATAAAAAAAAATCACTTGGGGTCAAATGTTGGACACAAAACTTGAATAAATAAGCTTTGAATGGGGAATATCCTCAGAATTTGGAGGATGGGAAAAAAATCACCCCTTTCCAGCCCAGAGTACCAGCACAGCTCCTACGGTCTAGGAAATTCCCCTATATAATGTGTCTGCATTTTGTCCAGAGCCCCACGTGGTAGCAGATTCCCTGACCACGCTTGCACTTCTCCTGTGCTTCCTTCCTTTGAGCCATGGAGAAAGAGGTCCCATAAAGGAGAGCTCCCATGACAACTAGGGTTCAGTGTTGATAAATGCAAAGTAATGCATATTGGAAAACATAATCCCAACTCTACATATAAAATGATGCCGTCTAAATTAGCTGTTACCACTCAAGAAAGACATCTTGGAGCCATTGTGGATAGGTCTTTGAAAACATCCACTCAGTGTGCAGCGGCAATCAAAAAAGCGAACAGAATGTTGTGAATCATTAAGAAAGGGATCGATAATAAGTCAGAAAATATCATATTACCTCTATATAAATCCATGGTATGCCCCACATCTTGAATACTGCTATAGATGTGGTCGCCCCCTCTCAAAAAAAGATATATTGGAAATGGAAAAGGTACACAAAAGGGCAACAAAAATTATTAGGGGTATGGAACAGCTTCCATATGAGGAAAGATTAATAAGACTGGGACTTTCCAGCCTGGAAAAGAGACAACTAAGGGGGATATGATAGAGGTCTATAAAATCATGACAGGTGTGGAGAAAGTAAATAAGGAAGTGTTATTTACTCCTCCTCCTAACACAAGAACTAGGGGTCACCAAATTAAATTAATAGGCAGCAGGTTTAAAACAAACAAAAGAAAGTATTTCTTCACACAGCATACAGTCAACCTGTGTAATACCTTGCCAGAGAATGTTGTGAAAACCAAGACACTAACAGGGTTCAAAAAAGAATTAGATAAGTTCATGTCAGATAGGTCCATCAATGGCTATTAGTCAGGAAGGGCAGAGATGGTGTCCCTAGCCTCTGTTTGCCAGAAGCTGGGAATGGGTGACAGGGGATGGATCACTTGATGATTACTTGTTTTGTTCATTCCCTCAGAAGTACCTGGCATTGGCCCCTGTCAGAAGACAGGACACTGGGCTAGATGGACCTTTGGTCTGATCCAGTATGGCCGTTCTTAAGTTCTTACGGAGTACTCCAAGAAGCCCCCTTTGCAGCCCACTTCCTTCCCCATGTATCAGAACCATGGTAGTTTGACTGCAGTTAGGGCTTTCTCTACTTGTGAACAAGAACAGGGAGCCCAGGGTTGCTCCTTGATGTTTATTTGGTAGCTACAGGAACCACTATCCTGTACCAGAGTAACCCCCTTTGCATTCCTATCGTTGAGAGTCACTAGCCCAAGAGTGTCGATCTATTTGGTGTTATTTAATTTTAACAAATAAACATTAAAAGACTAAAAGCTTTACTTCAGCCCTCTACACTAAGTGGTATGTATTACAGCGGCATTGCAGAACAACCCTTACAAAAGGAAATTGCAAAATTTTAAACTAACAATATATCTAAGCATAATTCATTCAGATGCCAACACAAATTTAACAACAGAATAAGCTTATCCAAGGTCAACAACCCATCATGGTAAACACTGAAAATGAACATTTTTTAAAAATGGTGTTTAATTACTGAGATGAATATTGTTACAACAGAGATCAGGTCTAGATGACAATGACAAACTAGAAAATCGAACTTTAAAATTAAAGTAAATGCAATGAAGGGTACCAATAAATAACTATTTTTAAGAGTCTATTCGTGGTTCTTAAGAACTATGTTTAAAAGCTTTATATCATCCTCTAGCAACTTCTTCAACACCTTTTTGTTTTGCTCTGCCTGACTTCCACAGAAAACATGTTTCATAGCATCAAGAACAGCAATAGCTTTTACACTAATATCCTCTGGGACATATTTCTTGTCAGAACTTTCAATATATGTAGTTAGCTGAGGACTAAAATCATACAGCAGATTAATAAATGCTCTTAACTTTCTGATTTCTGCTGTGTCCTGTTCTACTACTTCTGTGTTCTGTTCTACCTTTTCTTTCGGAGGTGAAGGCTTAGATCGGTGATACAGCAGACCTAGTGAAGCCTCTGCTTCTTTTTCCAGCATAAGAGATTTCGTTATATAGTTTTCAGATGATTCAACATACTCTTTGAGATGTGGATTTTGTTTAACATAATCTGGTGGCTTCTGTAACAATTTTTTTAGCTTTTCAATCTTTTCCAAGATTGCTTCACCTGCAGGTCGATGTTTCACCTTGTCATATACATGTAGCTTTTTCACCTTTGCAATATGTTTCAGTTTTTCTGCTTTTTTGGTGATGTTTTCTGTTTCTTTGAGTTTTTTTACATTCTTTAAAGACTGAACTAGATTTTCCAGGGATCCATTTGTTAACTGATCAAAAGTCTTTCTTTTTCTTTTTGAAACAGCATTTTCAAATGTAAAAAATATTTTTTTCAGTGGTGTTGTTGAGCTAGACGACTCATTAGTATGTAAAAGGACAGAAACTTCTGTGCCAGTTCGCAGACTCCAAAATGGGGTTGTTGTAGATGTAGTAAATTTTCTTGTAACAGCAGCCTTTTTCTTTGACTTCTGTGGCTTTCTATCAAGTTTTTGGCCCACATTTAACCAAAAAGAGTCAATACTTCCATTAACATACGATTTCACTATTTTGGGTGTAATGATTGTTTGTTCAGTTGGTGTGCGCTGTGTAGGAACATCTTGCATCATATCCTGCAGAATCTCCACGAGGCTCCTCAGGGTTTTCTCTTCTTTCTTTAATTCTGACCCAAAAGGTGTTGTATGAGATTCTATAAAAGATTATCAAATAATTATAAAGTGCACTCATAGAAATTGCAGGTCCACATTTGCCTAATATACTTTCACCTATATCATGCGTAAAACAAATTCCAGCTATATCTGGACTTTTGCCATAACTTTAATGATTTTTATATTCATAGAAAATCTATGCTTTTTGACATTTTTAATGTAACCCTGCCTTCTTAAATGAATGAGGTAGGACATTGGCATTGAGTTTCTCTTTTGCAAGCCTGCAAGTTGGGGTTTTTTCTACTCTTAGTTCTAGAATGTGGAAATATGGGCACAGGCACAGCTCCCCAAGAGCTAGCTGCTTTGAAACAGATCTTGTCACCGCAAGTCTAAATGATGCAATTTTACAGTTAGGATCTGCAAAGACTACAAAGATGTAAATGAGAGCGAGGAGTTCTTACCATAGATTGTTAAGTTGTCTGTTCCTGAGCTTGAAACCTGGATAGATGAGGTTGGATGCACACTGATCTGTTGAGCACAAAAATAACTGTAATTGCAACATGACTTTCATGTCATTATGACAATATTTTTCTTCATATTATTAGTCCACATTATTTTGGGGCAATAATTAAGGCAGATTTCCAGACAAAATTATTTGACATAATCAGAACATTATCGCTAAAACAAAACAACAAAGCCAATAAATTCAAAGTTAAGGTTACCACAAAACAGAGCAAGAGCGATTCCAAACAGCAGAGAACATAGATCTCAGATATTTGTTGTATCACATACAATCATAACTTTGCCTCCCTTCTACTCCCGCTATATGAGGTAAACGTATGTCTTTGGCAAGTTCACAGTTAGCTAAAATGTTAAAACTGCAAATACCCTGGTGGTTCTGCCTGGGACCCTGACATCTGAGAACATCCTCAAAACTGTGTAGTTAGCATTTTGCCATCTTAAACCACATTTTCATAGTAGTGTGTGTATACTTTACATACAAAAAAAGAATGCCAAGGTTGGAAATTAAGCATGCAAAAGTTAGGAAATGCCAGAATTAAGATTGCCTCTGCAACTTTAGTTTGCCCCCTTGTGTAGTCTTTAATTATATGACCACATACTATTTGTTTCATAGGATGTCTGCCATATTGAGTGCACAGGATAGATGGTGCTCACTCATAGCTTGATCCTGCTACTACTGAAATGAGAGTTCAGATTCCTATTGACTTTTGTGTTGCAGGAACAAGTACTGAATAGGTAGCTATTCAATATTTATTTTTATCCTCGTCATTCAATGTATGACCCCATTCTTTGTTTACTGCACACCATTCAAGCCCTGTACTAAATACAGAACTATTTATTTTCTTACATGGGCTTTTCTATGGCATTCATCACTGAAGCGTCTTAGTGCTTCAAAAACATTAGTGAATTTATCTTTACAATGCCCTTTGAAGTGAAGTGATATTATTATTCCCATTTCACAGATGGGAAACTGAGGCTCGGAACTATCGTCAAAAGTGTCCACTAATTTTGGGTGTCCCCCTCAATGTACCTACAGCCTAATTTTTCAGAGCATTTAGCATTTTTATAGCACATTATATGTTCAAAGCACAGCACCCATTGACTTCAGTTGCAGGTATGAGTGTTCAGCACTTCTGCAAATCCAACCCCTGCATCTCATGTTGGACACCCAGAAAATGGGGAATACCTAAGGGCCATCTGCAAAAATTTTGGTTTAAAGTGACTTGTCCAGTCTCACATAGAAATTATGTGATGGAAGCAGAGATAGACTCCAGAATGGTATTCACCCACCTTAACCATGAGACAACCCTTTATCTTCATGTAGTCCCCTGTCTGATTCACTGCATACCTTCCAATTTATACAACTAATGACTTCAAATACAGGAGGCAGATATCCTCCGAAAAGCCCCCATATGGTTGCAGAGAAAAGCTTGGAATGTGAACCCCAATGGTACAAAAGCCAAATAAAAAGAAATCCAAATTTTTTATTTAAAAAAAAACCTCAATTTTTAAGCCAGACTCGTGATTTTTGCTGCTTTTTGAATGCTTGAGGTTGGTAATATTTCTTATAATTCTTATAATTTCTTATAATTTGAGTGAATTTTCACTGGGGCAGCAAAAGGCACCTCTCTGTCCCCAGGAGGATTCCCTTGCAAATTTCAAGTCTGTGATCCAAAACACAGTGATGCTAAAACTTTTCAACAAAATAGTTGTAAGAATTTGTTAACATTGGCAAACAACATACATTTCCCCTGACCATTTTCTTGAAAACAGATGAACTGTTTTTGCTGAAACTTTCACAGACCCTGAGCCTGAGGCAAACACCTAGCATGGAAAATTTCAGCCTAAACTGTTCAAATTTGTCAAAATGATGAATACCTGATAACAGGAGCTTATAATAGATAGTGTGAGGCAATCTTAACCACAGGCATCTTTCAGCTCTGCCTATAATAATCTAAACACAAGGGTAAATGTGTTGAAATTGCCCATGGGTGCAGGCAGTCCAACTACTGTGAACAGAAAGGGGTTAAAATGATTATAAATTTTCCAGTATGTGCAGCATGAGAGAAATACATTAGGAAGGAAGAGTGGGAGTTGGATATGTCTTTGAAAAGTACATGAAATTTTGGAAGAAAGATGTTGTGTTCCTGTCTTGTCAAGGAAGGATGAACTAGAAGTGTGCTTTGTAATTCTGTAACTGTCTTCTTTATTATCTATTTCACTCTATAGTTATATTAATTCTACAATGCCTTTTCAGACATATTTATGTGAAAACCCCATACCAAATCAAGTTTATTATTATTCCATTCTTTTTGTTTTTAGGATGTTTTAGCATCTATAATCCCTATTGGATGACTTTCCCTCTCCTGTATTTCAACATTGTCTTTATGTACCAGAGTAAATTTGGTACAAGTGTTCAAAGATTCAATCAATGACACTACATATATTTGATACATAATAACTCTATAAGCTTCTTCCAGAGCTTTCTTTGCCTGAGGAACTGAAGAACCATATCAGTTCTCCCTGCTAAACGATTTCACTGCCCCTAACACTTCAGACACACAGGGACAAAAGTTATGTACTTATTTCTTCTGCATAATCTAAATGATTAATTTCTACTCGCTTTTCCTTTTGAACCCCAACCATATTTGGAATAATCTGCTGATGTCCAAACATGACAAGTGCATTTTGCTGAGTAACTCATAGCAGATTTCTTTGCTTTCAGTAAAAATGGTATGTGCATAACTCATTCTCTGTGACGGTGCTCCAAAACATTCACAACTGTATTTTCAATGTCCGATTAAATCTTTCCACCTTGCTGTCTGACTGATGTCAGAGGCCTGATATGGGTTTAACTGAAGACCAAACTTTTGTGAACTCAAATATTCAAAACTCAAAATCCATTTCTTGGTGCTAGTTCACTCCCAGGGAAACACCAAATCTAGCGATTAAAGAATTTACTGCAGAGATATGTAGGGCCTTGTTTTCATATGTGGCCTCTATTTTTAATTTATTATATTACTAATTATTTGTATTACTATAGCACCTAGGAACTCTATTCAAGGGCCCAGACCCTTTTATGCTAGACACTGTACAAACATCAAACAAAAAGATGGCCCCTGCTCCAAAGAGCTTACAGACAGCCACATTACAAGGAAAAATGAGATAATATGATAGGCAGTGGTCACAATACACCAGCAGGCTAACATCTATCTAAACTTGCTTGTGCATTTGTTCACATTCAGATTTTTTCGTGTGAAGAAATTTAAATGTATGCAACTGCATTTCCACATGCAAGCTAGGTAGCTTTGCACTAACAATGTTATTTTAGTGACAAATGCAATTTGCACACATAAATTTGATTTTTTTCCATGCAAAAATTTAGGTTTTAATAAATGTATGCAGAAGGTCAATTGAAGACATACATTTAGTGATTGGGGTAAGACCTCTTTGAAAATTTGTTCTCTGTACTCTAAAACTGTTCAATATTTATTTCAGCAGCCTCAAACTTAGTCTAATATGCTGAAATAGTCAACATTGTTTACAACTTATGTCTACAGCAAAAAGGCATGAAGTTAAGGCATATCAGAAATTTATTTGAAGAGCTGTGGGGTCACATGAAAAAGTTTGAAAATATTCTATTTGGAAGCAATTCTGCATCTATATCATCTGTGACTTGCAGATGAACCACTCTAATCTGCAATATCCACAGACTTCACAATCTAAACAAAGTCAAGTGTGCTAAGGATTGGGAGGAGATAGAGAAAAAGAAAATACTGGTGCTGTTTTCTTAATAAAGAATAAAGTGAAAATCAGAAAATTATATATGAACAGAACTGTTCCGAAATACTAGTATTTTTCAGTTTTTCCCACAAGGCCCCAATGTTTCCTTTAAAATAGAAATTAAAGCACTAACAACAAACAAACAAAAATCAGCATACATTCTAGAATAACCTAAAAGAAGTGTCACTCAGTAGTGAAAACACTTACTCTGCTTAGTAGAAAGAATAAGCATCTTTAACTAAGGCCCTGATCCTGCAAAGATTAAAGTTAAACACGTGTAAATCTTTGCAGGACCGGGACATAATTAATTAATTGGCTAATTCTGTCATAGAACATGTTGAATTTTCCTTTCTGCTCCATCTCTCCCAATGTAGGACTTTATCCTGCTCCCATAGAAGTCAATGGAAAAATCTCTTAGCAGCAGAATTAGACATATCATATACACTGTAATAGTGAAAATTAGTAATTAACAAGTATTTTCCTTTGTTTTGATATTAGAGAAATAAGAAATGAGAAGACTGATAAACCGAAATTATACTGAAATGTTGGTAGGCATATCTCTTTGGGGCAGGGACAATTACTTCTTTTCTGTTTGGAAGGACCCTAGCACATTGTGGGCAAAAACAGAAATAAATAAATAAATACATTTATTTTCAAAATCCCAAAATTAGAGTTACCTTTATGTGTTTAACATTCTCGAAAGTATGTTGCAATGCTAAAAGAAAAAAACACTTTTAAAATTAAAATTAGTTACTGAGCTTAACATTTAAATTATACAACGTCAATGCTGAGGCCCAGACTGGGATTTGGAGTTTTTTTATTTTAGAACTGTGCCGTGTGCATTGTATTTAAAAGTGTTCACCTCACATTACACCAAACAGGGAAAGAAAGCCCACTGCAAAGTTAAAATATGAAATTATAACAAAAAATAAGCTAACTTCTCTTTATTTCAAGTAATTTTGTGTTGGAAATTTAGGGCCAGTTTTTCAAAAAACTCAGTACCAGCTGCTCTGATTTAGGTACCCAAATGAAATGTCCAGATTTTCAAAACTTCTCAGCTTTCATGTCACCTAATTAACATGAACAATGGGAGCTGCTGGTGCTCATCTCTTCTGAAAATCTGGCCATTTCAATGTAAGTGCCTAAATTGGAGACTGAGCTGAGCACTTTTGAAAAGCTAGTCCCTCAACTTCTGCATGAAAAATAGAGGAGAAATTTACAACTGTTTTTCAGAACCCTAATGATGGAGCAAAGAAATATGATGTTTAGACTTACATGCCATGCCAGGTAATCAGGAATTTTTCCTACTTGCAAATATTATTTCTTTAAATTAGACTGCACTCTTCTGGGGATGTTGGATTGAGTGTTTCTGCCAGCAGGTGAAGAAAGAAAACCAAAAAGATTGCTCAAGATCACAGTAAGTGTCATCTCTCTCAGTTTAAGAAATTCCACTACAGTAATCATTCACTTGTGAAACCACATAACTGTAAAATTAAACACAAGGAAAAAGAAAAAAAAAGACAACAGACTCAAGAGAAAAGGTAGTATTCTGGACTGATTAAATTCAATTTACAAATGCCATCCAAACATTTTAAGTAACAAAAAATTGTTCATTCTATAAAGTTGGCTGTTCTCAACCTAGGACTGCCTTGACTAAGAAGCAATGCAACAAAGGTAAAGCGAAAATTTGAAGGTGAAGCAGTGCCTGGAGAACTCATCTGTCGGAAGTTACTTCTGCAGAAGACCAGACTTCTAGACACACAGAGTCAGTGGAGGAATGAACAGAACTCTATGTAGCGTTCTAATAAATTTATTGCATTGAAGCATCCTATCAAAGACTCAAGACATTCCAAATGCCTTTATAGAACAATTCTAGTGAAACCTGGTAAAGCTTTGTTGTTGACTTTATAGATATTGTAATACACTTTTCTTTCCCGTTCTATGCTGCTTAAATAGTCCTCCAGGTACATTTTGAAAGCCCCTTAGACGTCTACAAACTATAAAATAATGTTGTGGGACATAAAGACCCACAAAATAATCTTGTGACCCTAGACAAATTGAAAATTGATTTAAAAAAAAATTAAGGATACGTCGGGAATGGTGGCACTGAGGCTGGCAGATCACTCAGGGGTTCTGGGCTGCGGTGCACAAGGCCAATCGGGTGTCTGGTGTCACTGACAGCTTGGCCAGTGGGTGGCTGACGGACTGGCTAGAACAACACAAATGATGTGAGGGCTGATGGATCGATCAATCAAAGTGAAAATTAAGGATAATTCTACATTATTTTGTCTATGTCAAACTAGAAAAATGGCTTCACCAAAGAAATTCTCACTTGTCCTTTCTGCCTAACACATAGCCACTAAAAGGAAGCTTTGGGGGGAAAAGAGGAAAAAAGACAACGTAAGAATTTTAAACTGATCTTCCATTGATGCACAATGGATCTATGCAAGTTTTCAGCTCAACCAGCAGAAAACCTGAGCACTTAGAACTTTGACTGTCACTTATCAGCATGAGTTTCCAAAATTCTTCCTCTGATGTATCAACTATAGCTTCTAGGTTCTTATCTAGGCCATTGGGGAAAAATTGTCCAAGTCTCTGTATTTGTTAAAGGTAGCTTGTGATTCTTGCTAAAAGAGAACAAATTTACTTCTGGACTTCTCCTGCCTTTCATAATGTTTCATGAACATCTCAACGTGAAAGTCATATTTTCCAAGAGTTGGCTACATCAAATCAGCCTTAATATTGGGGTGAGCTGCTACGTGGTCTATTAGGAAGCCATTGAAATGATTTTCTGCCCAGTGAAATAAAACTGAAGAACTATGAGCATCTGCTGGCTCATAATTTTGATGGGTGAAACTTGGTGCTTCCAAGTCTTATGTTTTTGATACTTCACATCACCACTACAATGTCAAATATGATGTGTACCTGCTTTCTATTTCCTGCTTCTTACTAAAATGAGAGCCTCCATCCTGATCCCCATGACTCAAGACTCCTTGTATTGTTAGGATACTGAGCAAGGCACTTTATCACACAAAACTGTTCAGTTTGACCCTTTCTTTGTTTCGGCAGCTCACAGGAATACACAATCTTATGACCCAACCATCACTGACTGAAGCTATCTTGACAATGAAGATACTGGTCCTGTGTACTTTGAGTCCACTGGCTCAAACTGAGGCTCTATAAGTCTCCCAGATAAAAACCTGAGCTAGGGGACAGTATCCATACAAGAAACCATCAGGCTCCAAGCTCTGGTCTAGTCCACAACATAATACAGATCTGGCCCTTGAAGCTGAAGAACTTTTCTTGCATGATCAATTCTCCAACAAAGTTGTTTTATGGAGAGCTTTAAGCATCTCAAAGGATTGACCTAGAGAGAAAAATAAATTTCATAATTCATCTGAACAATCATAAGGAACCCAAAACAGGGCCAAGGCTGATAAGAAGAAAAAAAAAAAGTTAATCTTACCCCCACTCAAGTATAGAGAAGATTTGCAAGTCCAAAGTCAAACAAAGAGTATTTAGTATTTATACTGATTACTTAAGAATTCCCAGTTAACGCTCTGAGGTTTGATAGGGTTCAGTTGGGAACCCTGATGTGCAAGGTTACAACACTCACAACCCATAGATCAAGCAACAGGTTTGGCGACCAAACAGGGAAGGGTCCACAGTGGCAACCCCCCTACCTGTAGCTTAAACTCAGGAAACAGGTAACTCACCTGCAATAAAAATATAAGTTGAAATCCAAATTAATCTCTCAATTAGAACGTAGTGCCTGTCACAAACACTGTACGTTTCCAGAGTACGGGACTTTCTCATTTCCTCTGCTATTCTTCTTCTTTTCTGTTTCTCTGCGTCTAGTATACTACTTCTACTTGTACTTAGCTCACCAACTCAGGGAGTATTGTCCTCCTGGGAGGACTAGTAACTAGCACACACACACATGCACACGCATGCACCCACCCCTCGAGCAGAGGTATTTAAGACACAGTGGATACAAATCAATGATTTTTTTTTTTAAATCAAAAAAATTGGATTTTTTAAATTTAAATTGGATTTTTTTGATAAAAATTTTTTGAGGAAAAAACCTATCTAAAGATAGTTATAATTAAGATACATTATAGCTCAAAGATATCTCATCATGGAATAGGGATTATAAATTCTAATTCTATAGTATGAGACAATATATTCATGTAATGTTTAAGAAAAGTTTTGTAAATGAGTTCCAATAGTTCGTGGATTAGGGACCCAATTTTATGGGGTTCCACAGGCTTCTGTATAGAATATTTAGGTTAATCTTTCTATCTACCCAATGGGACTCAGTGCTCAGTCTAGAAGATACCATCAGAGATGCTTAGTTTTGCAGTTCTCCAGAGGTAACATGCTTGTTAACAGCAAAAATGTTTTAACTAAATAAATAATATAGAGAGGTGAGAAATAACAGACCTCAACTCTACTGTCCCTCTGCAAATATGTGTACACAGAGTCAATCCGTTACCTCTCTCTAAAAGTGCAGTTTCAAAAAATTCAATAAATAGAAGATTGTTGGGGGCGGAATAGATCTGGACAAGGAGAAGAAGTCTGGAGATAAATGTGAGAAGCGAGGGACATATGCTTGTTTTGTTAAAATATTATATGTTTGCTGTTGAAGAAAAAAATCCAAAATACTTAGCATTGTTGTTTTAGTTAAATAAAACATTTTAAATGTCTGTCTGGTGATGTTCTCCTCCTAATACACCATGGCAGGAAAATCCTCCAAATATTAATGATTAATCTGTTGAATTGGAGATAGTTCACCTCCCAATGACTTCATAAATAACCAAACAATCATTCATTTTCTGATATAGCTGTAAAACTAATCTGAAAAGTTTTCAAAATAAATCACTGTTTAAAAATGTATAGTGTGTACCTTCTAAAAATGAAACCTACCTTTATCTCTGAGTTGTGAAGAATATGTAGTAAGGTTATAACAACCAACAAGAATGCACTTTTATGTAGAAAACCATGATTAAATTGAGTCTTCCTGACTAGTGATTTAAATCAAATCCACTCTTATTAAGACCTTGACCATCAGACTCACATGGCATGACAGAGCTAGGGTAAGACCCTCACAGATAGCAACCTGTCTCCCACCACTAGGTCTCCATGATAATTGTAACTGTGTGAGGATGCACGTGGGGTGATGTGGGACATCAGCCTCATTGAACTCTGATTGCATCCCTCATTTTGTGTTATTGACTAGTCATTTGTGTTCAGAATCTCACAAGAAGGGGATTCTGTGCTGTTTAAAATTTAACAAGTGTTAAGGGGGCTTTGTAAATTGAACTGTTTTGGTACCTAAAGATTAATAAGAAGTAGCATTGGGCCCAGTGACCCACACCTTGAGGTGGCAGGGGAGCTGATTTCATATTCCAGTTTTAACCACCAATAGGCCACAGTAGTTCAGACTGTCCAAATCTGTCTACTCACTTATTTCGGTCCCATGCCAAAGTTCACAGGCCTCAAAGCCTTATACTAACTGCTTAAGCCAATGTCTTACAGCAGTGATTTCAACCTGTGGTCCGCAGACCCTTGGGATACACAGACTATGTCTAAGATTTCCAAAAGGGTCCACACCTCCATTTGATATTTTGTAGGGATGCACAAATTAAAAAAGGTTGAAAACTACCATCTGACAGGATACAGGCCTGTAGGCTCATGCTTTATTGCCTTAACTTATGCCTATGCCTTACCTAGCAAACACCTATAGGCAACAGGTGAAGACTGATTAAATCAATTTTTGTCTGTGAAATTAGAAAAAAGATACTGTAATTTAGAAGATGGAAAGCCTCTGGTGACTATACTGTGATTTGTCATCTCTGGAGGACAGATGTAAATTGGAAAGAGAGGAAGAGGACTTGGGCTGTCAAGAAAATATTGATTTGTACTCAGCTGTCTTCTTTTAAATTTCTTCCAAACCTTCATAGAATAGCAAATCATACTGGAGCAGAAGACCTATTAGATGTGACTTGACACTGTATCCTCTTGTCCATAATATTACCAGATAGTCTTTCTATCCTCTGAAATGGGAGTTATGACACAAAAAATGCTGACAGACTATAAATGCTGTCAGCCAGGAACTTAAAACTCACAGATATTACATGCACCAACTTCTTAAATGTATAAAAAAAAAGGAATTCCCCACCTCCTGTACATGTGGACTATAGTTCTAAATATCAGAATCAAGTATACTGGAACAATTACAAGCTTCAGTGGCATTTGCATGCTGCCATCTGCTCTCCTCTCTAAAAACTCCTTAAGATTCACTGTTCTATCAAATGGCACAGCATTACCTTTTACATGGTTGTATTAACCCTGCAACTTTTGACATGTTGATTATGTTTTGGGCAAACCAGAAAAGATTGCAGGTAAGGGATGCCCTTGCAACAGGTTCATCCTGAGCCCCCAACCCAAGATTAGAACACCACTTTAAGAACTCAATTTAGGCAGGAATTTGTGAGGACAAATAAAAATGGTAAAGTACAATTTTTTCGTAAAAAATAGAAGTAGACAACATTTCTTTTTCATTTTTGTTGAACTGATCTGGAGTGCCTAAATATTGAAAAAAAAAAGTTTTCAGTAAAAAGGTATAGAAAAATTGGATAGAGAAAGTCATAGATCCACATAGTTCATTCCATCTCCAAGCAGGAAAATCTACCTTTTGCTCTTAATCTTGCAAGTTCTTGCATAGTAAACAGGCAGGAAAATAAGGTTGTTATGCTCCAGTGCTAGTGTTAGCAGAAGCTACATGTAGGCTACAAATATTTACCAGTACAGGTAAAATAATTTAAGCCTCCACTAATTTGGAAAGCCTTTGGTTTTGGTAGCCTGATTTAAGACTACTATCACCTGTTTTCCAGAGGTGCTGAGCAACCTATTAACCACTTACTTAAATTTCTGTCAATAATGTGAATCAAGATAAAAGGTAATCTGAATAAATATGTAGAGAATGAAATGAAAAAACTGAATGCAGAAAAAAAACACACCCAAATTATTAACTGCCAGAAAAAGTGGGGAGAGAGTTGGTCAGATTCATTCATCAATTTGCACCCTACCCCACTTGCTGGTAGAGAGGCTCAATCCATTAAAGTTTCAAAACCACTATTTTGCCTTGCCACTTCCCCAAATACGTGAACAGTATATCCCGTGTGTTCTGCGTGATGTGACAGGTTAGTAGTTTTAACACCTGACTTCTAATGACAGAACATGCTTGTTATTTTTAATACCATTGAGAAACAGTGACTTAGACCTTTACATATATATTTTCAAGAGGAATGTAAGACATTAATTGTTAGACTAAATCTCCATCCACCACTTTGAAAATGTATATCTAATGTTCTTACACCAGATCCCTATTATTTGTTTCAGTTATGTACATAAACACCCCTTCCCTTTTCATTCATTCATAGTTAATAATATCATTTGTTTGGGAAATATGTATGCAATTAAACATATCAGGCATCTTATTAGTAGGTCATGCCAATTTTCCATAGCTCTATTAGTAACAATTATTTGACATCACTAGCTCCTTTTACAAGCCTACACTAAACTTCAAAACCAGTTACATAACCAATATAGATAAGGCTCCAAGCCTGCAACTGAATCCACGCACATGGACCTATTGAAGTCCCTGGGGCTACACGTTGGTAGACCTTTGAGACAACACATAACTCCAGTGAATTCAATTAGTTCACGCAAGCAGACCTGACTACAGGATAAGGTTTATATTTGCTGTAAGTACAACAAATGCCTTTTAATACATTATTGTAATTCGCAGCTGAGCGCCCTCCTAGGTCTGAAGTAGCCGGGTTTCTCTTCCTGCCGATTAAGCTACTGCCCATATTTTTGTTTCTTTTGTTTGCCCATACCCACAGAATGTTCCGTCCAAATGTGCTATGCCATTAACCATCTTGAAACAAGGCATTAAGGATCTGATCCATCCAGCTCCAACTGAAATCAAAGGCAGCAGGAGCAGGTCCTTAGACCCTTATCCGAAGAGCCTTTAGTGATGCAGGTTTTAGAGGTTGTAGTTAGACTGTGACTGCATTTGATGCTGCCAGACGCATGTTCACCCTGGCCCTAATACCTTCCATGACAAAACCCCCACGACTTTGGGGGGTTTCGTCATGAAAAGTCAGCTCCTGGAGTGACCACGGCCCTGCTGTTTTACATCCATGGCTCAACCCGCCCAGGGAAGAGTCCAGACTGTAAAACGAGGTAAACTCTTACTGAGCGCTAAACAGCCTGAGAGGGGATTATTTGCTGGGTTTCTTATCGTTCCCCGGGCAGCACTGATCAAACACGGCCCCGGGATTGTCCCTTAATTAAAGTAACGATTCGGGCCTGTGTTGCTGTGCCCGTAGCCGGGGGGGGGGGATACGCCGTGGCCCCCACGCCCCTATTCTTTAGGCCTCGCTCTGCTAACGCAGCCGGGAGCGGGCGGCTAACCGCGGCTCCTGCCGCCCTTTGCCCGGGCACTGGGCGAGGCGGGGCTGGAGGCCGGCACGGGCCCGGCAGGCCCCAGCAGAGCGCTCCCTGCCTCGGCCTTGGGCCAGCCCCGGGCGAGACCCCCCCGGGCAGGGCGGTGCCCCGCGCCGTACCCTGCATGGCGGGGCCTGGCTCCTCCGCTGAGGCGCTCTGGGCCGGGGCTGCCGGCAGGAGGGCGAGCGCCGCGGCGAGCAGGAGCAGCCGCTCCCCGGCCATCCTCCGCGCTACACGCGGGCCCGGTGCTCGGGGCGGGCGGGCAACCGTCACCGGCCCCGCCGCGCGCGCCGCTTCGAACCCGAACCCGAACCCGAACCCGCCCCCGCGCGGCGGGCACCAGCTGTGCCCCGCCCCCCACCCCCTCCGGGCATCGGCCCCGCTGTCCCCACAGGGAGCCGCCCCCCCTCCCCGGCACCGGCCCTGTGCCCCCCCCACACACACACACACTAGCTGCCCCCCACACACACACACACACTAGCCCCCCCCCCGCACCAGCCCTGTGCCCCCCTCCCACACTAGCTCCCCCACAGGGCGCCCCCCCTCCCCACATACACTAGCTCCCCCCAGCACCAGCCCTGTGCCCCCCCCCACACACACACTAGCTCCCCCTATAGATCACCACCACCACCCCCCGCACACATACCAGGCACCACACACTTGGTACCAGCCTTGCCCCACCAACACATACACACAGGTGCCCCCACATGCACCCGGCTGCCTCCACGCACACAGGCTGCCAGTCCTGCCCCTCACACATACCAGGTGTCCACACACATACCAGACTGCCTCCACACACACAGGGCCCCAACCCCCCCCCACACACACAAACACACACACACACACACACACACACACTGGTCACCAGCTCACCCCTACACACACAGGGCACCAGCCTCCCTCCTTCCCCCAGCTGTACTCACCCCACACACCTGGAGCACCATTCCCCTTCAAGCAGTGCACCCCCTAGGCATCAGCCCCCTGCCCACGCACCCCCAGAGTACCCCCTCCTTTCACTCCCCCACAGGCAGTATACCTGCCACACACACATACACACTGGGCATCAGCATCGTCCCCTGCCCTCCCAGCCTCACACACACGGCCCATTCTCTATCCCTTCTCTCACACCAGGGGCCATCAGTCACCTCTCAGCCCCCCCCACCACGCATTGTTCCCCTTTGCCCCACTCATGCACACTCCCCAAGCACCAGTGCCCCCTCCTGCTCTCTCTCACAGACACAGGGCAGCAGCCCTTCCACCCCCTTTCCCAGGCAGCACATAGCCCTTTGTACACACACACTAGGCATCTGACTCCACCTGTCACTGTCCCTGTACGTACACACCCACACCCACAACTCGAAGAATTTTCATCCCTGAGGGTAACAGCAGTGCCCTCCAGCCAGCTTGATGCACATCAGTCACAACCAACATCTCAGGGCCTGTCTTTCAAAACCAGCAATTCATTCATGCATTTTACATGCAATTTGCTATAGGACCAGTACAGTGAGCATAATTTATTGCACATGCAAAACTCACACCTGCAAAAAGAAAGGCCCTGATTGATCTTAGATGGAGATCTATAGTACGGCACAATGGCTTTCATCAGATGTGTTCCAGGAGGCTTAGGTGTAGCTATTGTATATTTCAGCCTTACCTTAGAATTTACTTTAAAAAAACAGCACTTTAATGATACCTCAATATTTTTACTTTTGTTTTTTTTTTCTATATCAGAAGGGTACAGTTCTCTATAAGAAAGTAAGGGTATGTCTACACAGCAACTAGCCATCCGCGGCTGGCCCATGCCAGCTGACTCAGGTCCTCACTGCTGGGGTGTTTCATTGCTGTGTAGATTTGCTAGCTCTGGCTGGAGCTCAGGGTCCCAGAGCCTCCCACCTCGCAGGCTGCCGGAGCTTTGGCTCCAGCCTGAGCCTGGAAGTCTGCACAGTAATGAAACAGGCCTGCAAGCCTGAGTAGGCTGGCACAGGCCAGATGCAGGTGTCAAGTTGGTGTGTAGACATACTCTAAAATTGAGGCATTTTAGGGATCACCTGTGGATGGTAGAGGAATGCATACATGAAGTATGTTTAAGCCAGAATCTGTTGCAGTTAGGATTGAGAAATACAGCCATTTTAAATCAGAATGTAAGACTAAAAATACCTATTTCAATTGTAACATTGTGGCCTGCTGTTATTGATTAGGCATGTGTCCTTGAGAAAGACTTCAGGCAAACCACATATTGATTCTCCTAATTCTCCATGTGCTATTTCATCTGTATGTTTTTGTGGGGGTTTTGCCAAGTGATCCAAAAAACCCACAACCTACACATAAACAGTGCATTTTAATAAAATTTAATTGAATCCAATAAAATCTGCAAAACTCAGTTCTGTGCATTGGCACTGCAGCCTATAATCATTGGCAAAGATTTGTTTAAATGAGGTAAAAGCCATGATACAAAACAAAGTTAAATCTGCTACTGTCTATGGCCCATGCTGTTGGGGAAGAAGAGGGAGAGAAATACAACACAACATACATTTAAGAATGTTAACTGTGGCTTTGAAATTCCTGGCTTTTATATTAATATTACGTGCTTAACTTTATTTAAATAGGGAGGTTCTTCATCTCTGAATTTCCTTTCTGAGGGCTAAGTAAATCTATTTATTTATGTATGAATCTCAATGACATCCTAACAGGTTTCAGAGTAGCAGCCGTGTTAGTCTGTGTCCACAAAAAGAACAGGAGTACTTGTGGCACCTTAGAAACTAACAAATTTATTAGAGCATAAGCTTTTGTGGACTACAGCCCACTTCAGTCCACGAAAGCTTATGCTCTAATAAATTTGTTAGTCTCTAAGGTGCCACAAGTACTCCTGTTCTTTTAATGACATCCTAGAATTTTCAGAAGCCTTCGTGATCCTTCGCTAACTTCCAGCACTAAGCAGCTGACGTTCCAGTGATCTGTCGCACATCATCCATCCATCTCCTCGCTAGTTGTCCTCTACTACAGTGACTCTCCACCATTCCTTCCATCATAATTTTTTCAAGGTTATTTCCCTCTCTATCCCTAATGTGATCAAAGTATGTAAGCACCTGGAAAAAAGGGATGTAGATCTTTCATGGATGCCAGCTGCTAAACAAACTAAAATGGTTGTTCCAGACTTTCAGTAGAACTTAGATATGAGCTTTTAAGGCAAGCAAGTCTGTCTCTCACCATGGCTCAAATTTTTACAGGAATTCAAGTGTTGTACTCAGTGTTGCAACACCTGAATCAGAGCCTAAATCTCATTTCAAAAGGAATTTAGGCACTTGTGACCTTTAAAAATCTGAGCCTCCACACTGGGGCCTCTACATACTATTGTAATATTGCTACTCATAATCAATAAAAAAAAAATCCTTTAGGAAAGAGAGAGTGGTCTAGGGATGGGTGTCACCAACCTCAACTGGAGAAAATGGACTAGTACAGTCATTAGTCCAGCTTTCTTTCAGCGTCGATTCACTCGCCTTATCACACCGTGGTTTGCTGAGCAGAGTTTGGGTGCATTTTGTACTTAAAGGAGATAGTAAAAAAAGACAGATCTTTTTTGTTCATATTAAGCTAACAATGTTCCTCTAATAGATCCTTCTTACAGCAAATGAGTGGTATTGTATTGTTAAGCAGGGCTAGGGTGACCAGACAGCAAAAGCGAAAAATTGGGATGGGGGTGGGGGGTAATAGGAGCCTATGTAAGAAAAAGACCCAAAAATCAGGACTGTCCCTATAAAATCGAGACATCTAGTCACCCTAAGCAGGGCCACAAATCATGCACTTAAGTTATATGTAAAAAGAACAGATCCTCTGAGATTCCCTCTGGACATGGAGATTATGTTAGACCCTTTCTAACAAGAACCCCATTTAGGTATGGTTTGCTAGAAAGGGTATAACACTTTTCGTGACTTTTCTAGTAGATATTTCTGTATTGGCCAAAGCATTATATGGTGTATAGTAAAAGATACTGATTCATCTCCAACAAATACAGTTTGTGGTCCTCGATAAGAGGAAAAATGTATCACATCCTTAAGAAGATGAGAAATTATTTACAACAGTTAGTCAAATGTTCATGCATATTATAAGTGGAGATGAGGCATCAGAAAGATATTAGGATTTCTAGCTTGATCTGCAGGGATCAGTAGAATTACAAGAATGGGAAACCTTTAGGCAGTGATGGAATATTTGGTTGACAGAGACTACTGGACCCTTATGGTGTCTGAGGAAAAATGGACAAAAAGCTTTTATATTTAAAGAGGGAATAGAATCAGGGAGTCATTACTGGGAGCTGACAGAAATAAGCATTCTCTGGATACTGAAAAAGATATAATCTGCACTGAGACCCAGCTGTGCAGAAAAAGTGACTGAATGCTCCGTTTCTCTCACACTGTAGTGTTTTTTCCAGGTTGTGAAAGAAATCCTCTAGGGGGAGTCAGAAAATGGTTTTAAAGACTTCCCTTTCAGTTAGATAATATCAAAAGATCAAGGGTCTGTGAGCCAGTCTACAAAGAATAATCAGTTTTTAAAAAAGTACAAGAATAATTTTAAAAGTCCCCTTTGTTAATGAGCAATATTTTAAGGGAAAACAGGGGCAAAAGGCTTATAAACCAAACAGAACCATTAACACAATAAAGGCAGAGTCTCATATGGCAAGCTGCAGACCAAAAGGGAATCTGCCTCTCAAGACAACTTCAAAGACAGACATTTTCACCTGTCAAGAGATTTTTGGAAATGAAATCTATACAAGCCAAGAGAGCTTCAGGGTTCAAAGACTTACAGTGACACTGCCAGGGTGAGAGTAGCCAGAACAAAGTGAGAGAGTGGGAGGTGGAGGGTCAGCCAGCCAAGGTCAGGATTGTCAGTCTGCAGAAATACAAGATATGCCATTTTAGAGATCCTTGCATCAGCACTTCCAGCTTCCTGGTTAAGTCACCAGATACATACATACAGTAAATATTTAATTAGATAGAAGTTTGGCTAAGATAACACCGCTGTTTGTTTACTGAATTAAAATTAATTTTAAGTTACAACCATTGTAAATCTTTAGAGGGAATTTAGGCTCTGTTTTTACAAAGAATTTTGGACAGTTTAATTATATCCAGAAGTTATCATTCCAAGGATAGGTTAAAACTGTGTTCTTTAACTGGTTTAAGGCCCTGATCCTGCAAACACTTATGTAGCTGTTTTATGCATGTTAGTAGTTCCACTGAAGTCAATGGAACTACATGTGTATAGAGAAAGTTAGAGAGAGAGAGAATTCCCATAAAGATGAGCAACATTTAGAGATTAATCTGACTTCAGCAGTTTCAAGTGCCTCTCTTCCCAGGGACTTATCCAGACTATTCCCAATGGTAGATGGCAGCAGAGTAAGATAGACTGGTTAATGGAGCTATCTATCTTAGGCACCTATCTGGCACTCATCGCTATGGTATCTCAGCACCTAATAATCTTTAATCTCCCAACACCCCTATGGGGGAGGGAAGTACTATTATCCCTATTTTACAGATAGGGAACAAAGGCACAGAGCAGCTTGACTTGGCCAAGGTCACAAAGGAAGTCTATGGCAGAGCAGGGAATTGAACTGAAGTCTTCTAAATCCTGGGCTAGTGACCTAAGTCCTGGACCATCCTTCCCCTGTCAAACAAATGGAAGTAGCTGAGCACTGATTTGTAATTACTTTTAGTGTAAAGCCATGTCTACGCTACCGGCTAACTCAGCTCTGCTGCCATCAATGCAGCAACGTTGATTTAGCAGGTCTAGTAAAGACATGCTAAATTGAGGGGAAAGCGCTCTCTCATCCCTGTCCCAAGAGGTGGAGTCGACATAGCGCGGTGTACACACAGCTGTAAGTTGACCTAAGTTACGTCGATTTCAGTTACGTGACTTAGCTAGAATAACTTAGATCAACTTACAGTGTTAGTGTAGACCAGCCCTAAGTGCCATGCCATAGGCTATTGCATGTAATAATGTTAACTTTCCCATGCTGAGCAAGAATAGTCCTGGAGGAAGGATGGTCATCATTGCAACAGAAAGCCTCCCTTCTTCAGGGATCAGGCTTCACAGATGGTCTAGTTTTCTTTTAACAAGGTTGAGCTCTGTTCTGGATGTATATAGGTAGCATGCCTACTTGTTATGCCATATGACTTTGTCTTAAGAGCTGTCTTCTTCCCCATCCAAAGGTGGGATGTAGCATACCTCTTGTAGCGTACTGCTTCCCTCCAGAGGGCACCAATACACAGGTCAGTGGATTCCATTGCCATTTTCAAGTTAGAAATTTTTATAAAGGAATGATCCAAATCAGTGAAGAAGAATCAATGAAGAATCCCAAACCTTTCTCCTCTTTCCTTCCTTCATCTTTATCTGCTGGCTGCTCAGACACCACAGTGATGGGCATGGCACACAAATGTTAGATCAGATTCTTCTTCAAGATGATTGCCTGCCTAGATCTCCACTGCAAGGGAGGTGCATGTCTTTGGGTGAGCAAGCTTGGAACTTTTGGACAGCATTGCCCCAATAGACTCCACCATTCAAACATTCCAAGCTCACGTGTTAAGAGGAGCACAATGTCCAGTGTAGATCCATGCAGGCAGTCATCTCAAAGAACCACAACTACTATGGTAACTGCTCTTCACAATATCCCACCGTTGGCTTTTCACCTTTTTCCATGGTGTCCCCCACAACTGGAACAATTTTGTAATTCCTGTCTGCCAGATACCTTCTTTTAAGACCAACTTTTTCAATGAACCCTTGTTCTCCTAACCAAACCTTCTCTAATCCTTTCTTTTCCTAAACTGTTTTGTCCTTTTCTTGAACTGAAGACAACAGCTGGGAGACTAAGATAGCTAGCCAGCTGAGTTCACCAGCGGAAGAAGGCAAGGAGGTAGTGTGTTTTTTGTTTGTTTGCTTGCTTGCTTTTTAAAATTACAGGTATTCTAATGAGGAAAAACTCACAATGGGAGGAAAATGGCATGTTGCCAATAGCACTGCTAGCTCTTTCTCAGCCAGCACCTCTGGGGGCCCTGGCCAGATAGGCATCCTGACCCTGGACACTTCTACCCAGATTCTAGTCATGACTTGCTGGGAATGCAGTCTGGCTGTCCCTTCCAAAGAAAGTCAGGTGGGGGAAGCAGCAGGTGTGAAAGGTGTCTGTCAGTGGAGTTCTTCAGGAAGCAGGTAAAAGAAGTGCAGAAGGAAGTGGCTTGTCTGCGTAGCATCCAGGAGCACGAGGACTTCATCAACAGGATGCATATGGAGTCATCTGGGATGGAGGATGCTAGCCTACTAGAGAAAACTACAGTGGAGGAGAAGAACGGGCTGCTGTACAGGGAGGAGGTGGCTGCTGGCCACCTTGGACAGTAGACAGTGCTCCATCCCCTACCCAGGTCCCCTGTTCATCAAGCTCAAGAGCCATTATGTTGTATTCCTTCCAGAGAGGTTTTTAAGGTTAGGCTTGATGAAGCCCTGGCTGGGATGATTTAGTTGAGGATTGGTCCTGCTTTGAGCAGGGGGCTGGACTAGATGACCTCCTGAAGTCCCTGCTAACCTTGATAGTCTATGATTCTACTGGCAACAGGAGGAGAGGAGCAGACCCCAACAGTTGAAGAAGAGGGTCTGGGATGCCCAAGAGGAGATGTAGGGTGATGGTTGCCAGGTCCGCCCTTATGGAGTGGGGAGGAGCCTTTGGCTTCCTCAATCATAGAATGCTGTTCCAGAAGGGAGGACTGCTAGGAAGAAATGGGGTCCACTTGACCAAGAAAGGGAAGAACATCTCCACACACTGACTTGCCAATCTAGTGAGGAGGGCTTTAAACTAGATTCAAAGCGGGCAGGTGACAAAAGCCCACAGATCAGTATAAAAAAAGTGATCTTAACAGAGGGCTAGATTTTTGGGGGGAGGGGTGAAAAATTACATTAGGGCAGGGGTCGGCAACGTTTGGCACGTGGCTTGCCAGGGTAAGCACCCTGGAGGGCCGGGCCAGTTTTATTTACCTGCTGACGTGGCAGGTTCGGCCGATCGCGGTTCGCCGTCCCGGGCCAATGGGGGTGGCGGAAAGTGGCGCGGGCGAGCGATGTGCTGGCCACGGCTTCTCGCCACCCCCATTGGCCCGGGACGGCGAACTGCGGCCAGTGGGGGCCGCGATCGGCCGAACCTGCCGCGTCAGCTGGTAAATAAAACTGGCCCGGCCCGCCAGGGTGCTTACCCTGGCGAGCCGCGTGCCAAACGTTGCCGACCCCTGCATTAGGGTCACAGGAGCCGTCAGAGGAAAAACTGGAGGACTCTGCTGAACATCTTAGATGTGTATAAAAAAATGCAGAAAGTATCGGGAACAAACAAGAAGAACTAGTACCTAAGCTAAATTATGACTTAATTGGCATCACAGAGACTTGGTGGGATAAATCTCATTACTAGACTATTAGTATAGATGAGTATAGTTTGTTCAGGAAGGGCAGGCAGGGGGAAAAGAGAGGAGGTACAGATGCTCCCTGACTTACGCAAGCGTTCTGTTCCAGAATGCCTTGCGTAACTCAAATTTTGCGTAAGTTGGAAACGTATACCTGACCATTACGCAAAAAAAACCACTCTCCTATTTCTAGCTTACAGAACTTTTTCCACAAGTGCGGATTTGCGTAAGTCAGGTTTGCGTAACCCGAGGGGCATCTGTATTGTATACATCAAAAATATACACACTTGTTCTGAGGTCCAGAGGGAAATGAAAGGCAGACCACTTGAAAGTCTCTGGGTGAAGATAAAAAGAGGAAAAAAACTGGGATGACATCATGGTAGGGGTCTACTACAGATCTCAAGAGGAGGAAGTGAATGAGGCATTTCTAAAACAAACACCAGCGGACGCGGCATGAAATATCCAGAACACAAATATCCAGAACTATCCAAACCACAAAACCTTTGTAGTAATGGGGGCTTTAAGTACCTGGACGTCTGTTGAGAAAGTAATATGGTGAATAAAATCTCCAATAAGTTCTTGGGATATGTTGGGGACAACGTCTTGTTTCAGAAAGTAGAAGTAGTAACCAGGAGGCAGCTATTTTAGACTTGATTCTGACCAACAGTGAGGAATTGCTTAAGAATCTGAAGGTAATTTGGGTGAAAGTGCTCAAGAAAGATTTCATGATTTGAAGGAAAGGAAGGAGTGAGAGCACCAGAATAAGGACAATGGACTTCAAAAAAAGCAGGCCAAACTCAGAACAGGTAGGTAAAGTCCCCTGGGAAGAAAATCTAAGGCAATAAGGAATTCAAGAGAACTGGCAGTTATTCAGAGAGACAATATTAAAGGCACAACAGCAAACTATCCTGATTTCTCAAGAACAAATCATGCCAAACCAACCTATTTTCCGTCTTTCACAATGCTCTAGTGCAGTGTTTCCCAAACTTGGGACGCTGCTTGCGTACGGAAAGCCCCTGGCGGGCCGGGCCAGTTTGTTTACCTGCCACATCCGCAGGTTCGGCCAATCACGGCTCCCACTGGCCGCGGTTCGCTGCTCCAGGCCAAAGGGAGCTTCTGGAAGCAGCAGCCAGTACTTCCCTCGGCCCATGCCACTTCCAGCAGCTCCCATTGGCCTGGAGCAGCGAACCACGGCCAGTGGGAGCCGCGAGCGGCCGAACCTGCAGATGTGGCAGGTAAACAAACCGGCCCGGCCCACCAGGGGCTTTTCCTACACAAGCGGCATCCCAAGTTTGGGAAACACTGGTCTAGTGACTAGGAGGGAAGCTGTAGACATGATATATCTTGATTTTAGTAAGGCTTTTGACAGAGTTCTATATGACATTCGCATAAGCAAATGTGATCTAGATGAAATTACTATAAGGTAGGTGCATAACTGGTTTAAAGGCCATACTCAAAGTAGCTATCAATAGTTTGTTGTCAAACTGGGAGGACTTATGTAGTGGAGTCCCTTAAGGGTCTGTCCTGAGTTTGGTACTATTCAGTATTTTCATTAATGACTTGGATTATGGAGTGGAAAGTATACTTATAAAATTTGTGGATGACACTAGGCCGGAAGGGGTTGCTAGCACTTCGGAGGACAGGATTAGAATTCAAAACAACCTTGACAAATTAGAGAATTGGTCTGAAATCAACAAGACGAAATTCAGTAAAACACATGCAAAGTGCTACACATAGGAAGGAAAAATCAAAATGCACAACTACAGAATAGGGACTAAAACTGGTTAGGTGGTAGTACTGCTGAAAAGAATCTGGAAATTATTGTGGATCAAAAATTTAATCTGAGCCAACAATGTAATGTGCCGGTGAAAAATGCTAATATCATTCTGGGATGTATTGACAGAAGTGTAATATGTGTGACGAAATAGGGGATTTTCTTAGTGCTTGGCATGAATACGGTGTGGGTCTAATTTTTCCCTGTGTGCTGCATGTTTAACGAGGTGATGGGAGAGAGGGTTTGTTGTTGCAGAGGACCAGGTGTGACCTTGCCTAGCAGTCGGGACCCCGGACAACAGCCTGGAGACTGGGTACCCTAGCGACCAGTGACCTGGTGACCAAGAGCCAGTTCTGGCCAGTGGGAGGACAAAAGGCTGAGGAGAGAGGACCCTGGTGACTTGACCAGCCAGTTCCAGCCAGTGGGGGAACAAAGGACAGAAGAGAGGAGGCCCAGGTGGCTTGTTTACCTGGGACCAAAGACCAAAGGATGGGGGAGGAGCTGTGGGGGGCGATGATATAGGATGGTCAGCTGGAAGGAGGGGGCGGCTGTCTTGGGGAGAGACCAAGCAGACCTAGATCATTCCTGACTGGTGTTTGTCTAACCTGTTCCTAAAAACCTCCCTTGGACCCCTAGTCCAGAGCTAGAGTTAGAAAGTTTTTCCTAATATTCAACCTAAATCTCCCTTGCTTCAGATTAAGATTAAGCCAGTTACTTCTTGTCCTAGCTTCAGTGCACCTGGAGAACAATTGATCACCGCTTTCTTTAAACAGCCCTTAACATTTTTGGTCTTCTTTTCTCAAGACTAAACATGCTCAGGTTTTTTTTAATAACCTTTATTCATGGGTCAGCTTTTCTAAACCTTACATCTTTTTTTAGCTCGTCTCTGGACATCTTTCCTGAAGTTTGTCACCCAGAACTGGAGACAGCTGAGGCGTCACTGATGCTGAGTAGAGTGGGACAGTTACCTCCTAATATTGTCACGGTCTCACAGGACTTGTGCTCTCTCTCAGCTCCATACAGTTCCTGGGAGGAACCCCCTTCAGCGTGACAGTCCTTTACGGGGGTCCACTCTCTCTTGGGGTTAAGCTGCAGGCCCCTCCGCCTCCTGGAAGCGCACCTCTCTGAGCCTTAAGCACGCCTGTCTCTTGCTGTGGGCCCCCCTCAGCGGGTCCACTCACTCTGGACCCCCGGGTCCTCCACTCCCAGCGGGAATAATGCAACCCCGATCTTTAGACTGCAGTAACTCTGAGCCAGCGTAAAACAGAAGGGTTTACTGAGCATCTGAACACGGCATAGGAGGCTCTCGTGGCCCTCAGGCGTAGCATCCCTCAGCACAGTACATCTAGGTCTCTCTCGCATCCCTGTGGGCTCTGGTCCTGCCACAGCGCAGAGGGCTCTTGAGATCCCTTCCAGCCCTACATTTCTATTAATCTCTTCTGTTTGCCCTCAACTGAAATCTCTTCACAGTAGGGAATGTGCACTATGCAGCTCTGCTGTTCTATAGAATTAGTCTTAGTAATGGCTTGTCTACACACAGTTTTTATACTGATTTAACTACATTGGTTTAGAAACAGATATAGTTAAATCCATGCAGCACTCTAGATAGATGCAGTTATAGCAGTATAAAGGTGTTTTTATCAGGATAGCTAATCAAATAACCATACTGTTTTCTAAACAGAAAGTTATATAGGTACAAACACTGTGTACAAACAAACCCTAAGGATGACAAAATATACACTTGGCCTCAGTATTTCCTTGTAATTTGCCAATAATTAATGTTAAATGGAACCATTCAGTGGTCTTATTTTTAAATTAAAACCTTAGACAAACAGACATGGCAAATAGTTCAAATGTGAACATTTAGGGCTGATCCTGCGAGTCGTTGAGTGGAGTTGCAGGTGCTTAGCACCTCTCAAGATGTGACCCTTAAATATTTTGTAACCGTGAATACCCTTTTGACCGCACACCTGGAAGAACAGGTAAGCAAACATTTAAAGCTAAATTGAGAGTGAGCAAATTGACTCTGAGAAACTATTATGAATGAAGTAAAGTTGTTCAAGGGAAAGACTCAAAGGGTTTCCTATGTGTGTTAAAGGTGACCTACAATGAAAAAAAATGTTTTTAACCCTTTTTTGCCTCTTTATGGTAATTACGTAACGGTATAACAAGTGGAGTTATTTTGTTTAAAAGAAACCTTTTTCCTGCTTGTTTCTGTTACATTAGCAACTCAGATCTTGAATACTATCGGTGACTGGAGACTGAGGTGATATCAGAGGTACCATGGAAGGGAAAACTTGATTAAGTGGAAGTGATTTTTATTCAGATGGTTTCAAATTCTTTGGGTTTTGTTTGTGTTTGTTAACTAAACTACTTGGGAGAAAAATTTTCCTTGTTGAGACTAATGCTAGTCGGGAATTTTTCGACAACTTTTTTTGGTCAGAAAATGTCAAAAGTGAAACCTGTCGTGGGAATGTATCCAATAGCTCAGGGATTAAGGTACCTGGGATGTGGAAGACACAGGTTCAAGTCCCTGCTCTACTTTAAACCTAGATCACCCACATCTGAGGTGAGAGCCCAAACCAGTAGGCTATGGGCTATTCTGGGATGAACCTCTGTCAATTGCCACTTCTTAAAAATAATTAGCCAATTATTGAGCCAAAGAGACAGCGTAAGGCTGACCTATAGCTTGGTGGTTACACCAATCAACTGGTATGTGGGAGATGCAGGTTCAAGTCTCTGGTCTGAACATGGGTTTCCCTGATGAATGCCCTAACCACCAGGATATTAGCTTGTGTGTGTGTGTGTCTCTCTCTCTCTCACTTTTGCAAAAGATTTCAAAAAGTCAATTTTGTCCCGATGAAGATTAGGAATACTTTGAAAATCTTTAACATTTTCACGAGACAGGAAGAGTTACTGGCACAGACCTCGTTGAGACTTCAAAATCCTAGCCCCTTCAATTAAGGGCCGAAAAAGAAGACTTCCAGTAGAAACAAGGAAATTCAAGACTTTACAGTTTTGATATTTCAATGGAATAAAACAAGGTGATTTCTTTCTAAGCTCACCTTTTAGGCCTCTTTTATACATCGTATGGAAGAGAAACATTGCGAACTTATTTCCTCCCTTTTCAAGTCACAACCAGAAAAAGCAGCTTTTCAAGAAATAGCCAAGAAAATAATGATACTTTGGGGGTTTCTAATAATAAAACATTTGAAAATAGACAAATTAATAAGTTCTGATGAGGAACGACTCATCTGCCACGAATGATTTGCTACAATGAAGAAATGAGTGCCAAAAAGCTGTGAAAGTGCTAGTAAGATTTTTTTTAAATATTCTGATCATTCATAAATAGGTGAAGTACTCTTCCGTCAACCAAGATTTGGTGAAAAAAATAATCCCTCCCACTCTGAGACATTACACCAAACATTTTTTATTATTCTTACTTCTTTCAATTTATAATAAAACATAGCAAAAGGCACCCATCCTGTGCTCTGGGCAGCTATGCTATAGGTTAAGACACAAAGTAATACAGAAGTTCTGCTCAATATAATCACCCAAAGCTCAGCCCAATGGCCTGAGAGGAAATTTGTTTTGAAGCCTGCCTGGAAAATTAATAAATCTGGGCTCTAGCAAACCAGAGGTAGGGAGTTCCAAAATCAAAGACATGGAATTATAAGACCATGAAAACAGGTGTCTATAATATTAGAAACATCATCTTAAGGCTAATAGTAACGCTGTCATATACAAGCAATGATCTCCCTCATCACGCACAAGTTAATGTCATTTTAATAATACAAGCTACAGTCAATACACAGTCACATTCCTCTACACAAAGAAAAAGTGATTTTTATTGTTTTGTGGAAAGTCTGACTATATATATATATATATAATATTAGGCACTGATTTTATTTCATTGCTAAGTTACAGCTGCACTGACAGCCAAGTCACATATGCTTTACCTTGAAACAAAGTAAAGTAAATAAGAGAGAAAAGAAAACAAGCCGTATGGTTTTGTGGTTGTTATTTGAAAGTTCGGCACTGTCTAGATACACATTTAATTTTCAATCTGCTGCCTTGATAGAAAGGTCATATCAAAAAGCAAACAAGTACATATTTAATCCTTTAGCAAAAAAAAAAAAAAAAAAAACCTAGTGAGAGAGTCTGTTGCCATATTATCACAGAACCATAGAAACCAGATTTTTTTTTCATCTCCAATATCAACAGCCAAATGTCACCATAGAGCTAACAAGCATGAAATAACTTCCATCAAGTGGTAGTACCACCCACATCAATCTGATTCCAACCCAAATAAACTGCTTCTTAATTGTGAAGATATGTGGAGAGTCCTATAGTGACTTGCAGACCTCCCACACCCAATAATACATGCAGAAGGCCCTGAACACAGTGGAACCATCTCTATTTATTCATCAAGGGGAAACTTTTCTGTTGACTTCAGTGGGAGTTGGATTGGCCCCTATTTCATCCCCCTGCCAATACAGGATGTTCCCTACAATGTTGATGTTTTTAGTTTTAAATATATCAAGCATTAAATGGACTATTAGATCTCTGTGACTCATGGATGGTTGAAGAGGCCTCACTTATATGACAGTTTTCCTGATATGCAGACTACATTTTCCTTTGCTGAAATTTATCCCATTAATCTTAGTTTTACAAATCTCTAAACCTGCTCCCAGGCTTTGGCTCAGAGATGCAGAAGCTGGGTAAAGATTTACTGTGGGCATTCCTAAAAGGAAGATGAAGAATTAAAACAACTGAAGCCAAGAGTAAGCCAAAAAGGATGGGTCGCTGGTTCTTGTGGAAACCCAACACTTACTGGTGACCAAAGTCTCCACTTGGTAGGACCAACCAGCTAGCTTCTGTACCCCACATCTAGGTAATTACCATTCCAATATGTCAAAATTACTATCTTTCTAACTTATAAAATGCATACCCAAAGATAAGATATGATCTTTACACTCAAATGACAATCTTTAGCAACTCTAAAGTCCACATGGGCAGGTACTATACAAATGCAGAACATCTTCTGAAATATAGTTAAGCTTGGAATGATTTGATTTTTAAAATCAGTAAGTGTTGATTTCACTGTACACACCCAAATTGACAGAAAATATTTCCGGGGTGGTCATCAGAATCATAGGACTGGAAGGGACTCGAGAGGTCATCTAGTCCAGTCCCCTACACTCACGGCAGGACTAAGTATTATCTAGACCATCCCTGACAGGTGTTTCTCTAACCTCCTCTTAAAAATCTCCAATGATGGAGATTCCACAACCTCCCTAGGCAATTTATTCCAGTGCTTAACCACCCTGACAGTTAGGAAGTTTTTCCTAATGCCCAACCTAAACCTCCCTTGCTGCAATTAAGCCCATTGCTTCTTGTCCTATCTTCAGAGGTTAAGAAAAACAATTTTTCTCCCTTCTCCTTGTAACAACCTTTTACGTACTTGAAAACTGTTATATCCCCTCTCAGTCTTCTCTTTTCTAGACTAAACAAACCCAATTTGTTCAATCTTCCCTCATAGGTCATGTTTTCTAGACCTTTAATCATTTTAGTTGCTCTTCTCTGGACTCTCTCCAATTTGTCCACATTTTTCTGGACAATTTTTCTGTGGCACCCAGAACTGGACACAATACTCCAATTGAGGCCTAATCAGCACAGAGTAGAGTGGAAGAATTACTTCTTGTGTCTTGCTTACAATGCTCCTGCTAATACATCCCAGAATGATGTTCGCTTTTTTTGCAACAGCGTTACACTGTTGATTGGTATTTAGCTTGTGGTCCATTATGACCCCTGATCCCTTTCCGCAGTACTCCTTTCTAGGCAGTCATTTCCCATTTTGTATGTATGCAACTGATTGGTCCTTCCTAAGTGGAGTACTTTGCATTTGTCCTTATTGAATTTCATACCATTTCTCCAATTTGTCCAGATAATTTTGAATTTTAATCCTACCCTCCAAAACACTTGCAAGCCCTCCCAGCTTGGTATTGTCTGCAAACTTTATAAGTATACTCTGTATGCCATTATCTAAATCATTGATGAAGATTTTGAACAGAACCGGATCCAGAACTGATCCCTGCAGGACCCCACTTGTTGTTATGTCCTTCCAGAATGACTGTGAACCACTGATGACTACTCTCTTGATAACTAATCAAAAGGTACAGATAGGCAAAGTAAGAAAAAGTTTTTTTGAGAATTTTTTGGAGTTTAATGTAAGGTTTTTTATTTTGTATACTTTGACCTGTGATATGTTTTAACAGTTATAAAGCTTCAGCTTTTTGAATCTCAAAGTCTACTGTCATTATTGTCTACTCCCCCTCCCACCCATTTGACCATAACTGTAACATTTAAAATAGCAAATGCTTAAACCCCAAAATTTTGCACAACCGTGAACATTTAAAGTAGATAAAAATAAAAAAATATTTAAAAATAAACAGCAATATTAACAACTGACATTAAAAAATATAGCCAACCCTAAATATAGTTAACTGTAGAAATCCAGCAATAATTGCTGTGACAATATCAAAAGCCAAATGTTGCTATGGAGCTAACAAGCATGAAATAACTTAAATCAGGTAGTAGTACAACCAACATCAATCTGATTCCAACCCTAATAAACTGTTACTTAGTTATGAAGAAATCTGAAGTCCTATAATGACTTGGGGGCAAACGATGGCATCTCCCAGACCCAATCATACATGCAGAAGGCCTTGAACACAGTGGAACCAGACCTAGTAAGACCCTCCCCATGGAGCATCAGCCATGGAAACCACCATAGCCTAGAGGCTGTAGCACTCCATCGCCTGTAAGGGAGCATTCCGTCTCCCAACACTTTTAGAGCACCCCTGTACACAGTCTGTTCACTCTGCTAGGATTATTCTATGTTTAGAGGGGGGAGAGGAAAAAACAAATGGTTCTGTTTTAAACACAGAGGGCCAGATTTTCAAAGGTATTTAGGTGTTTAAAGATGAGGATGCATGCAACATTTCCCCTAACTTTGCATGATTTCTAGAACTAAACAAACTACCAGAAGAACTTTTAAGACTGTATTTTAATAAATTATGAACATCCATTCTTTATATATTTCCATTATTTTAGTTTTAGACCTTCAGTCCCATAATTAAGGTGTAAAGAACCCAAATATGTATAACAAGAACTGGGAGAGCAGATATTTTAAAGAGTTCAGTAAAAACAGGAAAATTGTCTATAATGAAGACATCAGATCAAAATATTATTACAGCTTATTTCCAGAATGTCTAATGTGATATTCATAGACTACAGAGGAAAGGATGGGGAATGTGTTTCATTCAATTCCTTTTTTACTGTTTGGCTTTTAAATATACACAGGATGTTGTAACCTCTGAGAATTTTCAAAGTCAGAGCAACGCAGCATAAAAGCAGCAAGGATATTTTTGAGCCTCTGAACATTTCTCTAGCTTATATCCAAGCAGACACTGCAGTGTAAAAGTTTGCGTATTAAGTTTCACTCAGACTGCATACTGAATGCTGAGTAAATGCAGATATTCTGAACAGCTGTTATCTAAAAAGTCTGATCCAGAAACTGACACTATAAACACAAAGGGCTAACTTATCAAACCTCTGTATCATTATTATGTGTGCAACAATGTGTTTTGCATGCCTAATTAAGCCCAATTTGTATCTAGGTAAGCAATGAATTTCAAATTGTGATTGTACAATGCTGGTGTCTTATTTGCATGCTGCATAGGTGAAGGCATGCTGTGAATGGTCTGTAAAAGGGATTTGACTTGGTCAGTTTCCTAAATTTTGTCATAGCATTTCTTTGAAGTAAAAGTAGTCAGACCTTCACTAATATAAATTTAAATTGAAACAGGTGCAAAGGATCTTTATTGGGGGAAAATCCCAAGTAAAGTACTACATTTATGTTAGGAAATACATATGAAGAGTCAGACCAACTTGTTGATGTGTCTTTCTTTTTTGGTTATATTCTCTTTAGGCTTAGCAAGTGACAAAGTCTTTTTGAATATTTAAAATTCTGTATTTAACATCCAAAATTCAATTCTGGGTTCTGGTTTTGTCAGGTCTAAAGGGACAAGATATAATAATATTCCTCCTTTTCATTTTCCAGGGATTGGACTACAGCAGAACAACTGTACTTGCCATGGCTAATGATTTAATAAATAGAGTGAAGGTCTCTGTTTGGACTTTTCTACAATGTCCACCCTGGAATTCTTTTAATTTGATAACAAGCCATTGTGCGGCTCTGCTGAGCACAACCTTGCCACTCCTTGACTCTGACCTGTCACAACAATCTGTGATGCTGCTGATGGGAGGGTTTGGATCCCAGCCATTTGGCCTGTGTACTTTCATGCCTCAATGAGCCATTCTGAGACACTTACTCTTCAGTGTCTTTATGTTCCCTTTGAGGTTTATCATTCAGCAGTAGAACCTGGATCTCCATTGTTGTGAGTGACTCCCAATTTGACACAGATCTACCACAATGCTGTCCCAGTCCTGACCAACCTCCTTCACGATGATCAGTCTTGCATGTGACAAAACTAGGATACTGAATTAAGGCAAAACCAACTGTCAGCCACTGTCAGCCACTCCTAGGTATTTGCGCCTTCTTTTGGCAACCGTTTCAATAATTCCCTTTTACCACATCCTTTGTAGAAAGCCTGGGTGCTACACGGACCTTGTGTATTTTTGGTAAGTGTCTTACCTCTGTCACGAGAGCTTCGGACTAGCATCTTTGAAACTATCAGATGGATATCCCCTTTCAGCAGGTTCAACTGCTGGTTAATACTATTGTTGCTTCAAAGCTTGATTATTTCATATCTTTATTCACAGGTTACAGTACTAACGGGACAGAACTGTCCGCAGCTCTTACTGAGTTGTTTCAGCACATTGCCCCTGTTTTAAAAGTCTTTCACTGGCTTCCAATAACATTTTGTATTGATTCTTTTGCAAGTTTTCTTATTCAGTTACAAAGCCCTCTGTATTAGCAAGATATAGCTTCTTTCATCACGTCCCTACTTCTTCACTGAGGTCTGACTCTCCTGATTAGGTGGGATGCACTAATCACACTATCGAAATAATGGCAGCAAGAGCTTTCAATAATTTGTTGCATGATGGTTGAATCGGCTTCCAGTTGAATTCTGGAGCCATCCTCATTTTTAAAGCTAAAGACAGTTTTGCTTTTTAACTGCAAGACACCCTCTTGGGACTTCTCTTAAGGCCATTACATAAATACATTTTTGTTGTGAACATTTTATTTTGACTTTGTAACCCAGATATACGTCAGAGACTGGATTTTCTTAAAACCAGCTACACAAATCATACACATGACTTTGGTCTAGATGAAGGGCCCGATCACACTCATTGAAGATGACCACAGTTTTACCTTTGACTTGGACAGTACTACAATTGAGCACTGCATTAAATCTCTTTGTCTGAAATTACTTACCAAGAGAATCTTTTGGGTATGGATGTTGCAAGACCAACCACTCTGGCTCTGTATAAAGTATAAAGACTGGCTCTGTATCAAATTGAGTAGTGTACGCGCTGTTACCACTTTGCTAACCCAGCAGACTTGCCTTAAGGAAACAGAAGAATAAGAAAATGGAGCTTACAATGGTCTTATGAAATTCACCCCTGGGCTGAAGTCTAGCAAAAGACTTATGTTCCACTTAACTCCCACTTAAGCCATGGGAGGGTGGGGGGTGGAATGTGACATTTACAAGACAACTTTACAATGCAATACATTTACCTAGAAAAAAACCAAGCAGGTAAATCACCTCCGCTTCAATATATTCCTACACAGTAAAAATACATCCTGGATTTTTTCCAGTTTATATCACTCAGAGATACTTCAGTTGTTTTTAAACATTTTTGTACAACACCCAGCGCACTGGATACATGCTTTATAAATGTGACCAAGTAAATAATTGTCCAATTATGACCTTGTAAACAAAACATATCTGTGGTACTTTCCCCCAGAGTGATGTATATAGAGCAAATGTTACAAAGCAAGGTCTTCACACACAGCCTGAGTAAATGGGGAATTCCACAGACATCCGAATCCTTTCCCCAGGGGTCTCTGCTGCAGTCTTAAGCTACCGTACCACCTGTGACTGCTCAGAATTAAGTCCTTCCCTCCTGCCTAAAGCGGTCTCTGCACTAGTACACTTGGAACACTTGTGAAACACAGCTTTATGGTATGCAGGGTGTGGGTACCTTGTAAGACTCCCCGTCTTGCTGCCCGTTAGATCTTCCCTACCCACAGCGGAGGGGGAGGGGCACCTAAGAACCCAGCTCTCTTAGGGTCCTCAAACACTTTTAGTGTAATACAGTTTAATCAAAGATGTGAGCTAGATCTGACCGCTATAGGTCTGGCCTATAACAACCAGGAAACACGTCTAACCAAGCATTCTTTACCTTTACTGTGAAATCTGAATTATAGTTACATGATTTCTAAAGAGTTGGGACCTATGTCTGCCCCTGATGAAGCCAATAGAAAAACTCCCATTAACTTCAGTGAGAGCAGGAGGGGAGGTTGGTATATGCTCATTCCTCTTTGGCATTAGCCCACTATATTTATCCCTAGATCAGGGTGAACAAACTTTTTGGCCTGAGGGCCACATCGGGATTCAGAAACTGTATGGAGGGCTGGGTAGGGAAGGCTGTGCCTCCCCAAACAGCCTGGCCCCTGCCCCCTATCCGCCCCCTCCCACTTCCTGCCCCCTGACTGCCCCCCTCAGAACTACCAACCCATCCAACCCTCCCTGTTCCCTGTCCCCTGACGTCCCACCCCATCCAACCACCCCCTGCTCCCTGTCCGCCCCCCGGGACCCTCTGCCCCTTATCCACCGCCCCCCCCCCCCGCTCCCTTACCATGCCACTCAGAGCACCAGGACTGGCAGCCGCGCCGCCCAGCCGGAGCCAGCCACGCCACTGCACAGACTAGAGCACTGGGGCAGGCTAGCGGCTCTCGCAGCCACATTGCCCGGCAGGAGCCCACAGTCCCGCTGCCCAGAGCGCTGGTGGCACAGCGAGCTGAGGCTGCGGGGGGACAGCAGGGGAGGGGCCGGGGGCTAGGCTTCCCGGCTGGGAGCTCAAGGGCCAGGCAGGACTGTCCTGTGGGCTGGATGTGGCCCGCGGGCCGTAGTTTGCCCACCTCTGCCTTAGATAATATTCTGCTTCCACCACTATGACATTAATGTTGCAAACACACTGGAGCCTGCCGTGTCAGATTCTAACTAGAATGAATTGCTTCTCCTGTATTTCTCTCTCAATACCTACTATCTTTTCACCTTTTTTTCAGCTCTTCATTATGTTTTTCATTCTTCAGTCTGTTTTTAGCAGCAACCTCTTGGCTACAGCTTGTACTTTTTTCATGGATTCCCTTGCTTCAGCTAGAAACTATCTTCATGTTTTAGCACTAGTTAGTCAGGATTTCAGTTTGTCTATACAAGTAGCTCCTCTCTTTAGTTGTTTTCTTCCTAATCATCTGAAAAAGTGGCTGCATTTACTTAATAAACAAGCATTCAAATGGGAGATGACATATAATATAGTCAATGGAAATAAAACCACATGTTCACAAAATAAGTAAAATCAGCTAGCATGCAAATTTATTTGTAAGATTCAATATTATCGCGGGAGACATTCTACTTAGCAGAGCAGGAAGTTAAGATTCTTGGGCTCCATACAGAAGCCAGGGACAGAGAGGGGAATGATGTTCGTCAAGTCATTCAACCTCTCGTTCCTCAATATCCTATCCATAAAATGGATGAAATATTACTGCCCTACTCACAGGCCTTGTGAAAACTGTTTACAATGTGATTGCTACAGAAGATGGAGCTTCAAACAGTTGTCTCTGGCTCAGTCGGTCCTGTTGGAAAAGGCTCAGCAAACATCTCTAGGGACATGACTTTTTCCAAAATAGAAGCTGCACTTTGTGAGGTCATCAGTGACTGACATCAGGCTGTCATCACAGAGGCAAGGTTTAAGCCCCAAAGTCTTTGCATCAACCAAAAGATTGGGCGACAAGAGAAAAAATGGCCAACAGGGTAGAAACTATTTAAACAACTATTCTAACCCTACTACACTCCTGGAACTAAAATCTGACCATTGTGGGTTTTTTTGAGAAAACTATTTCAGAGAAACAACCATTGCATCCTGACACACTGCCAGAAAGCTGAGAGAAGTGTTTGGGTCTGCATGTTCGAGATAGCTGGAAAATGAGTTTCACAAAAGAGTTGGGAATTATTTTTGCTCGGCAGGCTTCAAGATGGAATTATTTTTCACTTATTGGATTTTTTTTTAAACTTTTTATTGAAAATATTCAGTTAAAAGACCTCCCTCTCATCCACTTCTTTCCTTGAAAAGGGGAAGGGAAGAGAAAAAAAGAAAAATGAAAAAGATTTTTTTCTCATGTGGAATTTTATTTTAAAAAAAATATAAATTTTGGAAAATATGCATTTTGTGGAAACATTGGCATTTTTCAAAATCTTTTAAATTAAAAAATCATATGAAAATTTTGACCAGCCCTACTCTTCTCCTTTTCATGCCCTCAGATAGTGGGGGCATGAGGACACACAGGGTGCATGTGGGGCCCCAACAGACACTAAAGTTTCCTGACCCACACATGCACCGTGAATGGGATCCACGTGGATAGTACTTGAAGAATTGATGTTTCAGTTGATCCAGGCTGGTCATTCTGTGCAAAGAATGTGATTCCAACTGTACCAGTGACAAAGAAATGATGCAGAATGCACAACTTGGTGCAATTAAGGCAGACTCCAAATGTAAGTACAAACAATACTCAGACATGTCGTAGTTTCAGATTAGCGTAATAGCTCATCACCGCCCTTCTTATAATGAAGCACAAAGAGTTTGAGAGATTTTCTTATGCAGAATCATGACACATTACATTGGAGCTGCATTTCTAGGACCTTTGCTCTAGGACCCAAACTCTTGTTCTGAAGTCAATGAGAGTTTTGCCATGGACTTGAATGGGAGCAGAGTCAGTACATGTCTAAGGTTCAGTTAGCTCATGATGGATTCTATAACTGATCCTCCATTTAAAATACCTCTTTCTCAAAGCAACCCCCCAAAGCCTTTGCTCAGTCTACTAAGCAAGAACAGATATATAAAAACCCACATTTCCCCATATGAGAGAACAGTGAATAGCTGTAATGTAATATCTTCTCTTCTATCAAAACAAAGACATGAAGAAACCCAAAGTTGGAAGAGTAAAAATGTTATTAATAGTAAAACTGAAACATGAGATCCTTGGAAGGGAATGAATGAAATGAGAGGGGCAGGGTCCTTCTCTACTGGTCTGTACACAAGACTGGCAGTCAGGGGAGAACAATTCCCCTTACTGCATGGGTGAATTTATTGTCCATGTTATGCAGGTGTTCAGGCTAGATATTAGAAATCCCTTCTGGCCTTAAAATCCAAGAATTCCTGAATTCAACCCCAGCCTCTGACACTAACCTACTGTATGACCTCGAGCTAGTCACTTCCATAAAGGATTAAAAGAGTGGAATTTTACTTACATCTCACAGGTGTGTTGGAAGAGTGAGTTTTGAAGACAAAGTGGTATATATTATTAATGAGAGACAGACTAATGCCTTGGTGATCCTGCATTTCAGAAGATTTGATTTTAATCACATAGTCCTATTCCAGTATAAACATCTGAAAAAGTCCTGTAAGGTTTTGGTGCCAAATTCACATCTGGTGCAAAGGGAACTGTACCTGCTTAAGCCATGTCTGAAGTTGGCAATTAGAACAAAACATTACACTACCTCTGCTCCCATCGTTATGGCTTATACAGGCGAGTCTCATCTTACGTGCATTTAACATGCGCAAATTCAGCTTTGCGCGGTTGGCAAAAACAAAAAAGAGAAAAACAACAATTTAAATACTGTACCTGTACTGCGGGCGATTCCGCCCGCCATTACACTCAATGTAATTTTGACTATACGCGATTTTCGCTTTACGCGCTGACAGCGGAACGTAACCCCAGCGTAAGATGAGACTCACCTGTACTATAAGTGAAAGAGTAATGAACACAGCACGGATTTTATTGAGTACTGGCCGGAGTTACTTCAGCAGCTGCCCTAGTAATTATAGTACTAGCTGAATCCTGTGAATCACATTCCTCCTGTAGTCCCCTGCCCAAGAACTGTCCTCACTTTTATCTTCACTACTTACAGTGCAGCAAGTGGAGTACAGCAACTGCCTCTCTACAGAAGGTGGTGTTTCTTGTTATTTTGAGGGAAGGTGACGATTATACTCTGCTCCTTTAAAGAACCTGCTTTACTAGATCAAGAACTAATCAGTATGAAAATTAAATTGTGGTTCTTCTTCCAAATGAATGGAGCTGGGAAAATATTCCTAAACATTGTCCAGATTTTAAATGTTAGTTAACTATTAAAGCTCCTTTTGCTTCGGCCATTCTCATGCGCCTTATGTTTTGGCCTTCTGCGAGAATCTGAGTGACCAAGCTTTAGTAAGACAAATAGTCACAGAAAATGAGTTTTGTCCATTGACCTCAAGACGACTGGGATTGGGCTTTAAAGAGGACCTGTGAATTTCATCTATTTTGTTACTCATATGCCTAGCTTTTAAGTCTCTCTGAAGTTTCTCAGTCTTCTTTAGTAAGAGTTAAATAATTCACAAAAAGCAGTCTTCCCCTAGAAACTTACTTTTACATAATCGTCAAATTACTACCTTACCGTTTCACCACATTTCCCAGATTAATGTTAAGTTAATCAAGATTTACACTGGTTTAACCGAACCCAGTTTGGCTTTTTGACTAAGTGTTTATACATTTTACACAGAATAAACATTTTCTTTCTAAAAGGGCTCAGCGCAACAGGAATACAAATGGATTCATAATTCTTTTAAACTATCAATATCCCTCTGCCCTTCCAGTGGTGCTGGAACATTTTTAATAGTGGGAGTGCTGAAAGCAGGCCCCCTTACCACTGTCCACTCCCTCCCGCCCCAGCTGAGGCCGGCAGCCAGGACCGCAGGGTGCTGCAGCACCCCCCACATCCCTGGTTCCCATGTGTGCCCTTCTGGGACACCCCACACAACAACGTTGGGCAGAGGACTCTGAAGAATGAAATGGACCCATCTATTTCCATTGCCCAGGCTGAATCAAATGCAAAATAAATGGTGAAAAGCAAATTAGATCATGAAAAGTCACACAGTCTCCATCACTTTAAATCTTCATACCAAGCCCAAGTAACTTTCTAAAAGACATGCTATTGTTCAGAGGACAGGTTACTTACCTTGTACAGTAACAAGTTTTTTGAGATGTGTCCTGCTATGGTTGGTCTACTTGAGGTGACCATGTGCATTCAGTTGGAGATTTTCATCACCAATGCTTGTTCAGTCCACGAATGTGCCCTCAGCCATTCTCGTGACCCATGCTGAGGATATATAGGACTGCGATGGATGGGCCGCACTCAGTTCTTTCTCCACTGCAAAGCCACAAGGAGATGAGGCTCTGAAGCAGCGGGGAAGGGGGGCGGATAGTGGAACACCCATAGGGGGACACATCTCAAAGAACTCATTACTGTACAAGGTAAGTAACCTCTCCTTCGAGTAGTGTTCCTATGGGTGCTCCGCTTGAGGTGACTCCCAAGTAGTATCACCTGAAGGAGGTGGGAGATTGGAACTTGTTTTAGGGCTATTAAACTGCAGAGTCAAAAGCAGCAGCTACCTGAGAAGCATCAACTACAGAATTGTCTTGAGAAAGTGTGGATTGAAGCCCGTGTAGCACCCTGGCAAATCTCTACAATAGGAATAGTGGACATGGACATGGTAAAACTATACCAGAACTACAACCCTAGGTGGGCATAGTATGTTAGTGGCTGTATAGCAAGAGAGGATATAGACAGAAACCCAGCTGGAAAGTTTTTGCATGGACATTGACACTTTTTTAGTGTAGTGTGACAAAGTACATGCTGCTATGTGCCCAAGGAGTTGCATATACAATCTGGCAGGGACCTGATGGCCCAATTGAATTTGTGCAATTAAGTGTGAGAAGTGAGGAATCTGTCCTCTGATCTGTCATGTGGCATTGAGAGTGGGCCCTAGGAACTCTACCCTTTGCACAGGTAAGAGGAAGGGACTTCACGGTGTTGAGCTGAAGACCAAGCCTGTTAAATAGAGCCATGGCCCAGGTTACAGCAGTTCTGATTCTGACTTTGGTATAGTAATGGCCTTGAGAAGCCAACCGTTGAGATAAGGGAAGACAATTACCCGCCACTGGTGAAGCTATGCAGTGCTTATTACCATAACTTTTGTGAACATTTTGAGGGTGGTAGACAGTCCAAAGGGAAGGACTCGATTGGTTACTGTCCTACCCCAAAGCATTAGAACCTTTTGGGAGAAGAGCGTATTGACATGAAAGTATGCCTCTTGAAGGTTGAGGGTCACAAAATAGTTCCCCAAATCCAGGAGTGGAATGATAGCTCCAAGTGTCAACATCTTGAATTTCTGTACTTTGACAAAAGTATTTAGCCCTCTTAATTCTAGAATCGGTCTCCACCCAGCCTTCTTTTTAGAAACCAAGTACTTGGATTAAAATCCTCTTCCCCTGTACTGAGTGGGAAGTAGTTCCACAACTCCAATGCAAAAGGATAAAACCTCTTGGTTCAGAAGAGGTCCATGAGATGGATTCTTGAAAAAAAAAAATTGGGGAAGAGGGTAAGAAGGCAATATGGAGTACCCTGATGTGATAGCCTCCAAAATCCATCTGTCAGTGATAACCTGCTCCCATTCAATGTGAAAATGGGAAGACAATCCCCAAAAGATGGGCAGACAGAAGGGTCAGGATGCTAAAGCATCAGATCTGGTTCATGTGATGGGCTTTGACCACAGCATGAGCATTTCGCAGCTGACTGCTGCATCAGAGTAGCAGAAATAGTTGCGAACTGTCTCTTCTGCATCCTGGGTTTTTTTTTTAAATGTGGCTCCAACGACCTACAGTAGGTGGATAACTGGGATGGACGTGATCTCTGTGCTGTCTGAGACAGACTAAATCTCTTTTTATTCACAGGTGTATATATGCCCAATAAAAGAAGGGTCACCCAGGAGTCCTTCAGAAAATACAGAGTTGTCTGTGGAATCACTAAACAATTTCAAACCAATAAAGAGAAGGTCCTCTACTGTGCTTTGGACTTCTTGGGGAAATCCTGAGGACTAGAGTCATGAAACTTTACACCTAACTACAGCTATGGAAATGGAGCAAGCAGCCATATTAGCGAAGATATTTTGGGCAACTGATGTGGTTGTATTTTGCCAGAATCACCTGATAATTGTCTATCTGGTATTACAGGGTTGCAGATAAATAACTTTTATGGCCAAAAAGCTTTAAGTGGTTCTGGTCTTTATCACGTGGGGATACCTTTCAATGCTTTTGCCTACTATGTTCATTCACAGTATCCATGACCAAGGAATTAGGGGCAGGACAAAAAACTAAAACTTCCAAACCCCTAGTAGAACATAATATATTTTATCTGCTCTTTTAGCTGTCAGGAGTGGGGAGCAATAGCAGGACTCTGCCAGATCATTTTGGCAGGGTCTAAGAGCACCTCATTTATAAGCAAGGCCACCCATGCTGACAATGGTGTACGTACAATATCAGGCAATTTATGCTGGTCTCTTGAACTATTTCTAATGGAATCTTGAGAGCATCTGCCACTCTTTTCATCAACTCCTGAAATGGCTTGAAGTTGTCCACATGAGTTGGTAGGGGCATGACAGCCTCATCTGGGGAAGATGAGGCTATATTAGTTTGATGAGTTGTCCCCTCATCAGCTCTTCTTTCTTGTTTTTTAATGGTCCCCTCCTGTAGAGAAGAATGATGTGGTGGGACAGAGAGAACTGGAGTGTGCGGTCTGGTACAGTCCACATGAGTAGTTGGTACCCTAAAAAACTGTTGTCGGTAGGCAGCTGAGTATGCCCACTAGGGAGGACTGTAGGGAAATAGGGGAGGCAGCCAGTACTAGTTATACCAGGGAGGATGATTGGCAGGTCGTGGTAGTAAAAGCCTGGAAGTGTCTTTTGATGTTCCAGGTGCTTCGTAATCAAAGGTCGGCAGTCAGTCAGTGTAGCCCTGTACTGAGATTAGAGAGAGTCTGAAGAACTCTCTTCTTTGTATTCCAACAGAGCACCCAAAGGAGGAGTATTTGGCTGTATGTCAGACCGAATCACTTCCGAGGCAGGCAATACGGGTGATAGGTGAGGTACTAGGGATAACTCAGGTTTTGGTACCAGGAGTCTTGAGCTCAGTAAAGACGACTCAGGTTCATTGGAGAAAAATAGGTCCTGTGGTACCGTGTAAATCTGCACAGACATTTGATGAGTCCTAGACACTGAAGCATGCAGTACCAAGGGATGCATGGGATGCTCTGCCTCTTGCTGTCCTGATGCTCTCAGTAGTGAAGAGGCAGCAGCAGATGAGGGTGGTACCAAGTGTTTCAGAAGCACCTCATTCAGGCTTCAGAGGTACCAAGGGCTTCAGCACTGCGTGACTTTGATGAAGGCTTTCTCTTGGAGAAACCTTTAAGGGACGTGGGGTCTCCTTTAAGCAGGTGTCTTAAGAATATGGTGTCTCTGAGAAGATCTAGCAAGAGACTTTCCTCATTTCACTTGAAAGTCTGTCTCTCAAAGACCTAGAAGGCAAATGAGCTGCAGACACTGTCAGAGTGATATGGTCATTCAGAGGCCAATGTCCCAGGTGGGTCTCTGGGTCTGGATCTGAAGCAGGACAAAGTGAGCACTCCATTGCAAAAAGCTGAAGTTTTATCTCCCCGTCCCTTCTGGAGTGACTCTTGAAGCTTGCACAGGTCTTGCACTTCAAATGGATGTGCATATCCCTGAAGCAGCGGATACAATGCTAGTAGCCATCCCTAACTGGAAAGGATTCCCAGCACGGGAGGCAATGTTTGAAGCCTGGTTACTTAAACATGCCCAAAGAAAAAACAGGCTTCTCTAGAGACAGTCCCTCTGTACGGAGGTGAGGGTGTATGAGAGGCAAAGCCCCAGCCAAAACGAGAAAGAACCCTCAAAAACTAAAGTAAACACTTACTACACAAACTATAAAGAATAAAACACATTTAAAATTAAGTACTAAAGACTAGCTAAGATGAATAACTGTGCAGGCAAGCACTACAAAATGCTTTGTCTCACCGAGAGGTGGTTGAGAAGGAATTTAGGGCAGTCCATCTGTCACAGCCTTATATATCCTCGGTATGGAACGTTAAGAAGGCTAGGGCACATGCCCAGACCAAATGAGCACTGCTGCTGAAAAATCTCTGATTGAAGGTAAATGAGATGCATGCACACCTCAAGAGTCCCTAGGGACACTGCTTGAAGAAGAAAGTTATGGACTTGATGCAGAAATTACTGGAGAGGTTGCGTGGCTTGGGTTGCGCAGGTCAGACTACATGATTGCAGTAGTCTTTAAAAATCTATTACTATTAAGTTTTTCTCATTTAACCTTACCAATAAAAAAGGAATTGTGTAAATATTTTAACCTTACAATACCCATTTAATAACTAAATATTATATATATAAATCAGACACACACAAGGTGGGTGGGGTAATATCTTTTTTTGGAGTAACTTCTGTTGCTGACAGGGACAAGCTTGCAAGCTTCACAGAGCTCTTCCTCAAGTCTGCAGAAGGTAACCCCAGTGTCACAGCTAAATACAAGGTGGGACAGATTATTAAGCAGAAGGGGTTCACACATGGTAGACCACTTAAAATGAAATGGGCACTTAACACTTTTGCAGGACAAAGGAAGGTGAGTAGACGGCAGTGTGTGTTATACATTGTAATGAAAAGCAGTGTCTCGAAGTCCAGGATTTTTAGTGTCCAGCAGAGTTATGAATTTAAGTTCCCAGCTTGCCTTTTGAAGCTGTTGTGTAGGCTTGAGGACAAGGACGGAGAAGTCAGATATGGAGTTCGTTTTGTGAAAAGTGTTCATCCATGGGGGATAGGGTGTTTTTATATTTTATCGTTTTTCTGTATGAGTTCATTCAAGGGCATAGTTTTTGTTGTGTACCTCATCCAATGCATCAAGTGCCCCATGTCATAGGAATGTGTAAGACCCATGGATCTTGAAAGATATGTTATGGGGGGTATTAATCATCATAGCAGTGGAGATATGTCTGCAGGTTTGATGTCTGTTGTTCTGGCAGGGTCTGGTGCTGCTCTGAATTTAAATATAGCAGTTAAACTACTTCCTACTCTTTCACCATTGCAATCTTTAATGTTTTATAAAGAAACAGGTGGATCCTGGGGAGTGACAACTTAGTAAGAGGGGGACTACTGATAAAGCAATGGTATGAATAATCAGAGACTAGCTACAAAAATATATGCTTTATGTGGTAAAAGACAGGACTCCTGCTATTGGCTAACCAAGAAGCTATTTAATTATTTGTTAATCTTTGTACAGAAATGTGCTTATAGTCATTACATGAATTATCTGTGATCACTGCTACTGAAAAAACACTCATCTGTGATCACTTCAGAACAAAGTCACTTGGATATTTGCCATCTAAGTTAAGATGGGCTTGACTGCCAAAGGGACTTTTAAGAGTATTCATTAAGTTTATACTTTGAAGAGTTTTGTACAAAAAAGCACACTATATCTTGCATCTGCTAAGTAAAATCTGCAATACACATACTATAATGTATTTAGAATAATCAGCTTCTGCATGAAAGACTGCCATATATTTAAATATATAAAAATGAAATCTCAGGCTTAGTTTAAAAACTGACACACAGGCTATGGGGATTTATGAGATATTGGTGAATTGCTTTGGCAGATTGGAAAAAAATTGGTAGTATTTGATTCCTTCCCTTGTTTTCGTGAGGTTATGTATTTTCTAAACACCATTAATGTGTTTCAGATATTGTACAATTGAAAAGACAAGGTCCAGTCTACACTAAAAACACGTAAGTCTCTTGCCACAGAAATCAATTCACTCACACCATGTACTGTGGCCAGAAGTAGCATGAGTTGTGCACTACAGACAAGTAATGAGAGCAGTATGAAATTTTGAGTAGTACATATAATTACACTATAGTTTTATGCCTTCTATGTATTGTGTGTCCAGACCAGCATAAATGAGAAACAGTTAACAGAAAAGAGGGCTTTTCTCTTGGCCAGAGGCTGACACACTATTACGTAAGGCATGCCAAACAGCATTCAAACACTGGAGTCAGGGTATATTCCTTACTCCTGGTTTGACATGGTATAAAGAAAGCACTCACACTCCACACAAAGCCCAGCACAGTGCTCATGTCGCAAAGAAAAAAATGAATGTTAACCTCCACAGCTGAACATCCATTAGGTGAAGGCATAGGTACCCAAACACCATCAGAATACATTGCATTTATAAACCACGTGCTCACAAGTGTTACCAGATTTGCCTATTACCTTGGGGTACGCTCATTTATTAGGGTTACTCTTTGGGGGAGAGGGGTTCTGTAATTCTATCAATGTACTGCTTGTTATTGCGTTCTCATACGGAGCTCTACTCCTCGCTTCTGCAAGTTCCCTCCCAGTGGAGCTATCCTGCAGGACCTAGGTTTCCCAGGGCTGGGTTCTTCCAGCTCCAGAATCAGGCAAAGTCACACACACAGACACCGCATGTCCGAGACCGGGTTAATTGGCACTCCCAACCTGACCCCTTATATGTGCCTGGGTCAGCAGGGTGGGTCGAGCAGCACTTTCAAGCTGCCACCCTCATATGCCCTGGGCACCACACCGGAATAGAGTACACCTGAGCAGGGTGGGTCGAGCAGCACTTTCAAGCTGCCACCCTCATATGTCCCAGGTTCAGCACATCCCTATCCCCACTTTCATGTTACAATTGTTCTGGTAGTAACGCACTTGATGAGCAAACCCCATGGGATTTTGGGGCGCTGCAGGGATCTTTTGCTTAGGTACGAGAAGCATTGCTGCAGAGAGAGCGCGAGGGAGGCAACCGGCTTAACCAAGAAAGTTATTTATTGCCAGGTAATAACCATACATGGGGAGCCAAACAAATAAAACAGTTATATTAAAACTAACTTAAATTTGATTACAGTGACAATACTAAGGCATAACATCAAAATTCAGCTTCTGTTTACAAAGCTAGATCTTCCTGTTGTCTGAAATGCATTAACAGTTGTGAAAGTGTGCTCTCTTTCAGGTTTGGGCCCTTGTTCCGTGCTGGGAGAAACTGTCAAAAATTAAACTCTGTGCTCTGCTTTTCAAAACTTATGAAATCCTTGTAATAAGAGGAAGTGTGTGTGTGTAGGGGGGGGGGGGGGGACTCAAGGAATTTCATTTGTTTCTCACTGAATTTTTATGTAATCACACTTTCATAGCAGTTAATTTTTTTTGTTGATTTTAAACATTTGAAACAACTTATTGAAATGTACAGAAAGGAAGTTTGTACTTTCTTATATGATTTTATCATCTGGAAGTAATAATAATACCTAGTTTTTACAAAGCAATTTTCATCATAGCTTTTGTCAAAGTGCTTGGTAAAAGAAAATATATTTGTATTCTTTCAAAAAAAAAATATTTATATGGTACAGCTCTAATTAAGGTTCTAAAATATTTTATTTCCATGAGCAACTCTGCTTTAGAGAGGCTTATAACTTAGTGATCAAAATTCATTGCAGAACAAAACTTGGCACAAAGTCCCAGACTAAGAGACAGTTTTGTTCACAATGTCTGAAGGGGGTATTTGGCCACTTTTAAAATAAAATTAAATTCATGTATCCTTCTTCATCCAATAAACCTAAACTTCTTTACAAACATTAACTTTTAAAAAAAAATGTACATAACTTTAGTCATTGTGGAAACTGCCATAAAGGTAAATAAAATGACTCTTCCAAGGTCAGATCAAGTCATAAAACAGAAAAAAAAAAAAAAAAATCAGGAGTAGAGGCTCTTAGTCTTGTGATATAATCATTACATAAACTCTAGAAAGAGGGAAAAAATAGTTCTGACCACTTCAAGGCAATTTTATTAACTATGAATTTGTTTTGTTTCTTTTAAAGTTATGCTTTAAACATGTGGCCTTCCCCAGGTCTTTTTCAGGTCAATCTAGTTAAATGCATATTATTTCAGAGCCTACGAAGCTCAGGAATAAAAACAACCCTCCTGAGCTTTGATGAAAGACTAGTCCCCTCCTAACTGGGTCTTGCTGCAATTTTCCTTCAGTCAGGAGAGCCAAGCAACTCATTTAGGAGGTGCATTGATAATCTCTAAAAGTCATTATGTGGTGGTTATTACAGACCATCCTTGCCCTGGAGCTCAGCACACTTTTGCTTTGATCAACACAAAATCATCTCCAAGCTACGAAAATTGAGGCTGAAACAGCCTTCAGCCAGGCAACAGATGGCAACACCATTTTTGGTGGTGCTGAACATTTAAAACTAGTCCATGGGAATAGGGCTTCTTCCTACCGGGGGGGGGGAGAGGGGAGAAATAAAATAAGAGTATACTGAAGCTTTAAGTCTCAATGAATGGTAAAAGGTGCTTAACCAATAGGCAAGTTGGAATCTCACCAGGTGATTGAGGCATGAAGTGCCAGATTGAGTGTTGCACACTGATCCAAGTGAAAATGGCCCCTGTCCCTGATAAGTCCATTTAGGGTTACCAGACAGCAAATGTGAAAAATCAGGACAGGGGGTGGAAGGTAATAGGAGTCTATATAAGAAAAAGACCCAAAAATCAGGACTGTCCCTATAAAATTGGGACATCTGGTCACCCTAAGTCCAGTCATACGCAGAGGCAAGTGAGTGTGGGGTTTCACGAGCTAAATACCAGTGCAGCCAGTATTTGACGCAGACAGTTAGCCTTGCCAACACATATTTGGGACCTCATTTCAGAAATGTGCCTGGCAAAAGGTAAAGAAATACCTTATTGGCACCCTAGGACCTCCTCCACCTCTTCATCTGACAACAGGACATACTACAATCAACAAAGCATTTTGAAATAAGACTGCAAGGTCTTCCTTGGGACAATCCTTCATTTGTAAGACTAGACTACAGAAGTGTCTCCACAGTGACCCAGAGCCATCTAAAGAGAACACTGCCCATTTTGGGATTTGTTTGATTTACAAACAACAGGTTCTTCCCTTATGCGTTTTTTCAGTGTTTGACACCTCAGTCACGAAATGCTGCCTTCAGAACTAGCAGCTTCTGTGGCTTGCACAGACGAGAGTCCCATCCAGGTAGATGTGTGTGGGAGCCACGTATCTTACCTATAGTACCTTTGTGTTTAGCAGGTGCCCCTGCCTTGGCTCAGTGTATGCGGTGGTATGGAGAAAGCTGGGGCAGCAGGGATGAGAGAGAAATGAGAGATACAGTAAGAGGCATCTTGGGCAGCATGAGGATGGGCTGGGGCAGTCTATCTAAAGCTGATGCAGCAGGCACATGCACCCCCTCCGGCTAGGGGAACCACAGAAAAAGGCCCTTCTATGTCTCTCACAGCACCAAGACTGTGCTCCTCTGCACAGCTCCCCACCAAGCTAGGGGGATAGAGAGCTGAGCCTGACCATGCCAGGGCTGCAGCCCATACATCCAGTGAGTAATGTCTGTCTTCTCCCCCCCCCCCGCCCATGCACCATTCCCTGCTGGCCTCCATATCCAACCCCCCTCTGATAGGGCTTGGCCTCCAACCGCCATCCTTTCTCCCCTCATTCTCCCTCCTGCATCACACCCCACCCTCATCTCCCTCCAGCTCTGGGTATCCTTCCACACCCCCTGAGCCACACCTCCCCCAACCCTCAGTCCCCCTCCACACACGCCAAGCCACAGCCCCCCATACTCCTACAGCTCCCAACCCTCAGTCCCCCTCCACACACCGAGCCACACCTCCCCCAACCCTCAGTCCCCCTCCACACACCCCAAGCCACAGCCCCCCATACTCCTACAGCTCCCAACCCTCAGTCCCCCTCCACACACCCCTGACCTCACCCAAACATCCCCTACAGCCCCCCAAACTATCCCCACACACGCCCTAACCGCAGAACCCACAGCCCCCCACCCCTACCATTCCCCCAACTCAGTCCCCCTCCACACACCCCAAGCCACAGCCCCCCACCCCTACCATTCCCCCAACTCAGTCCCCCTCCACACACCCCAAGCCACAGCCCCCATACCCCTACAGCTCCCCCAACCCTCAGTCACCCCATACCCCAAGCCACACACCCCCACCCTCAGTCCCCCTCCACACACTGAGCCACAGCCCCCCATATCCCTACAGCTCCCCCACCACACACCCCAAGCCACAGCCCCCATATCCCTACAGCTCCCCCCAATCCTCAGTCCCCCTCCACACACGCCAAGCCACAGCCCCCATACCCCTACAGCTCTCCCCAATCCTCAGTCCCCCTCCACACACCCCGAGCCACACCTCCCCCAACCCTCAGTCCCCCTCCACACACCCTAAGCAACAGCCCCCCATACTCCTACAGCTCCCCCAACCCTCAGTCCCCCTCCACACACCCCTGACCTCACCCACACACACACCCTACAGCCCCCCCCCGAACTGTCCCCACACACACCCTAACCGCAGAACCCACAGTCCCCCTACCCAGAGCCCCCCCACCCCTCCCCCAAACCCTGTCCCCCCTCCACACACCCCCAACCGCAGAACCCACCGCTCCCCCCCTCAGTCCCACGTGCCTCCTGACCCCAGAACACCCCCCCCGCCCCAGCCCTCGGCCCCGCGCGCCGTTGTCCCTCAGCCGCCCGCCCCTTCCAAGCGCCTCCCCACCCCGTCGCGCCCACTTCTCCCCCCAGCCCCCTCCCCCCGGCGGCCCGCGCGCCATTTCTCTCACCACCACCCGCCGCGCCTCAGGGCCGCGCGCCGCGCCCCTCCCCCTCTAGCCCCGCTCCGCGCCCCACGGCCCCCACAGCACCTCCCCCAGGCCCGGGGGGGGGGAGCGCTGGGCACCACGTCCCCACCATGGAGCCGCCGCCGCTCCTTCCCCATCCGCCACCAGCACCGAATGCTCCTCCGCTCGGACTCGGGCTGTCCCCTGGCCGGCTCCGCCGCTCCCCTATTGGCTCCCGCCGCCCCTTGCCCGCCCCATTGGCTCCGGCCGCCAGCTGCGGCGTCGCGGTTGGCCGATCCAGGTGTCAATCACGGCGGAGCCCCCGGGAGTGCCCGCCTCCGCTGTTATCAGGTTAGTGTTAGCCGCGGTGCTGGGGCTCGGGATTCCAAGCGGAGCTGGTTGAGCCCTCAAAGTCCCTCACCGCGCTGGGCTTTGGGGGGGTCTCCACTGGTGTCAATACAAAAGAGGAGCTGAGCAAAGCGAGAGACTCCTGCTAACCAGGGACATGGACATGAAGAAAAGGATCCACTTAGAGCTGCGGAACAGGACGCCCTCAGATGTAAGCAATGCAAAAAAAAATCCATCCCACATTTTGGGGGGTGCATTAACCTTATTACAAAATGTAGGGGTGCAGTGGTCCTAGGTAACGCCCGTGCCAGCTGCTGCTGAAGCCGCTGTTGCCCTTGAGGTGCCTACCGGTGTGTGTATGTCTCCGTGCACCCAATTTGGGGTGCCCAAAGGCGCACGCGTTATGGTCTAGGGGAAAACTATACGCTGCCCGAGTCTGCTGGTGTGAAATGCATTAAAGGGGCTTGCAATGCATTAAATGAAAATAAGTTGGTGGTTCTCTCTGGCTGCTTTAGTTTGCAAATATTTGCACTGGGTGCTGGGCAGGGAGGGACTGTGAGTGAGTTGGAAATGGTTTAGTTTAAAGTGCGTCTTCATTTCTTTGCAGTGATCAGGCAAGAGAGACTGGGGAGCCATATTTGTAACTTTGTAGTCCTCATGAACGCGCCCTTTCTCTCTCTCTCCCTCTCCAGATGCTGAGAAGACAAAAAATAGGATTTTAAAACAAATGTTCACGGGTTTTTAAAATCTGATCCAGCTGACAGAATCGCAAGCTTTTAATAAAAAAAAAAAGCCAAAATAAATCCACTCTCCACCCCCTCTCCATCCACACACACACAAAAAGACTGGATGTTTTTTTTTTCTTTTGGGGCTGGACTTAGGTTGTTGTTCAGCGTCTCACTGAATAAACGAGAACAAGAAAGTTTGTCAGGACAAAAATAGTCCATGGCTGGTTGGGTACAAATTATGCAGACAAGAGAAAATCTAGTTACCTCTCCTCGTTTTTCTGTTTGTCTCCTCCTGATCCTGCAGCGATTGCAACAGAACGGCGAGAGGGGTGGGGGAAACCCAATTTGGGAAGACCCCCTAACCTCTTGCCAGATGCACCCAAGGAGAAATTAAGGTTTGGGGGTGTATGTGTGTGGTAGACTCTCCTGTGACGGGAATTTGGTGTTTTGTGCTGCGCAAAGGTGACCGGTCTCGTGTCTCCTGTGTAGTCATCGGTGTATGGGATCGGTGCAAGCGCCTTTTCCTAGCCTGGCCGCCTTGGGAACTTTCGTGTAACACACAGAGTAAATAGCCAGTCTCGGGGGGAACCCCCCCCCAAAAAAAGGACCCCCCAATCTGGCCAGGGATTTTTTTAGAAGCCAAGGCAGAAGAGGTCATTACATAATGGCTTAAATACTAACATAGTTTGATATTTGGGGGGGGAAGGGGAGGTGTTCTCCAAACGATTCGCCTGCCTCCCACAGACTTCTAGGCTGTTTTGGTTGGAAGGCGCTGGGCGTAGATAGGACCGAATGAAAACATACCTCTCCAGAAATCAAAAAGTATACGTCTCCGAGGGAGGGAGGAAACTGCCCCCACGGTTTTCCTATCGCGAGTAAAATGTCTGACGGACAAAGCTGGGCAGATTTACGTAACCTCCTTTTTAAACTTAAAAAAGTATCGGGGATGGAGCCGGAGGAGGGAGTTTCCGTTGTATTGAGCTGGCTAGTGGGTCAGACCCCTTGCCTTGAGCAGCAGCACCTATTAATAAAAAGTGGTGTGTGTGTGTGTGTGTGTGCAGGTTGCTGCATGAGTGGGGCTGCCAGTGCTCCCTTGTGTTGCCCTGTGTGTGTATGTGCCAGCTAGCGCAGCACACGAGGGCTTGTTGTTTGTGAGAGCTGTGCAAAGGGGACAAAGAGCAAACGAAGGAGCTTCCTAATGAGGGGCCTCCGTCCCTACATCTCTGCCGGGAGATGAAATATTCCTCCCTCCCTCCCTCCACCCCATGAAATCATTCCCAACTTTGTATCCTCGCGTTGGCAGCACCACAGTAAACCTGAAGTAGGACAAGACGCCATGTTTTTTTTCCGTCGAGCTGCAAAGGAGAAAAAGGCTGGGGTATGAAACCAAGGCGATTTATTCTTTAGGATCCGTGCGACTACAATAAAGGAGGGAATTCTTACAGGCACCATTGATGCAGTTAGCAAACATTCCTTGTTTGTTACGTCCTGGAGGGAGCGTGTGTGTGTGTGTGCGGGGGGAGTTGCTTTAAATGTTAGTATTTGTAACAAACTACAAAATGAGAAGCTTATCTAGATCTGCAGTTTCCTAATAATGGTGATTATTTGGTGGGGGAGGAGAAAAGCTTAATGTTTTGTTATAGGGCCGGTCCTGGATGCAGAATCGTAACGATTAAGCGGCTGAAGCAATGAGGGCGCATTCAGGGCTCGCTCTGTGTGTGTGTGTAACATGACTGCCAGCATTCAGGTCTGCCATTTTGTCACTGTTGTTGTCACTGAGTGCGGGGGGGGGGGAGGGGAGGAGGATGTTTTTAAAGAAGATAAAAATCTTTTAGCACGATTCCCAGCAAGGTGCCAACGGTCTGTTCGAACCCGAACGACTGCTGCAGAGTGGCTGAGGTGGCGGGGGGCCTCCAGGGAGGGAGGCCGGGTGTTGGGGTGTGCGCGTCTGCCTGCAGAGGGGAGAATCCCAGTCCTTGTTTGTTTCCCTGCAAAGGCGTCTCTTGGCAGCGTGGAGGAGCCTGTATCTTTAAATGGAGCGTTGGTCGCTCGAAATGGAACGTTGTGTTCGCGAGCATTCTGCGGCGTGGTGACTAACGTTCGGAGGAGACTGGAAAGTCAGTCGCGCTCTCGCCAGTAGCACCTGGCTGCGTCTCCCCGTCGTCAGCGCGGGCATTAATGCCAGTTTGTTGTTCGTTGTCCAAATCCCGATAGAGGTGGCTTCCCCGGAGCTGGAAGAAGCAAGCAGACATAGAAGGTCGTTTGCATAGTGGGTTTTTTTTTTGATGGCTTTAAAATGTCTGCAGCCGCTTCCAAAGGGAGGGGAGCGCATTATTGATGAGTTGGGAATATGCCTTCTTCCTGGGCAGGGCCCTGCGGGAAGGTAGGTCTCGGTTTTTTCATGGATTATGTAGCAGTAACAGCGAGCGCCGCTTGAGGCTTATCTGCACTTTTCTTCATGCTCCCCATTTTTCTCCAGACTGCTAAGTGGGACGTTTTAGCAACAATAGTTTTTAAACCAAATTTGGTTTACTTTTCTCCCTGTGCTTTTGATTAATGGAGAGTAGCATTAATAGGCCTTTGATTGGGACAATGTTGCATCTGAAGAAGTGGGTTTTTTTTACCCACGACAGCTTATGCCCAAATAAATCTGTTAGTCTCTAAGGTGCCACCGGACTCCTTGTTGTTTTTGCACTTCTATAACTCGGAGATTTGGTGGGTAAAGAAACCCTGTCAGTCATAAAATGTTAGATATCTAACATGTTACTTTGTCACCTGTTTGAAGTCTTTTGACTCTGAGAATAAACTCACATAGCAAATGCTATAATTAAAATTGTTCTAAATTTCATTATGCATATTTATTTTAAAGATAACTAGGGGGAATAATGCTTGTGAGCATTGCTGTTTTACCAACCAAATCCGAAGGCACCTATTAGAATGTGGCCAGTTCATGTGCATATAGGTCCTCATGTCATGGAGAAATCAAGTGTACAATTTGGGGCCTGCCACTCTTCAAAAAACCCTTTTTCAATCAAATTGAGTGAGCCTGTGCCTTTGGGCACTAGATAAAGTGGCGACTGAATTTTAAAAGTGATTATTGCTTGGGCCCATCCACTACTTCATGTAGATTGTGCATGTTTCAATATAGACAGAACAATGACATTAAATTTGATATTGTATTAGTCTGAGCTCTTCTTTACATAGGTAAAGATGATGCAGTATCTTCAGTAACTATCTGGCAGGTTAATGGTTTCCAGTACATATTTGCACTATAATCCATATTTTAGCAGTATCTGGTCACGTTGTTCTGTTGGGATTATTATTGCACCTCTACCCCGATATAACACTGTCCTCGGGAGCCAAAAAATCTTACCGCATTAAAGGTAGAAACCGCATTATATCGAACTTGCTTTGATCCGCCGGAGTGCGCAGCCCCGCCCCTCCCGGAGTGCTGCTTTACCTCGTTATATCTGAATTCGTGTTCTATCGGATCGCATTATATCGGGGTAGAGGTGTATTTTTAAAAGTACCATTAAAAGAAATATACTCTGAAAAACTGGCCTTCACTTTACAAAACCAAAGTAGATTTAGCTGAAGCTTTTGAGCCATTTGTGCCTTGGTATTGCAACCCATGTGGTATTTAACTTACATCAGCCCCTTGCCAGGGTTGAGATTTTGCAAATCAAGGGGCGTAGTAGTGAAGCATTATATCAGAATTTCATTACCTTTGTGGGTTTATGTTAATATTCTGTAGGCTGTACAGAGATGTAGTATAATTCTTGTTTGGAATACTGCTTAATACTGTGTAACAGAGCTGGTTACTTTGGGATGTTAAATCTTATAATTCTGTAGGTTTAGCATACATATTAATTAACAAAAATATATAATGCAATTGTATTAAATATGGTGGAATGCATAGGAGCCCCATTTCCCCCCCCCCCCTTTTTGTGTGTGTGTGTGTGTGTGTTTAACATGAATTTAGGGCTAATGAAAGGTGCCAGATTGATAGTACCTGAAATTATATTTTTCTATGTATTGTACAGTTGGTGGTTATGCAGTTTTTCCTACTGGAATTTTCTCCTTTTCTTCTGTATCCACTGTGTTTAATATTGAGAAAGTAGTTCATGTGCTGTACACATACACTCTAAGCTTGTCTTACTTATGATAGTCGTTTTCTGATGTAAACACCTGTTCACTTGGAATTAGAAGAGATTATTTCACACAGGTTACTAGCGAGCCATCAGATGGCAATGTAACTACTGAACTACATAGAAGAAGCTTTTGTGGGCAGATTTTTGGGCCCTCTTGTTTATTTGTATTGTACATAGCCTAATTCAGTAGCTAAATATAAAGGCTGTAAAGCAAATTATCAGTTTAACGTTGTTTGTCTGGCTATGCAACACAGATCTTGCATGTGTCTTTGAAATTCTGCTAAAATGTCTTTTTTTTATGCTTTAGAGATAGATTGTTGATTACTTTAGTCCAAAGACTTAATGCTTGTTCTAAATGGGACACTATTCACTTGAAATTTAGTCAATTAAAATAAATGTTGAAGGTTACTTCACTTTCTTCACATGCTTCTGATTCCCCTGCCAGAAACTTCTGTTTAATTTTATTTATGTCTGTTCTCTTCTGTTGTGTGGAAAACCTACACAAACAAAAGGGAAAACAGTGCAAATGACTACTTATAAAGTCCTATGTAATACAGAAGGTAAACCAAAATATAACTTTCCCCTGTAGTCCTTTATGATTACTATGTTAATTGCAATAATAGTAAATGGCTTCAGTTGGTGTCTCTTTAAAAATTTGCATTCTTGTAAAAGCATTGTAATAATCCAAGTTAGTGTCTTCATTTAAATTTTATCTCTCTTGTGCTTAACAAATAAAAAATGAAAGGTCCTCTAACTATTTTATGCAGCTACCAGCAGCCTCTCTGAATTTGTGACCTGCTGGTATTCTGCTAAGTTCTCAAAAGTTTATATTGGGGCTATATATCTCTACATCTACACTGCTGGATCCCCAGAAGGGGTGTTTTAGTAAAGTGAATAAATTGTTTGTGTTGGAACAACGGATAGTGGAAACAGGTAGGTATGAAGGAAACATAGTTAGGCAAATATGTACCTCATTTGATCTAGAATCATGGATGAGAATGAACATATACAGGTACAGAATTTGTGTGTGTGATCCATAGTGAGTGGTCTAGAAATCTTTTTTTTTTTTCCTTTTTAAACTTGACCAAGTTGTAAGCGTGTGAAGGGGTCTATGTACATACAAGATAAAACCTTGCTGCCTAGCTTTCTAATCTGTCCATGATGTTGCCATTATCTGATGGATTTTCTAGATTTTTATTGTGTGGTTTAATCCTGCCATTTCACCCTCAACTGTTCAAAATTCCCCTGCGGCTATCAGTATCTCAAATGCAATCATATTTATGTAAGGTGTAGGATGATTCATGGGTGTACAGAACAAGAAAACATCAACTTGAAAAACTGTTCTCTTGATAAAGTTATCAGAACAAAAATAGCGAGCTTTAGTTAACAAGCCACCATGTAATGGTATAAAGAATTGCATTATGTCACATGAAGAAATAATTATTGGGAAAAAAAGACACCAGAAGCTGAAAAAAGACACACAGCAGGAAGAACAGCTAACTAGTACGGATTCTTGAGGGCCTATGTAATATGATTGACTTAAGCCTGAATCTGATAACTTGTCCTACAGCCAGATCTGCACACACACAATCTTGAAAATCAATGGGCAGTATCTGTCGTCTGCTACGCTGCCCTACTTATGCACCAAGATGTGCCAATATTTTGAGCTTAACCATATGGACCTTCAAAATGCAACTTTAGAGGTAATAGTTCAGGGCCTCCAGTACACTATTCTTCCCCTCTTCATTCATCTTGAATTCCTAAGGACTGTATTGTACATATTTGTAGACATCTTTAAAGGTACTGAATTTGTAGCGTAAAGGATGATGGCTGCCTTTTAAAAACTGATATACTGTATGTAGTGCACCTCAGTTAGGAATAATCATAAATATGGACTCTTATTTACTAATTCCACCTCTAATGGAACTGTAGAGGCTGGAGAAAGGTAAGAATTGGACCCATAAAAATGTAACAACTTACGCTTCAAATGATTTAAACCATGTAAAGCTTTAGATATGAGTGGTGCTATGAACTCAGCTGGTTTCCCAGCCAGAATCTCTGGTGTGGGAAGAAGCGTGTTTGGAATTCCATGTGAACGGACTGGGAGGTAACAGCGTCAGGTTATGCCAGCTCTAACATTGAGACTTTTTTTGCTGTGGCAGGTCTCAGTAGACTGTGTGATTAAACACCTTGGCCAGGTAAAATGAAATGTATATAGTCAGGTGTGGTTGCTCCCCAACGAGAACAGTGAGCAGTTACTCTCTGCTGATGGGCCTAGCTGGAGTTGCTGGTTGTTACTTGACTATTAACTTGTTATTACTGTAACATACAAACCATTTTCACTTTCTTCCTCTGCCATCCTTTCACCCTACCATTCTTCAAACAACATTTATAAACTCTTATTTTCTGCCTCTTGCCTAACTCACTAACCTTGCTTTTCTCTCTTTCCTGCTATATTCTAGTAAATCTAGTGGGACATTTCACTTACATGGTACTCAGTACCTACAACTTTTCAGACAAGATATTGATTTAATATTAGTGATTAATGTGCTAACATTCTTAGGAAGCTTTTATTTGACTTAAGGCAGGAAATAAATTTCATGCTAAATTTATGAGAGTAGCAGATATGATTGCTCCAGTACTGAATGACCACAGACTGTGTACAGCAGTCTAGCTAAATGTTAACTTGGAATTAAACTATTTTGAAAATAGCTATGATGTGCACAAGGTATTTGAATGTGTGTTTACTGTGTGGCGCTGAGGTCATTTAACAATATCTAGCTTTTCTATAGTGTTTTCCACTTGTAGCTCTCAAAATGCTTTACAAAGGAGGTAAGCATCATTATCCCTATCTTACAGATAGGAGAAGTGACTTTCCCAAGGTCACCCAGCAGGCCATTGGCAGAGCCAGGGATAAAGATGAGGTCTCCTGAGGCCCAGTCAGTGCTCTATCCACTAGGACATCCTGCGTCCAGGAAAAGGAGATGGAAGCAAACCTCAAAATGGTGCCCAAAAAGGGGGGGCGGGTGCATTTGTTTTGAAAGTCAAGCAATTTAATCACTTCCCTATCACTGTTTAGGTCAGGCCCCCTCAAACGAAGTGTGTTCAGACCTCAGTGGTTCAGAGCCAAATTTGCGATCAGTATTACCCAAAAGAGCCACAGTCATGTGAATTCATTGTTTCATTTACATATATATAATTCTCACAGCAAAAGGACTGACCAAGTATTCTATAATTGGTTAATAACATAGTAAAAGCTTCCTGATTGGTTAATAATTTAGATTAATAATTAAATCACACAGGTTTAATATCATGTGCTGTAAAGAGCTGCAGGAGAGGGATTAATGAGCCATTTGTGGTTCATAACCCTCAGTCTGAGAGGCACTGTTCTAAGGCATTTGTGCTGGTCTGTAGGTAATTTTATAAAAGAAACAAACAAACTAGAAAAACCTGCCTATAGATGCCCTTGAATAAAAGGGTCTTGCTACATTTTTATAAGTATTCTTTGACTTATTGACTAGCATGGTGCATAGTCTTGTGTATGTACAGGTAGTTACTGAGATGTTTCAATTGGAAGCATGCTTTCATGTGACATGATTCTTAAAAATATATGTAAGTTTTACTAAAGTCATAGATTTTTTTTTTTCTAGAAGTTTTGGATTGGAGGTGCTATGTAGTTAGTCTCCGCAATTTTGATTATAGGGCGTATACCATTAGCTTTCTTCCTCCCTCCCTCCTACCACTTTCCTATTTCATTTGAAACTTCAGACTTTCTTATAACTCCACTATAGGAACATAGTTTTAACATCTTGTCTTTGACTCTCTATGTATTTGTTGGTTTCTGGGCTGATGGTGACACACTGTACAGAATGTTATAGAGTGGAAATTTACTGATAATGGACCAGAGTGATGGCACAACCTTAAATCCAATTCAACTGGCTAGTGAAGAATTATTTCCCCTATGTATAGGAACAATTTGGTAGAGTTGATCTAGTGGTTCTTCCTCCACACGTTCTTCTGGCCCCGTGCATTGGGTGTGGCCAGGGGAGAGTGGGCCTTGCCAGGATGCCCCGGCAGGCTGTTGGCAGGCAACAGAAAATGGTAACCTGTAAATCCTACGCTTGCTGACTAGTCATTCAACCTGAATCATTAGCTCACTTTCTATGGGCCCTCCTTCCATATTCACAATGAATTAATTCAAGAACAAAATGCTAGGCTGGTTAAGATTTGGGATAATTGTTTAGAGCTAAGGTGTTGGTATATTGTATTTTTATTTTAGTTGATCTAGTAACTGACAAACTGCTTTTTCCTACTAATGAACTTGTAATGCTCAAATATTTCATTGTGGCTAAACATTATGGTATTCATATAAAAAAACTTGTTAAAAGTGCACTAGAAGGTAATGTTGGGGTCTTTGTGCACACACACGTACTCACAACTTGAGCGAAGTAAGCAGAGAACTGTGCCAACATGATACAAAAGTTAGTGAGCTCTTCAAATATGCACATGCTGAAATTGTTGGTTGTAGTAGTTTGGGATTAAGTAAACAGTACAGGGAGCTTCCAAGCAAAAGGATGTGTAGGTGTTAGCATATTGAAGTTTGATGGGGCTGCACCATTCAAAGACCACCCCAGATAGAAGCTTTTAAAGTCCAGTGTTGTGTTTCATATGACATTTGTGCAAAGATTCAGAATTCCAACTCAATGAATACAGGTGCAAGTCAATAAAATAACTTGAGATGTGAATGGGTCGTTTTTATTTCCAGTGCTGTCTGTGATTTCATGAACATGGCAGCATTCATGAACTTGGCAGCACCAAAAGTGCATATATTAAATCAGGCCTTGTATGTTGGTGATCTCCATCTTGGATAGGATTTGAACCTGTCTTTTTAAAGGGCACCTTTGAAGTTAATAGGACATTTAACCATAGTGAAGATGCCTTTGGGATGCTCTCTCTGTTCATACACCGTTTCCATAATGTGGTAACTGAATGCCTCCCAAAGTTCTAAAGCAGGGGTAGGCAACCTATGCAACACGTGCCGAAGGCAGCATGCGAGCTGATTTTCAGTGGCACTCACGCTGCCTGCGTCCTGGCCACAGGTCCGGGGGGCTCTGCATTTTAATTTAATTTTAAATGAAGCTTCTTAAACATTTTAAAAACCTTTATTTACTTTCCATACAACAATAGTTTAGTTCTATATTATAGACTTATAGAAAGAGACCTTCTAAAAACGTTAACATGTATGACTGGCCCGCGAAACCTTAAATCAGAGTGAATAACTGAAGGCTGGGCACACCACTTCTGAAAGGTTGCCGATCCCCGTTCTAAAGTTATACATTTGGCCCATTCAGAATGTCCCCTCTTCCTGAGACCAGGAGACGCTGCCTCAGCTGCTACATGTGTTGTTCATAGCTCAGGATGGGAGGGGTGTGTGCCTTGTGGTTTCCCAGAAGGGAAGTGTCCCATCCCGATATGTGGCGTTCTCTGCGTTTGTGTTGCATAACATTGACCAGGCTCCGTGCTAGGTAAGTGGCACTCCCACAGCCAGTTTTCTTAATCGTTTGTTTAAAACGCTTGTGATATTTGCTGATAAGTAGGTGAGTGAAACCAGTTTGTTTCATCTTGTCAAAGGCCTGGAGTAAGGCCTGGTGGTTGAAATATCAAAATTACTAGCTTTATCCTGACTCAGATAAAAAACAAATCTTTAGTAACATGCTCATGTTGGGGGGGTGGAGGGGGGCAGGCGTGTGTGTGTGGTTATATTTAAAAAGTCTGTGTTTTGGGGGAGGTTCCAAGTATCAGAACCCTTCCTGTATCTGTTGAAATGTAGGTTAGAAAAAATTCAGATGTAGTCCGGCCTAGGCTGTGTCTCCTGTGAGACACAGAGCAGTGCTAAAGGAGTAGTTGAGGATTACCCCATTATAGGGGAATCCCTAGTGGCGTAAAGCCAGCACATTCAAGGCCAGGCGACCTATTCTCCCCCCACCCCATCTCCCTCCATGTAGGTGCAATACCAGAGATGGGAGAGGAACATGGCCAGCGTATGCTGAGCTCTGGCAATCCTGGAATGGCAGAACAGTCCCTAGGAGGTGGGTCCTAGTTGGCATATATTATAATAGCCCAGTAACTATTCTAACTTGACCTGGGGGCCACACAGGGTCCTGGCTGCCCCCAACGGTGTATAAGGGTGGTATATTGCCCCTCTGCCACCTCTCCTTGGGTGTGTCAAGCAGAGCTAATGCACCTCTGAGGATCCACCTCTAAATGCCCAGTACTTTCCAAATTGCATGTATGCTGCTTACAGTTACTGATTAAAAGAGAAAACAACCTTTCCAAACCTCTCTTGGTTTCATTTTGGTTGCTGGTTTAGAGCAGGAAGTGCAGAGGTTTGCATAATTGCACCACGAGTTTGCAAAGCTTCACAGCAGCTGCAACTTTAGTGCAGCCTGTTTCATAGGCTGAGCACTCGAGCATGTCTTGATGCCACATTCCAGATAGTATCTGAAGTGAACATCCCTAAGAATTGAATCCTTTCTGCCAGCGGGTGGCAAAAGTAACTTTGAGGGAGAAGATCGTCTTGTAAACACTGAGAATGTAAAGCTCTTCACCATCAGTTTTTCTTTCCCCTGATTTTTCTGCGAAGTGCCAATGATGGGCTGTCCTACTTTCATTGCACTTATGGACAGTTTAACAGGATTCGCCTTCCCCAACACACCAAAACTTCCAGTGTGGAGTGTATTGTGTCCTTTTGCATGGAATATGTTAAAGGATCATTGCTCTTGCTTTCGATGACAGATTGTGCCAGAGAACAGTTTATTGGAGTAACATAAGTTGGGGTGAACAAACTGGTAGGTTTCTGCCAGAAGGTCCCCAGCCCACAGGATCTCTGATCTGGAATTAAGTGCTGGAGCGATAAAGAAATCTGATTTGACAGCCTAAAAGGATGGGTGTCCATCATTCATAATGAGTGATGCAGGGGTAGGACTTCTTGCCAGGCCCAAAAGCTCAGAGGGACGTGCTCCCGCATTTGGGGGAGAAATAGAGTTTCGGCAGATGTATCTAAAGAACTGAGCAAGCTCCCATTTGTCACAGACCTTTTCCCCTCTCCTTATGGATGGGGAGAAGGGAGCACCTGGCACTGAGATTAGGCAGTGGGGGACAGGAAGGGACATAATGCAATTGCTAATTTCAGTAGACCAGACACTGGCCAAGAGCTTTGTGGTACCGAGTGAATGTGCTTCCCCTTACTCTGCGGGTAGCATGGCCATGTGGAATGGTGGCCATTTTCTGTCCCAAGGGAGCCAAATATACAGGGTGGGATTTACTTGTGTGATGCCCTGATAATCTACGAGGTCCCTACCTCCAATGTCAGTGGACTGGTGTGGCTGAATTTGATCCTTGGCTTTCTACTAGTAAATTTGCTATTTAACCTGTTAAAAACTGAGCTTTAACGGTGTGGTTTTTGTAATATCATTTATGTCGCTCTTCTAGTCTTGATGATCTGTCATGGATTACAGTTCAGGGATTTAATCACTGGCAGTGCCTACTTGCCTTTGAACCATTGCGCTGTGCTTGGAGGAGTGAAACTGTAGGCTCTTTGGAGCAGTAACTTTGTACTTACTGTAATATATATGTAGACTTAATGTAAAAAACCCACCATGTCATAAACCCATTGGAAAATACTGATGTACATGTCTGTATTCTACAGCATGTGTGTAAATTAGTATGACAAAGTATATTCGTTTTTCAGAAAAGTAAACTGACCTATCTTAGGGTCTCTGTCACCTAGGCAGAAAAGCGAGCAAGGAGAAAAATCGTGCCAGGTAAACCGTGCAGAGAATGTGTAATGAAAGTTGCGTATGAGTGTCCCCATGGAATACAATACCTGTGTGCATACAATGGGCTGTCGTTAACTCAGAAATGAGCATCGTTCCACAGTGCAGAGCATGGGGTACATTAAGAATGCCGCGTAAGCAGTGATGAATACAGCTTAATACAGTATCTGTATGAGAAAACTCTGGATTCTGTTGGTTATCAAACATGTACTGCAAGGGGTGATGTAATCAAAGGCACGGAGAGATACAGGGCACACTGTAATCTGTAGTTAGGCATGCAAAGTGGACAGACATCAAGGTGATATCAGTCTGGAAGAGTCTGCCAACACCAGAGATAGAAACTGGAGCGGCCACAGAAATAAGTAAGGAGTCAGGTGAGGAGGGAGCAGTGACCTATTTATGGTTCTTGGAACACCACACAAAAGCAAGCCTTGACACTAGCAAACCACAGAGTAACACACAGGCAGCAGTACGTGTACCACCAGGAAGCACCTGGCACAGCAGGTGGCGGTTTGGCGGGCCACCGAGTGGAAGAATGGGGAAATGATCACCCAGAGCAGACCCCTGGGACGTAGAGACGAGAACCAGTTAGGGCTCTGCACACCTTGACCAGACAGTCCCAACCATGCCGCAGTCATTGCCCCGCCCCCAAATGCACCACCTTGCATTGCAGGCAGAGGCTTTAACGATCCTCACCATAGATCCCAATGAACCAGTCTGTCTGTCCGCCTCTCCACTGGGCTTATTGCAGGTTCCTTTGCTGCAGTTTAGGTGTGAGACTCACCTGCTCTGGCAGTAGAGTGGCCATACGAGACTGGCTTATGGACAGGAACCCTCTTCGATACAGAGATGGTGAAGGATAGTGTTCTCTTTGGTGGTCACCGCTGCCTGCAGCGTGCTGTTCTTGCATTGTTTCCCAGAACACATCAACTATTTTTGGGCAGAGAGCATGTGGCATGCTCACTTTTCTGTGCGGTGCATGGGCTGATGAGTGCTGATGGTATGCAGTTATGGGACGCTTAGGAGGGCGGAAATGTGATGTGATCTCTTAGAACAATATTGCACAACTTGTATCTTTCCTTCTGTCTAGATTCTTGTGGAGCCCACTACCGCCAGTAGTTTGCTTTGCTTGTGCATCATGCAGTGAACAGAACAGTTGGAGCCTAGATGACTTTGAGCACTGGGGGGCCTCCCATCCTCTTACACAGCCATGTAAAAATGAGCTCTGGAAACTTACTTCCATAGCCTAGCTCCGGGGGTCTCACAAGAAATTTCTTGGTGGCCTCAGACTGTGGCCACCTACTCTTGCTGGTGGCTGCTGACAAGTTTTTCCTAAAATACTTAATTAACTTTTAGGAAAAACAAATAAATATGCACATAGACATGTCCAAATCATTAATTTATTTATGTACATTTTTATTGGAGACTCAAAAATAATGTACAGTCGACTCTATTCTTTACTGGACCTAAACAGAATAGAAACAAATAATGTGCTTTGCATGTTCTTGTCTTTTTGTTGTTGTTGCAGCTTCTGTTTGGTTGCTTCTTCTTTTTTCTGTTTCTGTGAAAAGTGACATTTGTATGTCTAACACTGCTTTGCCCCTCCTCCCCCACAGTCGCTGCCCAGGAGGGTATGGACGCACAAAAAGCCCTTGGTAGCCACATTTCGAGAAACGCTGGGTAGCTTGTACCTCTCATCAGCGATAGTGTCTTCCTTAGCTTGACTGAACTGCAGGGCTCCCGTAAGACAGTATTGGTTCAAATATGATATGGCAGACTCTCACGTTCTTAATTCATAATGGTTAGGGCCCATTCATCACGTTCTGACGTGTATAACGAGCCCTGTAAAGGGGGTTAGGGTCTGAGTGGTGAATACTACATCCATCCAGAAATGCTTATCTGCTGTGTTTTATTGGGGTGAAACAAAAGGGGAGAAGTCCTGTGTGTGAAAACAAAGAGCTCAGTGACCCACTCGGCATGTTCAGTGGGAAGTGTGATAGGCGTGCTCTGTCTGAGACCAGTTTCCACAAAACTATCTAGTTTCTTTGAGGAAAATAATCCAGTGTAAAAAGCCTGCAAATCTCCGTCATGCCTTTAGATAGTTAGTCTAGTCAGATACTTCTAATGGGAGTGGGGTCTTATTTGCCCTTCCATGAAACTTCTCAGTAAACCTGCCTTTTGTCACTGTATGTAAATATCTATACAGTGTCCAATCTTACACCCTGCCCTAGTCCACATGTAAGTCCCATTAGCCTGGCAGGGGAGGGAGTATGCAGTGCCCAACGCCTTGGGGTTCCAATGGTGATTGTCTTTTTTGGTCTAGTTGGGCAATAGGATATGTCTTCCCAAACAGGGCCCTCTTGAGGATGGGAGGTCACTGTCAGACCTCCTCAGCTGTGTGGACTCTAACAAAAAGGGATAAGCTCTAGAGAAGGGAAAGATAAAAGGAGAGGCAAAGTAAGAAAGAAAGGAATGGAAAGGGGAAGAGAGGAGGAAGTATATGTGGGCAGGAGGAGGGTAAATTAACATGGGGTATATAACACCCTGGGGAAAATTTGCAGGCTGGTTGTATCAGCTGCTGTGTGTAAAAGTGCAGATGGAAAAACTAATGCAAAATTAAGTTTGTGCACTGAAAACAAAGTGAAGTCAGGAAGTTCACAGTGTATGGTTTCATGCAGCCATGTTACCCTGGTCCCATTGTACACCTGCGGTATTTGCTATTCCTGTATATTTAATGTGGTGAAGCCAGCTCTGTTGTGGGATCCTTCACTTTTCAATTTCAGAATGATTTTTAACTTTGCCACTGTAATGTTGCACTAACAAAATTCGTTGAATGAAATTTCTCTCTCAGAGAAAAGGACCAAAATCCCAAACTAAGCTGCTGCCATTTCTGATGTGTCCTTCCTCCCCTATCCCCTCCCTTCACTGCTGAGGGAAGAGACTAGAGAGTCCTCTCTGTCTGTCTGTCTTGCTCAGCTTCAGACTTAAACACCATTTTCCCTTTAAGTGGGTTGCAGGCCAGATCTCACCCCTAACCTTGGTGCCAGCTCTTGGAGCTGTGGCCGCTCTGTCTCTGCCTGAACTCACCTTGGAGTGCAAGGCTGCGTCGTGCCTGTCACCCCCTCAGTTTAATAGCCTTCGGATAACTGGATCCAAACGGACCTCACGGAGAGTCTTTACTCTTGGTCCGCTTTGCAGCCCCATGCTCAGCACATTAGCTCTTTCCTTTGCTCTCACGGTTAGAGGGATAGGAGAGATTCCTTTGAAAGGTGGATTCCAAAACCACTTAGTGCCCAGTGGGCGGGCAGGCTGCAGGGGATAAATGGGGCAGGCAAAGGCCCTCTGCCCTGCTCAGCAAGGACATGATCCGATAAAGGGAAAACCGAGGGGTGTGAATGTAAGAGTTTCTTGCTTGGGTTTGAGTAAGTAGAGCCGTTTGAAAAGTATGTGCATTTGTGAACTAAATGTAGAAACTTCTCTAGTTTAGGACAGGAAGTGAAGATTTGTAAGATTAGTTTGAAACTGCAGGAGGAACTAGGTAGGCTGGAAGGATGTAGCTACTCAGATTCAAATTTGAACCAGTCACTGGCGTGAATTCTTTTTAAAAGTGCTTATGTGATTATTTTTAAATGAGCACAGTTGACTACAACCTCCGTTTTTTTACAGTACTTCTCATCTGCAAGTTGGCACGTCAAACCGCTCAGAGCAGAGCTTCCGTCACTGCTTTATGCAGGAGTCTGGTTGTTTTGGGAGTTTTCTACCCCTGGATTGTCTCATCCAGGTACTAACCAGGCCCCACCTGGTATCTTGAAGTATTGTGGCAAAAGGATATGCCTATTGAATACTTCTGGGTTTGTTTGTTGCTCCTGCCTTAATTTCAGATGAAGTGTTTTTTGTTTTTTTTTTTTTAAAGTGAGACATTTATATAGGAAATAATACATAAAACTTTATTAATAGTCTTCTGGTCTGTGTGTGGATTCTTTTGCAAAACTTGTACAAGGACACTTGCTTATTGGTCTCCTGGGGGGGGGGGGGGGGGAAATTGGGAAAAGAAACCTGGAAATTGCGTTTCCTGTTGAAACTCTGATTACGTGCATCACTTGTGAACCTATACTATCTTGGATCTCCCTTCACCTGCATGGAGCCCCCTTGAATTCAGCCCATGGATTTCATTGCAAGAATGGAGGCTGTGATTCAACATAAAATGGAGTTAAATATCTAGTAAAGCTGTTTGATGCACCCATCAAATCACACCACATTGACTTGAATCTCCTGCTATGGGATTACTGCAATAACCATTTTCAAAAAAAGAAACATTTTGCATATTAACTGCCTCATGTATGCAAAGGAAGGTTTCCTCATCTTGCTAACTCTGTGGTTCTTGCAAACTCTCTTGGGTCCTGTCCCCTTTGCTCTTAAAACAGAAGATTCTCCAGATTTCTCCGGCGATCTGTCACAGTAGGGGGACCTGACTACTGCGGAGTTTTGGAACACTGCTCTGCCTCCAGCCTTTCCCCCTCCCTGAGTGTCAATGGTCTGTGCTACCCCCTTGACAACCTATATCATGCAGGGCTCTGTAATGCAGCCATAGAGGTGTATTCTTCTCTCACTGTGGGAGAACTTGCTCTCATAACTTGCCTGTTGATAGGGGAGTATTTGCACTCTTTATTCTGGCAAAATGGGGGAAGATTTACTGTAGTGGGTCACCGCTCGTGCTGTGTATCCTGCTAGTGTTTCTACCAGGGATGTACTGAGTGTGGTAAGACTGTGTGAGGATTTTGGTTAACAATGAACTGTTTTTATTCTTTGATCACTGTGGTGGGGCTTTTTCGTCTTAAAGGGCTGCTTCCTTGCTTGAGCATCGAGCTGTGTCGTTTGAAGGTGGCACCTTCCTAAGGTCTGATCATCAGCAAAGAGCTCCCATACAGTAATTTATCCCAGCTTTTGCTGAATGGGGGGCAGGGTCAACCACATGGGCAAATCCTGCATCCTCCTTTCCCTCCTCCCTCTGTTCCCCTCCATGCCCGCTCTTTCTCTACATTATGGGGGAAGGGGAGGGTGAGACAGAAGATACAGGATCCGTACAGGCTCAGGTGAGTGCAGAAGGAGAATCAGGCTCTATCCACTACCCCTTCCCATTCCAGAAACATCTGAAGCCTGCCTTATAAACTCTTCAAGAAAAACCCATCTCTGTGGGGAAAACCTCGCCTTAGAACTCTGAAGCCCACAGAATACTGGGCGGGAGACTTCCAAGAGTACGTAGTGGAGTTAGGATTACCAGTGCCATGGAAAGTCAGGCACTCCCTAAAATGTAGCTTTGCATAGTATTAGTCAACCTGTTTCACTTCTCAGAAAATATCTATCTCCACAGCCAGCGGTCTAAAATTAAAGTTTACTTCTTTGAATAGCTTGTTATGATAAATTGAGATAATTTCTTAATGCAGAAAATGGTCTTTTAAATGACTGATGTATTGCATTGACAGGCAAGAAGTTATCAGAGCTGTAGGCTCTTTTTAATGAAGTCTTGAATATTCCAAGCTATTGTTAAAATGTCTTTAGCAGTAACTTTGATGAACAGTTGTTAGGAACTACTAGTAAATCATGTAAACTAGGTTTAATGCAATAGAACTGGCTCTAAGCCAGTTGCAGAATTCCATCTATGTTCAGGTTTGCTTCATTTGTCTCTCTCTAATAACCGTGTTTGTGAAATGTAGCTAAAATCCATCCTGAGATGTTAAGCTAGCATTGTAAACAACACTGCATGGCAGAAGCTGGAAATAACCATCCAGCGCAGTTGCAAAGTAGAACAACAAACTGTTGTATTCGGTTCCATAGCTTAAGTTTTTTTTATTGTGCTTTGCTTGTGATTTAACTGTTTAAACATTTCTATGTATCTGACTGTAGGATAAACATTTTAACACATTTGAATTTTGTCTTTTCCAGGTTAAAGAACTCGTTCTTGACAACTGTAGGTCAAATGAAGGCAAAATTGAAGGACTCACAGATGAGTTTGAAGAGCTGGAATTCTTAAGTACAATCAACGTAGGCCTAAGCTCAGTTGCAAACTTACCAAAGTTAAACAAACTTAAGAAGGTAAATAAAGACGTGCCACATGTTGTATTTCTCTTTTTATATTTTTTCTTGCAATATATTAAGTGCGAAATAGACATTCACGTAAGAGCTTCCTCTAACGAGTTCCGTTGCGTTTGTTTTAAAATCTCTTCAATTTTTATTTTTTGGTCTGACCTCTAGCTCGAACTAAGCGATAACAGAATCTCAGGAGGACTGGAAGTATTGGCAGAAAAGTGTCCAAACCTCACGCATCTAAACCTAAGCGGCAACAAAATAAAAGATCTCAGTACAATAGAACCTCTGGTGAGTTAATGCGACAGCAAAAAGTGCTTTAAGTGTAGTTAAAACCCCTAGATATGTATGTGACCACAGGTCCCTTACAAGCTGACACCCCAAATAGAATGCGAGGTTGTCCACATCTGATACTTGGGCCTAACTGAGGCAGGCTGTAATATATTGGCTGTGTGTGTGTGGTAACGCCTCCCTCTAGCGGCCCGTCCTCATCAGATAGTCAGTACACCTCCATATTGGGGCGGAGAATGGGTGTGGCTTAGGGGAATTTGTAGTGGGATATGGAGTCCTGAGGCTGATAGTGCAAGTCTAGTGCAGACAATAGCAATCGAAAGTTGCTCTGTGGTGGCTGTTCACTGGGCTATTCCATGAGTTGTGTTGGTGGGCTCCATCCAGTTTCTGGTGGGCATTTGGTGACATCACAGTCCTCTTCCCTCCCCCATTTGTGTTTGATACTAATTAGCGCACTTGTTGCATAAAGAAAACCCAAGAACTGGAAGGGCCAAGGTTACCATGGCTACATTCTCCACTCCAAAAATGATACCGTCAAGCCATGGCTGAGATTGGATGGGGGGGATGTACGCACAGGTGGCTCACTGTACTTCACTTCTCCTGAGACGAGAGGAGGGGCTGCAGTCTCCAGGACTGCCCATCTGGAATTAATCAAGAGCCCTGAGACTGACCGTAAGAGTGTCCTCACATTAGCCGTGCACCTATCAATGTCCCACTTCTGCTCTGGAAGTGTGAAAGGCAGCTGCCAGTCATTTCTGTACTCTTTAAAAGTGGGAACAATCTTACTCTTCAGGGTAGCTCGTCAGGCGAGAATAACAAAGCCATTTTTTATTTTACAGTATTTTGGTCCCTCAGCCCCACTCCTCCACCGGACACAGTTCTGCTAACAGGTCCCTGGTTTGGAAACCTGTGGGCCATTCCCGACTCTTCCATTTTCTACCCCTGTTCGTGGCTGGCTTCTACTAACAGAAGCACCGACTCCCCCTGAGCAGTCCCGTTGGCATAGCTGGTGCATAGCCCTGGCCGCATGATCTCATAACTACTCCCTCTTTTCCTGTTGGACTCCTTTAAATCTCTTGTTTTCATGACCCCTCAACCATTGGGTTAAAAGTGGATCAGATTACCGTTTCAGAACACAGCTGGTGCCCCTCACATCTTGCCCGATAATACTGTGGTGCTTAGGAATCAGGTGGCAAAATCAAGGGCTAGGGCAGGCTTTATCGCCTTTTTACCCCGTTAATCTTGCCATGAAAATCTCAAGCTCCTGAGGCGTCTCCTGTGTCGCTGGGACCCATCGCTAGCTCTACACGACGGGCAGGGTGGCCATGAGCCTCTGCCACCTGCTTGTGATCTCAGGGCTCTAAACTAATAAACCTTCACAATTTCATAGGAGAACATTGCTCTACAGCCTTCCTACTAAGCTCTTAGCGGGAAACCTTTCAGAACATCCAAGGCAAACCCTTAAGCCACCACACTTCTCTTTTATTGCGTTTAGTTTGTCAGTGGCATTGCTTCCTTTTCCCACCTAAAAATTCTGTGCAGCTGAACATAAGCTGAAACCCCTTCTGCCCTTCTGGTTTTCATCCAGCTGTTGGTGGTTATGTAGGCACTGGCCCCTGTGTGACATTGGGTCAGAGACTTTACCCCGTTCTATGCCTCAGTTTCCCCTTTGTAACATGGCAGTATTGCTACAGAGCTTTGTAAAGTGCTTTGAGATCTGTGAACAAAGAGTACTGATTTAAAACACTCCCTTTTATCCTTAGAAGTTACTTGCCGAGATATGTACCTTTTGGGTGTTAACTGGCTGCCCTTCAGTTTTTAAAGTCTTCCCAAGACAGGTCTCTGATGGAGTCTTCATTTTTACTTACAGAAAAAATTAGAAAACTTGAAGAGTTTAGATCTTTTCAATTGCGAGGTAACCAACTTGAACGACTACAGAGAAAATGTGTTCAAGCTCCTCCCACAACTCACGTATCTCGACGGTTATGACCGGGATGACAAAGAAGCCCCAGATTCCGATGCAGAGGGCTATGTGGAGGGCCTAGATGATGAAGAGGAGGATGAAGATGGTATGTTACTAGCTCCATTTAGCGTATTTAGATTATAGCCAACTGATGTGCATGCTCCTTTCTTCTCCAAAAGCAACCCATTCACCTGACTTGTTGGTGAGAGAAGGGTTCTCCCAGCACCCAGTTCCCTGGCTTATGTAGATATGAATGTACCTGTGGCTCCTCCATAGACCGTGGAAAAACTAGACTTGGATAGCCCAGGCAGGGCCTAAAAGAGACGCACACCCTTATCTTTAGTCAGAGAGTGCTGCGAGGTCTGGCCAAGAGAGAGAATGAGACAAGCACATGGGCAGCGAATGGGAAGAAGCAAAACTGAGGGGAAGGTGACAGGAGGGAGAAACTGATCAGAGAAACTGAAAGGACATATGTATTGCTCTCCATCTTTCAAGCCTTTTACAGTTAGGCAGTAATAAGGCATTTTCCCCATTTCCAGTTGAGAAAGCTGTGGCAGGGACAGAAGCAAAGCACATTTAGCTATTAAAGATTGAGAGGACAGACCCTCAGAAAGGGGGAGGGGAAGGGAGACTGAGAATGGAAGATAGCAGCCGGATTAGGGGACAGTGAGTGAGGCTGTCATGTGGGTTAATAGGAAAGTGTGACATTGAATGATCAATAACAAAGTAAACAACGGCTGAGATGGATCAAAGGAGCAGAGAAGGCACATGCTGAACTTTGCTTGGGGCCAGTGCTGTCAAAGACACTGCAGAAGCAGAGAGTAACTTTAGGAATGTTAGGCAAACTAACCTGCCAGTTCTCTTGGGGTATATTGTGCCATTCTGCTTCACCCCGACAGCCTGCATTCAGAGGCATCTGGCTTACCAGTTGGACCAATGTCAGGCTGGGTTTGGGGAATTTGCTAGACTCTTCAAACCAAGCTGAAAAGCAAAGCACACAGAATAGCTGGACTTGCACTTTCTCCTCGAGTGCGGAATTTGTTGTGTCGTGTTGTGATCCAGTAAACACTGCAGCAGTGCCTGGCAGAAGGGTGCGCTGACAGACCCAACGCAGAGGTTCAGTGGGGACAAAATCTCTCTCCGGCACAGTATAAATGCAGGCCTGAGTGAAAATGCTTTAACTTCCTTCTCAAAAATCCATACCGGTCGCTGGATTATGGCCCCCTTCGCATTGCTCTTGCAGCCTAGCGAGGATTGAGCGACCTCTGGGGGAACTTTCCCATCACTGGGACTGGACAGGGTTGCTATGTGCAGCTCTTTCCCTCCCCTTCCTCCCCGCCACCACCAGGTGTAAGGAGCGAGCGGGGGGATAGAGGGTTCTGGTCATTCCGTGGTGCTGGGAAGCCCACTGGCAGCAGTAGGGAAGCTGCTGTAAATCAGAGCAGCCCCTGGTCTGCTCTGACTTACTCCCGGGCCACCCATGTTCCCCCAACAGCTCAGGATCTGCGAGGCACACAGGTGGCTTTAAGCCACCATTGCACCACTCTGTGCAGGATTCACTCTGGCCTCGTACCTTGCACCTGGAAAAAGGCAACAAGCTAGATTCTGCCCTCAAGCAGTCCTTGGGTGTGTGCCTTTTACATCAGTGGGAAGGCAGGATTTGGCTGGTAATGTTTGAAAACTAAGCTTCCTGTAGACAGTTAACTGAGTTGATAGTCTTGCTTGCTTGTGTAGAAGAGGAGTATGATGAAGATGCTCAAGTAGTAGAAGATGAAGAGGAAGATGAGGAGGAGGAGGAAGGAGAAGAGGAGGATGTGAGCGGGGAAGAGGAGGTAAGGATTCGTGGCAGGGGGAACATCTGTGGCAGGTCTGAATACCTGCATAGAAATGTAAACCACATCACAACCTTTGTTTTTAAGTGCCCACATTTTTGTTTTTCTTTTCTTCCATCTAAGACGCAATGAAAATACATGGGGATAGGTTTTGAAGAGCATCTGCCTGTGTGCCAGCTGCCATCTAGTGACCAGGAATAAATCATTCAGCTTCTTGGGATCATGTTGAAAACAGATGTAACGTTCAGCAGCTCTGTCGTTAAGGTGTCCAGAGCTAGCCACTTTTCTCACACTCAGACTAGTAAAAGCTGGAGTCAAAGTCTCTGTGAACAATTGAGAGAAAGAACCTATGTCTCAAAAAGCAGATGCTTAAAGGAAAACTGAGCCCAGACTTTTGCACAATGATACGGGTATAAATAAGATTTCAGTCAGAATGTTTGAGAATAAGATTGGCCTGAAAGTAGAAAACGAAGTACTGTTGGAATCAGACTCGGGGTGGGGGTGTTTGTCCGTGGTCTTTATCTAAAAATAAAAAGGTGCCAATTTTTATAGTACAGAGATTCTTTCCTAAGTCTAACCTCCGAGAGGTTGAATGGGTAAAATGGAAAACAGAATTCAGCACAGTGTGTGGTTCCTACAACTGACTTTTCTTCCCCCTGCCCCGCCCCCTTCTCTCTCTCTCACACAGCTTTCCCTCCTACTGTTAAAGTAGTAACAGAAGTGGTGAGGTCCTGTGTTTAAGTGTGTAACTTTGGAATGCTTAGAACTAAGCTTAGTGTCCCATTTCCACAAACGGGCCCTGATCCCATTGAAATTAGTCTTGCCATTGATTTCACTGAACTTGACTTGAATTTTTGTGTTTACATATCAGTGTGGCTTTTAAAACCATGCAGTGAGAAGATCGGTTTCTTCTTTGAGAGGAGGCCAAATTTTAGATGAAATTGGGTAATATGGCTACTCTTGAGTCCTGCTGTGAAGAGTGGGCCAGAATCCAGTGTAGGAAGGTATTTTAGGGAATAAATGTGCACACTTATGCAGGGGGAAAGACACCTTTCAAGGGATTTGCTCAATTTCAAGATACTGTTGAAGGTTGTCGATTGGGAAAGGTGTTGAACAAAACTCTTTGTTAATCTTTCTGTAGGAAGATGAAGAAGGTTATAATGATGGTGAAGTAGATGATGATGAAGAAGAAGAAGAAATTGGTATGGCAATAATACAAACTTTACTACAGAACAAAAGTAGTAATGTACTGTTTTTAAAAGCAGAACTGTATCTGAATATATATTGCTGTGGTACTAAGCCATTTCCTAATGTAGCCATTTGTATGAATTGTTTGTTTTTACGATTATGCTATGATAGTACACCAAGGTACACACATAAACCCAGTCCATGTTTATTTTGCAGAAGAAGAAAAGGGGCAGAAGAGAAAACGAGAACCCGAAGACGAGGGTGATGAAGATGATTAAACTGAATAACCTATTTTGAAAGTTTCCTATTGTGATTTGACTGTTTTTACCCTGTATTCTTCTCCCCTCCCTCCCCCCCCAACTTATTTTTTTTCTGATTGTAATGTTGCTGTGGGAATGAGAGGGAAAAGTGTTTTGGGTGGGCGAGGGAAAATACTATTTTTACTGCCACTCCTACTTTTCATTTTTAAATTTTTTTTGTCCCTTTTAGTTCCTGACTGTAAATGCAATAGTAAGTATAAACCAAGTGGCAATTTGTTTCTTATTATTGGAGTGGATAGTTTGACATCTTAAACTTAAGATCACTAGAAGGTATCCAAAGTAGGCATACAGTCTGTTTTGAGACCGCTAAATATCTCTGGTTGTTGGGATTTACCATCTCTGCCAGTCACTAAGCATATTGTAAGCATTTTTTCGGGGGGGATGCTGCAGATCTAGGCAAAGCATCCAGTCCACAGCAACAGGAGTGAGAATGGCATATTGATAAAGTGATTTCTTTGTTGCCTGTTTGTGAATGACTGCCATTTTCAGCCAATGCTTTCCCTGCTTCTGTAGGTAACTCTTATTTTGCTGTTTGTAAATAGTGACCAAATGTGTTTTTTGTTTTTCCTTTTGTTGAGTTCCTTTGGATCTGGTTTATGGGGTGACTACTTTGCAATCCCCCTCTGTGTGTTGTGTTTTGGGGGGTTTTCCTTTCTATTTTTTTTTTTTTTTTTTGGCCTGGGGTACAGCCAATACACTGAAAATGGCAGGCATTTAAATATATATATAAATATATATAAAAAAGTGTTCCTAATTCCTGAGTTACTAGTGAAATGAATTTGAAAATTGTAATAAAAAAATGTTTCAACCCTTTTAAATAAGGTGTGTACTATTTTGGTCTGTAATATAGAACGACACTTAGTCAATTTGAAGTGATGAGAAACGACTTCCACTTGTGCTATATACTTTGAAAATTTTTACAAACCTAAATACAGGAGACAGTACAGCATGTAGTGTAGAAGGTTTCTTTTCATACACGCAAGCACGAAATACTAATACAAAATTGTATTTTCTTACCTAGTGGAAGTCAGTAAAATGACTGAAAATACCTAGTGAATGTACAGTTTTACTTTCATATCCCTCTTTAAAATAGCTTTAGAAGTGACTTGTATTTCCTAGTCAATATTTCATCTGTATAAATACATTTGCAAGTTTTTTTTTCCCCAGAAGAGCCAAACTTTTGAGTTTTATGTCTGTTTGTCATTGATGAATTTCAATAAATCTTTTTATACAATTTTTTTTTGTGGCTTATTTGAGTAAAATGGGCCACTGGGAATGAACTGCATACCTTAAACGATAACATTCTGTTGAATTCCCTGGTATTTTTAGTAGTCGCTTCATACATTTTCTTCTATAAAATTGCTCTAAGCCATGGTTGGGTGAAAGCAAGGGGATATTTTCACTTTAATGCAAATGAAGGTATGCTATCTTTATTTCTGAATGTTTGTTTATTTTTAAGTTGCCGATAAGGTGACTCTTACATTTTATCATGTTAATTTTTCCCATCAGTGGTCTGTCCTAGCCATATTAATCCAAGTCCAACAGAGATTGTTTTAGTTACCAGGGCTCTACATGTCAGTTGCTAGGCCAATCATTAGCAACGTTGGTGTGGTTTTTGCTTGCTAATGAATGAGATGAAGGTTCCTAGAAGTCCTCTTTTGTTTTTCATTGAAGATCCAAAGGAAAATCTGGCTTTCCTTTGTTGGGAAGGGGTTCTGTACCATAGATGTTTGGCGTACAATGTTCATAAAAGGGATACACATAGAATGATGCAAGCTACCGAAGAGCACACGCACTCTAGCCACCTTTAAGAATGTGCCAGTTGCTTTACGTATAACGGCATATTTGCAGGTAGGCAACGACACTATTTGCAGCATTTGTTTGTAAGGTGTTTCTTAAAGTACGTGAATGTAGAAGTGAATGTGACAGACACTGGGGTAATCTATATACTTTAAGTAAAATTGGTAAGTTTAAGGGCCAGATTCTTGCAACCAGAGCAGTTGTTGGGTCTAACTAACAAAACACCAGACGCCTCCAGAGCCTTATCTCCACTACAGCTGCTGTCTCTAAAACCAGATCAAGACAATCGGTGGGGATACTTGTGTCAAGTTCCCTAGTATAGATATGGCCTTGCACCAGTAAAACAGAATTTGGTCTGTTAACTTTACACCATTCTTCTAAAGCTAATTGCCTTCCTCTCGGCTGTTTCGTGATGGAACAGACTTGTGGGAGTTATACAGAAGCAGAGTTTATAAAGGCTGATGGGACGTAAGTCAGTTTTGTTTGTTCCACTAGTAGTCCGTGTGCACCTACCAAACTTTGTTCTCTTGGAAAGTAAATTAATTATTAAGAAATCATTGCAGAGGTAAGAAATTCCCAGTGATTCGTGATGCCAGAGGATGTGCATTGCATATATACACCCATAAAGTAAACATGTACTGAGGTTATTACTTGGCACATGAAATAACGTTCCTGTGCACCAAGCATTGCATTTCCAGTTACTTGTTAATTGTTGAGGTCTGTTTTTAAAAAAACCAAAAGCTTTCCACCACAGCGCGGGAGGGAAGGGGGACCCAACCGCTTTCTTAGTCTGGGACTGCATCCATTAAAGTCGAAGGGTAGAAGATCTGTCTGAAAATGTATTGTGACATTGTCTTGGAGTTCACTGTATTATATCTTGCAGTGTCCTTATCTTATAAAGACAGCAGTTTGGCCAGTGAATGGAGCATTTGGTAGCCAGATCCTTGTGGATGATTTTGGCAAACTTAGTAAAATGTTTGTGGTGGTTTGTTTTGTGAATATTTTATATATAAATGCAGTAAATAGACTTTTACCAGACTTTGCTAGCAGGATCGTTCTTGGCCCCCCATCTCCTCCTCCTTGTTTACTATAACCGATTTCAACAGGGAAATACCATGTGTACCTGAAGTTCTCCTGGTGGAGATGAGACCTGAAGTTTCATGTCACTCAGATCTTAAGTTGTTTTTTTTTTTTTCTTTCAATTGTTGAATCTTCCCTACTAAACACTTAGCATCTTTAATAGGGTTCAATCTTGCAGTTCCTGTGAACAAGACAGAGTTCCTATTGGTTTCAGTGATTGTTGCTTAGATAAGGACTGCTGGGTCAGCTCTGTAGTTGGGACATCACTATCTTTTCACTCACCAACACGGACGCTTTCCAGGTCATCAAATGAGTGTCACACGCGCATCTTCTGTCTTCAAAGAGTTTACATGGACTTGCTTTTCTTTATGTACCTCAAATATACGCACCATATGGAGAATACTTCACACTAAGGATATGTCTACACTACCCACCGGATCGGTGGGCAGCGATCGATCCAGTGGGGGTCGATTTATCGTGTCTAGTTTAGACACGATAAATCGACCCCCGAGTGCTCTCCCGTCAACTCCTGTACTCCTCCTCCGTCGAGAGGCGCAGGCGGAGTCGACGGGGGAGCGGCCGCAGTCGATTCACTGCAGTGAAGACACCACGGTAAGTAGATCTAAGTACGTTGACTTACCAGGTCACTTGTTTGGGGGCCTAATTTTTGACACTCCTTGAGCAGGTTAATAAATGGCAAGTGATTTAAGAACTTCCTGTTCTGTTAACCATTTCACTCAAGCAATCTGGAATTTGGCCAGTAAGTGCTAATATAAGGCCTGGTTCTACAGTCATGATGCAGCAACTCCCATTGAAGTCAACATCAGTGGTACTTATGTTCCAGTAAGCCTGCATCCAGGAGCAGACCATTCCAGTTTGCTTAACACTTGGATCTTTCAATTCCAGGTGCTAAAGGATTTAATCACACCAGAATTCACTGTTTTACAGGACTATTGTACTCTAAAATGTCACGATGCCCCCTACAGGTCTTACCATTGTCTGATTTGTACTCTCTCTTACTGCATTACTAGATCGTATTGTTGTAAATATGACGGGAGAGAGAATTTGGCTCTATTGCTCTGTCCTTACATCTTGTGTACTAGATGTAGAAACAAGCTTGTCTAATACAAAGAATCTTGCATAAAATTAGATTGGGGATTGCCTTCATCCCACTGGTTTGTACAGTCGTGGGTGACTCCTAGCACAAGTACTTATTTTGCTATGTGGGATAACTACTTGATAGTTCTTATTCCTGATTGAACTTTGTCAAGGGTGTTCTGTTTGGCTTAAACTTCATTGCCAAAAGTAAACCTGGAAACTCTCCATATCCAGGAGTTCCTTCAGTGTTTTGCAATTCAGTATTGTCTCTTGCGTATTCGGCCAGGTCCTCGAAAAGCCCAGCCGTCCTTTTCATGGGCACAATTTCCATCCACAGTGCATTGCATCCTTCTTTTGAAGAATACCTCCGCCTAATTGTGGTTGCACTTGAGGTGCTTAGAAGTGCAAGTACTTTATTTCATGCCCAGAATCATCTCTGCAACAGAAAATTCAGTCTGCAAATGCTTTCTGAAAATGTAGTCCTAACTATTGCACTAGGCGCTTGAGATTGCATCATAGCCTCCGTGTTGAATTTCCTTGCTTTTGGCAGTTAAGTCTAGTCCTTGTTTATGTAAGTTATTTTGTTAATGTTAAATAAAAGAAAATCTTAACTGACTTCATGGCCGTTGGACTGACCCGGAGTATAATAGAACCTCAGAGTTACGAACTCACCAGTCAGCCACATAATTCATTTGGAACTGGAAGTACACAATCAGGGAGCAGCAGAGAGAGATTTTTAAAAAAAGCAAATACAGTACTGTTCAATGTAAACTACTAAAAAAAATAAAGGGAAAGCAGCATTTTTCGTTTGCATAGTAAAGTTTCAAATATGTATTCAGTCCAATGTTCAGTTGTAAACTTTTTTGAAAGAAACACCATAATATTTTGTTCAGAGTTACGAACAACCTCCATTCCTGACGTGTTTGTAACTCTGAGGTTCTACTGTAGATGGTAGCAGAATAGATTTTATCATAGCTTCTTCTGACTTGACCCAATGTCGGTGGAAAAGCTATGGTCCCTATCTTGCATCAGATGAGGATCTCTTTCATTGACCGCTTCTCTGCATGTGGCCGTGCTATTGCATTATTTAGTTTTAAATCTCTGATGTCATGTGCAGTATAGCAGGGACTTTAAAAGAGTCATCCTTTCTGAATTTTCTTTTCTAAATGGATAATTGCAAAGTGTATCTGTGTCTAGCCAGGGTATGGCACAATCAAGATTTCAGTTTAAAAAAAACAACAACCCTGATTTTCCCATTGGCAGGAAAACAAAATAGCCATGAAAATAATTTATCTACTCTATCAACACCTTTACAAATCTAATTCTTAAAAAGCTTCAGGGTTGACTACTTATCCCAAGATTCACTGTGCTAATTAAACTGACAATTTATAAGCCTCTGCATTAGGGTCTTCTAGTGGAATATTTACTTGCTGCACTCGTCCATCCAGCAGTACTGCGGATTAACTTTATTTTTATGAAATCCTTAACTACCCAGCATTACTAGTATTTAGTTTTAGGTTCTGTAGTGCATGGAAAGAAAACCAAGTCTGCAAGTCTTGACCAAGGTGATGTTGACCAAACTACAGCATGCACCAATTAAAACACAGCAATCACTGCATTTTGTGTGGTGGCTTAATAGTAGAATGACTTGGTCATTCATATTTCTGGTATCCTGCAAGGAGCATTCCCTTGGTTTTTGATAATGCGTTCTTGTGGCTGAATTACTAATGCCAGAAGGAACCATTCCATCTAGTCTGACTTGCATATCACAGGCCATTAAACTTCAGAGTTACCCCTGTATTGAGCCCAAGAACTTGTTTTGGCTAAAGCCTATCTTCTATAAAGGCATCTAGTCTTGATTTGAAGACATCAACAGATGGAGAATCTACCACTTTCCCCGATAGTTTGTTCAATAGTTAATCACCCTTATCGTTAAAATCTTCTCTGTTTAGTGATGCCCCAGGGCCTGAACCTGCATACTCTGACAGCATAGCATTTTGGCAAAAAGTAGAAAATCTCTGTCCGCTAGTTTGGTTTGTGTGCAGGACAATTGTATAACCTCACGTACTTGGCAAAAAAGGCATTTCTGCAGATTTGTGACATCTCTAAAAATAGCTGTTTTTAAATCTTGCACTTCAATTGAAATGGATCATTCTATGCCGAAACTTAGTTGCTTAAGATTTCTAAGAAGTCAGGATTGATAAGCAATTCAGTACATGAAGTAAAACGGTGGATGTTCACAGCCCACAAAATTGAGGAACAGCATTGAAAATCTTTCTTTAATACCTGAGAATCACTTTTACTTATTTAGTTATCCAATTGCATGGAGATCTCCATCCTAATGTGTGAATGCCTCGCCATTTTTCCAGCTTTATGCTGGCCACAATCTTTTAACTATTGATTTTCATGCTTACACTAGACCTATCATTTTAAATAATATATTTGAGAGGTGCATCACATGAGCATTGACCTTGCAGTCGGAAGTTTGATGGGCTGGCAGTGGCCGTTTCAGCACTGATGGGGAAGACTTTAATCAGTGTTTGGACAGCAGTGAATGGAGGACTGTGTAGTTATTTGTATGAGAGTAGTCTCTGGATGCCACAAACAGTAAAGGACAGCCCAATCCCTGAAGAGCTTACAATTCTGCATCTTTGATTGTATTTCTGATTGAACACAACCCTTTCTAAAGCAGGTTTACTCCAATATTTACCGATGGCCAGTGACTCTTGCCTCTCCCTGAGCCCCTAAGCACACCAAGCTGTGGAAGCCAAAGACAATAGCTAGCTATCAGCGTCAGCTACTGTGGGTCAGTAACAGATGTTTAATTGTAAAGGTTGAAGCAGAAATGACTCTAACAACTGTCGTGGCTGATGCATATTGGGAAATCTGAGATTCCAGCAGCCCCTTCTTGCTTCCGTGTCTCAGTGCAACATCATCTGCAAGGCTCTGAGTGTGTAAAGTTCCTGCTATTTCATGGCAGTTCTGAATAGGGTCACTCCTAGCTCTGATATCCTGGCCCCATTCCAGGTCGGGAGCTTACATTCTGCCTGTACAAATGGCCTCTGAAATGTAGTTGGAAGCAGCCCTCTTCCCACTTCCCTCCCAGAACAGTGGTGGGGCTTTGCTGCGCGCTGTTGAACGTTTCCCTGTTAATAGTGGGCGGAGCAATCGTGTATATCGTTTCATTTGCCAAGGCCCTTGGCTTCGAGATGAAAGTCATTCTAACACAAGACGACTCCTCTTATTCATAAGAACTGTTTGAAGGAAAGGGGGATGGATATCTTATTGTAGCAACCACAACTGTAAATGGGTAACATTTCTTTTTTTTTAAATAGCGTGTTTTAGATGAGGGTAACAGAGACCCAACCCTCCCCATCTAATATCACAAGACACCTGTTAGTGGGCATCAAGCTGTTAAAAAGAGTACCAGCAACCTTTAGTACAATGTTTGTAGTTAACAAGCTACAGTTCTGTGCCCTTTTTGCTAGTGAACTTGAAGATTGTTTTCCTCTCTCTGCTTCTCCCAATAAGTCCCTGTTGTTTTTCTAATAATATTTTGACTACCGTTGTATTTAGTTTGGCGTTTATTGCTTTCCCCTAAGAAGTGTTTTGTCTAAACATTTTGTTACAGGAAAAGTAACAGCAGTTTTATTGAATCTTTGTTTTATTCCTTATATTGCCAGGCCAATAAAAACTGGTAATGAATTTTTGGCAACATGTACAATTTTTGTTATGATTTTTATTTTCCATTATACTTCGCCATACTGTAGTATATAAATAACAGAGAGGTAGTGCCCTTCAGCCTCACCAGCTTACTAAACTGAGCCGTGTCAGTTGATAGAAAACCCCTAAACTCCCGCAAGATGCACCCAGGAGGCAAACAATTGCATATCCAATTATTCTGCAGCCACTACTTTTACCACAACTTTTAAAGAAAGAAGTACATTTCTGAGCTAAGAACATAAGAAGGCCCATTGGCCTGACCAAATATGGCCAATCTAATCCAGTATCCTGTCTCTTGATAGTAGCCAGTGCCAGATACTTCAGAGGGAATGAACCGAGCAGGGCAATTTATCGCATGATCCATTGTCTGTTGTCCAGTCCCAACTTCTGGCAGTCAGAGTCACAGACAGAGCATGGGGTTGCATCCCTGACCATCTTTGCTAATAGCCATTGCTGGACCTATCCTCCAGGGACTTATCTAATTCTTTTTTTGAACCCAGTTTTACTTTTGGCCTTCACAATGGCGTGAGTTCTACAGGGTGACTGTGCGTTGTGGAAAGAAGTACTTCCGTATATTTGTTTTAAACCTTCTGCATGTTAATTTCATTAGGTGACCCCTGGTTCTTACATTGTGTGAAGAGGTAAACACCACTTTTTCTCCAGGCCATTCGTGACTTTATGGCCCTCTGCTATATCCCTCTAAGCTGACCAGTCCCCGTCATCTTAATCTCTCCTCATATAGAAGTTGTTCCATTTCCCCATCCCACCCCAGTCACTTTTGTTGCCCTTCTCTGTACTTCTTCCAATTCTAATACATCTTTTTTGAGCTGGGGTGACCAGAACTGCACTTCATAGTCAACATTTCATTCTTTATTCCTATTGGATGGCCTCTGGCATGTATGGAGAGCATCAGGAGCTGAATGGAACATCTAGGTTGATACTGGCTAAATTCACCAGCTGGATATTTCTGGCATAACAATCTGTGCCAACGGCAAGGTTAGTGTTGGCACATAGGTGGTCATAATTAAAGCTTTCATGCTAGAACCTTAGAGGGGAGATGCACAAAGACAAAGTTAGGTGCCCAACTCCCATTGACTTTCAGTGGTACTTGGTCACAAAACTCTCCGCTGTAGCTTTGAAAATCTCACTACTAGATATTTGGGGAACGTTACACTTGGTGTATTTGCTTTGATCTCACTGTAGACTCAAAAAAGCCAACAGTGAATCACCTTAGACTTGTGACAGCTCATCTAATAGAAATTGTTCCTGTGGTGGATTACCCTCACTGTTAGACAGGAGGGCTGTATTTCTAATTTGAATTTATCTAGCTCCAGCTTCCAGACACTGGATTTTGTTATGCGTTTGTCTGCTAGATTCGGGAGCCCTCTACTATCGGAAATCTTCTTTCTAAGTAGGTATTATTAGCCAGGATGGGTAAGGAATGGTGTCCTAAGCTCTTCATGTCTGAGCTTTCCCATGCCTGAAGGTTTTACTGTCCCAGCTCTACGTAATTTCCATGATCACCCTGCAGGCCCGCTTCCAACAGTATGGGTGCATTTTTCTCTGAAACTTGATTTTGTCCAGTCTGATCAAAGTGCTCAAAAATGGGAACTTCCACTTTAAATAGTATTGGGGGCGGGGGGATGGGACAATGAAGAGGTTTTAAGAAAAGTGAGGAAAATCTGAATTGTTTGAGAGATGGAGATTTGGGGGGGAGGGGGAAGTGGAAAGTTTGTTTGTTTGGCCTAGAAATTTCAAAGGTAGTTTAGCAGGTTTTATATTTTACAAATTATTTATTGCCAAATTAGGGGCTACAGAGCATAGTTTATCCTCTGACAAATCTTTAGGTTTCTCTATAGGTCTAATCAACACATGCAGTCTAAATAGTTGGACTAACTTTGGAAACTC